>NC_091433.1:159358305-160006993 GCF_964237555.1 Oryctolagus cuniculus
CCAGAGTCAGGGTTCCAGAGCCTGTATTCTTATACCTTATGGTACCCTGGAAGCTCTAATTTTTAACATAATTTGTAAAGATCCTTTCTAATTTGTTTGTTATTGATTGTCTTGGATTTTCCCAAAAAATATTGCATGTTGTAAGTATTATAGTGATGTCAGTACAGACAGTACATTTCTAAAATTCATAGAAAGAATAAATAGTATGCAAATAGACAAAAAATTATTTGGATTGTGTTTTATCTACAGAGCAATTTCAGCGATAATTGACATTATTAAAGTGTAATTTTTATAAAGGGTAAAATCTTTAGTCTCAGGCAAGTATCAAATGAGCAGGTGTTAAATTTTATTTAACTAATAAATTTTTGAAGGAACTAGAAATTGTGATCAATTCAAAAACCATTTGAAAAATTACGATATTTGCAGGTAATTGAACAGGAATGTTAGGAGAAGATTGCTGAGTTAGATATTTTTAGCAGATCATAACTCTTTGGGCCTATCTGTTCTACTCGATAGAAATTATTTGCATTTCTACCCCACAGAAACCTACAAGTTCACAAGTAACTTCACTAAGTCTGGGATCATTAATCAGTAGTGAGCAATGAGATGCACTACATGCACTTCTGCAGACTGAGTATTGGCAAGCCATGGCTGACACGTCAAATTCTGTCCAACTCCTGTTTTGTAAATAAAATGTTATTCAAACACAGGCATGCCTTTGTTTATTAGTTCCTTTCTTTTTAAGGTTTTTATTTATTTCACTTTATTTGTGAGGCAAGAGGTAGATAGAGATCTCCCACCCATTGGTTCACTCCCCCAAGTGCTCATAACAGACAGGCCAACTCAGGCTGAAGCCAATTGTTTGGAACTCAACCCAGGTCACCCAAATGGGTAGCAGGGACTCAAGTACTTGAGTCGTCATCTACTGCCTCTCAGGGTGCCCGTTAGTAGGAAGCTGGATTGAAAGCAAAGTAGCTGGGACTCAAACCAGGCACTCTGATATGGGATGTGAGTATTTCCAAGTGGAGGTGGAGGCATAAGTACTATCCACACACCTGTGCCCACTTACATATTTTCTATGGATGCTTTTACTCTACAGTAGTAAAGTTGTGACACAGGCTATATGATGCATAAAGCCTATTATGTTGACTCTCAGTCCCTTTATGGAAAAGATTGCCAGCTGAGACAAGTCTTGGTTGATGAGTCTTATTTTGTTAGTTCTCTTCCAAAATATTTCATGGTGTTTGATCTTACTAAAAATGATACTGTCTTTAAATTTCAGACTCTTAAGTGTTCATTGTTGCTATGTAGGGAATATAGTTAACTTTTGTATATTAACCTGGTCTCCTTTGACCTTGCTTTACTACATAGATAATTATGTAATCTATGAATAAAGACCATCTTGTTTTTTTCCAGTTGGTATGTGTTTTATTTCTTTCCTTTGTCTTACTGCATTGTTTTGGACCTCCAATATAATGTTGAATACTAATAGAATTAACATTCTTACTTTTTCTTAATTAGGGGAGAAACCACTCAGTCCTTCGTCAATACATGTGACATTAACTATAGAGTTTTCCCTAAATGTAAACTAGCTGATCATCTTGAGACTAACCCTAGAGAAGGTGGTCTCCCCCTCAAGCAACCTCATCTCTCTCCATCCTCTTGAAGCAGGTTCTGAGTCATGTCTTACAGAGGGAGGAAGATTGTCCTTTCTGTTCATACTTTATTGAAAATTTTTGTCATGAATAGTTGTTAAATTTCATCAGCTACTTTTTCTACATCTATTGAGACAATCATTTTTTATTGTTGATATGGTGAATTACATTGATTTTTGTTTGCAAATGTTAAGCTAATGTCACATTGCTGGGAACCATCTTACTTAATCTCTTATTAATAAATTAAATAAAATCTCATATACATGTTCATTTTGTAGTTGTCTGAGAGTAATGATTTTACCTTTAAGAAAATTATACTTTAACAATGTCATTCTCCTCCAAATTGCTCTGAAGATTCAATACATTCTCAGTTAAAATGAATGTATTCTTTTGTTTTTTTTACCTGTTATCCTCTTTATTAATTACCAGATTAGCTCTGCTAATATTACAGGCTTTTGAGTCTAGAAAAAAAATATTTTGAAAAGCAAAGACAATAATTGTAGAGATTGCCATATCAAAATCTAAAACGCGTTGTAAAGCTGTATTAATATTATCATTCTGCATTAATAAAAAAAAAAAAAAAAGCCTGGCACTAAGTCATTAGCATCAGAGGACAAAATGATGAAACTAGAAACAGACCTTGGGTATATGCAAAAGTCAATATGTTATAAAAATATCATTAAAAACCAGTGGAAGGCCGGCACCGCAGCTCACTAGGCTAATCCTCCGCCTTGCGGCACCGGCACACCGGGTTCTAGTCCCGGTCGGGGCGCTGGATTCTGTCCCGGTTGCCCCTCTTCCAGGCCAGCTCTCTGCTGTGGCCCGGGAGTGCCGTGGAGGATGGCCCAAGTCCTTGGGCCCTGCACCCCATGGGAGACCAGGAGAAGTACCTGGCTCCTGCCATCGGATCAGTGCGGTGCGCCGGCCGCAGCGCGCCGGCCGCAGCAGCCATTGGAGGGTGAACCAACGCAAAGGAAGACCTTTCTCTCTCTCTCTCTCACTCACTGTCCACTCTGCCTGTCAAAAATTAAAAAAAAAAAAAACAAAAAAAAAACAAAAAAAAAAAACAAAAAACAAACAGTGGAGACAAATCTACTGAGCCTGTCCCTCTGTAGAGTAATCCTAGCAGCATACAGTCATGTCCCTTGGGAGTGATCTTGAGGTCTTGAGGTGCCTTTGCTTAGAGACTGGTCCTCAAATCCTGTGGGTTACTCCTGTCCTCTGAGTCAAGGGGTTCAGGGACAGCAACAGATTCCACCCTCAAAAAAGACTTTCCAGGATTGCTGTTTTCCTCTCTTTCTCCACTCTGGAATTGAACTGAATGGTCTTCTACTCTCTGCAAAGTGAGACCCAAGGACCCAGAGTAGAGGAAGAAGTTGCTCCTTTGGAGAGAGATGATCCAGCCTAAGAATAGTCTGAGGATGACTAGACTGAATTCCTCATGCAGATAGAGGGTTTTTTTTTTCCCAAAGAAACCTTTTTTTTAAGAAATAAAAACTTCACACATTTCATAAATACAACTTTAGGAACATAGTGATTCTTCCCACCATACCTACACTCCCACCCCCTTCCTCCGCTCTCTTCTATTCCTGGTCTTATTTTTTACTAAGATCTATTTTCAATTAACAAATTGTGTGTATATATATATATATATATATATATATAAACTATTCCTCAATAGTCGAGACAAGGGCTGTTCAAAGTCATTGCATCTCAAAGTTAATTTCACTTTTTTTTTAGAAACATAATTAACTTTAAATAAGAACACAAGAATGATACATCTTTTGCGAGCTCTTAGACATAACTATAACTTATGAGACATAAGAACATCCTCATCTTAATACACTAAAACGAGGGGCCGGCACCATGGCGCAGTAGATTAATCCTCCACCTGTGGCGCCAGCATCCCATATGGGCGCTGGTTCTGGTCCTGGCTGCTCCACTCCTGATCCAGCTCTCTGCCATGGCCTGGGAAAGCAGTAGAAGATGGCCCAGGTCCTTGGGCCCCTGCACCCACATGGGAGACCAGGAAGAAGCTCCTGGCTCCTGGCTTCGGATCAGCACAGCTCCAGACATTGCAGCCATTGGGGGAGTGAACCAACAGAAGGAAGATCCTCTCCCTCTCCCTCTCCCTCTCCCTCTCCCTCTCCCTCTCCCTCTCCCTCTCCCTCTCCCTCTCCCTCTCCCTCTCCCTCTCCCTCTCCCTCTCCCTCTCCCTCTCCCTCTCCCTCTCCCTCTCCCTCTCCCTCTCCCTCTCCCTCTCCCTCTCTGTAACCTCTCAAATAAATAAATAAAATCTTTAAAAAATACACTAAAATGAAGTAAATCTTTTAGAGCAAGTTTTACTACTAGCTCACTTAATACAACTCTTTGAGGATAGAGGTCTTGCATAGGAAGTAAGTGTACGGTGACTCCTATTGTTAATTTAACAATTAATACTCTTATGTATGGCATCAGTGATCACTTGAGGTTCTTGACGTGATCTGCCTAGGCTATGGAAACCTTTGAATCTACAAACTCTTTCAGTATTTAGACAAGGCAATAAGCAAAATGGAAGTTCTCTCCTCCCTTCTGAGAAAAGTACATCCTTCTTTGATGGCCCCTTCTTTCCACTGGGGTCTCACTGACTGAGGTCCTGATAGAAGGATTTACATCCTAGCTGGGAGCCCTTCTTCCTGCCAGCCCTTCCACCTGTGCATCTGAGCCTTGCTGGATTACTTTCCTCCCTCCACCCAGCCTCCCACTTTTCCTTTGGGGTGTTGGAGGACACAGAAACCACTTACCTTTGATTATAAGAATAATTGAAGAAACTTAAATTTGATAAAACAGGATACTAGTAGGAATGAATACGTAAATAACACCTAGTAAATCAAGAAGAAATGAAGAAAAATAGGGGAATGCATTTGGCACACTGGTTAGGTCATTGCTAGGGTTGCTGCATCCTGTATTGGAGTACCTGGTTCGAGTCCCAGTTCCTTTAGTTCTAATCCAGCTTCCTGCTAATGTGTATCCAGGGAGGTGACCTGGAATGAGTTCTGGGCTACTGGCTTCACCTGGCCTAGCCCTGGTTGTTGTGGACATTTGGGGAGTGAACCAGTGAATGGGTGATTTCTGTCTGTCTACCTTTCAAATAAAAGTAAGATAAATGATAAAAAGAGGTGGGGGGAATGAAATGTCTTAACTTGGAAGAACAATATTGGGCAAATAACTGTTTATGCCCAAATATATTGCTATAAGAGAGTTCCAATTCTGAAACATAAACTCTACAATTCTTTTAGCCAGTTCTTTCTAAGTAATGAGTTTTCCAAGAAAAATGGAGGTGTGATCCAAAGAAATGCAAAACCAAAGCAACAGTTCATCATGGAATCATTGACAAAAGGAACATTCCAAAGTTGTGATCTAAGTACCACTCTTTTGCAGTGTAGGGTGTGGGCTCACACATGTTCTTATGCAAAGACACGTGTGTGTGTATGTACACTCATCCCCTGTCTTAGGATTGATCTGCTCTTGTGATTGGTCTATTTGTCACAGCCTCTTACAGTGCCTCACTAAAGATCCTGCCTTAGATATTGTACATAATCTGCTTTCTCCTCTATTCTTTTCTTCAAGGCACCTTTTGACCACTGTAGCTTGGTTACTGATTGCCATGGCTGTCTTTGTCTTGGAGAATGAGACCAGGTGTTTTACCTGCCTAAAAGGCTTCCTCATCTCCTCCAACCTGTTATTCAAGGCATTACATACAATTCAGCTAAAAGAAAGAGTGCTGGCAGAATTCTCAGGATCTCCAACCCCCTCCCCAATACTCGGCTGCCTTGGATCAAAGAAGCAAAAATGTTCTGTCGAAGGGGCAGGTGGCATTATGTGAGTTAAGATACAATTTGGACCCATCTCCTCCAGCCAAATCATACCTGATGTTGGACAGTAAAAGATCTTAGTTCAGCTGCTTTGCCAAAGTACCATAGAATGAGTGGTTTATAAACAATAGAAACTAGGGGCTGGCATTGTGGGTCAGCAGGTTAAATCTCTGTCTATAATGCCATGTCCAGGCACATGTTGGAGTTCCAGCTGCTCCACTTCTGATCCAGCTCCCTGCTAATGTGTCTGGAAAAGCAGCAGAAGATGGCCCAAATGCTCCTCCACATAGGACACCTGGATGAATCTCCTGGCTTTGGCTCAGCCCAGCCCCAGTGATTGTGGCCGTTTAAGGAGTGAACCAGCAGATGGAAGACCTCTCTCTCAATAGACAGACAGACAGACAGATACATGACTTTCAAATAAATAAATAAATTTAAAAAAATGCAGGTGACTCTCACATGTAACTATGGAAGTTTTATAAGTGTAAAAATTTCAGAAAAAAAGCTACATTGAAAATGTTTATAGATTTTACTATTCAAATATTACTTTTTTTACTATTCAAATATTAGCTCTTACATATACTATAAACATTCAAACACTTAAGTAGAAGATTTGCCATATTGTAAATAAATATCAGTATACAGCTATAGATACTTATCTAACTTTCTAGATTTTTTTTTAATAAACCAACCTGTATAGCTTGATGTCTGTTTTTTTTTTTTTAAGATTTATTTATTTACTTGAAAGGTAGAGTTACAGAGAGAGAGGAGAGACAGAGAGATAAAGAGATCTTCTCTCTGTTGGTTCACTCCCCAAATGGCCGCAGTGGCTGAAACTGGGCCAAACCGAAGCCAGGAGCCAGGAACTTCATCTGGGTCTCCCATGTGGATGCAGGGGCCAAGCACTTGATCCATATTCTGCTGCTTTTCCAGGTGCATTAGCAGGTAGCTGGATTGGAAGAGGAGCAGCCAGGACTCACACTGGTGCCCATAAGGGATGCTGGTGCTGCAGGTGCCAGCATAACCTGCTACACCACAGCTCTGGCCCCCTATTTAGTATTTATCTGAAAGGAAACAGTTAGAAATGTTAACAGAATGATTTATCACAGATTTTTTTTATTGTTTTTAAGATTTTATTTATGTATTTGAGAGGTAGAGTTACAGACAGAGAGATACAAGAAGGTCTTCCATCCTCTGGTTCACTCCCCAAATGGCTGCAATGGCCAGGAGCCAGGAGTTCTTCTGGATCTCCCA
This sequence comes from Oryctolagus cuniculus, assembly GCF_964237555.1. Lineage (NCBI taxonomy): Eukaryota > Metazoa > Chordata > Mammalia > Lagomorpha > Leporidae > Oryctolagus > Oryctolagus cuniculus. The sequence continues at coordinate 159,365,069 of NC_091433.1, forward strand.
TGCCGGTGCCAAGGCCAAGAACTTGAGACATCTTCTACTGCTTTCCCAGGCCGTAGCAGAGAGCTGGATCAGAAGAGGAGTGTCTGGAACTAGAACCCACTACATCACAGTGCCGGCCCCTATCACAGATTTTAAACTTTTTCCTGTAGGAAACCAAGTCAATAATAAATAATTTTAGATGTAAAGTAGAAATTATTGATGCTAACAATAACATCAAGAGAGGAAGCACTTCTATTAATCTTTAAAATTCACAATTTTCATTGGGATATTAAAAATGTTAGATTTTTTGTTTAAATTCTTGAGTCATTTATGATATGAGGTACATGTTGTGTGTTGTACTTCCACTAGCTGTATAAATTTGTGATTATTTTGTAAAGTGTTTAACCTTAAATCCTTGATACAGGCTTATTGAATGAATTAATTAAATTAATACTTTTTGAATAATTCTCAGGAAATGACAAAGTTTCCTTCATTTCCCCTCTGTTTTCGTGTTGGTGGCATTAGAAATAAGTGTTTCTGGTAATATAGTGTAGGTTTAAGTGCTTATTAGACTGATACTCTGCTTTTGTCCCAGTGGAGGGTGAAGTACAGTTTAGATGGCCTATTTGCTTTTTGGTGACATGGAATGCAATATGGAAACCCATGTTGTAGGGGCTCCCTTCTGTGGGCCATGTTGGTTTGGTAGAGCTTCACACTACCCTGCAGTATAAAATACTCAGGTCATTAGAAACCCTCACTGAGGCTGGCACTGTGGCTTAGTGGGTAAAGTCACCACCTACAATACTGGCATCCCACACGGGCACAGGTTTGAGTTCCAGCTGTTCCACTTCCTGTCCCACTCCCCTCTCTTGCTCTGAGAAAAGCAGCAGTAGATGGCTCAAGTGTTTGGACCCCTGCCACCCACCTGGGAGACCTGGATAAGGCTCCTGCCTCCTGGCATCAGTCTGGCCCTGTCCTGGCTGTTCTGGCCATCAAGGGGATAAACCAGCTGATAAGATGATCTCTCAGTCTCTCCCTCTCTTTCTATAACTCTGACTTTCAAACAAATAAATTAATCTTTAAAAAAAAAATCACTGTAGAAATATAGGCTTAATGGCAGCTTTAATTCTCACTTGTTCATTGCAGCCATTTAGGGAGCAAACCAGCAGATGGAAGACCTCTCTCTGTCTCTCCCTCTGTCTATATTACTCAGCATTTCAAGTCAATGAAATGGATCTTTAAAAAAAAACCTGATTTTTATTTAGGTAGATTTCTTGAGCATTCAGATTGGTCTTTTCCCATTTATTTCGTTGTATCCAGGAAGTGTTAACTGTTTCTTAGATATTTGCCACTGCAGTGTCCTTGTTTGTTTAGCTGAGCACATAGTCATTGTAGCCTCCCAAGGGAGACTTTTTATTTTTAAGACAGTGACAACAGGCAGCCAGAAGATGGGAGAATGTGTTTGGATGAGTGGTGACAAAAATGCAACACCTAGGGACCAAGTTATCTCAACCATGAGAAACCAGGATGAGTTGTATATACTGGCCTGGGCTTGATAATCCATCACTTTGTTCAGGGGAGATAGTTAAACAATGGGGGAAGCTAGCACATAAACGTAGCTGCTGAAATGACAAGTGGTTTCTTAGTGCACCAGGAGAGGCAAGTGGTAGCAGACCCTCTTAGCAATGAAGTGGCCACATTGTGTGTGGAGGTTTGACAAACACTGAAGTAACTCAGTCCATGGACACTAAAACCATTTTAGTTTGAGAAACTGTGATGGTTTGATTTATTTTATTTGCAGAGGAATGGATATTTTCAGGGGTGACTTAGGGAAAGAATCAAAAAGTTTAAATTCATCAACAATCTCCCTTTTGTAGCAAAAGATGCATATTTTGGTTTCTTATTCTTTTGTTAATTTTTTTAAGTACATTTTCTTATTGAATAATTTTAATATTTTTAAAAGAGGTGTATTATTTATTTCTGAGGGTTCTTCACCTACTGCACAGAAAATGAGCACTGCTGTTTCTTATGTTATCAACAGTAAACATCTACTGTTAACATTTTACATCAATGTAGGAATTCCACCTCATATCCACCAATGCAACCGAATGTTGTAACAGACCATTTTAAACAATCATAATATAATCTTATACAATATAATCATTTGTTCAGTTATCTTTTTTTAAAGTTTTTAAGCTTTTAATTTAGTGTAATTATCTCAAGAAAAAACTTCATAATTAGGCATCTGTAAAAGCTCATCAAGCTGTGCACTTCAGCTTTGGCACTTTAAGTTGTATTTCAGTTGAAAAACTTTTAATTAGGAATTGATGGTTAGGGTTTAGGAATTGCGTTTGATAATAGATAATTTGGGGAATATTTCTTTATCCCAAAAAAAAGTTCCTCAAGGATGGAAGCTTATAGTTAATTAAAGAAAGAATTTTTTTTAAATCTACCTTCAATTTACTCTTTGGAATATTTGGCACAATTGTAAGTCCAGTGACTAAAAAAGAGCCTGTTGTGGGCATGTTTTCCAGAGTTCACTTCAAAGCAGAAGTGTAGCGTTCATTAATCTTGTGCTTTGATGGTGATGTTAGCTCTTTTGTTGCTGTAGAGTTTACCTTGGCCTGAGTGCTGGCAGTTAAATGGCACAGTGAAGATTACTGGAAAACATTAACTTGTTATTGTTAGTTGACACGGTGCTGAGGTTGATGGGAAGTAGTTTATAAATAGCTTTGTCTATGCATTGATTCTGAAATCTGCTCAGTTTCAGGGATGAATCTCATCATATGGATCATTCATTATTTACATTTGAAGTTTTTGTTTAACAGGGAATGGTTTCGTCCTTTTGAAAAATGTAGTACTGAATATAGCTGAATACACTTGTGTTTCCAGTATTAACTTCTTAAGTATCATTTGCTTAATTTACCTTTTTTAGATGTTCTAGAAGTGATAATCTCACTATTTAGAAAGGGATCTGCATTTCTTTCTATTTGATGTAACTCATTTATCTTTTAATCTAGAGTGTTCTTCTTGTTCTGAATAAATATGTTTTCAGATAAGCATCCTTGAACATTTGCAGTGTTCCATGTGAAACTTGTATCCGTTTCTGGGCAAGGTGTTCCTGCGTGCCCTTGCCTGAAAGCAGGCCTTCTAACAAGAATTTTTATGCTGCACTGTCAGATGCAAATCATTAACTCCGGGATCTCCCCAGCACAATGGTGGAAAGAACACAGGGTCAAGGCAGTAATCCACAAGGGATGAAAGGAAGTTGACTCTATTATGAGAAATCTAAGCAATCAGACAAGGTATAACAATAGTTTCTAGAAATCTGGCCAAGTCACTAAATAATTGCCATCCTTTTTCAGGCCAAGAGACAAGCCCAAGTTTACACTCAGTTTTCCTTGTTAGCTGACAGTGAGGGAGATTCAGAGCTGCTCAGGTGGTTTTTTTTTTTTTTTTTTTTAGAGCTGTTTAGGTTTTTAGTTGTTGTTAGTTAGGTGGGGACCTTACTGATTAATCAGTAGGATTTTAATTGAATTACAACTAAATGTTCAGTATTGTGCTAATTAAACACAGAATGGATATAAAGCAGGAAAATTCTTAGAGCTTCTCTGGAGTTACACCAACAAACCTGAGACAGGAGAGTTAGAGTGCAGAATCATGTGTTACTGACTTGAAGTCCAGATGACTTTTAAGCTCATACTCAGCATGGCTGGAGTAGCTAGAACTTTCCTGACTAAACACTAGATAACTTAGGCTGTCTGGTTAGGTGTGGTTACAGTGCTGGCTGTCAGGACCTTGACAAAAACAGGAGGATTTGATAGGCTGTCAGTTTTCCCAAACTTACCTGACACAGGGGTTACCTGGGATATTGATTCAGTTAGATTCCCAAGCCCCTGCCCTAGAGATTTTCACCTTGTAGATCTGAGGCCAATCCCCAGATCTGCTCTTTTGATGAGCCACCTTGGTGATTCTGATGATCAGGAATTTGGAAAACACTAGGTTATAGGTGGCAGAGAGGGACATAGTGTAGAAACCTGAGTTAATACAAGAGACAAATCATTCCTGAGTCAGATCCAAAGGATAACAAAAGATTGATCCTGAGAGATGGATCTTATTTGTCACTAGTAATTTGCCTTTGGAGTGAAAGGGCCATAAAGAACAATAAGAACATCCTGAAATTTCTAGCTCAAGCGTTTGATGGACAAAATGTGCTCTAGATTTCGTTTTGCCATTTATTTTCTTCCCCAAACCTGCTCCACTTTAGGAAGGGAGCTACTGGTCATTCCTGTGGAGAGCGGGCAAGAAGACATGAGTAAGGAGGAAACACTTGACGTAGCTCCTGGTGTTAGCTTGGCAGATGCGAGGGGAGACTCTTCCAAGTCTAAAGGGCAGCTGGCGAGACTGCCCAGAGCAGGAATGGAGGAAACAGGAGATTGAGTGAGCAATTTAGTGACATCATGTTTTGTGGTCAAGATCAAGGAGCATGGAGTAAGAGTTGTGGGAAACGAGGGCAGAGATAACAGTAATAATGCTAATCGCTCATGACACATCTTAGAAGGAGTGCATAGAAACTCCTGGTCCTCCTGCAGCCTCATCCTGAGAGATAGAGGGAGGAGGGTAATATCATTTCAGCTCTGCTGCTGGAGACCTAGAGCCATTCAAAGTCTTTGTTAGAGAAAGTAAACTATAGAAGAAAGTAAGAGAATTTGACCCAATAGGTTTTCTGACTTATGATGTTAGGTTGGGTAGGTGTTGGAAGGATGGAGAAGAGTGAAACAACCTTGATAGTGAGTTGAGCTGATGAGTTTAGTTATGGAAATCTTAGCAGATTTCAGCGTGGGCAAATGAAAGAGAGGTTATCGGGTGATTTAAAAAGTGGTGTGGTGTAGTGTAGTGAAGGTGCCGGACTGAAAACGCTGCGAGGGCTCTTAGCTGTGAGCAAAGAGAAGGTAAAAGAGATTGCACGACAAGTAAAGTTGGTAGGTGAACCCAAGTGTATGATAGAAAACAGACCTGTGTACCTCCTAAGATGACTTACAGATGACAACTCTGATCATAACAAAAATCTCAACTATTTCTTCTCCGGTAGGCACAATGCAGTTATGTGCACTGGAGAAAGTATTCAAAAAGTTTAACTTTGCCTAAAATTTTGGACTAAGGCTAAGGCTCTCCCCAACATAGAAGTAAAGTGACTAGAAAAGCAGTGGACTTTAGAAAAGCAATGAAATGTCTTTACCATTTGTTCAGATATTCCATTGTGTGTGTTGCTTAAAAATTGCTCCACCCCCAGTTGCCACTACCTTATAGCTTGCCTCTTTAATGATAGACTTCGCTATTTGTAATCAGCACCGATTACTATTGGGTTTCGGGGTTTTTTTGGTAAGGGGTAAAAAGTCAAAATAGGGTCCTAAGAGCATTTAATTAATTCAGGCGCACAGTACCAGTTGGAAATCTAAAACGTGTAGTTCACCTACAAAGCTTTTTAATAGATGAAGAATTCTATAATCAGAATATTTAAAACATGCCCCGGAAATAATACTGAAGTATTGAACATTGCTCTTTTGAACATAGGAAATATTTTTCTAATATTTATTATTTACTTGAAAGGCAGACTTACAGAGAGGGGAGGAGAAATACACACATGCACACAGGGAAAGATAGCTCTCCCATCCATTTGTTGGGCTGGGCCATGCCATTGAAGTCAGAAACCCAGAGCCTCTTCCAGGTCTCCCTCATGGGTGGCAGGGGCCAAGCACTTGAGCCATCTTCCACTGCTTTCCCAAGTGCATTAGCAGGAAGGGGAGCAGCCCAGTCTTGGAACTGGTGCCCATGGCATGGCAGGTGGAGGCTCAACCTGCTATGTCATAATGCTGGCCCCTATTTTTCTAATTTTTAATTGCAGTAAAATGCATATAGCACACAATGTACCATCTTAGCCATCTGTAAGTGCACAGTTCTATAGTGTTGATTACATTCATGTTGTTGTGCAGCCAGTACTGTTTCCCCAGCACTGTTTCCTCTTGCAATCTGAAACTCTATGGCCATTAACAATTCCTTGTTTCTCCCTCCCCGTAACCCTTAACAACTACCTTTCTGCTCTCTGGGTCTGTATTTGACTATTCTTAGTATTGCATGTAAGTGAGATCATACATGTTTATCTTTTTGTGATTGGCCTACTTCACCTTGCATAAGCGTCTAGCTGTTCATCTATTTTGTAGCATGTGGTAGCATTTCCTTTTTTTTTTTTTTAACTGCTGAATAAAACTTCTCTCTGTGGATGTACCACATTTCATCTGTCAATGAACATTAGGTTGCTTCTACCTTTTGGCTCTTGTAACTAATGCTGCTACAAACATAGCCACGTAAAGACCTCTTTGAACCCTGCTTTCATTTCTTTTGGATGAATCCTGTGGTAATTCTGTTTTTAATTGTTTGAAGAATTGCCATACTGTTTTCCATGGAAATGTAAGGAGTCTTAATTTCTTGTTTTATTCAAATGGCAGCTTCATTGGGAACCTTGGTGCTTTGCTCCTTAACCTCAGGTTTCTCTAACATTGCAAAGTATTGGACATCAACTTCTGCTTTCCTGTCTGTGCCCCTCTGCTCTGTTATAGACTCCTTCCCTTCCTCCCCCACTTTCCTGCCCCAATCCTATTGAAGGCATTCAGTCTCCTACCATATTTTTCACTGAAATTGTTTGAAGATCTGGGAAATTGTTTTGGGATTGGACGCCTGGGTGGCCATAAAGAATAAGTACTAGTTATACATATACAATTCCAAATCTACCCTCGTCATCTTTATCTGTAACCCCACATTCTGGAGCCAGCATTGTGATATAGGTGCTAAAGCCTCTGTCTTCAATGCCAGTACCCCATATGGGCACCAGTTTGTGTCCTGGCTGCTCCACTTCCTGTCCTGCTTCCTGCTAATGGACCTGGGAAAGCAGTGGAAGATGGCCAGAGTCCTTGGACCCCTGCACCCACATGGGAGACCTAGAAGAAGCTCCTGGCTCCTGGCTTCAGCCTGGCCCAGCCCTGGTTGTTGCAGTCATCTGGGGAGTGAACTGGTGGATGGAAGATTCTCTTTGTCTCTTTCTCTGTAACTCTGACTTTAAAATAAATAAATAAATATTTTAAAAACTTTCAAAAATTAAAAAGATAAAACTCAACATTCTTCAATGAGCCTTTGACTCTTTGCCATGCCTTACAAAGATCTATCATTAATTGAATCCCTATTCATCTGTGTATGGTTTTCTTAGTAATCTTCATTTGTTTGTATTTTACTTTTTAAGTTAAGTCAATTTCATTCATTCAAGTGGAATTTATAAGCCTTTTTAACTTGCTAAATCTGTGCCAAGTTAAAAGAACTGAAAGAGAAGCTGAAAGACAGATGCATCCCACATAGGCACCAATTCAGGACCTGGCTACTCCCCTTATCCAGCTCCCTGCTCTTGTGCCTTGGAAAGCAGAAGATGGCCCAAGTACTTGGGCCCGTGCACCCGTGTGGGAGACCCAGATGGTCTTCAGCCTGGCCATTGTGGCCATTTGGTGAGTGAACCAGTAGATGCAGGAATTCTCTGTCTTTCCCTCTCTCTCTAACTCTGCCTTTCAAATAATAAATAAATAAATCTTAAAAAAAAAAAAAAAGGGGAAAGAACTGAGAGAAAACAACTACAATGTAAGTATTGTCTCTTCTGTACATAAGCGTGTGGCCTCGTGGAATGCACGGTGAGGGGGAGTTGGCAAGGCTCTGTCTCTGGCTGTGCTGAATACGATTCACAGGTAGTGTTCACTGCATACAGTGCTTGCCGAAGTCCCTGGCTGTAGACCCTCCTCCCACATAGGATATGACTATTGCCTTGTGTGCCCTCCCCTCAAATAGACCATAAACTCCTGGAAGTAGAGATGATCTTCTTGTTTCACTCTTAAATCAGGCGGCACTGTTTTCCCCTAGGAGCACAGTAAATTCTTCATTTCCCGCTCTGGTCTAGCCGCAAACCTGACCCTCTGCTAATCTTCCTGTTGTCAGTAAATGGCACCACCATTTACCCAGTTTCACGAAAGAAAATCTGGGAAACAAGTTTTGAGAGTTACATCTATCCAAAGCCAGGAACCAGGAGATTGTTCTGGGTCTCCCATGTGGGTACAGGGGCCCAAGGAAGTGGGCCATCTTCCACTGCTTTCCCAGGCCATAGCAGAGAGCTAGATCGGAAGTAGAGCAGCCAGGACATGAACTGGCGCCCATATAGGATGCCGGCACTGCAGGCAATGGCCTAACCCACTACGCCACAGCACTGCCCCAAGAGCTACATCTTCTTTAGCCTGGCTTCTAATCTAGTAGCATCTACCTCTCTACTCTCAATATCTACGCTGCTCTCCTTGTGCACAGTATCCTTATCTTTTGCAAGGGTGATAACATTTATCTCATATCTGGCCTCCCTCCTTACACTCTCTCCCCCTTTAGTCTATTCTTTGTAGAGGGCAGACGGCCCTTTCTGAAATTCAGATGGCTTTAACTGAGTACCTTGCTTAATGCCTGCCTTACTGTCATATTTAAAATAGAAATTTCTTAGCATAGTTTGTCAGGACCAAAATGACCTGACCCAGCTTGCCTCTCCAGCCTCATCTCACACTGGCTTTCTCCTTTCATTCATCCTTACCCCCATGTATTTTCTACTAAATGCCAGGCCTTGTCCTGGCCTAGGGCCTTGAAATGTGCTCTTCTTTCTGTTTAGAAGTCATAGAACCAGGAGGAAGCACCTGGCTCCTGGCTTCGGATCAGTGTGGTGCGCTGGTCGCAGCGCACCAGCCGTAGCGGCCATTGGAGGGTGAACCAATGGAAAAGGAAGACCTTTCTCTCTGTCTCTCTCTCTGTCCACTCTGCTTGTCAAAAAAAAAAAAAAAAAAAAAAAAAAAAAAAGTCATAGAAGTAGTTATCAGCTAATATTTGCTAAGTGAACAGATGGATTAGGAGCTTCATAAACACATAGACCACCCCAGGTGCCAGCTCCCTAAAGCAGATGTAATACATGGTATCAACAAATTGACTAGAATGCCCAATGCAGTGGTGTCCAATCTGGGGCCCTGTTTCCCCACAGGGAACATTTCGTGGTGTCTGGAGATGTTATTGGTTGGCAGTGTGTTATCAGCATGTAATGGGTAAAGGCCAAGGGCCGGCAAACATCCAATAGTGCATACAGCACTATTATTTTTATTTTTTTTTTCAAAGCAGCCCCCGTAACTAAGGATTTTCTGGCCCTAAATGTCAGTAGTCCAAGGTTAAAGTTAGTTCTGCCAGGCTTTTAGTCTATCACGTGACATAAAGAGCTTCTCTGAAGTCCAGGAAAGTGAATCCTCGTGACTGAAGACCCCTCTCCCACCTTGGGACTGCGTGTATTTCCACAGGGGCAAATGCCCCTCGAGCACACAATCAGGAATCAAGATGCCCCTCTTGGTGGGTGTCTTACTCACTTCCTCATGACACTGAGCTGAACTCAGTCTTTCCATTTGTTTTTGTGATGGTCCCCAAAGTAGAAGGCATCCATCTGGATGAGGTAAGAAGTCTGACTCTTTCTCTTCTGCCACTTTTTTTTTTTTTTTTTTTTTTTGACAAGCAGAGTGGACAGAGAGAGAGACAGAGATAAAGGTCTTCCTTTTCCATTGGTTCACCCTCCAATGGCCACTGCGGCCGGCATGCTGCAGCCGGCACACTGCGCTGATCCGAAGCCAGGAGCCAGGTGCTTCTCCTGGTCTCCCATGCGGGTGCAGGGCCCAAGCACTTGGGCCATCCTCCACTGCACTCCCGGGCCACAGCAGAGAGCTGGACTGGAAGAGGAGCAACTGGGACAGAAACCGGTGCCCCGACCGGGACTAGAACCTGGTGTGCCAGTGCCACAGGCGGAGGATTAGCCTATTGAGCCGCGGTGCCAGCCCTCTCTTCTGCCACTTTAAAAGTTTCTGAGCGAACAGTTTTTTTCATGATAGCTAAGATCCTGTTGTTATGGAGACATGATTTTTTTATACTTAGAGTTTACCATTCACTTCAAGAAGATTGGGACTAACTACTATATTACCTTTAAAAACTGTTAGGAGTCTATCAGATTTCATATACATTCACACACATTCATACACCTTTTTTTTTTTTTTTTTCAAAGATTTATTTATTTATTTGAAAGTCAGAGTTACACAGAGAGAGAAGGAGAGGCAGAGTAAGAGAGAGGTCTTCCATCCACTGGTTCATTCCCCAACTGGCCACAACAGCCGGAGCTGCGCCGATCTGAAGCCAGGAGCCAGGAGCCTCTTCCTGGTCTCCCATGCAGGTGCAGGGGCCCAAGAAGTTGGGCCATCTTCTACTGCTTTCCCAGGCCATAGCAGAGAGCTGGATGGGAAGTGGAGCAGCTGGGTCTCAAACTGGCATCTATATGGAATGCTGGCATTGCAGGCAGCGGCTTTACTTTCTATGCCACAGCTCTGGTCCCCATACACCCGTCAATATGACTATGATGTAAGGTCCTAAGGATTCACTATATAAGTGTCCAGGTATCTATTCTGTGAGACTAAAATACCCAGCAAGGGTATTTTACTTTACTTAATTTGAATAAAATAAAAGCAAACTGGCCAGATTCACTCACGTAGTCTGTTTTCCCTTCAAGGCAGTCCAGAGAAGCTAGAAACTACCTCTGGATATGAGAGGTGATGGGGCATGCTCTGTTGCAAAGAATGTCAAGGATAAAACTCTTGTGGGTCATAACTAATAGAACTAATATGTTCAAGGCTCACCAAATTACTCTTCTGAGACACTGAATAACTTAATAACTCTTAAATATAAATCACATACGCAGAAAATTTAGCTTATGACCGAAAGGGCAAACTTGATAACAACTGCTATACTTCCTAAAGCACCTGAGGGATAATCATCATTTATCCTTGTCACTGTTACGGGCTAGAGTAAGATGATTAGTTAGAAAGCACAACTTCTGGGAAAATCATCAGAGACCACTAAGGAAAGGACTGCTAAAGAGCAGTCCTGCAAAAAGCAGGGGTCCAGTGGCCGAGTGGACACACCTGCCTGAGAACAGTGTAAGCAGACAGCTCAGAGGGGTCAGAGAGCTAATGGTGCAGAACCAGGGGACACAGGCGGCTGCAGAGAGGTGCAGTGAGTCTCCTTCCACATTGACTCAAGAGATGCCATAAATTACCCAGCAGAATTAAAACCACACACAAGGCATGCCGTCCCATTAATAAGGGTGACTAGTTTTTAAACAGTAATTACAGAGACGTTTTCACATGAATTATCTCTTGGACTTCACAGTAACCTCATGATGTAAGTTGTATTGCTGGCTCCATTTTATAAACGAGAAAATTAAGGCTCAGAGAGATTAAATGAGTTGCTAAGGTCACCAGGTAAGTCTTGACGACCAAGCCCGTGATCTACCGCTAGGCTGGGGCTTCTCAAGCTTGGTCCTGCCGACGTTTTGAGTGTGCGGATTCTTTGTGTGTGGGATTTAGCTATGCCTGGCAGGATATTTAGCAGCATCACTGACCTCCACCTGCTAGAGACCACTGTAGCTACCCTTTCAGTTGTGATTCTGTGAGACCGATGTTTGGCCTAGAGGATTAAGACACTGGTTAGGGTGCCTGTGTCCCATATCAAGAGTACCTGGGTTCGATTTCTGGTTCTGGCTCCAGATCTCAGCTTTCTGTTGATACAGACCCTGAACGGCAGTGGTGATGGCTCAGTGGTTGGGTTCCCACCACCCACATGGGAAACTTGGACTAATGTCCAGCCTCTGGCTTCAACCTGGCCAAGCCTCCACTATGGCAAGTATTTAGGGGAATGATCCTGTGATGGGAATTCTGTGTGTGTGTGTGTGTGTGTGTGACATATAAATAAATAAAATTTTATGCAAATGTTCTAATTGCCAGACATCTCCCCACGTTAAAATCATGCCAGGTTGAGAACAATTAATCTCAAAATTAAGTTTATCAGGTCAGGTGCTTGGTGCAGCAGTTAAAGTACCACTTGGGGCACCCACATCTCATATCAGAGTGCTTTGTTCAAGTCCCAGCTCCTCCACTTCCATATTCCTGCTAATGTGCATCCTGGGAAGCAGCAGATGATGGCTCAAGTACCTGGGTCCCTGTTACCTACATTGGAGACCCAGAGTGAAATCCAGTCTCCTGGCTTCAGCCTGACCTAGGTGTGTCTTTCCCTCCCCACCTCTCCCTCCCTCTCTCTCCCTCCCTCCACTTTTTAATTGAAATTAAAAGAAACAAAGACTAAAGCTTATCAGTATAGTTTAGTAGGTACCAAGAAGAATGTCTTAGGGCTGGTGTTGTGATATAGCAGGTAAATTTGACACCTGCAATGCTGAGATCCCATATGGGTGCCAGTTCAGGTCTTAGTTGCCCCAATTCCCATCTAACTCCCTGCTAATGGCCTAGGGAAGGCAGCAGAAGATGGCCCAAGTGTTTGAGATCATTCCACCCATGTGGGAGACCCAGATGAAACTCCTGGCTCTTGGCTTCAGCCTGGCTCAGCCGTGGCCATTGCAGACATCTGGGGAGTGAACCGGTAGATGGGAGATTCATTCTGTGTGTGTGTGTGTGTCTGTCTGTCTGTCTGTCTCACCCCATCCCAGACTCTTGACTTTCAAATAAATAAATAAAAATCTTAAAAAAAAAAAAGATACATTTACTTCAGTGCCTGGAAAAAAAGAATGTCTTGTTCGCTCATTGAAGTCAGTCCTAATAATTGGCTGGGAGGGCTTGTTGATAGGGAGAAGAATCCATAGAAACTTCTCTTTGAACTTTCCGAAGCCTGGTCCTCACGGCCTTCTAGCAATATAGTGAAAGGGAAAAAGGCAAATAGTTTATGGCTAGATGGGTGGCATGGTTAACTCAGAAAGTCATTGTTTCACTCTGCTAGTCATTCAGCAAATAAACTTAGTTCTGAGAGAATAGCTTCCTAGAGGTATCAGTGTTTGAGCTGAAACAGGTTCCGAGGGACGGGTTTCCTCAAGATGAGCTCAGAGGATGATGAATTCATATAAATAACATGCCATGTCACTAGGCCAGAAGTAGCACACCGATGACCCATGACACACACACATTGCAGTCTGGAGGAATTGCATTCATTGGTCATCTTACTTTGCATAACAACCCATTTACAAGCAGTCTTGCTGTTTACTTTCACTATTGAGTTAACTATTGCCTTGCAAGTACTGTTTATCTCAGCCCACAGGATAATTGCCTTAAATTTAAAATCAAATCAACAAACTTTTGCACTCCAGCAAGGCTCTGTAGGAGATAAAACGACATGGTTTACATAAAAAGATAAATAGCAATCAGGGCAACATATCTTAGGTGCCAAATGAATGGTTCAGATAATAAATACCATGGATGAGAGGGTGGAGAAATCACTGTGACCTGGAATTGTCAAGGAGAACTTCATAGAGAGACCGCGTGAGCTGAGCCTTAATGGATGTGTAGAAATAATGTGAAATCTGTGGAGTAGACTGAGACTTGTATTTTTGATTAAATCATGCAGCATGCCATGCACAAAAGAACCTTTTAAATGGTTGTTTTAATACCACCTAGATCTCATTATCCTGGAAAATATCTAATAACACATATAAAATCCAGTTGGAAGTTCATTCATGGTGGCTGTCCAGAGTTCACGGTATTAATCTGAGGGATCAAAGGAGGCTCATAAGGATGCATTCCACTGGCCCTTTGGATTAGATCTCTTAGAATCACCATTCTCTGGACAAAGCTTCCCCCTTAGTAAACTGGACTCAGGATTTGGAGAGACCCTCCTGCTTCCTGTCTGTGTGACTTTGGGTATTATACCTACTTAGTAGGACTGGAGAAGGCACAGTTATCGGTGAAAGGGCTACCCAGGCTTTTTGCTTAAGACACTGCCTGATTTACTCCATAAACCCCAGCCATCCAGTAGACTTTTATAATTCCACATAAAATGGATGCAGCAGATGTTCCTCTGCCTCTGCTGGAGGTGTATGAGTGGCAAATGAACAAACAAACTGGGGGAGCGGTGGGGTAGCCGCCTAAGTCTCCATTCCGAGGGGCTTAGAGGAGTCATTTTTTTTCCTTCCTCCATGTGAAAATATAAACAGTCGCTTTATAAACAGTTGTCACTTTCTGACTTTTAAAGAGTCACAGTCTTTTCCTTTTGTTTACTTTGATGACCTTTGAAATAAGCTGCAACTGAAAGAGTAAAAAAAAAATTCCATCATCATTTTTCAAAAAGAGGAGTCTGTGTATTACCACAGTGCCCTGGGAGCCAGCAGACAGCAGCGGCTGGGGCTGCTGGGGCCACGGGGGCAGCTCCTTAAGTCCAGTTGCCCCAAACCCCAGCCTGCACACCAGATGCTGAACGCCAAACAGTGTGCTGTGAGCCAGACTCTTTACAGGGCACATTTTACAGCTGCTCTAAAATCTGGAAAACGCAAATGAATATAATAGCTTTACATTTCCTTTGGCCTTGTTTGCTAAAGAAACAACATTAGAGATATTTATTGCTGCACGTTCCCATCTCCCCTCTGCACAGCCTTCTCCCCTCCATGGAGCTCTGCACAGACCTGCTGTTCTGGCTACACTGACCACAGAACCAAAAAGTCAAAGGAGGAGACCAGGCGGGCCCTGGGAATGTTGGACAATCTTTCCTGTATGACTCCTTGAGAAGGTCCTTTTCTTTCATTTTTATCTTTTGGTGCAAAGTACCACACAACTCCCTGTCCTAAAAATAAGTGTGTGAATTTTCATATTGCATATGGAGTTAGGGAATCCATGACAAAAAGAATGTATTTTAGCTTTTGTTGTTGCTGGTTCCAAACTAACGCAGTCTTCCTTTGCGGTGTTAGGATGGTTCTGTATCTTGATGTGTCATGGTTACATAAATCCATACATGAACTAAAATTGCCCTTCCCCCACAAAGGAAGGTGTGTAAAAAATGGCGAAAACGGAATACGGTATGTGATCTAATTAACAGTAGTGTGGCTATGTCTACTTTCTGATTTTAATATAGGATTATAGTTACATTAGGAATCACCATTGGGGGAAGTTGAATGAAAGGTATACTGACTACCATTTTTGCAATTTATGAATCTGTAATTATTTCAAAATAAAAGGTTAAATAAAACAACACATTCTTCCTGCAAAACTTTCTATAGTGCAAAAGTAATGCAGTGTTGAATGAAAAATCCCACCTGTTAACTTGGCAACGATAAAAATGGTATACTGTTTTTGCAGCTTCCTGTGTACTTAACAATATATAAATCTACAACATTTCTTGTCAGTGGATGTACAGTTTGACCATATATGACAGAATACTTGTGGGAATATCCTGTTTTGTTTTGTTTTGTTTTTTTTAAACTGGTCCACTGGTGCTGAATATCATTCGTGAGCATTTATGTCCCTGCCCACACTTGTCTGCAAAGTAAACTCTTAAAAGTGGGTATTGCAAGACCGAAGTCTTTATCAGTAGTCTCTGCCAGGCTTACAGGTTGCTGCCTTGCCCATCTCCAGTTGGCAGGGTAAAAATGGCATTGTATGTGCAACATGGCTCTACTGGCTACCTTCTTAAAAAGTGACAATTTGTATTCCACCAATGAGGATTGAAAGTGTCTGTTTTCTTACCCAGTTTTTAATTGGATCTAACTTAAAAAAAAAATCTGTGCTAAAGCCATGGGTTAACAAAATAAAACATTATTTTACTACACTTCTTTAAACATTAATAAAATTAAACATTTTCTCATATGTTTACTGGCTATTTGTATTTCATCTGTGAATTTTTTGTTTATATTCTTTGCTAAATATTTGGAGTTCTCAAAAGTATGTGCCAATGCATGAGATATTTTAAATTTGGGGGAGAAGCATAGTGACATTTGCCATCTGTCAGATGTTATGTGAGCTACTGGCTTGAAGTAACTTACAGTCATCAGCATTAGCTCAATACATTCATTTTGATGATGCTGTCTCTTTGAAAATTTGGTTTGATAGTTATTGTGTTGAGGGAGAGAGGGAGAGAGCACGAGCGAGAGAGAGCGAGAGCACAAATACCATGAGGAAATTATTGTGAGCCAGGACTGAGAGTGGTAGAACCCAATGATTATCAAGATTTGGGAAGTTACTAAGTAACCAACAGGTGCTTACAGCCTGTTAGTAAATAATTGTGGCTATTTGAGAATGAAATAATACACATATGTTCTTTTGATTTGTGTGTATGATTTTTCAAACAGCCATTAAGTTGTTAGGGAATAGATACTTAACTGGGTTGTTTGGACCTTGATACTTTATAAATGGAACTCTTACATGTTTCTTTGACCTGGAGCACACCATGGAAAAATTATTGAGGCACTAAAAGTGCTGTGAATTGTGAAAGTTTGGGAATCTCAACATTTTATTCAGTTACTTTTACTTTTGTTATTGATTTGCAAGCCCTTTGTTTCTTAGGGGAATTAATAATATATTACCCCTGGTTTGCCTTTGCTTTTGAATATTTGTAGTAGTTTTATACTTTTTTTTTAATTTGAAAGACAAAGAAAGAGACAGATCTCCTGTCCACTGATTCGCTCCCCAAATGCCTTTAACAGCCAGGATTGATCCATGCTGAACCAGGAGTTGGGAACTCCATGTGTGTGGCAGACACCCAGCTACTGGAACCATCACGTACTGCCTCCCAGGATGCACATTAGCAGGAAGCTGGAATGGGGAACATAGCCAGGACTTGAACCCAGGCACTTCCATGTGGAATGCAGACTTCCCAAGTGGCATTCTTAACTGCTGTGCCAAATACCCACCCCCAAAATTGTTTTTGCTATACAAAAGTTTTTGATTTGGTGGTGAGCATTTGCCTGCATCCCAACTCAGAATGTCTAGATTCTAGTCCTGGCTGCATTTTCTATTCCATTTTTCTGCTAGTGCATACTCTGGGGGGAAGCAGGCGATGGCTATAGTGGTTGTGTCCCTGCTACTCATGTGGGATTGAGTTCTGGGCTCCTGAATTTGGCCCAGCTCCAGCTATTGTAGGCATTTGGAGAGGTGAATCAACAGATGGAAGATGTCTCTATCTCTGTCTCTGCCTTTCAAATACATAAATTTTTTTTAATGTTTTAAGTTAAAAAAAAATGTTTTCAGTTTCAATGTTCTTGTATTTAGACATGCTGTTTCTATTCATGGCTTCATGTCCTTTCTTTAAAAATATATTGTTACTTGAAGATTGTAAAGCATTTCCCTGTTTCCTTCTGGCATTTTTACAGTTTCTTTTCTTTTACATTTGATTCTTTTCTTCTGGAATTTATCTCAGTGCAAGGCTTTAGGGAGGGATCCAACTATATTATTTTCCAAAGGACTGGTGTTTGTGTCTTTACTACTTATTGAATAACTTTTTTAAAAAAAGATTTATTTATCTCGGTCAGAGTTACACAGAGAGTGAAGGAGAGGCAAAGAGAGAGAGACAGAGAGAGGTCTTCCATCTGCTGGTTCACTTCCCAGTTGGCTGCAGTGGCTGGAGCTGCACCAATCCAAAGCCAGGAGCCAGGAGCTTCTTCCAGGTCTCCTACGTGGATGCAGGGACCCTAGAACTTCAGCCATCTTCCACTGCTTTCCCAGGCCATAGCAGAGAGCTGGATCAGAAGTGGAGCAGCCAGGACTCGAACCAGAGCCCATATGGGATGCCGGCACGGCAGGCGGCAGCTTTACGCACTATGCCGCAGTGTTGGCCCCAATGAATAACTCTTATCAGTCTCTCTACTACTGTTTATTTGAATGTCATTTTTAACATCCACTTAATTTCCATATGCAAAATTTCCAGCCGGTTTATTTCTGGAGCCTCTATTCTCTATGTCTCTTATAACACGCAAGTTTTCTTTCTTGAATATCATTTATGTGTGTGTGTGTGTGTGTATTTATTTTTATTTGACAGACAAAAACAGAAGTGGACAGAGAGATTGTCTACTGGTTCACTCTCTAAATGCCTGAGATGTGGCCAGGCTGAAGCCAGGATCTCAGAGTCCAATTCAAGTCTCCTATGTGGATGGCAAGAACCCAATTACTTGAGCCATTACAAGTTGCCTTCCCCGAGTGCATACTGGCAAGAAGCTACAGTTGAAAGCAGAGCCAGGAACCGAACCCAGGCACTCTGACACACAATATAGACATCTCAAGTGGCAGCTGAACTGCCATGCCAAATGCCCACTGCAGTTTGTGTGTCTTATTTCTTATACTACATCACAAGCTCTCCCTAGTTTGATTTCAGTTTTGCATCCTATAGACTTAACTCATCCCTTCTTCCTTCCTTCTCTCTCTAAATCTTTACAACTTTTATTATAGAAAAATTTTAAATATACACAAGCTGTAATGAATCCCTGTAATGAATCACTCAGCTTTAACAACTACTGATTCATGACTAATTTTGTTTCATTTATGCCACTACTTCCCCCCTCCTTTGTTTCTTTAAAATTCACTGTCTTGACTGGAGAAGTGATATGTGTTATTTTTCAGTAATAAGTTGTGTTACATCAAAGAGTTTTTTATTGATTCAGTACTGCCTTTAAGAAAATAGTTGGGGCCTGCATTGTGGAACAACAAGTTGAGCCACCGAGTATGACACCAGCATCCCGTCTGAACACCAGCTCTTCTTCCGGTCCAGCTCCCTGTTAATGACTGTGGGAAAGCAGCAGAAGATGGCCTGAGTACCCATGTAGGAGACCGAGGAGGAAATCCTGGCTCCTGGTTTTGGCCCGGCCCAGCCCCAGCTTTTGCAGCCATTTAGGGAGTGACCATCAGCTGTAAGATCTATCTCTGTCTCTCAAATAAGTAAATTAAAAAATAAAATAAAACCAAAAATGTAGAGCACCAGCCCAGAGATGATCCAAGAAAAATGTATACCCACTCCCTTGTTGATACTATTTCCTTCCAACCCCTTTGGGGAGAATTAAGAAGAGTGGCTTCTAAATTTAGAAGTGCCCCCACCAAAGGAGACTGATAGAATTCCAAATCAGATAAATGCACACTGTATTGAGCCCCTCTCCCTGCCAGACAGGGCTATGAAGAAGTAGAGGTCAGAGTCTTTTCCTTCCATAACAACCCTGATTGTGGGATTTAAAAAGTTAAAAAAAAAAAAAATTCCCATGAGCTGCTGGGCCACGGAAGAGGAAAAGAGTGTGTCTCAGGCCACGTGTATGGTAGTTGATGGAAGGTGTTAGGCTGGACCTGACAGTGCAAATGGAATTTCAGTAGGTCTAAGTGGAGAGGGTGGGGAAGAAATGGAAGGAGCATTCTGGACAGAAAAGGTGTCTGCAAACTGTCAATAATGGGAGATCATCCCCTGAGGCCACGGAATTGGTCCATGAAGTGGAGGAAGTAGGAAGTAAAACTGGAAAGTGAGGTTGAGCCTCAGTGCCAGCAGATTCTTTAGGAAGCCGAAAGTCACTGAAGGTCTGTGAACTTGGGAGCTTGACTTTAGGAAAATTTCTCTGACAGCTGAGTGTAAAATGAGAGTTGGAGGCAAGGAGCAGTCAGTTAAGTTGTTTTCATCATCTGGGTGCAAGGTCTTTTGGCTCCTGAACTGGAACAGTGGAAGTGTTAATAGAAAGGAGGGGATGGATTTGAGACACAAAGTAAATTTCCAGTCGCCCACAGACTCGGTGTTTTTGTACATTTTAGTCCTTAGAGATATTCATGGCCTGCTTCCTGTGATTCTCTTCCTCAGGCTGGAGTCAGCTCGGAAGTAATTACAGTTTGTAGTTAGCATCCTTTTCCTGGCAGCGGTGACACAACACAGTAAGGTGTCACCTTTTGGGAACTTGCCAAGACCTTCCTAAGGGTGTGCTCTCATCTGATAAACAGGCCTGCCCCCCAGCTAGGGTCAGGTTGGTGGGTCAATGTGGATGCCTCCTGCCTCCTTAGCCCTTTCTTCTAGGGCGTGGACAGGTTGAGGAACTCAGGTATCCTGCCTCCAGTCCACACTGACCCACCAACGCTGATAAGAGTTGAGCTCTCAGTAAAATATATATATATATATATATATATATACCCACGACAGAGGCTGGTACATACACCCACCATACATGGTGTCCTGCGTTGTGGAAGTTGGAGGCAAGAGGGACACCCCCAAGAAGCCAAAGGTCCAACTGAGGATCCAATCAATATGCCTAAAGCAGAGACCCAGTTCTGAACCGCATTGTAATGATTAGAAATGAAATACAAGTTGGAGAATGTTCCTCTCTCTTGCTTCCCCGCCTCATCCCACACACACACACACAAACACAATCTGCCTTTGAAATCATTTTTGCTGGTATCCGTTTCCCAGCAGTTATATGATTAGGGTTGTTTCTGTGAATTACAAAGTTTAGATTCCTCCCTCAGCCATCCCCCTTCCCACCCCACCCCCCTTGCAGTCTGACTTAAAGCCATAAAATACCTTCTGCCTGCTGGCCTCTATTTCTGTTTGTATGAATTAAGTCGACAGGATAAATATTCACATTCCCAGCTACAGGCTCAAACAGTGTTTGCCTGTTCTGCCCAGTGAGTCGAGCAAAAAAGGGGGCCTGACATCACCCTATACTGTACATTCCCGGCATAGATCATTTATTTAAGTCCCTGAAAAAATACAGATGTTTTACCAGCCGAAATAAAACCCTGTGTAAACACTGAGCTTGGAAAAATGTGGCAGTGACTTAGAGGGATTGGGGCAGTGCGGGAGGAGCCCGGGCGGAATGGCAGATGCAGGACTTTGAGCGCAGGCTGAGTGCAGCGGGGTCAGAAGTGTTCACCGCAGGCTGCAGGCTGCAAAAGGAAGAAAATAGAAGTTGTTTTTAAGAAAATACAGTTGCAAAAGGGGCTCTGTTGAGCTTCAGAGGTGGGGCTTGTTATCAATTATGGTCCATCCACTCCATTTAGAGATGAGCTTTGGAATAAGCATCTCTTTTCTCATTGGAGTTGTCCCTTGCGTGGCCTGCCTAACCTTGTCCTGTTATTGCTGGATCCTGCTGGTTTCTGGATCTCAGCTGCTGTTGATTTTCTGAGGGGGAAAATCGCCTGGAAGCCATGCTTAGTGAAGAGGAAAACCCATCTCAGTGTTGCATTCCCAAACAGCCATCTATCATCGTGATCTTGTCTAACACAAGTCACTATTTCAGTCTAGCAGCATAAACCAGACATATTTTACGGGTGCAGCACAAGTTTGGTTTTTTTTTTTTTTTTCTTCAGAGAACTGCCTTATGACTCTTTTTTGGCCCGTGGCATTTATTCAAAGAGCATCACATTTGCTATGTGGAGTCACTTAAGATTGGGAGCTGCCAGAGTGGACCCCATGCTTTGCACAGATGCCTGGGGCTCCCCTGAGCCTCTGTGTGTTCAGAGCGGGGGGTGGAAGACAGAGGGTAACTGCTTCCAGGTTCTGCAGACTTTTGCTCAGATCCTCATGGAGTTTCGTTCAAGATTTGCATTTCACACAAGACCCCACCCCCACCCCCCCAGCACTGTGTTTCCTGCACCTTCTCTTCGCTGCTTCTTCGAACAGCCCTCCTCGGGACAGGGCTGCCAGTCCGCCACTTGGCAGCCTCAGGTCTGTACTAGTCACAGTGACGCTCGTGGTTTGCACTCGGTTGTCTCGTGTGCTTTCGCTCTCTGGGTCATAACTGTCTTCAGGCAGTACAGCTTTCTCCTGTCTCTTTGGCTGATGACACCTTGAAATCCACTTCTGGTCCTTGTCCAAGGAGCCTGCTATGGCTCGGGGTACCCGTCTTTCCCCTGTTTATCACAGTGTGATCATTAATAGAGCTCTTGGGGCTGGTGCTGTAGTGTAGCGGGTAAAGCCACTGCCTGCAGTGCCAACATCCCATATGAGTGCAGGTTCGAGTCCTACTGCTCCACTTCTAATCCAGCTCTCTGCTATGGAAAGCAGTAGAAGATGGCCCAAGTCCTTAGATCCCTACACCCTCGTGGGAGACCCGGAGGAAGCTCCTGGCTCCTGGCTCCTAGCTCCTGGCTTCAGATCAGCACAGGTCTGCCCGTTGTGGCCAATTGGGGAGTGAACCAGCAGATGGAGGACCTTTCTCTGTCTCTCCTTCTCTCTCTGTGTAACTCTGACTTTCAAATAAACAAAACAATCTTAAAACACACACACACACACACACACACACACACACACACCAGAGCTCTTCTCCAGAGTATCCCTGTTTTGCACATCAAATTCCCTGACTGGAGCAGTCATCACAGAGATATTCCCAACCATACTTGTTCTGTCACCTTCCCTCATTCCCAGACCTGCTCTGGCTTCTCTTACATCTGGAAAGATGCCCCTTGCTCACCAGCTGCTCTGACCTGACCCCCAGTTCCTTGTCTCTGTCTTCCCCACCATGCCCTGCCTCATCAGCCCCAACAAGTTCTCTCAAATGTGTCTTCCTCTCCAGTCCACTGCTGCTGTGGTGTAGACTGGGGTGGGGTGCAGTATCACTAAATCAGGGTCTGACCTGTACAAGGCAGGTAAATGAACCAAAGGGGATGGGTATAAACACATGGCCTTCCATGTCCATCCTTTGTGTTCAAGCTTTTGATAGGGATTTGGGTTCAGTAAATATTTCATTTCTCTATTGATTCTACAAAAGTTTAAATGTGCAAACTAAGTTTAATGAATGGCCTTAGTGACCAGAATAGTAGTGATGGGGGAAGCAGAGAGCACACCTCTCATCTCAGAGGCCAGTTGACTGATGGCTATAACCAGATCTTTGATATTTCAAAAGAACTTGGTGGTGGCCGGGGGGCAGCATCATTGTGGTGCAGTGGGTTCAGCTTGTGCTTGTGACACTGGCATCTCACATCAGACGCTGGTGAGTTCCCACTCCCGAATCAGTTCCCTGCTAATGTGCCGGGAAAACCAGCAAATAATTGCCCAAGTACTTGGGTCCCTGTCACCCATATGGGAGATTCGGATGGAATTCTGGCTCCTGGTTTTGGCCTGGCCCAGCCCAAGATGCAATGGCCATTTGGGGAGAGAACCAGCAACTGTAAGATCAATCTTTCTCTCTCTCTCTCTCTCTACTATTCACGTAAATAAATTAAACCTAAAAAAAGAAATTCTAAAGTTAGGATGATTTTAACAGGAGATCTCCTCATTCATAAATATTGATTTAGAAGCCCTGCATGGGTTACATACACTTGTGCAGCCTCTGTGGCCCACTGGTGTTGCTCTGAGCCTCTGGCTTCCCCCTCCCCAACTTATCTAGACTCCTGAGCTGGTCCCGGGCTGTCTGCCCTTTGATTCTGCCTCCGAGTTCCAGAGTCCATCACTGAAGGTCTCTCCCCAAAGAGCTCGCCACTGTCTATGGGACGAAGTGCACGTTCCTTCACATCGCCTTTCAGATCTGTCTCGAGCTGACCCCTCTCTCCAGTGTGTCTCCCAGCACTGTGTGTGCACCCTGGCTGTGCTGTCTGCGGTCCCCTGAGCAGCACCAACATTTTTAGAACAATCCCAGATTTATGGAAAAATGGAGCTGGTAGTACAGAGTTCTTAGATATTTCTCTCCTCCCAATTTCCTCTTTGCTATTAATGTCTTGCATTTGCCTGGTACGTTTGTTTATTTTAAATTTTTTTTTTAAGATTCACTTTATTTATTTGAAAGAGTTACAGGGAGAAGTAGACATAGAGAGATCTTCCATCCACTGGTTCACTCCCCAAATTGCTGCAGTGGCCAGGGCTGAGCCGATCCGAAGCCAGAAGCCAGGAGCTTCTTCCAGGTCTCCCACATGGGTACAGAGGCCCAAGCACTTGGGCCATCCTCTGCTGCTTTCCCAGGCCATAGCAGAGAGCTGGATTGGAGGTGGAGTAGCCGGAACTCAAAACGGCACCCGTATGGGATGCTGGCACTGCAGGTTGAGGCTTTAACCCACTGTGCCACAGCACTGGCCCCAGTTACCTGGTATATTTGTTACAGTTAATGAACCACCATTGACACATCATGACTGAAAGTCCATAGTTCACATTAGGTTCATTCTTTTTGTTGGCAATCCCAATATTTTAGTTCCCTTTAGAATCTTTTTTCCTGTCTCCCCTGCTTCTATATTCTTTCCTGGATCATGGTAAGATTTGTTTTCAAGGCCAAATATGAATATCAGTCTTTCTGCAAAGCCGCCTCTGTTTATTTTTGGAATGGGACTGGAAGGGAGGGAGCAGGCAGAACACAGAAGCAAACCAACATTTTGTCAGGTGCCATTTATCAGTGTGCCAAATAGTATGGAGACTCTTTAAAATCTCTCTGTAATCCTGCAGGATAGATATTATTACAGTGGTCTGTCCTTATGAGCAGTTTTAGTCACTGAACTCACCATGGTACAAAAAAATTAAATTAAAAATTCCAGGAATAAACATTTCATAAGTTTTAAATAACTTTTGTTATAATATATTATTATAATTTGCCTTTTTAAAAATTATATATTTATTTTGAAAGAGAAAGAGAGAGGGAGGTATTCCATCTGCTGGTTCACTCCCCAAGTGGCCACAATAGTTAGGTCTGAGCCAGGCAGAAGCCAGTGCTTCATCTGGGTCTCCCACATGGGTGCAGGGACCCAAGCACTTGGACCATCTTCTGCTGCTTTCCCAGGCCTTTAGCAGGGAGCTGGATGCAAAGTGGAGCAGCGGGGACGTGAACTGGTGCCCATATGGGATGCCTGCATCACAGGTGGCAGCTTAACCCAGTACGCCACAGCACCAGCCCTTCTATTTTGTTTTCAGGTACTGTTGTTGATCTCTCACTGTAGCTAATTAATAAGTTAAACTTTGTCATAGGTCTGTATTTCTGTATAGAAAAATACCAGTATTATGAGGTTTAGTACTATCCTTTGGTTTCAGGCCCCTGCAAAGGGCTTGAACATACCCTCATGGATAGGGAGCTGCTGTGTATGCCATTTACCACAGGGAAATAGGCTCAACAAGTTGCCCAAAGCCCCATAGCTAGAAATTGGCCTACACTATGTCTACCTAGTTCCAAAGTGCTTCCTGCCTCCCCCACCCTGCCCCCCAGCTTAAATACGATTTTGGCTCCTGAGCTAGACATTTAAACCCCAGGATGATAAGTTAGGGGTCCTAAAAGGGTACAGTGATGGTGTTTAGGAGGTGGACCTAGCAGGGGGTCTGTGGGGAGCAACTCGGACTAGACTGAGTTACTGGAATTAAGACTTATTCTATGCATCTGCTCTCCCACAATATGGCGCTGGGAGAGGAGGAAACAGCTTCCGCACAGCTGCCTCCAGTTCAACCAATAAACTGTAGGACTTGCTACTGATTGGAGGAGAGCAGCGTACTCGGCGTGTGGGCAGCCGAGTTGGGATTGGCGGAGGAGGACTATAAAGGAGGAGAGAGACGGCATGCACCAGGAACATCTAAGGGGAACATCTGAAGGAACACCTGTGCAGCCCCCGAGAGAGCCGGCCGGCGGTGTGCCGCTCCCCCGCGGAAGTGGGGAATGTGACAGGGGGAACCGCCCTTCCACGGAGGTGGAAGGGTCAGTAGCCAACCCGGGAAGAACCAGCAGCAAACCCGGGGAGGGCCGAGCAGACAAAAGAACAGCGCAGGGTCCTGTGTCGTTCCTCCACGAAGAGGGGGAGCGACAGGGGTCCCCAGGTCACTGGGAGTTGGCCCAGCTGCTCCCTCTGCTTCCTGACTCACTGCGTGATCTCTCCCCTGCACCAGCTCTGCCATTGCTGTCTACCACCCTCATCAGGGCCTCCTGATCTTGGACTTGATCCTCCAAAACTGTGAGCTCAATAAACCTCTCCTCCTGTGCCCACTTTGGCAGCACATATACTAAAATAAACCTCTTCTCTTTATAAAGTCAGTTGCCTCAGGAATTTTATTGTGGTAACAGAAGCTGAGGGCTGCACTCTCCTGTGTGGCTGGGTGCTTATCATTAATCTAGTGTTCCTGCTTCCTGCATCAGATGAGGAATCCCCTGGAGTTAAGAGCTCTGTGTCTCCACTCCAGACACAGAAGTTGGTACCTAACAGTGCAGCTCCTGAACCCACGGTGTATGTCCTGAAGGAGTTAATAAAGAAAGAGGCACCAAATATCAACATGGATTCAACTGGGCAAATGCTTGTTGGGTTTCTGCTCAGCACAGGGTTTGTTGGAGGGTGAGGTCAAGCGTAAAAGGGAAAGTGACGGTGACCTTACCGTGTAGGTTGTGAATCGCCAGCAGGCTGAGTCAGGGAAGCTATTGACTTTCCATTTTTCCAGGACTGGAATGTCATCTGCAAAAGACCAGGGACTGCTTTGTCTCTGCTGCAGTGCCTAGCACAGGGCCTGGTGATGACAGTTGCTTAATGCCTATTTGTTGACTCAGTGTTTAAATCCTGTTGCAAGTTTGGGACCACTAAAATGACACTGCACTCCTCAGAGATCCCGAGTGTATTCAGTTAGTCCTCCTCAGCCTGGCAGCTTTGGCTTCTCTGTGCTTGGTTCACTACAGTCCAGCATGATGGCTGTTTCCAAATGGTCCCAGGCCTGGACCCAGCTACTTTCTCAGCTCAGAAGTTCTCCTGGAGCAGAACTTGAGAAAAGAAGGGAAGAAGGAGAAGCTGACTGCCTCTTGCCACACTTTGAGAGCTGATGGACAAGTGACCCTTCCTGGGAACTGCCTGGCCCTGGCCCTGTGCCCTGGCCTTACCCCAAAGGATGGCCTTGTTTTTCTTGAACCCAACACTCTAAATGTCATGTGAGGATAGTTGTGTACTTAAATATTTTCATTAGCTTTCTGTCTTAAAGAAAAATACCTCCAAAACACTAGCCTGCTTCATACATTTGCCTACAAAACTTTTCTTTCTTCCCCCTCCCTCCGTCTTCACTTCTCCCTCTCCTTCCCTGCCCCATTCTCTGCCTGGACTTCTTGGACCCTGTCCCTCATCCCTGTCTCCTCTTGGTGTTTTTTTTTTTTTTTTTTCCACCGAAGATCTCTGAGTGTACCTGTCTCTCCATTTGTTCCACATAAATGATCACCCCCCGTTCCTGGTGAATAACTGGGATCACAGTTATTATCTGGTGTGTGGCCAAGGTGACAGAATGGATGGACCTGTAGACTGATTTTCATAAGCCAGAGCTACCAAGCATTTCAAAAACAGTCTTGTTTTTGCCAGGTAAGGTGAGCAAATATAGGACTAAGTTTAAACAGCCATCTGGAGTTATTTTTGAAGTGATCGCTTCTAAATAAAAAGCATTTGAAAATCTCACAGCCTTCTTTACAAGTACATTCCAGAGTCATGTATTTTGCTGGTGTCTGCTGATTAATTACGATCCTGTGACACCATGAAAAGCCCTGGTGGTTGGTTTTGTGCAGCTGTGGAGAAAAGAAAGCAAGGCCCAGTGACTTTGCCAGTTCTTTCAGGACAGTGGGGATTGAGGCCGAGGGAGGTATTTTTCCCTCTGGCAGTCACCACATAAGAACAGAAGCCCCAGCCAGCCCCAGTTCTCCAGACTGTGTGCCGGGCGGTTTGGGTCCCTGCGGGGTGTGGTGAAGGAGTGACATCTGATCCTCCGCTCTGGAATAACACGTCCATTATTAGAGAGATCATTGCCAGCCTGCATTCTCCCATGCAGCTAACTTCTGCTTAGAAAAACAGAAGCAGTCAGAATTCATTTGGGTTCTCTAAACAGAAGGTGTTTGACATGTGTTTGGTGTGATGATTGCACGTGTCCCACCCAGGAAAACGTGCCACCTCGCCCGTGAGGTTCAGCTGTAGCGTGTTCTCTTATTGCTTCTCATGACTCCCTTCCTCATCTCTCAATTGTTTGTCAGCTGTGAGCCCAGCCCCTTGTTGATGGGAGAGAAAGAGAAGAACAAAATCGAATCTGGTTACGTAGGAAGAATCCTCTGCTTGAGTGAAGACTACAGTAGGGAAAGAAAACAAATGTCATTAAAACAGACTTGCTGTATTTATCTGTGCTCACTTTGCTCCACCCACCTCTTCCTCTTCATTTAGGTAAGAGGGCTGGAGACAAGGATTTCTCTCACACACATCTCTCTCCTCAGGGCCAGCTAAGGTCAAAGGATCTCTTCCCTACCCTCTGCTCGCCCACCCTCTACTGCAGATTCGTTCTCACAGACGCCTGGCGGGCATCATTGCTGCATGTGTACACACACCCTTTCACACAGTGTGTGCCACTTGACAGTTGAATCTGTGGTCTTCAGTCTAAATCTACACAGCTAGAAAGCTAGGATTTACTTGCTCTGTTTCTTTCTACTACTGCACTTATTCTAGGATACAATGCTGTGGAAAAGTAAGAAAGTGTGCCCCCTCTGCTCCTGACAGCTAAGGACAAATCTGCTCAAGACTCTAAATAGTTACAAATATCACTGCCCAGTATTTGCAAAGGCAGGCATTAGTGCCAACAGCGTACCGATGAACCCAGACTTGTATAAACTAATTTAGACTCTTGGATGGTTGATTTTTCCTACTTTGACTTTAAAAGGCACATCTTATTTTCATGTGAGACTGCTGACATAAAGATGTTTGCAACTGCTTTGCTTAAATCATTGTATAGGTTGTGTGTCGTTAGTAAGCCCTTGTAGCAAATGCTTGGTTGCAGAACAGTCACCAAGTGTTGGAATTGTGCAAAGAGCCCCAAGCTCAGGTACGGACTGTGGACCTAGGTTTCTCACCCACTGCTGTGTGCTCCAAAACTAACATGCGTTTCTGTAAAAAGACCAGAGCCACGTTCTGCATAGCTGTTTGTTTTCTCTGAAGGGACTATTTTGAGGAAACCTGAGAGGGAGGAACTGAGCATTGAGGAAAAATATATTTTCATGGTCCGATACTGCTTTTCTCTTTTTGGTTTAGGTTTTTCATTTGTTGCAAGCCTACTCAGACTCCAGACACAGAACGAATTCAGAGTTCCAGCAGGAGCTGACTGACATCACTGTTTGTACAAAAGCCAAACTCTGGCTGGCCAAGAGGTATGTTAAAACCCCACACAGGCAAGGAGTTAGCAGGGCTAGGAATGCATTGGAGAATTGCTGTTTCTAGTTGTGGGGAGTTTTAAAAGTCATTGGAATGAATTTTCTAAACTTACTGGAGTATTTATTCTTTTAGAACTTTGGGTTGTGGCAAAGAAAGAAAAATATTTTCTTGACAGTTTTGCAAAAACTGCTGAGTGACTGGGGGACATGTTCTATGGCTTTTTATCTGTCTACCAATCAGCGTGTTTTTATTAATATCTGCTATGTGCCTATTCCTGTGTTTGATATTATAACTATGAAAGGCAGTAACTGACTAAATTATGTGGTACAAACTCTTAGTGGCCATGGCAACTTGGAAATGAGACACTGGGGTAAGGCCTGAGCAGCTAGGTATGAATGGGAGGAGAGAATGGGAGTTCTGTTTTTAAGTGGAGAGGAGGGTGGCTTGGATTAAGCAAGGTGAAAAAGGGTGGAAGCATATTTTTTTCTTCCTCCTGGTCATTTTTATTTTGGAACTTAGAGAACATTTCCCATGTGAAAGATGAAGAAGGAAAAAGAATTTCTCAATTAGTAATAGTTAGGGAGTGCTGCCTGCAGCACACTGTTCCAGACTGATGTTGCAGACCTCTGATGTTGGTGGGACGATGTCAGAGCACAGCCCCCTGTACGCTCTCTAAGTCTCAGTAGGTCCCTGAGAGGCCCATGTGCTGTGTCTGGTTAAGACCCAGTATATCGGTTGTCTGATGTATGCAGCTCTCTTTTATTTTTAAAAATAATATATGCTTCTATTCATTTTTGTTGGACGGCTCATCTTAGATGGCAAGACAAGTAATGGACAGGCGGAGGCCTGCAGATCAGTTGAATTCAGCAAAGTACTGTCAAGTACCGGCCGCATGCCAGCCTTTGTGTCAGGAGATGTTGAGGATGCAAAGCCATAAAGGAACTGGTCCTGGCCTTACCTCCCAGCTGGTGGGAGGATATGTAAATAGATAACTTTTGTCCCATATGTTAAGTATAATAACAGATGTATGTAATAGGTACAGGAGTGGATCATAGGAAGAAGGGAAGGGCTGACACCGAACAAGCTGACAAGAGATGAATAGGATTTTGCCAAATGGCCAGCACAGGGAGGGCAATACCAGGTTTAGGCACTAGCATGGGCAGAGACGTGGTGGGATGAAGTGGCATGATGGATGGGGAGAACTATGATGACTTTGGACACGTGTGGCAGAGAGTGAGTCTGAGGAAATATGTGGAGGCCACATAGTAAAAGCTCCCAAAGGAAGCCTGTGCTGAAATGCAGCCAGTGCAAGTTCCCACTGGTGGGTATGGGTGTCTCAATGATTGTCTCAGTACCAGTAGCTTTGGACAACTCCCCGATGGGAAAATTCTGTAGTGTCTAAAATGCTGAAAAAGCTCATGTACTTCTCATTTTTAATCCACTTTTTGTTTTCTCCATTTTATTTGAAAATAGAAGTTGCTTGACCATAAACCATTTCCCTAACCCTCAAACCTTTTGCCTTCTGCTGGGTGCTTAGACAGCCACCCTGGGACATGTGTCCTGGATGAACAGGGAGGACTTGTGGCCACATTTGTACATTTACCAGTTTATCTGCCAATAGTCAGGTCTAGCTATTGTTTCTGGGGACCAGAAGTTGGGACTGTCCAGAAATCACCCTGTTGACCCTGCCCCGGGAATCCTACACTGCCACAAGGAGGAAGTGGCTGCCCTTTAGCTTGCTGCTCCTTCATGGGTCTCGTGGAAAGCATTACCACCGGCTTCCCGATCCATTCATTCCTCTTGGGTGGGAGTGACAGGCCAGCTGTCGAGTGGACCTCCGTGTTGTACGCCGCCTGGCGATGGTGTCCTCCTCAGCTGGAGAAGTCCTCTTGGCCTTTTTAAGCCTTCCCCTGTGGTTCCTGTTGCTTTTCATCATCAGTCTTCCCCGCCCCCCCTCCTCACTGCCCTTCTCTGAGTTTTCTCCATGATTTTTCAGCCCTAGAAAACAAAGGCATGAATCATTGCAATTCACTGGGTTTCTGTCTTCCTAGCCCGGAGTCCAAGAAAACCACTTCTCTGTTTCCAGTACAGTCAACTCTCTATTATCCAAGTGTGAATGTTCCGCTTCATGGGTGGTCTGTGGATGGATGGTTCCTAACACCAGGTTTCCTCTTGCTCCCCAAAACACTTTTACAAGTATTAATCAGGATGTGTTCTGAGCCTGGAATAGAGTTTGGAAGGAAAACATGCTGCCAGAGCACAGTGCATTCCAAAGCTTTGTGTCAGGTTTTCTATATTATCCACATCATCGACAGGGTAGCCTTCAGTTCCTGAATAGGAAATTGCAGAACCGCCCTGCCCTGCCCCTGAGATCCTCCTGCTGAGAGGTGTTTGTCTACACTGGGTCATTCCGTGCTCAGATGAATCCTTGTGGTCCCTTCTCAAAGCAGACCCTGCCTTCACTTTCTCACCTGGCTCTCCAAGAGATGTTAGGATGCAGAGTATTCCAAATTCAACTGCTGAAGAGGCTCCTTTATATCCCTCATAATTTACACATGAAAGAGGAATAAATATTCCTTTGAGCTTACTAAGGATTTTCTGTATCTTTTGAGTATAAGCTATGAAAAATGAATGCTCTTGCAAAAAAAAGTCGGTTTAAATTTTAGAACCAATGCCTTTTTTCTTCTATAATTTATTTGATCAATAGCCTGAGCTGAGTCGAATAAGTACAAAAAAGTTAGTGAATGTGTCATTTATTTGTCCTTTTGTTCCAAATTAAAAAAAAAAAATTCATTGGAAGTCATTGGATAACCAATTCAGTTTTTAAATTTTGACCCTAAAATTGAGGGCACATAAAATAAAGACTTTTGTCCTATATTTGTGTTTTGACTTTGCAAGATTAATAAGGATTTATACGAGGTGGTTTAGCAATAGCCATGGAGTTCCTGGGGAATTTTGGTGATGAACAGCCAGCTGGCAACATGGCCTGAGTAAAGGACTGGGCTCTCTGCTCTTGCAGGCTGCTTTTCATTCCAAGATGTCAGAGCCTTTATGGAAATCAGCTCATTAATCCTTCAAGTCCCTTCCTTCCCCTTTTTCCTCCACCCTCCCTCCTCAGTGCAGGTCGCTGTCTCTCATGGTGCTAAGGCAGTTTACCAACTACTGAAGGGAAGCTAAGCTGCTGACCCAGGCCAGGAACCCACCTAGGATGGGGATCAGCCGCTGGCCTGGACAGGCTGCCTGTGGGCACCGTGAAGGAGGAGCAGCCTCAGGCTGGGATTGCATGCCCGCCATTGTTCTTGCTGTTTGCAGATCCCAGCTGGGACAGTGGGCACAGGCCCTGCCTGAACAGGAAGGGCTTTTAGAAGCCTGGCAAGTAGGACTAAGAGGAGAAAAGATGTACCTTTGGTTGAGAGTTGCAATTACTATTAGAATCCTAAATTTTTTCAGAAATTAATTTGTTTATTGGTATGTCCTTTTATTATAAGAGGAAGAAAAATAAGCGTATGTACCCGTGTATGTGTGCATGTGTGTGCTACATGTGTAGTCCTTTTAATAAGCACAATGAGTTCAGTGTATTATTTGGACTGAATATAACAGAGAAATGATGACCAGAAAGAAAAATGTGTCCTTCTGAAGTTTTCTTCACTTATTGTCACTGAAATGTATGCTTATAATAGAAAATGATCAAATTGGAACTCACGCTGTGGCGTAGTGGGTAAGGCTGCCGCCTGCAGTGCTGACATCCCATATGGGCACCAGTTCCAGACCTGGCTGCTCCACTTCCAATCCAGCTCTCTGCTGTGGCCTATGAAAGCAGTGGAAGATGGCCCAGGTCCTTGGGCCCCTGCAGCCTTGTGGGGGACCCAGAGGAAGCTCCTGGTTCCTGGCTTCAGATTGGCGCAGCTCTAGCGATTTAGGCCATCTGGGGAGTGAACCAGTGGATAGAACACTTCTCTCTCTCTCTCTCTCTCTCTCTCTCTCTCTCTGCCTCTCTGTAACTCTGCCTTTCAAATAAATCTTTTAAAAAAAGTAAATAAACTACAAAACTTGAGAAAGAAGAGAATAAAAGTCTACTCTTCCCACAATCTAGTGGAAACCACTTTTTGTTTTGGAAACCACTATTGTTTAATGGTTTCATGTAGTTACTTCATCTTTTTCCTATGAGTGTTTTTTTACATAGAATAATTCTGTGTATGTGTTAGAGTTTCCTTCTTTCACATGGCAGTCAAAAAAGCATTACCTATTACATTAAAAGCTGTGACATGGCTGCTGTTGAAAACAGTATGGTGTTTCCTCAAAAATATGAGAATAAAATTACTATAGAATCTAGTAGCTCCATTTCTGGGTACATGCTCAAAAGAATTAGCGCAGCCTCAAAGGGCTATTTGTATGACCATATTCATAGCTGCATTATTCACAATGGCTCACACGTGGAAACACCAAGTGAGTGGATGATGAGTGGACAAGGAAGTTCCGACACAGGCTACGACGTGGAGGAATCCTGAGGACAGTTGTGCTAAGTGAGATGAAACAATCACGGAAGAACAAGTGCGGGTTCATGTTTTCTGCAGAAGGTACCCAGAGCTTTCAGATTCTTAGTCAGAGTAGACTGTCGGTTGCCAGGACAGGGCGGTTGTAGGGGGCAAGTATGGAGTTTCAGTATTGTAAAATGAAAAAGTTCTCAAGATTGATTGCACAACTCTGAACATGTGCTTAACATAACTAAACTGCACACTTTAAAATGGTTAAGACAGTAACTTATATATATATATAGCCCAATTTTTTAAAAAGATTAATGACAAATATTTAAAACAGAAAACTTTGTACACTATCACTCCTTTGAGATTATTGTCTTTTTTATGACAATTCTTTGTTTTCTTCCTAGTTTTACCACCCGTGCATCTCTAAACCAAAAATACCCCTGCCTGTTTCTGAATTACACATAAACTTTGAGAATATCGTTTCTTGAAGGTAGTATATTTTTGACATCTGAATAATCGTCATTTTTTTTTTACCTAGTTACTGATCTATTGTTCATCATTCAGGTTTTTCCTCATTTTTAGTGTCCTGAATAATGTTCCAGTAAAAATCTTTCTGTGCAATTGTGTGTATGTTTGTGTGTGTGTGTGAGTGTATGTGTGTGTATACACAAGGATACTTCAGAAAGTTCAAGGAAAATGGAATTATATACAAGTTTAGGGGCCAGCACTATGGCTCAGTGTATTAGGCCACTGTCTGCAGTGCCAGCATCCCATAAGGATGCCAGTTCAAGTCACAGCTGCTCCACTTCCAATCCAACACCCTGCTAATGCACCTGGGAAAGCAGCAAAAGATGGCCCCTGCACCCAGGTGGGAGACCCAGAAGAACCTCCTGGCTCCTGGCTTCCACCTGACCCAGCCGCAGCTGTTACAGCCATTTGGGGAATGAACCAGCAGGTAGAAGATCTATCTGTCTGTCTGTCTGTGTCTCTCTCTCTCTCTGTATTTCTGACTTTCAAATAAATAAATAAACAAATCTCTTTTTTTAAGAAAAAGATAAGTTTATTTTGGTACCAAAAATTTTAAAATCTGTGCATAGTTTTTTGATGGTATGCATTTTCTGTGAACTCTTTGAAGATCCACTTATGTTCATGGGCAAACTTATCTTTAGTTTCATGTTTCACAGACTTTTTTTAAAAAGATTTATTTACTTATTTGAAAAGCAGAGGCAGAGAGAGAGAGAGAGAGAAAGGTTTTCCATTTGCTGGTTCATTCCCCAAATGGCCATAACAGTCAGAACTAAGCCAGCCCAAAACCAGGAGCCTCCTACATATCTTCCATGCAGATACAGGGGCCCAAGGACTTGGGCCATCTTCCACTGCTTTCCCAGGTCATAGCAGAGAACTGGATCAGAAGTGGAGCAGCCAGGACTCGAACCAGCACCCATATGGATGCCAGTACTGCAGGCAGCAGCTTTTACCCACAGCACTGGCCCCTCCACAGACTTTTTGAAGTACTCTCATATCAGTGTGTGTGATTGTGGGTTATTACCTTAGCTTTGATTGCCAGGAGTCGACTAAATTGATCAAGAGGATATAACGATGTTTAAAGGTTTTGATAGACCCCAGATTGTTTTCCAAAAGGGGCCTGTCAGTTCATCTTCCCAACAGCAGTGCACAGGAAACTACCTCCAAAATTTTAACTGAGATTTTAAAAATTAGATTAAGGAAACTTACTTTTTGAATGCCTGCTCTGTACCAAGTTCTGTATGGGAGAGATTTATGAATGTTCTTTCATGAGCTCTTCTCAAATCTCCTGTCGTGTAAGGAAATGTGGTTTTCTACAGTGCAAACAACAGGGAGACACCCAGTATATAAGACACCTGGTTTAGTTATCATTTCAGCTCGCATGAATTAACAAACAAGTCATGCCAGTGTAGTGTGTCTCAGCTAGTTGTGCCTACAGCACAGAAATGCCATCCCTCAGCACTGGGTCATCTCGGCTGTTTAATAAGGAGTATCCTCTGGGTATTGCTCTGGCTGCCGCTGAGGCCCTGGCTTACTGTGCACCCTCAACCACAGGGCTCAGACTGACAGTGCATTCCCATCAATTTGGCCACAGACCTGACTTGTTGGAATTCTGCAAGTTTTAAAGTTTTTTGAAAAAATTATAGTAAGCCAAGATTTTGAGCTCCTTTTTAGAAAACCTGGTAGCACCAGGCCCAAATTGCCACATGGCTGCAGTGGACCAGTGCCCGAAGTGGCTGTTCTGTCTTGATGGAGGGTGTTCACTGGGGTTCACCACTGTCCCCACCCAGTGCGTCTCTCATGAGGTTACCTGCCCATCGCCAGGGAAGCAGGAGTTAGTGGCTCTTGGTATTAGCACTTGTTAAGTACCGTACTGATGGATGGGAGGTTTCACTCCAGGAGGGAATAGTTCGTGCTCATTACTACAAAGCAGAATCCTCGGGTTTTAAAGCCTCACCCCAGAATGTCTAATTTAGATATTTTAAATTCTATCAGTCCCCTCACAAGTGCCCTTTAGGCTCTGGTTGCTTATCCTGGAAGCTCATGACACAGTTTCATTTCTTGAGAAGAGGCTTAGAACAGATTATACCTTCATCATTTCATCCAGCAAATATTTATTGGGCACTACATATGCCAGAGTAGTAACTATTTGTTCAAACCACAATTTCAGTGTCAAGGGGACAACAAAGCAGTCTTATCAAATAGAATCATAGACGTAGGATTTAGAATTGGAAAGAACGATGAAGTTTTATTGTCCACTCCCAGTCTCACTCCCACACACAGGGGAAGCTTCAGTTCAGAGAGGCTAGAGGATTTGTCCATTCTACATAGCTACAGCTGGGCAGAAGTAAGATCCCAGCTGACAGTTACTAGCGTTTCTTGAGGACCTAGCTCCCAGCTTCTTGTCAGGCACTTTCTACTGGACCACACTGCCTCCATCTGTCCAAGGTTTTTATGTCAGAGTTTTGAAAGGTGGTAACTTAAGCAATCTCTGGAACAGTGCTTCTAAGATAGAAAGTGTGCCGCCCGAAGATGAAGACTCTGGTTCTCTGGGCCTGGGGTAGAGCTGAGATCCTACTGGGCCTGAAACAGAAGACACATTTTGAGGAGCAAGGGCCAGAGAGTCAGCCCCTGTGTCCATCCAGCCCAGTTAGAAGAACTGCCACTCTCACACCTTCATACTTAAGGACTTCTGGCCAAAGCTTAGAGCTATACAGTAGGGCTGAGACTACCGAAGGGTTCAACCCAGAATCCTCTCCCCATCTACCCTGGATGACCTGTGTGAAGCGCTGGTGGCCACGAGGCTCACTAGGGGAAGTCTTCACTCCCTTGCCCAGGCAGCCAGCCTGGTGGCGTCAGTGTCTGGTTTATTGGCATGCATCGGGTATTTATCATTTTGAAAAACAGCAGTCTGATATTCTGGTGAGAAAAACAGGCTCTCAAGAATACAGGAATAGGTCCTAAGGTTACTAGGAAAGCAACCTTGGGCATAAACTTTTGAGTAAAATAGTGCTAATGAGAGAGATGGTGACCAATGCTGATGTTTGTTGAAGACCTACTCTGAGTATCATGTATAACATCCAGTGATTTGCTTCCTCAAGTTGATTTTAATTTGCAAAAAAGTAACTGTGTGAGCCATCCACTTGCCTGTACCATTTCCCCTTCCCTCCCCTCGCACCCCTTCCACCCCTTGTGTGCTTTCACTCCTCCTCTGCCTCCCTGGTGTGTTTACTTCCAACCATGTCCCTGTCTCCTCCCCAGCCACCCTGTTATCCGCACTCTTGTCACTTCTCCCTTTTCTCTTGCTTACTGGTCCCCACTAGGCTGAGTGGTGTGCTCCTTGAGGGTCTATGGACTTAAATGTGCAAGGAAAATGTGCTTATAGAGACAAAGCTGAGCCTTACTTTTGTGTGGCAATCCCAGTTCTTCCCTGGGGGCGGGATCTGTGGCCTGCTGCAGGAGTTCTGGTTTAGAATTCTGTTTTGCTTTACAACGGCTGAAGGCAGCATTTATTTTCTAACCACCAGATTTATTCACACAAGAGACTCTACTTCCCAGGCAGAAATGCTGGGGTTTAGGTCTGATTCTGTTTTCCCACTGTCCCTTAGCCCCCTCTCAAATCCCTTGTGCCTTCCGGATGGGCCCCTTCCCCAAGAAAGAGGCCATTCTTTCGCAATGACTTGAAATAATAAGAGACCTCAGCTCTCTGCCACAGCTGCAGGTTGCTGTCTCACTTCCATGCCTCTGAAATGAATCCAGTCCAGAAGGATTGTTAAAATATTCAAATGATCATGTGGCATTTCAAGGGTATCATTTGTGGTCCCTGCCAAAACTGTACAGGAGGCAAGTCTTAACAGGGCTGGTTAGTCACATAGCAGGTTTCCAGACCTCGCTGGGTGTTGTGTTTTGCATTTTTGTTTGTTTCTTCTTTGCCTCTCTCTCTGTCTCTTTTAATTTTGAGGGGGCAAGGGGGAGAGGGGGGTTCTCATTAGGACCCTCCCTTTTGTCCTCCAGCTCAGCCTGTTCAAGTCACTTTGAGCCTCAAGCAGATTCAAAAGATGAGAGAAATGAAGTTGGAGTATTTTAGACCCAAGTTTGTTGACACTTACTTGCTTCTCTTTCAGACTTCTCAGGAATGTTTAAGGTCATGATATCTCAGGATGAGATCCTGTTTATGTTTTTTTAAAAACAGAAAAAAAATTAAGTTATCACATTTCAACCCAAACCAATCAAACAAGGTGCAAAACATTTTCTTCATCAAATATTCCTTTTAAAAATACAGCCTCAAGTTTTAAAGGAATAAGCTATTTGAGATTGAAGTGAAGTTTGAAAATATATGTATTGCTTGTTGACAGGCTGAGCTTAGGGAAACTAGCCTGTGTAAAAGCAGTCAGAAGTGATCAATATATTAGGCTGAGCCTTTGAACAAGGTGCCCAAGATCAAAGCTTCTTCATGTTGCAGCAAGAAATAAAAATAGTCCTTTTACCCAACTTGCACACCAAGAATTTAACCCCAAACTGCTGGTGCCTTCTACTTTTTCAATATGGAAATTTTCAAAACTGACCTGGAGACGGTAATTAGCTCAATAGAGGGCTCAGAAACGCCTGTTTTGCTTTCCTTGCGGCTGATGGCGCACTGGTGTGTTGCTGTTGGAAGACTGGGCGACACTGCCATTGCCTCGCTTGCAAAGGAACGCAGGCTTCCGTCTGCTCAGCACGTTCCCATAATATTATGAGAAGCCCTAACGTCGGGGGTTGTTTTTTCCTTTTAGCATGTAACATGTTCCATGTTTTGGATGAATCAACAGCTTCATTTCCTTCACTGAGCCATTCCCAGTTAATTAAAGTAACTTCAGATTCACAAACACTGCAAGGCAATGTAGTAGGCACAATGGGAAATATAAAAATTAATGATGTCTCTGTTTCAAAAACCATTTGAGAAAGACACAGGTATGGATTTAATTTACTATAACGAAGAGTTTGGTAAATTCTGGAATTAATCAAAGTGTGTAACAGGAGCTGAGAAGAGAGAAAGAAATGCCAGCTTGTAGGGGTACCTTGTTGGGGTATCAGGGAAGAAGGAGGGAGGAATAGTTAAAGGCTGAGTGAGGTTTAATTACTTCTTAGGTTGGAGAATGAGCGAGTTGATGCTGGTGTGGAGCCTTTGTTGCTAAGTGAGTTGTGATAGTCTCATTGGCCAAGTACAAAGAAAGAATCAGTACATTGCTCAGCATGGTGGCAAGTGTCTTGGATATACAGAAAAGGGCCTCAGTTCTCAGAGTTTAGTTATGGTCCATTCTAACTGAAAAGAGAGAACTTAGGCATATGAAATGGCCAACCATGAAGCACATGTAGAAGTACATATAATAAGTCCGAGAATTCAAAGAAGAATGTGGACTGGGATAGTCAGAGAAAGCTTTGCAGAAGTATCTGAGATGAACCTTAGAGCCGGGGTATGATTTGGGGACTCCAGCAGTGATGGGAAAAAAGCATGCCAGGAGGGTGGACACATGTGCAATGGCAGTTGCCAGGCATGCATGTGGTGTATGTGGGCTAGCAGAGAGATAGAATGAAGAAGAGAGGCTGTGTTTTGAGAAGTACAAGATTTGATAAGAGACCAGTTTTGGAAACCCGTAAATGTCAGCCAGAGAAATATGCACTTGATCCAAGAATTAAGAGGAAGTTGGTAAGCTCAGACCAACACTGGTAAGTTGGCTGCTGTCGGTATGCACTTGAAATACAGTGAGGAATGTTTTGAATCTTTCCAGGCTCTTGCAGTGGTCAACAAAATTCCCAGTCTCTCCTGGTGGTACAAAAAGCATCCTTAGTAGTAATCCTCCAGCTACCTGTGCCCGTCACCTGGAAGCCCCATGGCCTGCCTGGGCTGCTAGTAATGAGAACAGAAATACTTGTGTGCCCTTGAGACCACATGGCTTTTGTCTTTCTAACGCTGCTAACAGGGCTAAAGAATCACAAAATTTATACCAGGAAAAGGAATTGAGAGATCGTCTAGTCCAGTGTAATTCTTTCTTCGAACAGGAGCGCGCATAGAAATTTGAGAGGTTGAAGATTGTAGGGGTGGCAAAAATGGTTCAAACTGGAATGGGGCCTGGAGTTCACCTGCGTGGCTTTCCTCCTATTGGGAGCCCCAGAAGGGAATAAGAGAAGCACCCTGACTGCCTGTTTCAAAAGAGAGATCTAATCCAAACTGACATTTTGGAAGAAGTCACACACAAGCGGGCAGACAGCTTCTCTACTTGACAGATAGAGCTGACTCAGAAGGTGCTTGAAGGTAGGGACATAAAGAGCAAGTTTGATTTTCCTCTCCTTCCCTCTTGCTGTTTGATCATCGTAGAAAATCCTATAACCCCATGCACGGGCAGCCCGGAGACCTCTCAGAAGCTGCTCTCTCTGGAAGGGGCCCCAAGCTGCAGACCTTCTTGCCACCAAAACAGCTGTTCTAGGTCTCCTTTCCTCCGAAATCCATTCTCAGTTGGCTGGCTGCCACCCAACCCTACCCAACAAGTCATGCTAACATGGCCTACATTCTAATATGTAAATTAGCTTATTCTCCTGGTCAGAAAACTATTTTTCAGTAGTGATCTTTTGGCGACAGTACCTTTTTTTTTTTTTTTTAAGATTGATTTATTTACTTGAAAGTCAGAATTACACAGAGAGAGGAGAGGCAGAGAGAGTGAGAGAAAGAGGTCTTCTATCCACTGGTTCATTCCACAACTGTCCACAGTGGCCGGAGTTGCGCACATCCAAAGCTGGGAGCCAGGAGCTTCTTCCGGGTTTCCCATGTGGGTGCAGGGGCCCAAGGACTTGGGCCATCTTCTACTGCTTTCCCAGGTCATAGTAGAGAGCTGAAGAGGAAGTGGAGCAGCCAGGACTCGAACTGGCACCTGTATGAGATGCCGGCACTACAGGTGGTGGCTTTACCCGCTGCGCCACAGCACTGGCCCCTGGAGACAGTACCTTTAACTGAAGTCAGTAGCTGTGACCACAGGCCTCTGGCAACACGCAGACCTGGCGCAAGCACTGCTCTGCCCTACTGAGCAGATTCAGGCCTACTCTGTCCTCTCTAGCCAGGCTTTAGGCTGCCTCCAAGAGGGCTTGTGGGGAGCGCAGCCTGGCTTTAGTGAAGTGGCCAAGGGAGCAGCTCTGGGAGGGGCCCAAAAGGCTCACTGTTCTCTCCTCGCTGATTGGAATGGCCTGCAGGCCTCTGGGCAGAACACCTTCCCGCTCAAGGGAACGAACGGGCTCACGCCAGTACTCCCAGAACCAGAGGGGCCTGCGTCAGCCCTTGTGTTCCTGAGTGACCACAGGGAGTGTCACTTCCAGAACTGCTTGGTGAACAGAAAGCCCCCAGCCTAAAAGCACACTGCCCAGAAGCTGAGGCGAGGCAGCACCTACTCAAGGTTGGCAGGCTTGGTCTGGTCCCCCCCGCTCAGCCACTGGCCAGCCTGGCGCGGCCTGTAATTCCTGTAGGCCTCAGTTTTGATCTGTAATGGGAGTGTGAGAGAGATGAGAGTGAGGAGGGCATGAGAAGAGCTAAAGAGATACAGGAAATGTACCGATGGCCAGTAATTAAGTCCTGCTCAACATAGCTGGGCATGCTAGAAATAATGCCTCTTGTTGGACCTCACAGAAACAGCTGTGCCTGGAGCCCTGCTTCTCCCCAGACAGGCAACTAGGACATAGCACCAGCACATGTGGTTGCAAACCAAAATACTCCAATTGCTTGGCAGAGTGTCTCATTTTTCATCTGATTGTGTTTGGGACACATAGATACAATTTGTTTCTCTACAAAACCTTGATTCTATTCTTGGTTCTTGCCCTAATCTTGGGTGGGTCACTTGAGCTATATGAGCAACTTTGTTGATTTGTAAAAGTGAGAATAATAATGCCTATTTTTCTTCCTTCTGAAGAATTTTGTTAAGATAAAAAGAAATGGGAATATTTTTGAAGATAAAACTTTTAATGCAATTCAGTTGATATTGTTATTACCCTTGCCAAGGCTAATTTTCAAGTGTGTGCTCTGCCCTGTTCACAAGGTCACGGGTCTGTTGACTGTGCTGCTAGAAATTCTCACCTTGGGGACCGGCACTGTGGCGTAATGGGTAAAGCCACAGCCTGCAGCACCGGTATCCCATATGGGCACTGGTTTGAGTCCCAGCTGCTCCACTTCCAATCCACCTCCCTGCTAATGTGCCTGGGAAAGTAGCTGAGAATGTCCCAAGTCTCTGCGCCCCTGCACTCACGTGAGAGACCTGGATGAAGGTTCTGGTTCCTAGCTTCAGCCTGGCCCAGTCCTGGCTGTTATGCCCATTTAGAGAGTGAATCGGTGAATGGAAGATCTCTCTCTCTCTCTCTCTCTCTCTCTCTCTCTGTCTCTCTCTCTCTCTCTCAACTCTGCCTTGCAAATAAATACAATAAATCTTAAAAAAAAAAAAGTCTCACCTTATACTGTATACAGACTTTTCATGCAATATCCAGAAGTTTTCGTTCACCTCACTTATTTTTCCTTCTTTATGCTTCTAGAGAGAAGCACAGTTTGAAAAGAAAGGGGGCTTCTGTTGGTACTCTGTATCATAATTGAAGCTATAGATCCTCCAAGCTCCAAACTCCAAACTGTACAATAAAAGTTTTCTTGGATACTACTTTTCTCCCATAATTCCTAGCACATAGCTTATTAAGTTATTAACCAGCAATTTCTCTGGCAGCATATTAAACTTTACTTTTAAACAAGTCACAGAGGGAGGGAAACATGCATCTCTCATAAAAGGAATAAAAAACATACAGCCTCTAACACAGTTTCCCCAGGCTTTGAACAAATCCCAAGCCCCACACAAGGTCTCTTTTTCATCATTCCCTGCACATAGCTGGAGTGTTAGTACATTAATGAGAAAAAGATGCCTAATAGAGCGATGGAAAAATACGAGGGCCTCTGGAGTGTGGGGACGCCCTGGGGGTTCTCTGGAAGGGCAGGTGAGCCTGGCTGGAGGGAAAGGCGAAGCCACGGGGTTGGGGTTGCCGGCTTCCTCTCGAGCGCCAGCATTCCCAGGGGAGACTGTGGCTTCGGCCTCCACTTGAGAAGGGGACCCCAGTGCTCTGTGCAGGCTACCAGTTGCCTCCCTGGGACGCTGGGAAAGTGGCAGAGGCCCTCTGCTTTTACAGATCCCTGCCTAAGGGAAGCCCATTGTGCTGTGGTAGTGCATGGCTGAGGCCTCCGCTCCTTTTCTGGGTAGAGTCACAGCTCATGGTCGCTCACTGTGTGCATGGCAGTGCAGCAAGAATTCCCTAGGAATTGGTCAACCTCCAGAGCAGGGTCCTGAGGACAGCTTCACTTTAACAGGCAAATCCAAGTAGAGGGCTACAGGGCAGTGGATACTTGCAGGTGAGCACTAGCACTTGCAAAGCTCCGTACCAGCAAAGGCTGGCTGGGTGCTGCAGCATGCCATCGAAAACCAGCTCCGCATCACACCTGCCCAGCCGGGGCCAGGTAAGCCACAGGCCTGGAGAGCAGCCAGGCCCTGTGTGCTGCTGGCGGCTGACCCCGTATGCACATCTGAATTCTCCCTGTTCCAGTGGGGGAAATAACTTGTTTAAAAATACATATTCTGCAGTTCACAGCCATTTGGCATTTTAGTTTAAACAAATCCCCTATTGTTTCTCCAGGAATGCCGTGTGATGGTTGCTTGGCTGGAGGCGGGGGGAAATCAGAAGGGGGGGGGGATTCTTTTTATTTAATTTACACTTCCACATTTCTACGGCTTGGTGTGGTCTGCATCAAAGGAGCACTTCCTAAGCACAGCAGCTCTTCCTTTTCTAGACAAATGCAAGGAGAGGCGGCGTCTGCTCTGCGGACAGCCACTGCTGCCTTGCAGACGGGCGCTGCCAGGACTACAGAGAGCGCCAGCGGGGTCTCCGGGAGAGCAGAGGAAGGTCAAATGCAGCATCAAGTTGGATGGTCAAGGAGTGTTTCCTAGAGACAGGCTTTGAAGTGAGTTTCAAAGGAAGGGCCTGGTGTGGCTGGACATGTGTCACGTGGAGGGATCTTAGCAGGACTCTTCTCCCTCTCCTTTTACCATTTTCTCTCTCCTAGTCTTCGACTCTCCTTCCTCCTGCCTTTGGCT
Organism: Oryctolagus cuniculus; assembly: GCF_964237555.1. NCBI lineage: Eukaryota > Metazoa > Chordata > Mammalia > Lagomorpha > Leporidae > Oryctolagus > Oryctolagus cuniculus. The sequence continues at coordinate 159,409,169 of NC_091433.1, forward strand.
CACGCCCACTCCTCGCCTGCCTGCCCTCTCCTGACTTCTCAGCCTCTTTGTCTGGTTTTCTTCTCACCAGCCTGTGGTGGGCCTGCCTCTGGGGGGTCTCTAGGATGTTGCTTCATAAATGTCGCTGCCAGGCCTGGGGCAGGAAGCTGCTGGAGCCTCTTACTCCTTATGTCTGATAACAAAAATGAGCTGAGCTGCTGTGTATGGCCCAGGACGAGAGAAAGAGCCCCGCCAGGTGGGCTGTGATGGACCTCAGAGCTGTCAGCTGCACCTGTTTGATTTTCTGGAATTCCTTCTCTTTCTTTTCACCAGGCCAAATCCTTTCTTGTCTCCAGACCCCACTTCGGTGACATTGCCTTTGATTGTTTGCTGTGTGTTTTGTTGCTCTTCACATACAGCCCGCCACCCCTGCCCCCAAGACAGCAAGCTTGGCAAGGCCAAACCTTTGTCTCCTCCTTCCTAGGGAAGGGTGCCCCCCATGGTGGTCAGTCAGCACTTCTAGATGAATGGAGATAAGCCATGGTTCTAATCAGGGTGCTTTGGAAGTAGTTCCCTGGGAACCATCACTGTTGAAGTCCAGACCAGGTTTCTTGATTTAGAGTCCTTAACTGACACTGACGGCCTAAAGCCAGAACAGCTGGGGCGAGTATTATAGTACAACAGGTTAAGCAGCCCAATGGGATACTTGTCTATCATATTGGGGTATTAGTTCCAGTCTTGTCTCCTCTGCTTCCAATCCAGCTTCCTACTAATATGCCTGGGAATACAGTGGATGATGGCTTAAGTGCTTGGGTCCCTGCTACCTGCATGGGAGACCCAGACGCAGTTCCTTACTCCTGACTTTGGCCTGGCCCAGCCTTGACTTTTGCAAGCATTTGGGTAGTGAATCAGTGGAAGAAAGATTCCTCCTCCTCTCTCTCTCTCCCTCCCTCCCTCTCTCTCTCTCTCTGGCTTTACCTTTCAAATAAATACATAAAACTTAAAAAAAAAAAAAGGCCAGAATAACTGTTTCCAGCATCTGAAGATGGCAGGGCTTAGTTTATCCAAAGTGAGTCGTCTGTCTTCTTCCAGGCAACCCACCAAGGTTTTGTAGTATCGAGTGGGGACTCAAACTCTCCAGTGTGACTTGAGCTGATGGGGTCCCACTGGAGCTTTCCATCCTTTGAAGCTTTTGGAGCTTTTAAAGTTCTCTCCTAAGGTGCCCCCCTAGGGCCCCATGTTCTCCTACCCTCTATCATTTCTTGCTACTTCCCCCTCAACCACATCACCTTGGCACTTTTTATTCTCGAAACGTACCACGTGCCCAAGTCTTTGGAGGTGCTGCTTCCTGGGCCGAGGTGTCTGTGCCCGTGTGCTGCCTCCCAGGCTCCCCAGCCCCTCAGCTGTAGTCCTCTCTCCCACTCTCCTTCCTGTTACTCTCTCGACCTCTCCTTTGAGACACCCAGCATACTTCAGTATAACTAGCTGTGTTTTTCTTCTGCTAAACTAATAGCTTTCAAGTTTATTTTGCTTATTTTTTTAATGTGAAGGTAGACCAAGATCCCAGTTGCCTGGCCAGGGTTGGGCCAGGCCAAATCTGGAACCCAGGACTCATTCCAAGTCTCCCACATGGATGACAGGGACCCAGCTACTTGAACCATCGCCTAATGCCTCCCAAGGTACACATGAGCAGGGAGCTGGAATCAGGAGCAGAGCTGGGAATCAAACCCAGGCACCCCAACATGGGATGCAGGCGTCCCAAGCAGCATCTTAATAGCTAAGGCAATGGCCTGCCCAGCTTTCAAGGATTTTGGTTGTTTTTGTTTTTGGTAGCCACTCATAAGGAATCCCTTTGACATGTGGGCTAATGTAGATGTGTCTATCTGTGTATACACATATACATGGAATCTTGCCCCATTTGAAATATTGGTGATATCTATGTAAGATGTGAACTGTCTGGGGGGAAAATGCAGCAGAGAGGGAATTTACTCAAGATTTAGTGTGCCTAACGTCGGGAACGTTAGCTTTCAGCATATTCACCAACATTTCTGATACCAAGCATAACCTTATAGAATGGCTTATTACTTGGAAAGGAAAAGGAAAAAGGAACAAACCAGTTTTACTTAAAATTGTTTCATTTCATTAATTTTTTATGTCATATCAGTGATAACATTAACAATTCATTTTGGGCAAGGACTTTATTGAAACTCTCTATATAATAAACACGTTAATGAAACAGTGCTTATCCTTACCACTGTGTTATACTCTGGTTATGTATTTTTCCTGTCTCCATTCCTCTTTTCGCTTTTTTTCCCTCCGTCCCTCTCATCTTTCCTTGCTCCCTTTTTTGCTGGTTGCCACCCACTAGCTGATTTCATAACCAACTCAACAGATCATAACCTGCGGTTTGAACAACACTATTCAAGACTCTAAGTTCCTTGAGGGCAGTGACCATGTCACTAAATCATTTCATCTTCATATTTCCAAACCCTGCCACTATTCCTGGCTTTCAGTAACTTCTTAATCAGTGTTTTCTGAATGAATAGGCTTCAGTTAAAAAGATCTGCAGCCACTGGGATTCCGGAAGGGACAGGAGAAGTGAATAATTTATCACAGACTTCCCAGGAGCTCCCGCTGTCCTCTAGACACTAGGGCCTTTGTGGACATGTCTGGGAAGCGCTGCTCTTTCTGCCCTGCTTCTGCTTCCCCCCAGCTTCCAGGAGAGAGGGCAGGAGGTTTAATGAAGTTCAGAGATTTCCCAAGGCACAAACATATTAATCAGGTTCTCAGGTGGGTATTCGTCAATGGACAAAGGGTACAAAGAGTGGAAGAAAGCAAGATTCTTAATAAGTGCTTCATTTCACTTTCTATGTATAACCATAGCCTTCACAGTACCTGAGACTCCTTCTAGAAACCACTGTTATGCTGTTTTTCAGTCCATCTGTTAGACCCTGACCACTTGGGATTTTTTTTTTTTTTTTTGAGCACTATAAATCTTCATTACCATGCCCCATGCCAGGATTTTTCCATTTGGGGGTGGAAGAAAAATCCCCAAGCCCACCAAAACCCTGTGGCTTGGTTTCCTGTCCAGCTGGCTTGCCGTTTCTTGGGATTTTATTCCCATCATCAAAGTAGCTTGACGGACCAAGAACAAACCTCTGGCTCACCCTGAACTCACAGTGTACCGTTTCCAAGTCAGAACAAACACCAAAGTAATTGCAAGAGAAAAAGGAAGAAAAAAAATTATTTTCCTGACTCAGAAGCCAGTCCAGAGTAAAGCCCAACTCTGGGACTCCAGACAGGGCTGCTGTGTGGCTGTCCTCAGGGCAGAGCCGTGACCGGTAGGCTCCAGGCCCAATTTTCTCTCTGAGGTGTCTTGAAGAAGCCATGGGTAGACTCCTTTGCAGCATCAAATCCTGTCTCCTGGAATCGATCTCCCATGATCTCCTTGACAACTTCAGACTTGGCCCCAAGCCTCATGGACACAGGAATAGTCAGAGTGGTCCCCGAAGTGTCCCAGGAGGCCAGGAAGGCCACCAATCTTCGCAGCTCTAGGGAAGATGCAGGACCAGGGGCTCTGAAGATTGCCAGGCTGCCCTCTGTTCATTTAAACACTTTTTATAAAGGGGCTGGTGGTGTGGCGCAGCAGGTTCAACTACCACTTGGAATATCAGCATCGCTTATCAAGAGCACCAGTTCAGATGTGGGCTGCAGTGCTTCCAGTCCTGCTTCCTGTGAGTGTGCGTGGGAAGGCAGCAGAAGACAGGCCAAGTGCTTAGGCTTCTGCTGCCCAGGATGGAGTTCTGCACTCGTTGATTTGGCCTGGCCCAGCCCTGGCTGTTGAGGCTATCTGGGAGTAAACCAGCAGATCAAATTTTACTCTATGTCTCCCTTTCTCTGTCTCTCTGCCTTCAAATAAATAAAAAAACTCAAATCTTTAAAAAAATAAGAAAATTTTTAAAAAGATGTTAACATGGCTAAAAATGTTGTGGAGATGAGGCTGCTCATCAGACTTGAAAGGCAAGCCAGTTTCCCCAAAAACTTCCCCATGGCGTTCTTGATGGCTCTACAGAGGAACAGTGGGGCAAAGAAGTCCTGTCAGAGTTCAGTGAGTGGTACCCTAAGGAGCACCCAGTGAGCACAAAGCAGCCCATCTCTTGAGAGCCTTCATTTGTCCCTACTCTCAGTGCATTCTCTAATTGTCCCAAGCAGGGCTCCCCAGATCCCTAGGCAAGCCCAAGTGAATTTCTACCCACATCTGTGACCCTCTCAAGATACCTTCCCTGATGGGCTTTGTGCGTTAGACTCTCCCATCTGACATTGCCCAGTGGAATTACATCTCCATTTCTCCAGTCTACCCTAATGGTTTTTTTCTTAACTCCTACATCCTGTTCCAAAGCTTGACTTTTGTTTTTTCCTTTGTACCTAGACAGAATTCTTGGAAGTATGTCATCATCTCCTCCCCACACCTAGGTTAAAGCTGGATGCACAGGAGGCACTTGGTCTGCTGTCCTGGGCCATGTGCCCAGCCCTGTGCTGGATGGCCTGCCACACAGTGATGTCTCTGCCCCAGGGCCAGCCCTCAGCCTTCCATGAATGGCCCTTTCTTTGGCAAGGGGAGCTCTCAATTTTGTTAAACAGTGGAAGTCCTGGAATGGGGAATGATATCATTATAGAAGTTTTTGTAGACTGTGGGGCTTTCCATTGTGGATGGAAGAGTCACAACAGGAAGTTATGTTAAAAATAATAAATTAAAAAGCAAAACATATATCAAATAGATAAAAGTTTAAACATGAAATGGAATTTTGAAGAAACAAAATATGAGGGGCCAGCACTGTGGCATGCTGCCTGCGGTGCTGGCATCCCTTACGGGCGCCGGTTCATGTCCCAGCTGCTCCTCCAACTCTCTGCTATGGCCTGGCAAGGCAGGAGAAGATGGCCCAAGTGCTTGGGCCCCTGTACCCAAATGGGAGACCTGGAGGAAGCGCCTGGCTTCTGGCTTCAGATCAGCACAGCTCCAGCTGTTGCAGCCATTTGGGGAGTGAACCAGGGGATGGTTTACTCTCTCAGTATTTCCCTCTCTCTATCTGCAACTCTGCCTCTCAAATAAATAAATAGATCTTTAAAAAAAAAAAAAAGGAAGAAAATATGAGAAATAAAATCTTAGAGGGGAGTTGGACTTTGTAAGTATGACATAAAACCCAGAAGACATAAAAATATTAAAGTATTTATATAGAACTAAACATTTCTAAATTGCAAAAAATATTATTCAAAAGATATATGGGGGAAGGCATCGTACCATAGTATTTTAAGCCATTGCATGGGATGCCTTCATCTCATATTGGGTCCAGTTCAAGTCCCAGCAGCTCTGCTTCCAATCCAGCTCCCTTCTAATGTACCTGGAAAGCAGTGGATGATGGCTCAACTACTAGCATTCCTGCTACCCTTATAGGAGACCCAAATGGAGTTTCTAGTTCCTGACGTCAGCCTGACCAAACTCTGGCTGTTGCAGGCATTTGGGGAGTGAAGCGGCAAATGGCAGATCTCTCTCTCTCTCTCTCTCTTTCTCTTTCTGTTACTCTGCCTTTCAAATAAATAAACTTTAAAAAAAAAAAAAAAAAAGGAGAGACTACAAATTGGTATGGAAAAGACCAACAACAGATTTGAACACAGTTCACAGAATAGAAAATTGAAATATCTTTTTTTTTTTTTTTATTGATTTAAAAAAGCAGAGTGACAGATTTGGAGAGACAGAGAAAGAAGGAAAATCTTCCGTCTGCTGATTCACTCCCCAAATGCCTACAAAGCTAAGGCTGGGCCAGACCAAAAGTCAGGAGCCAGTAACTCCATCTGCATTTCCCATGTGGGTGGCAGGAACCCAAGTACTTGAACCATCGTCTGCTGCCTCCCAGGTGCATTAGCAGGAAGATGGATTGGAAGTGGAGATGGGACTGCATTCCAGGCACTCTGATATAGGATGCAGGTGTCCTAGGTGGCGGCCTGAACTGCTGTGCCGCAACTCCCATGCCAAAATAAACTTTTTTAAAAAGCATGCCTCACTGTTAATATAATTGCAATTTTAAATGATAAGGTTTTTTTTTTTTTAAAGATTTATTTATTTGAAAGGCAGAGTGACAGAGAGAAAAGAGAGATCTTCTATTCTCTGGTTTACTACCCAAAATGACCTCAATGGCTGGAACTGGGCCAAGCTGAAACCAGGAGCCAGGAATTCCATCCCAGTTTCCCATGTGAGTGACAGGTGCCCAAATACCAGAGCCATCTTCTACTGCTTTTCCAGGCAGCAGGGAGCTAGGTTGGAAGCAGAGTAGCCAGAATTTGAACCATTGCTAGGGTATGGCAAGCAGCAGTTTAACCTGTTGCCAGCCCCAAGATACTATTTTGTACTTACCATCTTGGTGAAGGTCAGAAAGTTTGACATTTGTGTCAGTTTCAGGTCTCAGGGAAACTGGAATTCTTAGACACTTTTGGTGGAGATATAAACTGGTACAACCTCTGGAGTACATCTTGTCAAAGTCAATGAAAAATTGAAAAGTGCAAATACCATGATTCAGCGATTGAGCTTCTTGGAATTTTACCTGAGTACACATCAATATGCACAAAACTGATGAGAACTATGTTTCTTACAGCACTGTTTTTGAAAGCAAAAGTGTCTTAAACAATCTGAATTTTGTCAATTGGGGACGGGTACAACTATGAAATGGAACAGTTAATACCTGTTAAGAAAATGCAGTAAAACGCTATGTACTGGACTCAGTGGTATCCAGAATCTATCGATGGGAAAGTGTCATGCTCAGAATGCAGTACATAGTAAACCACCATTTATGCAACTGGGTAGCCAGAGGTAGATGCTTCTAGATGAAAAGATTGTACCCAGAAGGGTATAGTAGAAAGCAGTTCTTGTAGTGATGGCAGCCCTGGAGAAACGGACTGGGCAGGAAAGAGACTTCATTGTCACTGCATGCCCTTTTGTACTGCTTGGATTATTTTTGTACCATGTATGTTACCTTTTTAAAAATATTTTTATTTTTATTTTAAGTTATTATTTATTTGAAAGGCAGAGTTACAGAGACGCAGAGGCAGAGAGAGAGGGAGAGAGAAAGAGGTCTTCCATCTACTGGTTCACTCCCCAGATTGCCACAATAGCTGGAGCTGCACCGATCCAAAGCCAGGTACCAGGAGCCTCTTCAGGGTCTCTCACACGGGTGCAGGGGCCAAAGGACTTGGGCCATCTTCTGCTTTCCTAGGCCGTAGCAGAGAGCTGAATCGGAAGTGGAGCAGCCAGGACACAAACCAGTGCCCATGTGGGATGCTGGTACTGTAGGTGGCAGCTTTACTCGCTACACCACAGCACCAGCCCCTAAAATTATTTTTAAAAGTAGCTAGGCATAGGGGCTGGCGCTGTGGCAGACTGGGTAAAGCTGCCACCTGCAGTGCTGGCATCCCATGTAGATGCCAGTTTGAGCCCTGGCTGCTCCATTTTCAATCCAGCTCTCTGCTATGGCCTGGGAAAGCAGTAGAAGATGGCCCAAGTCCTTGGGCCCCTGCGTCCATGTGGGAGACCTGGAGGAAGCTCCTGGCTCCTGGCTTCGGATCAGCACAGCTCCAGCCATTGCGGCCAACTGGGGAGTGAACCAGCAGACAGAAGACCCTTCTCTCTCTCCCTCTGCTCTCCTTTTCTCTCTGTGTAACTCTGACTTTCAAGTAAATCTTTAAAAAAATAAAATCTTTAAAATAAATCTTTAAAAAAAAAAAAGTAGCTAGGCATAGGTACGAAGTTGGGCCAGACCCAAGGTATACTCATGAAGACGCAGTTCACTCGGTAGTCAGAGTGAGCATATCCCGTAGGCGAAGCAAGTCTAAGGGGCTGACGTGGGACAGGTCAGCTACACAGAGATCTTGACACTAGAGAGTTTTGCTTCAGATCAAAAGAATCCACACTTTTCTTGTTGGGGCCTCCGTTCTAGGAAATGGGCAGTCCAGGACAGAGGTGGGACTGAGCTTTGGAGAATGATGAAACTGTTGGTGTTCGGGGAATGAGAAGGGTGGGTTTACGGATGGAGCCATGTGAACAGCCACAGCCAGAACACTCGCGCTGGTTTCAGTGCCACACCCGGTCTGATGGGGGAAGTCGAGGAGGCCCGGGAGGAGCGCTTCTACAGCCTCTGCCCTGGGCAGGCCCCCAGAGGTGCCTTTCCAGTGGGCTGTGCCTCTCTGAACTCGCACAGCGATTCACGGCAGGATGACCGGGTAGGTCCCACGTTACAGGTCAGGAATCTGGTTCGGGACACAGAGGTAACAGGTGACAAAGCCAGCACTCAGACCCGGGCCTGTCCCTCTGGTTTTCCTGCCCTGCTGGGTTACTAACCCGCCAGCAAGATTAGCCCCTTTCATGGTCGATATGAACTGAGACTCAGGGCCAGGCCCCTTCAGCTGTGTCCTTGTATGAAAGGCCTTGAGTTCTTCCTTTTGTGTGCAGACCCCCAGATTCCAGCCCACTCACTCTTTCCGCCACGTGATTCAAAGAGTAGAATAAGCTGCTTGGTTCACTGAATGAAGAAAACATATCGCTTACTGGGAAGAGGATGTGAGCCCCAGTGTTTCTTACTCTGTGTGTGTTTGTTGTTCCGTTGGTTAAGTCTGCAGATGCAGTTTTCCATATATGGATGCATTTTCTTTCTCCAAAATGCTAACAATGTTCATGACCAATGTTTCTTCCCCAGATTTTCATCACATAAGAAGGGAACATTAAAATATGGGCTACCCCACCCCACCTTGTTTTCAACTAACCAGGGAGGATCTCCGTTCCCATGTCTCCCATTCAGAGCTGGAGCAGAGTTGTGTCTGCTTTGTCCACACGTGGCCCCTGGCCTCCACCATGCACAGTGAGGTTTCTGTCTCTCTCGAGTTGCTGGCTTTCCTGCCATCCATGACCATCCATCTTTTTTAGTATTGGTCGTAACTGCCAAAGGCTCATAATTTGCCTGCCTGGAAAATGCCTATTTTCTCCTTCCTGTGGATTGATTTTCTGTTCCTTACCTTTCTAGGCAAAACCCATGTTTGGTGACCAGAGCCGTGTATATTGATATTCTCTTCCTGTTGACTTGCTGCCTCGACAAACCCACACAGGGCCAGCAGCCAGGTATGATTCACAGTGCTATTCTGGAGTGGTTGCAGGTCTTGGAAATGGAGGTGGGGCTTTGCACAACCCCACCACAGGCTCCCCCGACTTCTTTTATAAGAACAGCCTCACATCCGAATTAGACCGACTGTCACGTGGGTCCTCAGAGAAGCTTCTCAAGGAAACGTGTCCCTGTGTACTTGGCGCTCTCCCGTTTGATTCTGTTGGTCATCCAGGGAAGAGACGGAGCTGTAATCGGACATCCTCTGCATTTCTGAGACCTTGACTTGTTCCTCTTTTGCATTTCCTTGGAAAGCTCCTCACTCGGTAACTGAGGATCCGTACTGCTCTGTTGTATGGATTCGGTACTGGAGGCGCTCTTCAGATCCACCTCCAGCTGCAGCTTCATACGTGGGTCCTGGTCGTGTATGTTTCTGAAGATGGGCCCCAGCTCCCCTTACAACTGCTCTATTTTGATCATGAGTCACAAAGTGGGTGTTTTTTTGTTTTCGTTTTAAGGTAGAAGGGCAACTCCAAATAAAAATTTTTTTGATGTGTTTATATAAGAGGCCGCAGGAAGTGCTGTACATGAGTTCCAGGCCACAGACTGAAACTGATTTTCATCAACACAAACTGGAATGCAGGGTAATGAGCCTGCAACTGGTTAAAATCAGCCTCTTCTAATTGATTAGGCCTGTCTAAAGGAGGCTACAATTACAAAGTCGGATTCTGAGTACAAGCAGGCCAGGCCATTCCTCTGTTACATTTAGTCTGTCAGTGATTTGTTGTCTTCAGTAAATACGTTCAGGCTGTCAACGTCCAGCTCTGTCCATATGGAACCCCGTTCCCAAATTCAAACCAATTTGAACTGCTTTGCAGGGGGCGGGGGGCAGGGGTGCGAAACCATCTCACCCAGATCGTTGTGTGTTAGCCCACAAAGCCCCTGTGGCCATGCAGGGATAATAAGAATATGCTAGACTTTCACCAGCTCCGGGTCCCTGGAGAGGCAGAGCTGTTGCATCCGTTTGGTAGAATAGGATCGTATAACTTTATAGCTATAAACAGTCCCAGTTTATGCCTTTTATCCCAGCGTCATTATTAATGGTGCCCCCTTTTACTCTGGAGAGTATCCAAGTTTGCACCATAAATTGCAGGTTCCCCTGGCTATCAGGGGCCTGAGCTGTAGCCACTTTGCAGTGGAGTGCCTGGGGTCTAGAGATGATAAAGTAGACACTGCTGCATAGGTTGTCTTAGACTTTCACCGTTTCTGTATTTCAGCTGCAACATTCCACGTGGTTTAGTATTATTCCCTGCATCCATACCTAAAAGGGCCTTGGCCGTGACAGAATTCGCTGGGCTCCTCAGAGTTCTGTGGTTGACTGTAATCATTAGTCTGTTGGAATGGAGTTCCTAGCTTATTTAGTACTACCATTCTGGGTTATCCTTAAATGTAAAGTACCTTCTCTCTCCCACAACGTCTATCCTCTGTTGATGAGCTGGGCTCCATGAGGATGGCTTTGGCTTTTTTGAAACATCCTTTCCTCCAAACTGAACTTTATCAGTGTATTGCTCCTCTTTGCTTTGCAGAGTAAGGCATGAGGGGAATGGGGCACAAAGCCCCTTCTTCTAGTAGGACTGCCATAGCTGTTTTGTCCTGCTCTGTCTAGTATGGCAGCCAGTTGCCATCCATGGATCTTAGCATGTGACTGGTCCAAATTGAGATGTGCTGTAAGTAGAAAATGTGCACTAGATTGGGGCCAGTGTTGTAGTACAGTGGGTTAAGACATATGGGCACTCACTCTTTTGAGTCCCAGCTGCTCTACTTCAATCCAGCTCCCTGCTTATGTGCCTGGGAAAGCAGCAAAGGATAGCCCAGTCCTTGGGCCCCCACCACCCATGTGGGAGACCCATTACAGCCATTTGAGGAGTGAACCAGCAGATGGAAAATCTCATGCTCTTTCTGTCCCTCTATGTGTAACTCTGCCTTTCAAATAAATTAATAAATCTTAAAGTATGTATGTGTACACATACGCACCGGATTTCAAAGACTTAATATGAAAAAAGTAAAAGTTCTTGAAACTTTTATACTGATTATATAATGGAATGTTAATATTTTGACATTAGATTTTTTTTTCTTTTATTAAATATAGGCAGTGAGGGAGAGAGATAGAGAGAAAGGTCTTCCTTCCACTGGTTCACTCCCCAAATGGCCGCTACGGCCGGCGCTATGTTGATCCAAAGCCAGGAGACTGGTGCCTCTTCCTGGTCTCCCATGCGGGTACAGGAACCCAAGTACTTGGGCCATCCTCCACTGCCCTCCAGGGCCACAGCAGAGAGCTGGACTGGAAAAGGAGCAACAGGGACTAGAACCCGGCGCCCACATGGGATGCCGGTGCCACAGGCGGAAGATTAACCAAGTGAGCCACGGCACCAACCCCTGACATTAGATTAAGCTTAAGAATATATTATTAAAAATTTACCTGTTTCACTTTTGAAAATGTAGCTACTAGAATGGAAAGAAAAACATAAAATTGTCTTGAAATATATGAATTTAATTTTGACAAATGGAGAGATTTGAAAAATTTTTCATGACTTGTCACAAAACCCAAAAAGTTACCTTCAAGTAATGTTAGTGATAATGAAAAAAATGTGGCCACTAGAAAATTGTCTTTACATATCTGGCTCCTATTATATTCCTTTTGGGAGCACTGATTTTGTCCAGTCCTTTGGGTATTGCCCTGGTAAACCACAGGCTCCGTGGGTGTGTGTCTGTGCATCTGTCTACGTGAGTGTTCACATTCATAGACAACATCTACACACAGTGGTAGCAAAGTCTCCTCCTTTGAGGACAGAGTAGATTTGTAGAACTAACCAAGTGTCAAATAAAAGGTTAATTAGGATGGATAACACTGTTTGGGATAAAAAATAAACTGTGAGCTTAAAGTAGTGAAATCTATTCTTGGTGTGTCATAAATCATTTCCAAAGTCAGTTTGAGAAGTGGATGACTTACCTAGATGTATAGTTCTCAGTATACTTTCAAAGTAATGTTGTGGGGCAGACATTTGCCCTAGTGGTTAAGAATCTGCTCGGGACACCACTTCCTGTATTGGAGTGCCTGAGTTTAGTGCCGACTCCATTCTCAATTCCAGCCTCTTGCTTATGCACATCCCGGGAGGCAGCAGGTTGAGGACCTGGATTGCATTCTCTCTCTCTCTCTCTCTCTCTCTCTCTCTCTCTCTCTCTGCCTTTCCTTTCAAATAAATAGAATTATTTTTAAAAATAATGTCATGATATTACAGTTTTACCTTGTAAGCTCATTGAAAGAATAGGCCATGTCTTAAATTCCTTGTTTGCAACTAAGCACACAGCAGGCCCTTGTTGAGTGGGTTGGTTATGGGGGCATTGTGCTGCAGCAGGTTAAGCTGCTGCTATGGCCAAGCACCAATTCGGGTCACAGTTACTCCACTTCCAATGGAGCCCCCTGCTAACACACCTGGGAAGGCAGAACATGATATCTCTGCAACACACATGGGAGACCAGAATGGCGCTCTGGGCTCCTGGCTTCAGCCTGGCTGAGCCCCAAGCTATTGTAGGCATTTAGGGAGTGAATCAGCAGAAGGATGATCTCTGTCTTACCCTCTCTCTGTCACTTTGGCTTTCAAATAAATTAAATCTTTTTTTAAAAGATTTATTTATTTTATTTGAAAGAGTTACACAGAGAGAAGGAGGGGCAGAGAGAGAGAGAAAGAGAGAGAGAGAGAGGTCTTCCCCTAATTGGCCACAACGGCCAGAGCTGCACTGATCCAAAGCCAGGAGCCAGGAGCTTCTTCTGGGTCTCCCACATGTGTATAGGTTCCTTAGCATTGGGTCACCTTTTGCTGCTTTCCCAGGCCATAGCAGAGAGCTGAATAGGAAGTGGAGCAGCCAGGACTCAAACTGGCACCCATATGGGATGCTGGTACTGCAGGTGGCGGCTTTACCCACCATGCCACAGCACTGGCCCCTAAATTAAATCTTTTATAAATACAGGTTAGTTATTAGCTGATTGATTGAAATGCACAGTTTGCCTGTTTTTAGAACAGTAGCAGTTGTTATCAAGATACAAGTCTTATTTCCACTCACATATCAATCAGATGGGGATTCATTTTCTGAATTCAAATGACATGTTTATATCATGCATATATTGTAAATATGTATATAATAGCCCCCATTATTGGCTCACAAAGGCCATAGTCAATGCCTTTTAGACAGTGCAGACATTTTAGAATGCCTCATAGAGAGTGCAGCTAGATCCCTGGGTTTGAATGCTAGATCTGCCATTTACTTTGTGATGTTGGGCAAGTCACTTAACCTCGTTGAGACACTTTCTTCTCAAATGTTAACAGGGATAATAGTAGAATCTGTGTGTGAGAGCTGTTGTCCCTTTGTACACGTAAAGCCCTATATGTGCTTCACGTGGTACAGAGGTAGTGCTCAATAAATATTAACTACTATTTATACTATCAGTATAATAATGATTACTGTTGTCACCATCATTAGTTAGAAAGCACGCTTCTAATCCCATCACCTGCAGCCTGGCAGAATGGGTCTCAATCCCTTCCCTTTACAGTTGCCCTCATGTTCTTCAGCGTCCTTAGGCAGAAGGAATTACCTGCTGTGCATAGGTGGTCAGGAGTCCGCGGGGTTAGGGATGCTTCTGCCTCTCCGATCTGGAAAAAGATCATCTTTTTCATTTATTGCTCCCTTCATTAGCCATGCTAGCATCAGATATATGTTGCATGCCTGTGTCCAGCGGTAGAGATGAATGTGTCTTGGACTTAGAATTAATTCAGTAAGGGGCTACAGATACTAGAAGGAAGCAGGTCTGAGACACACTTGAGGCACTAAAGAAAAAGAACGGGCATTTCTCCTTGGGGGATAGGGAGGGCTTCATGCAGGAGGAGGTGTTGAGCAGATTTGGACGATGGACAAGGGGGATCCACCAGGTGGGCAAGGAGGAAGTCTGTGGTACAGACAGAGGGAAGAACACTGCCAAGGCCGTAGGGGCACACATCACACAGCCTTCAGGGAACTGCACCAGGCTGAAGGGAGTGCTGGGTCCAAGGCCAGGCCAGTGTGATGAGAAGTGAGGCCGAACCAGGCATTCTGATACAGGACTCCGGGCATCTTAACTGGCATCTTCATTGCCGGGCCACACATGGGCCCCAGGATCATATCATTTTTAAAACAAGGTGACATTCCTTTCTCTGCCCTCATCCTCGTAGGATGCCTAGGACCCTTGTGGAGCCAAGTTCCTGTTGTTGCTGGGAAAGAATGAGCTGAAATTTCATTCACTGAGTATCAGAGAGATTTTCCCTGGTACTGTGATGAACTGACACTAGGAGTTCAGGAGGTGGGTCGGGGGTGGAGAGTGGAGGACCAGACTTGAATTAAAAGCAGCACGATGCTAAAAATAGTCGTTTAGAATGGTCAGGCGATGGAGAGGTTTCCTTCTCTTGCTTTCCATTTTATTAACTTTATGCAGTGTAACTCTGTTCCATTCATATGTGTATTTGCATCTATTTGAATATTCAATGCAGTTATGAATCTTGAAAGGGATTATTTTAAAAGCAATGAAATAGCAATTTCAGGGCAGCTTTTTTAGGTGGAGGAGGATCTGCCCCCGGCCTCTTGGAATGCTATTCTGTAAGTGACCTTGGCAGTCGCTTCCTACCTCTGAAATGTCTTAGAGCCACACTGCTGGGCTGGGGGCATAAACAAGCCGAGAGACAGTGAAGGAGAAAGGCAGAGAAGATGATTAGAAAAGCTTAAGATAATGATGTGTTTTGTGTAATTCAAACTTTTATCTCAGGACTTCCCAATCATTTGAGGTTTCCTCAGCCATTAACTAGGTTTTAAAAATTCCAAATCTGGAGGTTTTGTTTGGAGTTTTAAAGTGATTTAAGCCCACAAGGACTCTCTGTCCCTGTATTCTTTTTCCTCTTCAGAATCCAGCTGTCATCATTAGTATATCTCAGTTTCCTGCTGGAAGGAAAATTACAGCCTCCAGTTGGGGTTGGGGGGATGAGGAAGCAGGCGGCTGCTGCCCCAAGGACTCGGAGCTGTATCACGGGCCCAGGCGGGGCCCATGAAGCCATGAGCTTCAATTCTAATTTTAAACCATCTTCAGTGATGTGCTCTCAGATGGGAAATTTTTTCCGTTGAAATATCTCCTTACTGAAGGAGACCTAAGTACTTAGCCCTTTCCCTCTGAGAGGCGGACTTCCTGTGTCTCCCTGCGCCCACACCCCTCGGCTCTCGTGTTCTTCACAGCTATTGAACTGACCATTTTCTTTCTCTACGTATTGAAATAAATACCCTACCCACTGGCACTTTAAGGCTCATTTTAAGCCGTCCTGGTGGGTTTGTGAGTGAGTTTTTCCTTTCCTAGTCGGCATTTTACAAATTTCATGCAGCCTGATTCTTTTATAATTATATGTATTATAATCTATTGAAATATGAATCTTGAAGAGTATTAGGTAACCCAAAAGAAATAAAGAAATGACACAGTGACAGTTGCATAGAAATGCTTTCAGTGGAAAAGGAGTTGTCTGGCTCCCTCGAGGACAGCTGCTTCCCTGCCCCTGAAATGTCCATAGGCCGCCCAGTACGCCCCCATTTGTAGGAAGCCTTATTTCTGCCATCATCTTCCCTGTAGAGGATGAATACTAATGACGCACATTTACTGAGCATTCAACTCTGCCAAGTACTGTGCTAACGAAGGAGGCCCTCGAGACATGAGACAGCCAGGGCACAGAGGACTGGCCAGTGTCTCCTGTGGACTGAGGAGCAGGGCCTGAGCTCTTCAGCCATGCACCAGCAGGACTGGAGTCAGGAAAGACCAGCCACCTTCTCTGAGGAGAGCCCCAGACCCTCCGGGGACTCAGCTTCGCAGGCTTCTGCCCCACTGCAGACACCCAGGGCTGCCAGAGAGGGATCCTCTCCAGGCATCTATGGCCCTTTCCTACCCGCGGTTGTCTCTCATCCAAGGGTATGTAGGATAATGCAGGAGCCCGCCCGGGACTGGAGCATGTTACTAGAAAGAGAGAGTGGCCATCTGCCCTTTTCCCCTTTGCAAGGGGACCTATGGCCGCTGCACAAAACACTTCCCAGTACCAGGCTGCCGGTGACTGCGTTTTGTGGTTTTTTTGTGAGTTGGGATTTATAGTTCAGAGCTCATCACTCTGCCAAGTGCAATAAACATTTTGTTTTAACTGGAATGCAACTTTTATTATTGTTATTATTTTTCTTCTAAATGCCTTAAAAGTGACCAGCTTTTGAGAATGAATTAGAATCCCTAAACAGTCTGAAGGCCGAGTCAGTGTGCTGTGTATGGATGTGCAGGGGATTAGAAGACAGGCAGTCATTTAGTACTGCTGTATTTATGTCACAGACGTGAGCTAATACAAGCCCTCCCACTGGCCAGCTTAGATGTCGATAATGGTTAAATGGTAAAACCTGTGAGAGGTATTCAACAATGCCTTGTATTTGTATGGCCTAACATGAATGATATATGTGTGACATGAATAAATAAAAGGTCAGTGACTTTTATGACATATTAACTTCCTTTACCTAGTTCCTGGGAAATCCAGCCAAACAATTACAAAGAATAAAAACACTGGCAACTTACAAACACCTGCTTTGATTATGTGGTCTAATTGGGTTAAATTTAACCAAATCCATCTGAACAAATTGAAAACAATTCTTATCTATTCCTCGGTCATGCACTTTTATCGGCGTTGGATGCAGATGTGTTTAATATGACACAGTTGCTGCTATTCTCTCAGCTCTGGGTGGGAGATAAAAGAGAACTGAGAGCGTATTTTTAGAGTCTTCTGGCGACTTTGTATTTCTGAGCTTGCAGCTATAAAATTTCAGGAGGAAAAAAAAATACAAGCTTTGTTGTCAATAAATTAGTTGGTTTTCTCCAAAATATTGGGACTGTCATCTGAACTGTTGGCTTTTGCCAAAAGTATCTTTCCCAGGGAGCAGTGAGCTCCTAAAATAAGCAGATGATTCCTAGCTGGCTTTCGGAAGGCAGAAGAATGCAGGGTGTGTTATTAGATTGCTGGGTTAACATGGTGTTTACTCCTTGTTAATTTTAAGCCTAGTGCTGACTACATAGGCCCACAATTCTTAGAATTTCAGAGTTTGAGATCATTTGATCTGTAGGTAGAATGGAAACTAGCAATTAAGTGACTTGCCCAAGGTCATACAGTTGGTCGGTGACAAACTCAAGGTTTCCTGGCCTCTGGCCCACTAGCCCCTCTCTGTGACAAAGTCAAGGGCCTCGTAATAGCGTGACAGTTGGACTGAGTGTCTATATCTGTGACAGACCATGTCATGAATCCTTCTCACCCACATTCCATCCAGGAGTAAAATGCCATTCAAATGAGTGAAGAAGGTACTTCACCAATTTTGTGTACTGCTGCCTTTCTCCACCCCCTGCCCCTCATCACAAATCATCTGAAACCAGTTGCCCATGTCAATTACATTGTTATGCAGGTAGATTTTGAAAGCCTATTCTAGATACTTCCTGTAGGTGGAAACACCCTTTTGTAGCCTTTTATGTCTGGATCTTTCACTTGACATGTTCTGAGGGTTCCTCCATGGTGTAGCATGAATCAGCACTTTTTCCCTTTATATGACTGAATTATATTCCATTGTATAGAGATCACATTTTGTTTCCATTCAGCAGTCCCTGGTAGTCCAGCTAGATTTTGTTGGTCTTTGCCAGCTGTACTGTACCTTGCAGCGGTACTCTTGGTGGTGTTGGCCCAAAGTCCACTGGGTGCAAGGAATGTCTTCAGCCTTATATTCTGTTTCTTACAGAGTGGCCCCCAAGTCAGGCACATTTCCAGAGCTCTACATCGTGGCACTGGAAAGGGATTGGGCTGAGTGGTTCTAGCCTCTCTCCTATAGCAGATGAGGCAGAAGAGATAAGCCCCAGTTACGTAAAGGAGTCTTCCCAGCCACCTGCTGAGGCTTAGATGACTATTACTCTGGATCCCATTGCCTGAGGGGGGCAGAAAAGCGCCAGGTCCTTTGTGGCTAAGAGGTTAAATGCAGGGGGGAGCTGCCTAGCGTACCAGCCAGGGTGGGGAGATTTCTGATCCCCAGCCTTGTCCTTCAGACAAATTCACTAAAGATCCAAAAGCAGCATATGCTTAGAAGTAACTTTGTGTCTTTGGCTTGCCATGTGTTTGTCCTGTTATTTCCTGACTTCCTCCCTGTGTTGGGCAAAGGCTGGGATAGCATAGTGGGTGGAGGGAAGAAGTGGGAGATGGTGGTCCCGCCCAGCGTCTGGTGAGCTCATCTTGAGCCATCCCACGTCCCTTGAGAACTCTTCCCACTTGCTGTCTCCCAAGCCAGCCTTGCTTGTTTTTATGTTTTGACTTGACAGGTCGCCTCCAAGTCGTATGTCGTATTCTCTACTACACGTTCTCCTTCCTCTGAGGGCTGCAGTGCTTGAAGCCTGCATGTCTTGGAGCTTTTGCTGGGGGCAAGGGAAGAGGGGAGTTTTCAAAGCCGGGGGCGGAATGGGGGCCACACCTGTGTAAGCAGGGATGAAGGGGCTCAGAGAACTGGAATCAGAAGTGGACAAGAAATAAACACCCAGTCCCAGTTGAGAGTGAGACCAAGGTTAGTCTCCAGACCCTTCCACGGCTCCTTCTGCGTATTTGTAATTGGAAGGGCCCTTGGGGTCAGGATTACAGTTTACTGGGAGGGGCAGAGGATTAAATAGAAGAATGGAATTTCCCTTCGATAAGGCGAAGCCAAGATTTATTAAATCAGTTGATTTTTTTTGTTGTTGTTGTTGTTATAGTTCCTATGGTTTCCTTTTCTCTACAAATATATTTTTTAACAGAGAAATTGCGTAACAGGACATTAACATTCACAGAGTGTACAAATTATCATCTGTGATTATTTTTAGAACCAGTTTATCAACCATTTCAGATAAAAACATTTGTTGGATCTCTGCCCATCTCTGACCAGAGCTACAGTTCTTTGAAATGGGAAAAGCAGAGGCCATCTCCCTGCACACTGAAAGTGGAATCTGCTTTGTGTTTTCCTGCCTCCAATTTTTTTAAAGTGGGTGGAGGAGCTAGGAGAGAGGGGGAGGATAGAGAAAACTTTGTAACAAGGAGATCTGCAAATTTTTCTCAACCTAATGACTTCAGAGAACCCAGAGCCTGCACCATATATGGGAGAGAGATTCATTCATACATTTGAAGCATGGGAGGAAAGGCGTGTGCATGATCCAGCAGAAGGAAGAGCCTGCTGAGACTTGGTGCAGCCGCCTCTCCATGGTGGCACTGTCAGCAACCTTGCCATGCACACGTGTCCTCCTGGTGACTTAACCTTGTAGAGTGAGACCGTTTTTGTTTGTTTGGCCTTTTCAGTCCTGATGGCTGCTTATAAAGAGAGCAAGTTTGCAGTGATTACTGGGGCCCGTAGCCATCTCTGCCCCTCAGAGTCTTCTATTTTCCCTGCCTACTCTTTTATGTTTGGCTAGTTCAGCATATGACATAACAGCGAAGGCCACGTGCTGTGGAGCAGTCTTGAGCTGAGCACTAGGGGAAGGGGTTGACTTAAGATTAGGGCCACGGTGCACAAAACCAAATACCAGTAGACCCCGGAGTTATGCACATGCAGCGTGGCCAGGTGCTTACACTGGGAGAGGCACAAATGATCCCAGGCAGTCTGAGGCACAGGTTCCCTGCACTGGCCACAGCAGAGACTTCCTTAGAACACAGGCTTGGGGCAGCAGGGGTCCTCTCCCAGAGTCGCTGAATCAGAAACTCTGGGGGTGAGCTGCTCAAGTTTGAGAACCCCTGGTCTGAGGCCACAGCACAACTGCCCCCTTCCTGTCCCCATCCTCTGCTCCTCCTCCCTCGCCGTCTCCCCTACCCCCTCTGCTAAGTGCTTAAATTCACCTGAGTTAAATAAATTCTCTTACAGTGTAACTCCACTGTACCCATAATTATGTGGTAATGATGTCATCCCCCCCCAATTTTTCAGAATACTCTCATTAAAGCTAGTTAGATTAACATGCATGATTTTAAGATTGTGTTGATTAAAAAAAAGCAGAGGGACATAGACTTTACATCTACTGGTTCACTCCCTAAATGCCCACAACAGCGGGACTGTGCCAGGCCAAAACCAGTAACCTGGAATTCTCTCCAAGTGTCCCATGTGGGTGGCAGGGACTCAAATACTTGGGTCATCACCTGCTGCCTCCAGGGTGTGCATTAGCAGGAAGTCAGAATGGAAATGGAGCTGAGACTCAAACTCAGGCCTCCACTATGGATGTGGGCATCCCAAGCTGAGTCTTAATCACCACACCAAACACCTACCCTATACTGATTTTTTAAGAGACTTAACCAGTGTGAGTGGCTCAGAAAATCAAAGGTGAGTGACTGACAGCCTGTCCTTTGAGCTTATGCTCCTCCTGCAGGCAGGAGAAAGACTTCCCTAAATCTCCCCCCCCCCCCAACCACCACTAAGGAACCTTTTATTTAAGGAATTCGAACTTCATGCATTTCATAAGTACAACTTTAGGAACATAGTGATTCTTCCCACCACCCTCCCACCCCCTCTCCTACTCCTCTTCCTCCTCCCTCTCCTATTCTCATTCTTATTTTTTACTAAGATCTATTTTCAATTAACTTTATACAGATATGATTCTTTTTTATTTATTCAAAAGTCAGAGAGTTACACAGAGAAAAGAGAGGCAGAGAGAGAGAGAGAGAGGTCTTCCATCTGATGGTTCATTCCCCAGTTGGCCACAACGGCTGGAGCTGCGCCGACCCGAAGCCAGGAGCCAGGAGCTTCTTCCAGGTCTCCCACGTGGGTGCAGGGGCCCAAGGACTTGGGCCATCTTCCACTGGTTTCCAAGGCCATAGCAGAGAGCTGGATTGGGAGAGGAGCAGCTGGGACTAGAACCAGCGCCCATATGGGATGCCAGCGCTTCAGGCCAGGGTGTTAACCTGCTATGCCACAGTGCCAGCCCTATACACATATGATTAACTCCATACTAAGTAAAGAGTTCAACAAATAGTATGGGGAAGAAAAAAACTGTTCCTAAACAGTCAAGACAAGGGCTGTTCAAAGTCATTGCATCTTTAAGTGTCAATTTCACGTCTATAGATTATCTTTTAGGTGCTCTATTAGTTATCACAGATCAGATGTAATATGGTATTTGTCCTTTTGGGACTGTCTTATTTCACTAAGTATGCTGTTTTCCAGTTTCATCCATTTTATTAAAAATGACAGGATTTATTTAAAATGATAGGATTTCGGTTTGTTTTTTGTTACCCACTAGTAACTATTAGTAGTAACTAGTAACTAGTAGTATTCCATGGTGTATGTATCCCATAATTTCTTTATCCAGTCTTCATTTGACGGACATTTTGGTTGATTCAATTTCTTAGCTATTGTGATTTGAGCCACAATAAACATGGGGTACAGATAACTCTTTCATATGCTGATTTCATTTCCCTTGGGTAAATTCCCAGAAGTGGGATGGCTGGGTCATATGATAGGTTTATATTCAGATTTCTAAAGTATCTCCATACTGTCTTCCACAGTGGTTGTATCAGTTTATATTTCTACCAGCAGTGGATTAGGGTACCTTTTTCCCCACATCCTCATCAGCATTTGTTGTTTGTTGATTTCTGTATGAAAGCCATTTTGATTTGCATTTTCCTGATGGCTAGTGATACTGAGCATTTTTCAGGTGTATATTGGCCATTTGGATTTCCTCTCTTGAAAAATGCCTATTTAAGTCCTTTGCCCATTTCATTTAAAAAAAAAAAAAAAGGTTTGGGGCCGGGTGCTGAGGCACAGCAGGTTAATGCCCTGGCCTGAAGCGCTGGCATCCCATATGGGCGCTGGTTTGAGCCCCAGCTGCTCCACTTCTGATCCAGCTCTTTGCTCTGGCCTGGGATAGCAGTAGAAGATGGCCCAAGTCCTTGGGCCCCTGCACCCGCGTGGGAGACCCGGAAGAAGCTCCTGGCTCCTGGCTTCGGATCAGCGCAGCTCCGGCTGTTGTGGCCATCTGGGGAGTGAACCATCAGATGGAAGACCTCTCTCTCCCTCTCTGCCTCTCCTCTCTCTGTGTAACTCTGACTTTCAAATAAATAAATAAACCTTTTTAAAGGTTTTTTTTTTTTAAAAAAAAAAAAGGTTTATTTATTTATTTATTTGAAAGCTAGAATTACAGAGAGGCACAGGCAGGGTAGGAGGAGAGAAGTGTCTTCCATCCAGTGGTTCACTCCCCAAATGCCCACAATGGTCAGAGCTAGACCAATCCAAAGCCAAGCCCAGGAGCCTCCTCCAGATCTCCCATGTGGGTGCAGGAGCCCAAGAACTTGGGCCATCTTCTACTGCTTTCCCAGTCCACAGCAGAGAGCTGGATGGGAAGAGGAGCAGCGAGGACTCAAACTGGCACCCATATGGGATGCCAGCACTGCAGGTGGCAGCTTTACCTGCTATGCCACAGCACTGGCCCCTCCTTTGCCCATTTCTTAACTGGGTTGTTTTTGTTGTTGTTGTTGAGTTTCTTGATCTCTTTATATATTATGTTTATTAATCCTTTATCAGTTGCGTACTTTGCAAATAATTTCTCCCATTCTGTCGGTTGCCTCTTTACTTTGCTGATTGTTTCTTTTGCTGTGCAGAAGCTTCTCAATTTTATATAATCCCATTTGTCAATCTTGGCTTTGACTGCCTGTGCCTCTGGGGTCTTTTCCAAGAACTTTTTGCCTATGCCAATATCTTGCCGGGTTTCCCCAATGTTCTCTAATAATTTGATAGTATTGGGTCATAGATTTAGGTCTTTAATCCATTTTGAGTGGATTTTGTAGGGATATTGCTTCATACTTTGTATGTGGAGATCCAGTTTTCCCGGCACCATTTGTTGAAGAGACTGTTCTTGCTCCAGGGATTGATTTTAGCTCCTTTGTCAAAGATAAGTTGGTATAGATGTATGGGTTGATTTCTGGACTTTTATTCTGTTCCATTGGTCTATCCATCTGTTTTTTGTTTGTTTGTTTGTTTGTTTTGACAGGCAGAGTTAGACAGTGAGAGAGAGAGACAGAGACAAAGGTCTTCCTTCCATTGGTTCACCCCCCAAATGGCTGCCACAGCCGGCGCGTTGCGTCAATCTGAAGGCAGGAGCCAGGTGCTTCCTCCTGGTCTCCCATGCGGGTGCAGGGCCCAAGCACTTGGGCCATCCTCACTGCCTTCCTGGGCCACAGTGGAGAGCTGGACTAGAAGAGGAGCAACTGGGACAGAACCAGCACCCCAACTGGAATTAGAACCTGGAGTGCAGGTGCCACAGGCAGAGGATTAGCCTAGTGAACCGCAGCGCCGGCCTATTCATCTGTTTTTATTATAACTTCCCTGTAGTATGTCTTGAAATCTGATATTGTGATGCTTCCAGCTTTGTTTTTGTTGTATAAGATTGCTTGAGCTATTTGGGGTCTCCTGTGTTTGCATATGAATGTCAGCATCATTTTTTCTATATCTGAGAAGAATGTCCTTGATATTTTGATTGGTATTGCATTGAATCTGTAAATTGCTTTCAGTAAATGGATATTTTGATGATACTGATTCTTCCAATCCATGAACATGGAAGAATTTTCCTTGTGTGTGTGTGTTCTCCTATTTATTTCTTTAATGTTTTGTAATTCTCATTATAGAAATCTTTGATAATCTTGGTTAAATTTATTTCATGGTATTTGATTTCTTTCTTTCTTTCTTTCTTTCTTTTTTTTTTTTTTTTTTTTTTTTTGGACAGGCAGAGTGGACAGTGAGAGAGAGAGACAGAGAGAAAGGTCTTCCTTTTGCCGTTGGTTCACCCTCCAATGGCCGCCGCAGCCAGCGCGCTGAGGCCGGCGCACCGCGCTGATCCGATGGCAGGAGCCAGGAGCCAGGTGCTTTTCCTGGTCTCCCATGGGGTGCAGGGCCCAAGCACCTGGGCCATCCTCCACTGCACTCCCTGGCCACAGCAGAGAGCTGGCCTGGAAGAGGGGCAACCGGGACAGAATCCGGCGCCCCAACCGGGACTAGAACCCGGTGTGCCGGCGCCGCTAGGCGGAGGATTAGCCTAGTGAGCCGCGGCGCCGGCCCGATTTCTTTCTTTCTTCTCTCTCTCTCTCTCTCTCTCTCTTTCTCTCTTTTTTGTAGCTATTGTGAATAGGATTGATCTTAGAAGTTCTTTCTCAGCTGTGGCATTGTCTGTGTATACAAAGGCTATTGATTTTTGTGTGTTGATTTTATATCCTGCCACTTTACCAAACTCTTCTATGAGTTCCAGTAGTCTCTTAGTGTGGAGTCTTTTGCATCCCCTATATATAGAATCATGTCATCTGCAAATAGGGATAATTTGACTTCCTCCTTCCTAATTTTTATCCTTTTGATTTTTTTTTTTTCTTTCCTAATGGCACTGGCTAAAACTTCCAGGACTATATCGAGTAGCAGTGGTGAAAGTGGGCATCCTTTCCTGGTTCCGGATTTCAGTGGAAATATTTCCAACTTTTCCCCATTCAGTGGGACACTGGGTGTTGGTTTGTCATAAATTGCCTTGACTGTATTGAGGAATGTTCCTTCTATAAAAGGTGTTATATTTTATCAAATGCTTTCTCTGCATCTATTGAGATACTCATATGGTTTTTGTTCTTCAGTTTGTTAATGTTATGTATTACAGTGATTGATTTGCACATGTTGAACCATTCCTGCATACCAGGAATAAATCCCATTTGGTCCAGATGAATGATCTTTCTTATGTGTTGCTGGATTTGATTGGCTAGTATTTTGTTGAGGATTTTTGTGTCTATGTTCATCAGGGAGATTGGTCTGTAGTTCTCTTTCTTTGCTGCATCTATTTCAGGTTTAGAAATTAAGGTGATGCTGGGTTCACAGAAGAAGTTTGGGAGAATTCTCTCCCTTTAAATTGTTTCAAATAGCTTGAGAAGAATGAGAAGAATTGGAGTTAGTTCTTCTTTAAACACCTGGAAGAATTCAGCAGTGAAGCCATCCAGTCCTGGGCATTTCTTTGTTGGGAGAGTCTTTATTACTTATTCAATTTCTATCTTGGTTATTGGTCTGTTTAGGTTTTCTATGCCTTCATGGCTCAATTTAGGTAGGTTGTATATATCCAGGAATCTATCCATTCCATGTCAGCATACAGCTTTTTGTAGTAATTTCTGATGATTCTTTTTATTTCTGTGGTCTGTTGTTACATTTCCTTTTTCATCTATAATGTTTTTGGTTAATTGGGCCTATGGCTTATCAATTTTGTTTATTTTTTCAAAAACCCAGTTTTTTGTTTCTCTGATCTTTTATATTTTTTGTTTTGATTTTGTTTTATTTCGTCTCTAATTTTAATTATTTCTTTTCTCCTACTAGTTTTGAGTGGGGTTTTTGCTGTTGTTTTTCTAGGTCTTGAGATGCATTGATAGCTCATTTATTTGATGCCTTTCCAATTTCTTGATGTAGGCACCAATTGCTATAAACTTTCCTCTTAACACTACTTTTACTGTATCCCATAAGTTTTGATATGTTGTATTGTCATCTTCATTCATTTCCAGAGATTTTTGATTTCTCTTGATTTCTTCAGTGACCCACCATTCATTCAAGAGCATATTGTTCAGTCTCCATGTGTTTGCATATGTTCTAGAGATTCTTGAGTTGTTAATTTCCAGCTTCATTCCATTGTGGTCAGAGAAGATGCATGGTATTATTTTGATTTTTTTGAATTTGCTGACACTTGCTTTATGGGCTAGTATGTGGTCTATCATAGAGAAAGTTCCATGTGCTGGTTGGAAGAATGCGTATTCTGCAACTGTAAGATGAGGAGTTCTGTAGATATGTTAGGTCCATTTGGTCTACAGTGTCAATTAACTCTGTTGTTTCCTTACTGATTTGCTATCTGGTTGATCTGTCCATTGCTGAAAGTGGGATATTGAAGTCCCCCATTACTATTGTATTGGAGTCTTTGTCTCCCTTTAGATCCCTTAGCATTTCTTTTAAATAGCCAGGTGCCCTATAATTAGGTGCATATAAATTTATTAGAGTCACATCTACCTGTTGAATAGATCCCTTAATCATTACCTAGTGCCCTCCTTTGTCTCTTTTAACAGTTTTTGTGTTAAAATCTATTTTCTCTGATATTAGGTTGGCTACACCGGCTCTTGGTTTTTGTTAGCATGGAATATCTTTTTCCAGCCTTTCACTTTCAGTATGTGTGTATCTTTGTTTGTGAGATGTGTTTCTTATAGTCAGCAAATCGATTTTTTAAAAAAAAAAAAAAGATTTTATTTATTTATTTGAGAGGTAGAGTTATAGACAGTGAGAGGAAGAGACAGAGAGAAAGGTCTTCCTTCCGTTGGTTCACTCCCCAAATGGCTGCAATGGCTGGAGTTGTGCCGATCCAAAGCCAGGAGCTGGGAGCTTCTTCCCGGTCTCCCACACGGGTGTAGGGGCCCAAGGACTTGGGCCATCTTCCACTGGTTTCCCAGGCCATAGCAGAGAACATACAAGAGGAACAGTGAGGACTAGAACCAGTGCCCATATGGGATGCTGGCGCTGCAGGTGGAGGATTAACCTACCACGCCACAGCACCAGCCCCGAGTTTTGTTTTTTAATCCATTCTTCCAGTCTATCTTTATTTATTTATTTATTTTTGACAGGCAGAGTGGACAGTGAGAGAGAGAGACAGACAGAAAGGGCTTCCTTTTGCCATTGGTTCACCCTCCAATGGCCACTGCAGCCGGCGCACCGCACCTATCCAAAGGCAGGTGCTTCTCCTGGTCTCCCATGGGGTGCAGGGCCCAAGGACTTGGGCCATCCTCCACTGCACTCCCTGGCCACAGCAGAGAGCTGGCCTGGAAGAGGGGCAACTGGGACAAAATCCGGCGCCCCAACCGGGACTAGAACCCGGTGTGCCGGCGCCGCAAGGCAGAGGATTAGCCTACTGAGCCGCGGCGCCAGCCCCAGTCTATCTTTTAACTGGAGAACTGAGGCCATTTACATTCAAGGTGACTATTGATAAGTAACAACTTTGCCCTGCCATTTTCCCATAAATATTCCCATTGTTTACTTTGGATTTTCTTTATACCTTTACTGGGAGATTTTCTGCCCTCACCTTCTTTCCTAGTGATGATCATGCTTCTTTGTGTCCCTAGCAGGCATCCTTAATCATCTTTTGTAAGGCTGGACAAGTGGTGACAAATTCTTGAAATTTCTATTTGTTATGGAAGGTCTTTATTTCACCGTCATTCGTAAATCAGAGCTTTGAAGGATACAGTGTTCTGAGGGTAACAGTTTTTTTCTCTTAAGACTTGGAATATATCTTGCCATTCTCTCCTAGCCTGTAAGGTTTCTGATGAGAAGTCAGCTGTGAGTCTAATTGGAGATCCTCTGAAAGTAATCTGGCGTTTTCTCATGCACATTTTAGAATCTTTTCTTTATGTGTTACTGTACAGAGTTTTACTAAAATGTGTCGTGGTGAGGATCTTTTCTGATCATGTCTATAAGGAGTTCCATGTGCTTCCTGTACTTGGATGTCCCTTTCTTTCTCCAAATTAAGGAAATTTTTTGTTATTATCTCACTAAAAAGGCCTAATCCATTCTCTCTTCCCGCACCTTCAGGAACTCCTAAGACCCATATGTTGGGTCATTTGATAATATCCCATAACTCTCCAACACTACTTTTTAGTTTTCTAATTTCTTCTTCCTTTTTTTGGGCTGACTAAATTTTCATGGGAACACTTTGCTCCCCGAGAAAGATGAAGCCCAAAGCAATCAAGATTGAGAAAACCAGCAGAAAATTTAAAAACTACTTTCTGACAGAAAAGTGCTGCTAAACTTGAGACTGGGGAGCTGAACTTCATTCCTTTGTGTCTTGCAAACAAAAAGCTCTCTCGTAGAAATGAAAAATAAGTACCACATGTTGAATGTGAGATACATGTGGAAAAACACATTCAGTGCTTCTGCAGGGAGAAATCCTGGTGGTGGAAACCATTTGCCGAACTCACACTGCTGTATGTTTGATCCCCGTAACAGCAGCTGTAGCTGTGGATCCGGGATTCACCCAGTGTTTTTCTAAAGCTCTCAGAGGATTACTGAGCTGAGAACCACTGTGCAAGAGGAAAGCAACACCTTTGTAGTCCCTGTAGCTTCTTCTGTTGACATAGTGGGCATTTCTGTCCCCCAACCTCCTGTTCCACCAAGATGAGCCCTCACTCTCATTCCAGGGGCTCCCTGAGCACCCCACCCAATTGGAAGCTGCACAATTGCAGAGCCTGGTCTTTCTAATTCATTGTTACACCAAGACCTAGAAGGGGCCTAGAACAGGCCCTGTACAGAGTGAGCCAGCCTGCCTGCCTGCTATGGACCTTTATAACGGACATTCCTTCTTTGTAATTGCTAGTGATTTTCCCTCGATGGATGTTTTTATCTGAAAGAGATAATGGGGTGTGGTGAATTTTCTAGCTCTTTACCACTGTGAAGCACTGGGCTGGAATCAGCTGGGCCATCCTTGGAACTGGAGCCGGCTCTGCACTCACCCACAGCCCTGGGACGTTGTCCTATGGGGTGTGCTTCTCAGCTGGTTGCAGCAGAATGGCTTGCAGCCTTCTCGAGAGTACAGTCATCTGTGTCCAAAGCCACACCAACTGAATCAGAACCTACAAGAGTGGGATTCAGACATATGTGGTTTTCAATAACCTCTCTTTAATAACCTTCACTTGAGGGCAGTGGTTTCCGAAATACAGTGCAGTAGCAGCAGCAGCAGCTGCAGCTGCAACAGAACCTGAGAGCTTATTAGAAATGTAGATTCACAGCCCCGTCCCGGGCCTTGGCCCTCAGAAGCTCTAGGGCGAGGTGCGGGCAGCAGCCTGTGTGCTAACCACAGCCGTCAGTTGGACAAGCTGTGTTCAGGAGTAACACTTGGGGCCATAATTGCTGCACAACACAGAATATTTTTCCCAAGCTAGAGTTTGGAGAAAGTGCCTGAGTATCATTTGATGATTTTCTACTTTATCAATTAGACCTAACCCCTCTTGCTGCTCCTCGGTTGAACCTTAATTCAAGGAAACCATTGGAAGGTCTCCCAGTGTCTGCTCCTAACTCTCCCCGGAGGGGCACCAGGCAGCCTTTGGGGCTCTTCTGAAAATTTGTTCCCTTTTTAACCACTTCCAGGGGAAAATAAGTACCTATTGCATTGATTTTTGGCATTTCTTAGAGCATTTGTATTCTCTTTACCTACCTCTTCCTTTGTGACCTTGGACAAGTAACTTAGTCTTTCTGTTTCCTCATCTGAAAATGTGGGGATGGTAA
This sequence comes from Oryctolagus cuniculus, assembly GCF_964237555.1. NCBI lineage: Eukaryota > Metazoa > Chordata > Mammalia > Lagomorpha > Leporidae > Oryctolagus > Oryctolagus cuniculus. The sequence goes on from NC_091433.1 coordinate 159,438,673, forward strand.
TAACAGAACCTGCTTCATTAACGAGTTAATACTTATTCAAGTGCTTAGAGTAATACACAAGTGTCAATTATGAAGGTAGTTTTTATTCATAGCATTAAATAATGGGTATGTAATGTTCTATAATAACAGAATAGCACATGGTCAGATATGCAGTCAGTCTTCCCTGTCCATGAGTTCCACATCAACTTACTCAACCAGCTGTGGATAGACAAAGATTGCATCTGTACTGAACATGTACAGACCTTTCTTCTTGTCCTGACTCCTTAAGCCATGCAGCAGAACCCTGTTGACTTAACGTTTACATTGTATTAGGTATAAGTAATCTAGATGTGGTTTAAAGTATGCAAGAGCATATGCTTAGGTTATTTGCAACCATTATGCCGGTTTTGTTTTTGTTTTTGTTTTTTGTTTGTTTGTTTTTGACAGGCAGAGTGGACAGTGAGAGAGACAGAGAGAAAGGTCTTCCATTGCCGTTGGTTCACCCTCCAATGGCCGCCGCAGCCGGTGCACCGCGCTTCCGAAGGCAGGAGCCAGGTGCTTCTCCTGGTCTCCCATGGGGTGCAGGGCCCAAGCGCTTAGGCCATCCTCCACTGCACTCCCTGGCCACAGCAGAGAGCTGGCCTGGAAGAGGGGCAACCGGGACAGAATCCGGCGCCCCGACTGGGACTAGAACCTGGTGTGTCGGCGCCACAAGGCGGAGGATTAGCCTATTGAGCCGCGGCGCCAGCCCACTGTGCCGTTTTATATAAGGAAGGGGCTGAGCATTGGGATCCTGGAACCAATCTCCCAGATACCATGGGCCAACTGCACTTCACACAAGTCAGCTTTTACCCCTAAAAATTGGAGAGCACTAAGCATTTTGTAATTGTTGTTTTTGTCTTACAATTATTATTGTTCTGAACTTGTCATTTATCCTCCCATTAGTCTTAAATCTCCTTAATAACAGATCATTTTCCTTCTCAACTCTGAGTCTCTGAATCTCGGAGTACCTAATACATGCTCAGGAAACATTAATCAAATTACCCTACAATGGAGCCCTCCCTGAGCATAGTCCGTGCCTCCTTCTTTAGGGTGGCACCCTCATCCCTGGTTTGGGGGACATCATCCCTCTTTGAAGCCCCAGAGGAAGCAGGTGGGCCTCTGGGGCCCAACAGACTGCATCCCCTACCTGTAAAACTCTTTCAGATAATAGGTTCCTCTGAAATTATCCAGAATGGCCCTACTCTTTGTCTTATTTTTTACTACATTTTTAAGAACAGATCTCTCAGCCATGTTTGCCAACAAATGAAACTCCTTTTTTTTTTTTTTAACATTTTTATTTGAAAGGCACAGGGGCTACACTGTGGCGTAGTGGGTAAAGCCACCACCTGTAGTACCAGCATCCCATATGGGTGCCAATTCAAGTCCTGGCTGCTCTACTTCTGAACCAGCTCTCTGCTATGGCCTGGGAAAGCAGTAGAAAATGGTCCAAGTGCTTGGGCCCCTGCATCCTAGTGGGAGACCCGGAAGAAGCTCCTGGCTCCTGGCCTCGGATCAGCTCAGCTCCAGCCATGGCGGCCATTTGGGGAGTGAACCAGTAGATGGAAGACCTCTTTCTCTCTCTCTGCCTCTGCTTCTCTGTAACTCTGCCTTTCAAATAAATAAATCTGAAGGAAGGAAGGAAGGAAGGAAGGAAGGAAGGAAGGAAGGAAGGAAGGAAGGAAGGAAGGAAGCAGAGTTACAGAGAGAGGTGGGGAGAAAGAGAGAGATCTGTCCATCGAAGGAAGGAGGGAGGGAGGGAGGAAGGAAGGAAGGGTGGGTTACAGAGAGAGGTGGGAGAAAAAGAGAGAGATTTCCATCCATTGGTTCACTCCCCAAATGGCAGCAGTGGTTTGAGCTGAGCTGGGTCTCCCACATGGGTGGCAGCTGGCCATTCTCCACTGCTTTCCCAGGCACATTAGCAGGGACTTCAATTGGAAGTGGAGCAGCTACGATATGAACTGCCACCCATGTGAGATGTTGGCGGTGGCTTTACCCACCATGCCACAACGCCAGCACCATGAAATTCCTTTTAAATGCAGTGTTGTCCTCCGGCAGCAGTAGGTGGGAGAGGGAGGGGTGAGGTACCTGCAGACCACGGTGGGATTAGGTTTATAGGCATTGGACACAGAGATGACACAAGGCTGAGGATCCTAGCTGATGCTTTATAAAGAAAACTGCTTCTAGCTTCAGCTGGGACTTCTGCGGAGTCTGAGTTAAGAGCAAAGGTGTGTCTGCAACTGCAGGTGGTGGATGGTGGCCTCCATGGGGTACTCCCATGTGGGAGCTTGAGACCAGTCCCCAGTTTGTCTCTTGGGGCAGACTTCTTGAAACAATTTTGTGTGTTACATGAATATTCTATATTTTATATTTTAAATTTCTGGATTATTGCTAGTCTGTGCTACTTTTAAAAGAGATTAATTTATTTGAAAGGCAGAGAGAGGAAGAGTCAGAGAGACAGACCTTCGATCTGCTGGTTCACTCCCAAAATGGCCACAGTGGCTGAAGTGGGGCCAGTCCAAAGCCAGGAGCCTAGAACCCCATCTGGGTCTCCCATATGGGTGGCAGGGACACTAGGATTTGGGCCAGCCTCCACTGCTTTCCCAGGTGCATTAGCAGGGACCTGGATCAGAATTGGAGCAATCAGGACTTGAACTGGCACTCTGATAATAGGATCCTGGTGTCTTAGGAGGTGGCTTAACCCTCTGTACCACAACACTGGCCCCAGCCTATGCTACTTTTCATTTCAGGTAAGTTTTTCCAGATGTTTTTGTGATCTCTATTATGTTATGGTAGTTTTCTAAAGGATGGAATTATCAGTCAGAGAACAGTACCAATCCCATGTCCAAATTTCAGCCAGGCAATTGATGAAGTCAGCCCTCATATTCTTGTAGATAAAACACTGTGGGTAAAGTGGTACAGTTAGGAAAATTCAAAACTGAGAAATAACTGGAACCAAAGAGGGCTAGTTAACAAGTTGGTGAGAGTTCAGAGTGGGGTCAGAGGCTGGCACAGGCAGGGGCATGCTTTAATACCCCTAAATGGCTCTTTCCCCGTCCTGGCACAGTGAACATTTTTAGTAATGGGGTGATGTGGCTTTTATTCTGTGAAACTGAGATTTATCCAGTTGCTGCTGGATGACAAATGTGTTACCTGAGGAATCGGGTCCTGAGAGGTACCCACAGCTCTCCCTCAAGTCTTCCTGCCCTGTTGAGTCCTGCCAGTTTTATCACTTCAGTGACTGCTACACCCACCTTCTCCCCATCTCTTCTGTGTCAGCCCATTTTCTGCTGCTACAACAGAGGATCACGGCCCGGGCACATTATAAACAACAGAAGTTGGGGTGAGCGTTGTGGTGCAGTGTGTTAAGCTGCTGCTTGGGGATACCCTCGTCCCATATCAAAGCACTCATTCAAGTTACAGCTTCTCAGCTTTCTGCTAATGTGCCTGGAAGACAGCAGAGGATGGTCCAGGTACTCGGGTTCCTGCCGCCCTCTCTCTTCCTTCAAATAAATAAAATCTTTTTAAAAAATAAATACAGAAAAATAAAGTTTATTTGCTCATGGTTCTGAAGACTGGGAAGTCCAAGATCACAAGCTGCATCTGGTGAGGCCTTCACACTGAATATAACTTGGAGGACGTGCAAGCAAGAAGGCAAGAGAGGTTCGAACGCCTCCCAGACACACTGTCACGGTCACTGCCAACTCAGCTTCACAGTGACAGCACTGACCTCTTCAAGAGGGTGGAGCCCTCGTGGTCTAATCACCTCTTGATGATCCCCTCTTGATTCTGTTACAGTGGCAGCCTAGGTTCAACATGAGTTTCGGAGAGGACATCAAACCGTGGCCCCTCCCTTGCTGCGGCCATTGTCATGGCTCTCTGAGACCACTGCAGTGGGCCTTTAGCTGCTTTCCCTGCTTTGTACTGACACTCAGGCATAAGAACACCACCAGGACATTGTTCACCTGGTTTTGTTTACAGTAACCCCAGGACCGTATTCCCTGGCCTGTAGAAGAATGACCAGGCTCCTCCTCATGGTCCAGGAAGCTCGGTGTGTCTTGATCGTATTTCTTACCCAGCCGTGTCTCCTGCTCTCCCCCACGTCACAGTTTATGCTGTGTGGTGTCAGCACGTACTTCCTGGTGTGGTCCATTCTGTTTCATGCTGTTGAACCTTTGCTCAGGTGATTCCTCTACCTTTTGGTTCTAATGTATTTTCCCTCTGTTTTCCTTTGAGATTCAAATTATCGTTTATACTACTTAGTGGAATTATTTGTTCGTAAATTCTCTTTCTGAAACTAAACTATCAACTCGTTAAAGGCAGTGACCTTATTTTACTTAGCACCTAGTACACAGGCAATAGGTTGCTTTTTTGTTTTTTAATCAAAACTAAGACTATGAAAAGATCTCAGCAACTAAAAGGCAGACCAGAAAACTTAACAGAGATAAAATTTAACAGGGATATACTTGGGTTTAAAACAAACAAAGAAAGCGGGTCTTGACCTTAGTACCGGAGTGTAAGGTGGGAGAATGACTCACCACCATCGAGTAGACCATGTGAAAGAAGAAGGGCTGTGGTTTCAGTTGACTTTGTGCTCCATATGAGTCAACAGCACGAGGCACCTAGTAACACGAGTAACCTAGTGTGCTGAACACAGAAAGCAGTGGTCCTGCCAGAGAGCCATGATCCATTCCATGGGCCAGGGCTGTCCAAGGAGGGCAGCTGCAATAGTGAGAGGAGGTGAAGCCCCCCCTCCCTGCCCCCATGGGGAAGGGAGTGAGATGTTCCATTTGGAGAAGTCGGGCACAATGATTGTAATCAAATGCCTAAGGAGCTATTCCTCGGGGAGGCTCGAGTGGGTCTCTAAGAACGTTGTGACAGTTAGATCAGCTAATGATGACTCATGAGCTCTAAGTCACCGTAGGACTCAACCTAGAGCCTCTGGGAAGTGGGTGCTGTAGAGGAGACTTGAGCCCCTGAAGGAAGTCAGGACTAGATGCCCTTTTCTCCTGGTCACCACTGAGGCTCTTGAGTCACTGGGTCCATGTTTAGTGGAATGTCGAGGGTGGTGCCATGAGCACATCTGATGGTAATGCCTGCCACTTGCTGGGATAGGAATTGCTTCTGAGCCTGGAGCCTGAACCTTAGGGGGCTAGTCCCTCACCACCTTGTTTGAAATCTCCTCAAGAATAACATCTAACGGCCCCATCTAGTGTATTCAGAGCCTTCCATTGTCCTACGTGCTTTTGTGGAAAGTTGAGTAACGTGATTGTCTATTTCCCTTGCTTTTTTTCTTTGCTTTCTAGTTCTGGAGAGTCTCGGCTTCTGGGAAGAAGTCAGAGGAATCATTTCAGGATCAGAGCTGATAACAGGATTCCCTTGTACCTCCAAGGTGCCAGGCCTGTCCCAGTACCTCCAGAGCCTCACCAAACTAGCCATTGCTGCAGTGTGGGCAGCAGAGGCCAAGGCTGGAGAGCATCCAAGGGATGTTCCGATCTCCCTCTCTCAGCTGTTGGAGTCGTCCTTTCCTGAAGTGCGCCTGCTGACCCTGGAGGCCCTGTTGGAAAGGTTGTCTTCAGTAGCCTGTGGCTCAGAAGAGAAAGAACTGCAACCCTTGCTGTGCAATATGGGCGAGAAGTTCCTGCTGTTGGCAATGAAGGAAAATTGCCCAGAATGCTTCTGCAAGGTAAAGCGCCTGGTGTGCTGGCCAACCCCTTCCACGCCCTCCATTCTTTGGTGAAGCACCATGAAGGTTAGCATGGGCTGGGGCTCTCTAGGGGCAATCAGCCTCCAGAAGGTAAGGGCTCTCTTTGTACAGTACTTGTCATAGCTTCAGTCTGAACAGTGCTAAGAAAGCTGTCAACAACAGTGGTGTTGATGGTGGACATTAACTCTCTGCCACTCTCAGGCCACTCTGGGATGTCTAGGAAGCAAATCATTAGAAACTAACCATAGCAGGTGTCTGAGGAAGTCTCTGCCGACATGCCTGTTTGGATGCAGATGGCTGTCTGGAAAGCACCATCAGCAGTAAAGAGTACTGGCTTGGGAATCTGGGTGTCCGCCTGTGATCCCAAGTCAAGAGGGACCATTAGGTTTGCCATTGCTGTACCCTATCCCAGTCTGCCAAGAGTCTTACCAGGAAAATGGGCAGTCCCTGAAGCCTTTGGAAAGATAGACCCTCTCATCAGTGTAAGTGATTATTATTTGACATCTGGAGACTTTGCCTCTGAGTCTTTCTTCCCTTCTTTTTTTCATGGATTTGACTCTCACAGATACTGAAAATTCTCCATTGCTTGGACCCTGTTGAGTGGCTTCCCCAGACGGAACACTGTGTCCATCTAACCCCAAGGGAGTTCCTGAGCTGGACCATGGATATTGCTTCCAATGAAAGGTTTGCGCCCAGCGTTCCCTGTGCAGCCTAGGTGGGATGTGTGAGCCCATCTGTCATTATGGCATGAGCTTGCACACAGTTCTAGCCTAAGGGCTTACGTACTGTATTTCTTTCTAGTGTCAGCCGGGGAGCCATGTTCTAAACTCAAGCAATAGAATGATATCAGAGTTTCACATTAATAACAAAATATTAATTGCTTCTGGAAGCATTTGTGTAGCCAGGAGGTAGAGATTTCCAGTGTTCACATATGTCTGAATTACAGATTATCTACAAAATCCATCTGCATATAAAATATTTGATTTTCATTGTGTGTATGTGTGTATGTGTTTTTGTTTCCTTTTTTCAAGATTTGAAATTCAGAGTGTAGCTCTGAGACTTGCCTCCAAAGTGATTGCCCATCACCTGCAGGCACATGAAGAGGTAAGACTGATTGCATCCTGGGGCTGGGTTTTGTGCTCTCAAGGGTGTCCATAGAAGCAAACCATCTCAGGCAGTCGGAATCACTGTGACACGTGGGTTTTCCACTTCAGGTATGATTTGTGGAGTCTTTGTGCCCTGCCTTTCTTTGCTCTGGTCTTGGGCATTTTTCATTAATCTGTGAGGCTAGTAACACAGCCTCCCCACAGTCCACATATGTTCAAACCCCTTGTTTTCCTTCATTTTTCTAACTTAACTCTTTATTAAAGAAGAATAAACAAGTCAGTTCCAAGGATATTTAGGATTGCAACCTACTGATCTAAGTATGAAAATCTGTTGCCAGAAGCTGGCTGGTTAAGCCTCTATCTTTGGTACCGGCATTCCATATGGGTGCTGGTTCAAGACCAGCTGTTCTGCTTCTGATCCAAGTCCCTACTAATGTACTTGGGAAAGCAGTGGAATATAGATCAAGTGCTTGGGCCCCTGCACCCACCTGGGCAACGCAGGAAGAAGCTGCAGGCTCCTGAATCCAACTGACTCTGCATCAGGCTCATGTGTGTGCCACCTGTTTTGGATGTCCTCTGGGGAGGAACTGGAACTAAAGCAAGCACGTAATTCCTGGGAAAATGCCTCAAGACAGATATACGCATACTTAGTAGACAAGAAAGATCCCACCATCGCAGAATTACCAGTGGGAGGCAGACAGTCCCACAATAAAAGATATGGATTACCACTACCATCCTGTGATAGCGAGGGCATAACATTGTAGATTCTGAGTCCCAGCAGTAAGCCCAGCACTGAGGCACAAAGCTGAGCGGAGACTGGAGGTATGCATCTAATGAGCAAGAGAGTAGAGCATCTGATGCCCTCTTAGGGAGGCAGGCAAGGGCTCTGGGAACCAGAGGAGGGAGGGGTCCTGGGGGGCAGAGGAAGACATCATAGAGGAGACTGTTAAATTCAGAGAGCTTGAGGCTTGGTGGAGATAAAACCAGAGAATGAGAAATAGCAACAGGGAAACAATTTCCTTGGCTCTGTTATTCAAAGGCAGGCGAGGAGCTAAACCTAGGAGACATGCAGGAGGTGAGGGTGGAGGAGTTTGGAAGAAAGTAGGCCAAGACAGCCTAGTAAGTCCGTCAAAGACATCATTCTGATCTAATGCTACTTTTAGTTGTCATGGGCAACTGAAGTCACCGCTTGATACTTGAATGAAGTGATACTCAGTGAAAATTGGGAGCTTTCTAGGAAGAGGAAACCAAACAGAATTGTGGAGAAACACATAAAGAAGTTCCTGGAGGAACCTAGGCTCCTTTGTGCATTGGGAGTTAGCACCTTCCTCAAGGCCTGAGGTGCCATCAGCTGAGTGCCGGAGGTGATCTGACAAATCAGATCTTTCATATCTTTTATATTTATTATTTAATGTCTTTCATATGTAATACTGAAAGCGCCTTGGTTGATAGAGGACGTGTCTTCATCCGTTTTCTGCTGCTATAACAGAATCCCAGGAACTGGGTGATTTCTAAAGGAAAGAACTTTACTTCTCGCAGTCCAGGGGGCTGGGACGTCCAAGACCGTGATAGCAGCATGTGGCAGGGACCTTCTTGCCATGTCATAACATGTCAGAGGGCATCACACCGCGGGAGAGAGCGGGAGAAGGCATCACACTGCGAGAGAGAGCGGGAGAGGGGGAGAGGGAGGGGGAGGGGGAGGGCCAATGCAAGAGAGCTCTTTTTTTCATAGCAAGGCCACTCCCATGATAAGCAGCTTGCTCCTGTAGTAATGGCGCTTATCCCTGCATGAGGACCCCAGCCTCATGACCTCATGGCCTCTCCAGTGTTCATCTCCCAGTACTACCACAGAAGCAATGAAATTTCAACAGGAGTTTGGGAGGGGACAGTCAAACCATAGCAGGAACCAAAGTACATGTGGAATAACAACCCTATTTTTAGAAAAAGGAAAAAAAAATAAAATTTAAAAGATGACAACAATGCAGATACCTGTCAATGGATGGGTGAGTAAACCAAATGTGGTATATTCTACAATGGAATATTATTTGACCATTAAAAGAAATGATTTATATACCCTGAATCATGGATGAATCTTGAATACAGTATGCTAAGTGAAAGAAGTCAGTCAGGCACACACATAGAGATAGAGAGTAGATCAGTAGTTGTTTAAGGCCAAGGGAAAGGGGGGGGGGGGGGGTGGGGACATGATAGCTACAGGGTACATGGTTTCTTTTTATGGAGACGAAAAGGTTCTAAAATAGACTGTAGCAGTGGTTGTGTGTGTTTGCAAATACCCCAAAGTCCATTGGCTTTGAATGGGTGAATTGTCTGATAAATGAATTATGTCTTAATAAAGCTGTTACTGTGAAAAACAACAACAGGGCTTTGTTTAGACAGTTTTAGTATATTGCTATAAATTTTTTAAAAAGATTTATTTATTTGACAGGTAGAGTTACAGAAAGAGAGAGACAGAGAGAGATACCCCATCTGCTGGTTCACTCCCCAAATGGCCACAATGGCTGGGGCCAGGCCAGGCCAAAGTTAGGAGCCAGGAGCCTCTTCTGGGTCTAACATACGGGTGACCAGGTCCCATTGCATCTGAGCCATCCTCCTCTGCTTTCCCAGGCACATGAGCAGGGAGCTGGATTGGAAGTAGAGTAGCTGGGACTTGAACCAGCACCCATGTGGGATGCCAGTGTCACAGGTGGCAGCTTAACCCACTACACTCAATGCCAGCCCCTGGTATAAATATTACATAAATTCATAAACATTGTAGCTTAAGCCAGATAGAAGCAGTCCATGGTAGATATAGTGGCCTGACAGTGCTGGGTCCCTGTGGCTTCCATCTTATGGTCACAGGGGTTGATCCAGCTCCCCCATCTTGTCCTTACCCAACTAGCAGCAAAAGGAAACCCTGGAAATGCAGATCATGGTTACTTCCCTGGGATGCAGCTTCTACTCCAGTGGCATCCATTAGGTAGAACTTAACCCAGCTGCAAGGGAAGCTGCCAAGTGTGGTCTTCAGAGGGGTGCCAGAATTTGGGCTCTGTTCCTGAAGATCGGTTGTTAGGGACCAGGAGTTATTTGCTACCCAAGGCTTCCCCATAAATTTGGCCTTTACTGAAGCTGTCAAGTACAGTGATGTTGTGAAAAGAACTTTCTCTCAAGTTCTAGTGATTCCATGTTACTGAGAGACAAATCAGATTTCCTTCCTCAGGCTTGTGTCTTTTTCTCTAGTTGGAATAGAAAAGCAACTGAACTAACTTCCACTGAGTGGAGACTAATTTGCAGCCAGTTTGGTGTGGCTTCACCCTAACCCCATGTCAGCCCAAGGTTGCATTGGGAGCTCCTCATGGCTACATTGTGTGCTTTCAGAGCAGGCACTCCATAGCCCCGGAGCTGAAGCGGTGGGTTCGGCTGGTGGTCCTGTCCTGTGGAGACCATCTGCCCACAGAGTCCAGGCTGGCTGCTGCGCACATCCTCACCAGCACCACGCCGCTGTTCCTCACCAACCCCCAGCCCCCTCTAGGTAAGTGTGCTGGGTGTGGGGGTGCTGGGGGAGGGGTCTGTAGTACCATTGTACCTAGAGGTAGATTCTTTGAGCCGAAAAAGAAGGAAAGATGACTAAAGGCAGAATCACCGCGCAGGCCCAGGTTTCAGTGCATTCCCACTGTCTCAGTTCACACTCTAATCACTTCCACCAACAGCCTCTTAACTCGCCTCTGTTCTCTCGGTCTTATCCCCCAAGCCATTCTCCACAAAGCTTCCAAAGAGCTGCTGTGGTCTTTCTGAAATGCAAATCGAATCATTTCATCTACTGCTTAAACCTTTGAGTGGGTTCCCATTGCCTTCAGGATAAAACCTAAGCACCCTTTAACATGGTTCATAGGGCCCTTCCTGGTGTGTCCCTGGCCCACCCCTCCCACTTCACCATGCACCTCTCCCCACCATGGCCCCATGCGTCATCAGCAGGGAGCAGTGCTCCATAAACAAACCACTGCTTGACTGCCTTCTGTTTAGCTTGCAAGGCTGCGCCGAACTGTGCCCTCTTCCAGGAAGCCTGTCTCAGTAAGAGTGAGAAGTGCCGGGGTCAGGGTGGAGCCGTGGCAGTGAGGAAGAAGAGAGGACGGCTTCCACATTATTTCAGAAGGAGAGTCACCAGGACTCAGTGTTGAAGTCGAGACAAAAGGAGGACTCCAGGGTGAATCCAGGCTTCCAGCTTAAGTGGCTGGTTAGGCCGTTGCTTCCTTTCCCTGAATCTGGTGTTAAGTTGAGGGCATCTTAGGGACAGGTTTTAGATCAGATGGCTGTACAGGTCTCAGCCGTTTTCCAGTCTTGTTCTTCCCTTCCATGTCTCTTTTCTTACGACCACTGTCTGTTTCAAGAGTAATAATTAGGAAAGGCATTGATTGCATCAGGCATGTTTAAGAAAGCCGAGCTTGGGAAACAGGCGTTTAGTCTGGACCCACATTGGAGGGCCTGAGTCCGACACCCAGTCCCGGCTCCTGATGCCAGCAGACTGCTGACCCTGAGAGGCAGTGGCAATGGCTCAAGGGGTCAGGTCCTTGCCACCCACATCAGAGACCCAGATGGAGTTCCCAGCTCCTGGCTTCAGCCTGGTTCCACCTCAGCTGCTGTGAGCATTTGGGGAATAAACCAGTGGACAGAAGATCTTTCTTGGTATCTCTTCCCACCACCCCTAAACTGCTAATTAAAAAAAAAACAAAAACAAAAACTAGGGTTGAAGAAATCCTCAGGAACTGAAAAACATAGGAGCTTGTTTGTTTTAATTTTCAAAATTCTATTGTTTGGATTTTTGTTTTGTTTTCTTTTTATCTCTTATTTATCTATTTGAAAGGCAGAATTACAGAGAGAGAGAGGGATGGAGGGAGGGATCTTCCATCCGCTGGTTCACTCCCCAAATGGCTGCAACAGCCAGTGTTGGGCCAGGCTGAAGCTGGGAGCCAGGAGCTTCTTTCAGGTCTCACACGTGGGTGGGAGGGCCCCAGTACTTGGGCCATCTTCTGCTGCTTTCCCAGGTACGTTAGGAGGGAGCTGCATAGGAAGTGCAGCAGCTGGAACTCAAGCCTGCACCCATATGGGATGCCAGTGTTGCAGGCAGCAAAGCTTTTTGTTTTGTTTTAAATCATAGGTTTTAATAAAAAGTAAAATTCAGGACCTAAAACTGGGCTTCAATCATGGTGCGGCCCTCTCCTGCCATATTGAATCCCTGCTGTTGTGCCGTGATTGTCTTCCCCTCCGTCAGTGGAATCCCATTTTTGTTTACCTCTTCCACGGCCAGCCTTCAGGAATAAGACACGGCACCTGCCTCCAAGAAGCTTTTGGTATTAAAGACGAAAGGGAAGGATTGTTTTTCAGAGTTTGAGATTCAGATTTTATGTGTTCTAAGAATTCAGACCAAAGAAATGTCTCACTTTCCTGGATTTCTTCTGTTCATAAACTTTTCTTTGATACCCTTTTTCTTCTCAGTGACTTCCAGCCAATTTTCTTACCCTGTGAGGGAGGACTAAAAGGGGACTTCCATGCGTGTGGTGTGTGATTAGATGCAGAGGCAGAAGAACAAAGTTTACAGACTTTGGTCATGCTCCTCCATGACATGCATAACATTTTGTAGCACCTTTTCTTGGTGACTTCAACAACTCTGATCATGGCTCAGAACCAGCAAAATGTGTGTGGAACAACCTAGCATTGCTGGGTGTGATTGAGTCCTGGGCAAAGGCCATTGGTTTGTACTGAATTGCTGATCCAGTAGAACATTACAGAAGTGAGGAGGGTGATCCATGGTGGCTAATGGCCTGCAAGAACTGAGACAGGGGCTGGTGCTATGGCACAGTGGGTTAAGCTGCCACCTGCAGTGCCAGCATCCCATATGGCACTGGTTCAAGTCCCAGCTGCTGTACTTCCCATATAGCTCCCTGCTAATATGCCTGGGAAAGCAGTGGAAGATGGCCCAAGTGTTTTGGCCCCTGTACCCATGTGGCAGTCCCAGAAGAAGCTCCTGGTTCCTGGCTTTGGCCTGGCCCAGCCTCAGCTGTTGAAGGTATTTGAGGAGTGAACCAGCAGATGGAAGATATCTCCCTCCCCTCTCTATCTCTCCATAACTGCCTTTTTTTTAGAAAACAATTTTCCATATATAATCTCCTTTTTTAACATTTATTTATTTATTTATTATTGAAAGGCAGAGTTACAGAGAGGCAGAGAGAGGTCTTCCATCTGCTAGTTCACTCCCCAGATGGCCCCAATGGCCAGAGCTGTGCCGATCCAAAGCCACAAGCCAGGAGCTTCCTCTGGGACTCCCATGTAGGTACAGGGGCCCAAAGACCTGGGCCATCTTCTACTGCTTTCCCAGGCCATAGCAGAGAGGTGGGTTGGAAGTAGAGCAGCCAGATCTTAAACCAGCACCCATGTGGAATGCCAGCACTGCAGGTGGCAGCTTTACCCCCTACGCCACAGTGCTGGCCCCATGCCTTTCAAATAAATAAATAAATCTTAAAACAAAAAAAAGAATTGAGAGACAAAGGACATAAGCAGAGGTCAGCGTTGTGGCATATCAGGTTAAACAACACCTGCATTGCCAGAATCCTATATGGGCGTCAGTTTGAGTCCCAGCTGCTCCACTTCTGATCCAGCTCTCTGCTAATGCACTAGGGAAAGCAACAGAAAATGGCCCAAGTCCTTGGGCCCCTGCATCAATGTGGGAGACCTGGATGGACCTCCTGACTCCTGGCTTGGCCTGGCCCAGCTCTGGCCATTGCAGCCATCTGGGGAGTGAACCAGTGGATGGAAGACCTCTCTCTCTCTCTCTCTGACCCCCAAGTCCCCCATAGCTCTGACTTTCAAATAAATAAAATAAATCTTTTGAAAAAAGACATAAGCGTGCATGAGGATAAACCAAGGGCAGTGCAAAGTCATTAATAAAAAGGAAACCGACTAAGCAGGGAAGGATCTCAGGTACAACTGGCTGTATTAAAGGAGGAAATGTTCAGGAAAGGAAGTGTTAAACCCCAGAGAACAATTAGAAAGGGCAGATTCTGAAAGACTGAGCAAAATGTAAAGCCAGGCTTGTAACTGAAAGACGAAAACGAAACCCGATGTGGAGCCGTTGCTGTTCTTGGTTTGACTGCAGTGTTTCTGACTCTGGTGTCGGATTCCCCATGGACACATCGGGGAAGGAGGGGAGGGTTCCGAGGACAGGCCTGCCTCCTGCTGAAAGGATAGCCATGCTGTGTGGTGGTCTTCTCTGGCCCTGCATGGAGACCCGCTCCAAGCCAGCCCCACCCCACCTGTACCACAGGTGTCCTCTCAGCACCTTGCCCTCCTCCACCCGCCCTCAGGAAGTTTGTCTCAGTTCAGCAGTCCGCTGTGAGTCACAGCTGCAGGATTTCATTCTGGACTACTCACCGCCGTGTCTGGGCTCTGCTTTCTTGTTTGTCATCCATGACGGTACTTGGCACAGGCCGTCAGACGGTGCCCAGGAGCAATGGCACTCAGGTAGTGGACCCCACAGACAGTGACACGGGCTGCTGCCCTTATCCTGGGCCCTGATCCTTTTGTGATTCTTACCCCCAAAACATAATCTGGAATGATAATTTGTTGTCAGAATGTGTAAGCTCACAAGTGAGCTTTAGCCTCTTGGTTAAGACACCCACACCCCATATCAGAGGGCCAGGGTTCAAGTCTTGATTCCTCTTCTGATCTAGCTTCCTGCTAATGCAGGCCCTGGGAAGCAGCAGTAATTGAGTTCTTGCCACCCACATGGGAGATCTGGATAGATCCCAGCTCCTGGCTTGGTTTGGGCCAGCCCCAGCGATTGTAGGCTTTTGAGGTGTGAACCAGTGGATGGGTGATTCTCTCTCTCTCTCTCTCTCTCTCTCTCTCTCTCTCTCCCACTTTAGTAAATAAATAAATATTTTAAAAATTTTCAACTTTCCATAATTACAGGAATAAAGAATTTCTGAGTCAGTCACTCAGGTTAACACGGGGCTGGTTTCCTCAAAGCACTCTTAATGCATAAAATTTGAGTTTTGAGAATCATGACACCTGGAAACAGTTAGGCCTAAAGCTTTTGTACCCAGGCAGCACCTTCTGGGGGCCTTCCTGGGGCTGGTTGCCCCAAGAAGACCTGTCCTCTCTCCCATGCCCAAAGAAGATACTTCCTAACCTGCCCACCTAGAGCTCGTTCGCCCGCTTTCTCTCTCTCTCTCAAGTCTTCATATCTTGCAACACCAGGAGAAAAGGAACAGCTGTTGTTTCCATTCAGCACTGCTCCCTCCCACAGTGGGTTTGAGGTAGCGTTTGTACCTGCTTGTAAGTTGCATCCTGGGTAATCCAAATTCCTTTTGGTCTTCTAGAGTTGCAAGACACACTTGCTCTCTGGAGGTGTGTTCTCAACCTCCTGCAGAGCGAGGAGCAAGTCGTCAGAGATGCAGCCACGGAAACCGTGACGACTGCCATGTCACAAGAAAATACCTGCCAGTCAACAGGTACCTTGTTCTGATCCTTTTGTCTTGCCTGTTGCTTGAAAACAGAGTAGGTACACTCTTATGTATAGAGCCAGAGAGTGGCAGCTTTGTTGACCGTTTGGTCTGGTCTCCATTCTATGATTTTAGTGGGAAAGCAGCCGTAAACAGTAGGTAAGTAAATGGGCATACCTGTGTTCCAGTAAAACTTTATTTACAAAAACAGGCAGCTTCCCCAGATTTGATCTGCCATCCATAATTTGCTGACCCCTTCTCTAGGACATCCTAGAGAAAAGTTGTTTTGAAGGTAGAAATTTAATAAGCAATGCTGTTTGGTTTTTTGCTAGTTACATTGTCATCTGTTTTAAATAAGGCCATCTTGATTATCTGTGTTACATAACCCAGGAATCACAGATCCATCCTTTTGCTCCTACGTGAGTTTTCACATGCAACACAAACAGATGATTACTTGTAAGTTAAATTTCTCCTCTTCGTGGCTTGGCTCCTCATCTGCTGGTGACATTAACTCAGCAGACAGGAGGAGAGCAAGAAGAACAGCAGTTCCGCGCTCACATCCGCAGTGTGGTCTGGGCCAGCCCTGGCCTGGGGGTGTCTGCGCGTGAGGGCAAATGCTATGGGATGGGAGCAAAAAGGAACTCTGGCAGTGGGTAGAAGACGGGCTGCAGCGGGGCAGGGGCAGGGGCAGGTGGAGTAGAAGCAAGGTCGTGCCTCTGGACAAGTGGCCAGCTGGCAATGTGACTGCTCGGGTGGACCTAGGCTCCCTGTGCTTAGGACACATGTCAGGAAAGGTCTGTGGGCCAGCCAGCCCTCCCAGTGGAAAGTGAGACCATTGGAGGCAGGGAGTCACAAAGCTGAGCCAAGAAGTGCACAGCAGAATGGGAGAGGGAGGCCGTCAGTGTTTGTTACTGAGCCAGGGGCCCACGTGCCGTGGCCGGTGCTGGTCCCTGAGGCAGTGCACAGTGCTTCCTGGAAGCTTCCCAGAGTGTGTGAACTTTCTGGTTTCGGAGTGTGTATGTCTCTGCATACCTGGGAGCACCTGGTTTTTAGTCATCTCCCAGGGATACAGAGCAGGTTAGCCAGGAGCAGCTTCGCAGTCCCGGTGTCGTACAAGCACCTCCCCAGCCGCAAGCTGCCAGACGTCCTGGGAGTCTGAAGTGTCCCAGTACTGAGTCCGTCCTTAATCCAGTGGCGGCTTGTCTGGGGAGGATACTCAGTGCCCAGCAGGTGCTCTGTTTGTATTTGGTGGAATATAATGCTCGGGAGATTTCTCTCGGGCCCTCTCCACTAAACATGGGCAAGATGACTTCGTAGTGGATTTATAGGTGGGACTCTTGCCTCTTAATCTGTAGTCTTTGCTCTACTACTTTTTTTTGTTTCAGAATCTTTTCAAGTTCATTTATGGTAAAGATATACAATCGTGTTCTTCCTCCTTCCAATCTGAGTTTTTTCTCAAGAAGTAGAAATAAGTAATTTTATGTTTAGTGTCTTATGCATGTGAAACTCCTGGTGTGAGGAGGTCTCTGGAGGAATAAAAATGTAGCTATTTATCAGTATTTGTATTTTTCCTCTGGATCTAAAAAGGGGGGATATTAGGTGTGGAAAAGATAAGAATCCTCAACAGCGAAATGCAGTTTAGTTGTTCCAGATCCTGTACTGGAGGGGGAAAACCCCTATTAGGAACTTATCAGAACAACTGACACATTGGATCCTGTCTGTGGATTAAAATCACTATTATAGGTTTCCTGAGTTTGATAACTAGATTGTGACTTTGCAAGAGGAGATTTTTGCTCTTTGGAAGTATGTGCTAGAATATGAAGGACTGACAAGACGTGACACCTGTAACTTACTCTAAAATGGTTGAGAGGAAAAGAAACTGATTTACACATGTGAATGTTAACCAGAGCTATAGATTTGCTACACTCACATCTTTTTGCATGCTTGAAATTCTTTCAAAATAAAATGGTTTTATTAAAAATCAAGTTTTACAACTAGAAAAGGTCAACACAGTAAATATTGGCAGACCATTTGATTGATTTAAACAATTAATAATTCAGCCCTCAGAGTGACTTCTTTCCCCAAAATTATATTAAAACATCTTGCCTCTACTTTTTAAATCCATTTTGAATGAATTTTTGTATCCAGAAAAATCAAATTCAAGGCAGATTCTCCAAGTGTAAAGATCCCAGAACCTAATGGCACCATGCCGTGGCCTGCCCTCAGTCCAGGTGGCACTTCCCTGGGTGCGCTCTGAGCTGCCTGATGAGGGGTGCTCGCAGCCTCCGTGGCACAGCCTGGGTTTTCAAGCACACAATACGGGTCTCTGCTTCAGACCGCAGAGACGCCGAGGAGTGGGAACTGCCCCTGACTTTTCTCTTGAGTCGGCTGAGCTGACTGGCTCATCACAAGTGCGGGGTCTGGCTTCAGCATCTCCTACGGATATCTCGCTGGTGCTAACTCTTCGCATTCCTTCAGCACGCAAGGACTCTGTGGAACAGACTGCCCAGGGCGTTTTCTCTGGTGTTCCTTGTTAGTTATCACTATTGCATCTTGACTACCTTAAAAATATATGTTGTTTATTTTGTTCCCAAATCAGTGATTTACTAAATGCAACAGTAAAATAATATCATATCATCGCATCATGTTAACACTTTGTATCTTCTTTGAGAAGTCAAAATTACAATGAAAAAATTAGACTTCATTCCCACTTTTCCTCCAAATAAAGAAAGAAGAATCCAAGACGGCCACGTGTCTGAGACCTCACGTGGTAAATGAGGGCTCATGCAGACAGAGCTCTGCTCCCGGACTCCAGTAATTCCTGCTGGGGAAACACGGTGGCAGCTGAGGTGCACGCTACCTGTGAGGTCTTGGAAGGGTCTAGAACCGGGAGCAGGCCCAGAAGAAGGGATAAGTGGCACACAAAAACACAGAAGAAAAAGCCAGACCAAAGCATGGATTTGTGAGAACGTGGGAGCTGACTGGTTAGCAGTGACTGCACTTGTGTGATCAGAACACAGGCCAGGGGCTGGTGCTGTGGCACAGTAGGTTAAGCCTCCACCTGCAGTGCCAGCATCCCATATGGGCACTGGTTCATGTCCCAGCTGCTCCTCTTCCAATCAGCTCTCTGCTTATGGCCTGGGAAAGCAGTAGGAGATGGCCCAAGTGCTTGGGCCCCTGCACCCACATGGGGGACCTGGAAGAAGGTCCTGGCTCCTGGTTATGGATTGGCTCAACTCCAGCCATTGCAACCATTTGGGGAGTGAACCAGCAGATCAGAGATCTTTCTGTCTGTAACTCTGCCACATAAATAAATAAGTGCAATCTTTAAAAAGAAAGAAAGAAAGAAAGAAAGAAAGGAAGGAAGGAAGGAAGGAAGGAAGGAAGGAAGGAAGGAAGGAAGGAAGGAAGGAAGGAAGGAAGGAAGGAAGGAAGGAAGAAAGAAAGAAAGAAAGAAAAGGGAACATAGGCAAGGGAGAGGAACAGGAGATGAACCTAAAAAAGGCTGGGTCACCCACACTTGGGATGGCCTTGAAGGCCAAGCCAGTGGCCTGCCTCAGTGGATGATGGGAGGCTGGAGAGGGTTCCCAGAGTCCATTGTGATTGGAGGTTTGGTCCCAGGGTAGAGGCATGGGGAGGTGGAGCCTGATTGAAGGTCCTTAGGTCACTGGGGCGTGCTCTTGGCAGGTAGTTCTTGTGCTACCCTTGAGTTCTCAAGAGAGGGTTGTTATTAAAGGAGCAAACCTGCCCCCTCCCCAATCCTCTTTCTCTGCCTCTGGTCAGGCTACCACTGCTTGGCCTACCTGGCACACTTCCACCATGCATTCCTCTGTGAGGTCCCGCAGAGGGGAGAGAGGGCGCCCACCAGTGTTGAGCTGACACCAGCACTGTGCCTTTGGACCTCCAAAACCATGAGCTGGACAGAGCTCCTCTTCCCGAGTGCCCTGCGTCAGCATTTCACTCGAGTTGCCGGAAGCTGACCAGTGCAGAGACCCACTGGGAGCAGGTAGTGGCGGTCCTCAGGAGTGAGGAATTGGAGAGCAGAAGAAGATGCACTTGGGGAAGTTTGTGGTTAGACTTGTGGGTCTCTGTACTGGTCAGACTGCTCGGGAAGAGGAGCTCTGTCTGGCTCATGGTTTTGGAGGTTTCAAAGGCACAGTGCTGGTGTCAGCTCAACACTGAGAGAAGGGTGTATGAGCTGGCTTGAGGATTTCAAACCTGTGAGGTATCCAGGGGAAGCCCCTTAACAACAGCGCAGCTGTAGAAGTTGGGCTACGGCATTCCAGGAAGTAAAACTACCAGGAACCGGGAAGGGCATTCAGGCTGCAAGTCATTGTGATCTGGGACAAAGTATTCTTTAGGCCTTGGAGAGACTGGCAATGGATATTGAGAGGGCCAAAGGGAAACTTTATCTGTGGTGGGAACAGAGTGAACTGTCCTGGCTCTGCCCTCTATAGAGCACAGCCCAGCTATCCTGGGAGCCCCAAGACTTGTTGACAAGTTTGGTCCCAGTGGGCACTGGCCTGGACCTGTTGGAGAAGAGGCAAAAGCGCGTTCCCCTGGTCCCGAGTGTGTCTCCCTAGCATGTCGTTTTGCACAAGGTTGGCTTTGGGTACAAGTGTGTGGCGTGAACTGCTGGTTAATGATTCTAGGAGGCCAGAAGGGTAGCTCAGTGTTTTGATCACCCCCCTAGAGCTGGACCCTGGCTGTCCTGCATGTGCTTCACACACCACGAGTCACAGCCTCTGAACAACTCTCGGTGGAGCAGTTTACACATATGATCTGAGGGATCCCACGAGGCTCTCCCTGACCAGTCACAGAACCTGCAGAGGGGCACAGAGGAGTGGTGTTTGTAGGGCTTAGGAGCAGGGGTTGAAATGTGCCCTAGGAGAAGTACATGAGCAGGACTGCACTGAGGCCTGACCTTACTCCCTGCCCTGCTTTGACTTGACCCCAGCCTTTTGCGTGCTCAGGAAAGAGTTCCAGTTCAAGGACAAGAAACCCCGAGAGCGTCTCCACCAGGCAGCTCTGTTTCCTATGCCGTTGGGATTTATTGTCAGATTTTATTGGCGCCAGGGCTTCCCTGTGGGGAGAAAACAACCTGGGCAGCATTGAACTTTCTTTAAATTTGTGTGGTTCTCAGGTTGGGCAGAGTCTGGATGAGAATGACAGGGGAGGTACATACGCATCAAGGCACCTGTGGAGGAAGAGGGCATAACAGACACGTGGCTGGGCTGTGGGAGGGGCACTCCCTACAGGGCTGAGTGGTCAGGACCGTGGCTGGGGCTCCCGCATGGCCTTTCCTTCCGTGCGAGGGCCCTTTGACGCTGACGAGGGTGGCTGGTGGAGTTCAGCTTACACTGCTGCAGAGACTGGGGAATGTGAGCATGGGTGGCTAGATCAGGAGACCCACCCCCACCACCCAGGCAGAACCCACGTGTCCCACTGAGCAGAAACCAGCCCCTGGGCACTGGACGGGCCAGGGGTGCAAGTGGGCAAGAGCCTGCCCTCCTGTGCTCCCCAGACTGGCTCCCTCTGCAAGAGGATTTGTAGCTTCTACCAGTCTTTGCCACCTGATCCAGATGGCCTCCTCCATCCCTGTTTCCATGTGTGAGACTCAGAGAAAGATGATAAGGGACCAGCAGGCTGCTTGAGTTGATCCAATCCCTGTCCCCACCAAGCCCCTCACCCGCAAAATGTCGTGTAATTTCTGCTCGCCCTGCTGAGTAGGAACGTTCAGTGGCCATGCAGTAAATCCTGCCTCCTTCCAACACCGCCGCCCTCCAGCAGTTGCCCTTTCTCTGAACAGCCATGGCACCTGGCCGTGTGTCATCCTGCCTTTCTGCTCTTTTATTGTTTTCTCTTTCATGTGCTTCAGTGTTATCTCTCCATCGAGCCCACGAATTCGGAGATTAGAGACTGTCTTCCATGAGGTCTACCATGGGCGCTCAGTTAGTGTCACTGGCTTGATCTTTCACCACCGTCAATCCTGAGTTCTGTGAGGAGAGTGAACGTGCCCTTGGGGACAAGGAAGAGCTGGGGGCCCACAGAGAGACCTCCCCCGCTGGCCCTGCAGAAGGGCAGTGGTGGTCGCTGACTGAGACGCAGCGGAGCAGCAGTCTTCCTGGAGCACTGTCTGGGGCTCGTAGTCCTGTAGGATGTGGCCTTTCCTCACTCTTCTGTCTGGGGCCCAGACTGCAGCACCAGGGAGCCAACCCAGGGCTCCAGGGGCCATGGCCCTGGGTGAATTGGGAGACACCAAAGAAGCCTCCGGTGCTGGGCACTGTGACCTGTGGAGATGTGGAAGCAATGGCAGAGCTCACAGCTCTGGAGGCGGGAAAGCACAAACCCGAGTGAGACGTGCAGAGCAGAGGAGTGGGCAGATAGCATGGCGAGGCTGAATCCAGATGGCCACATAGCCCGGGACGAGGCAAGAGTTGCCCAGCCTACTCCCATGCACACGTGCACACACGTGTGCCCTCATGCCCCCCAGGGCTCGAGAGCTGGTGTGAAAGTGTGAGCACCCCTCACACACCGCAGCCCTTGACCAGTCAGGCGGGGCGGGGAGTCCCAGGTTTCTGTGACACTTCCAGTGGCCCGGACGGCAGCTCAGTCAGCACACCAGGGCCTGTGGGACCTGTGGGGCCTGTGGGGCCTGTGGGGCCTTTGAGGCCTGTGGGACCCGTGGGGCCTGTGGGGCCTGTGGGGCCTGTGGAGATTCGTGCTGAGTCTCGATGCTTCACCCCCAGAACCTGTAAGGCTGTCCACCAGCCCCGGCCCAGCAGAGGCCTCATGCGTTTTTCAGCTCAGGCCCTGACAGGGCTTCCAAAGGCATCACTGCTTCCTGCCTCAGCCCTCCACTGGCTTCTCTCACAGTCCGCCCGGGGGCGCTGCCTCCAGAGTGGCCGGAGTACGGCTCCAGACTGCAGCTCACATTATGTCCAGGCTTCTTTGTGCCTATTTAAAAATGATGCACTGTTTTCCGACCCACCTCTCGTTCCTCCCCATATGGTCTACAGGTATTTCTTTCACTGTTTAAGTAGGAGGCAAGAGGGTCACATCCAGCAGTTTGCAGTCAGTCAGTCAGTCAGTCAGCAAAGACTTTGAAAGCACAGTCGTGTCTGCTGGGCCCGGGGTCTGGGCCTGGGGATTCAGATGGTGGTTAGGGTAATTGTGCCCCACATCAGAATGCCTGGGTTTGAGTCCCAGCTCTGGCTCCTGACTCCAGCTTCCTACTAACATGGCCTCTGGGAAGCAGCACTGATAGCCCAAGTGATTGAGTTCCTGCTCTCAGCTGACTTCAGCCCCACCCACCCTCACCCCACCCCGGCCTTTGGGGGCATCTGGGAAGTAAGGGAGATTTCTCTGTGTGTGTTTGTGAGTGTGTGTGCATGCATGTGTGTGTGTGTGTGTTTTAAAGAAGCAAATAAAAATTTAAAATAATAAAACCACCAACCCGGCTTTCCTGCCTGTACTGTTTGTAGTCTGCTCTCCATGTGGCTAATGATTGGCGGGTTCTCCTTAAGGGATAAATCATGATGCTGGTCTCCTGCTCAGAACCCTCCCTTGGGTTCCCATCTTCAAAAAAAAAAAAAAAAAAAGATTTATTCATTTATTCGAAAGGCAGAGTTACAGAGAGAGAGAAAAAAGGGATCTTCTGTCCGCCGGTTCACTTCCCCAGATGGCTGCAACACTCAGCTCTGGGCCAAACCAGAGCCGGAAGCCAGGAGCATCCTCTGTGTCTCCCACATGGATGGCAGAGGCCCAAGGACTTGGACACCTGCTACTGCTTTCCTAGGCACATTAGCAGGGAACTGGATTGGCAGTAGAGCCACCAGGATAAGAACCAGCATCCCTATGGGATGTCAGCATTGCAGGTGGCAGCTTTACCCGCTCTGCAACATTGGCACCAGGTTCCCATCTTACCATGAACAAAACCCAGACTCCTACAGTAGCATATAAAGCCTTACCTCCCCCACCCCTGACTCCAGCCTTGTTTGGAATTCTGAAGTTCACCAAGCTCATTTCAGCTTCAGGCCCTTTGCGCTAGCTGCTCCCTCCACACGGAATGTCTTCCATAGTCCACATGACTGCCCCCATCATTCCATTCCAATCTGCACTTCAGTGTCCTCTCCATAAAGGGCCTGCCTTGACCACTCAATCTACAGTAACCATCCAGTTAATGTGCTATCACTTCATCCTGCTGATTTCACTCTCTGCAGTCGTTTTTAATTTTCATCTTGTCTCATCAGAATAAAAGTCTCAAGAGAGTAGATTTTAGTCTGTTTATTCACTGCTGTATTCCCAGAACGTGGCACATACTAAATGGTCAATAAAATTACTATTGGATAATTGATTGTGTGAATGGAGGAATGTGTCAGTCAAGACAGTTACAAAGGGGTGGGTGGCACAGTGAATTAAGCCACTGCTCCCATAGGAGAGTGCCGGTTCAAGTCCCAGATACTCTGCTTCCAATCCAGCTTCCTGCTAATGTCTCTGGGAAGCTGTAGGTGGTGGCTCAAGTACTTGAGTTCCTGCCATCCATGTGGGAGATCTAGACAGAGTTCCTGGTGCCTGGCTTCAGCTTGACCTAGCCCCAGCTGTTGGGGCCGTTTGGGAAGTGAACCAGCAGATGGAAGATCTCTGTCACTCTGCCTTTCAAATAATTTGTTTTTAAAAAGCAGTTGCACTGTAGAGATATTAGCATTTTTAGACCTGGCTGGGGGACAGGAGCGGAGCTATGTGGATTCTGTGTTGTGGTAAAATTATGCTGAGTGCTGGGTCTTTTGCAGATGAAGTCAGCTACTGTAGGCCCTACCTCTTCCCTAAGACATCAGTTGAACAAGGGACCGACTGAGCATCTACTGAGACTGGGTACAATGGCAGAACTTGGAGCAGCTCCCTCTCTCCCTTGATATTCCCTTCTGTCTTGTGTGGGGTGGAATTTCTTGGGCAAGAATTTCAGCCCTCAGACCCACACACCAAGCACAGGGCTGGCTTTGGGAATTGCTCCCCAGGGGCAGAATTGATAGCAGATCATCAGGCCCTGCGTGGGGAACTAGGGCCAGTGCAGAGGAATGAACCTGGAGGGCCTGGGGGAGGCAGCAGCTCTGAGAATGGCGGCCCTGTCCTCTGGGCCCCTGACTGTCCTCACCATGTGAGCAGGCCTCATTCATTCCTCCTAGCACTCTACAAGAGGCTTTCCTGTTTTCTCCATTTAATTCTGTGTGTGTGTGTATATATACATAAATGCATATGCATATATACATATATATACACACATACACACACACACACATCAGAATTACAGAGAGAGAGATCTTCCATCTGCTAGTTCACTTCCCAAATGGCCACAATGGTCAGAGCTGGGCCAGGCTGAAACCAGGAGCTCCATCCGGGTCTCCCACATGGGTGCAGGGGTCCAAGTACTTGGGCCATCCTCTGCTGCTTTCCCAGGCACATTAGCAGAGAGCTGGATCACAAGTGGAGCAGCCAGGACTCAAACCAGTGCCCACAGGGGATGCTGGTGCTGTGGGCTGGGGTTTTAACCCACTGCAGTGCAGTGCTGGCCCCAACACTGGGGTTCTAAACTCAGTGTTGTGTCTGAATCATGGCCTAAGAGAATAGACGGGGGGAGCCCAGAGCAGAGATAAACTGAGTTTGTCGCAGGGAAGGCGGGCACAACGAGGCAGCAGGTGGGCCCACAGCAAGGCTGCGTGGCTGCCTCTTCTCCAGTTTCCCTCCCTGAAGGAGGGACGCGCAGGAGACTCCAGGAGTTCAGAGCCCCTGATTTTCGGATGTGGAAACAAGCCCGGGAAAGCAGTGGTTTCCACGGGGTCATGTAATTAGCAGAAAAATGAGACCTAGATTTCCTGAGAGCCCGTATGGCTCTTCTCTCTGCTGCCCTCGCCCCCCAGCCCCAGGCCTTGATTTCTATAAAGGAAGTGACAGAGATATAGGGGTGCTCGCTGAGAAAGGTCTGGACTCCTGGGGTGGAGAGCAGCGGTCGGGATGAGACGATGCTGTGGGTAGGGGCACGGGAGACGGCCGCTGCGCTGCTTTGGACGGAGGGTGTGGGAGCGCTCGGCAACACGGGGGTGAGAAGAACAGAGTGTTCTGGGGAAGCAGGCATCTCCCAGCAATAAAACCACACCCTGAATCCGGCCTTGAAATTCTGCTGCCCCGGTCTCTCTGGGCCTCCCTGCCCTGGCTGCATAGGGTGTTCCTCCGTAGCATTGCTGGGGCTCCGGGCAGCAGTGCAAAGCTAGGGAGGACAGTCCTAGCCCCAGGCAAACCTGTGGCATCACCAGGTGGAGCATGAGGGAAGCAGCTGCAGGAGGAGAGTCGGTGAGCAGGAACTAGTTGTGTTTTCCCATTTACTCCTTCAAAACAGAGATGCTTGATTCAGGCAGGCCCTCAACCTCGGGCTGTCACAGTGAGCCCAGGGCCGCGTCCCAAATTGCATTTCCCATCCGTTGCTGTTGCCTGGGAACCTGGGGCCCCTGACGTTCACCTGTGTCTCGGCGAGTGCGTCACTGGCAGCTGGCTCCCATGATGTGCCGAAGCAGATGCTAACGAACGCTCCTGCCTCCAATCTGGAAGGAGCTTGCGGGTGCCAAGTGAGCACCCTGGCCAGGCCTGGTTGCTGGGATAATGGGCTTGTTTCCGTGGCCTCCCAGTGACTAAGCCCCAGAGGGACAACACCAGGCTCCTTTTGAGGAAATGAGGGTCACTTTCGCATCATCTTGCTGCTCCTGAAAACCAAGCTCCCTGGCCCAAGGTGACCAGCCTCTGTGGGAGGCAATAAGCCACAGTGGGGGCCAGGGCCATCTGGTGCTGGCTCTGTCTTCCTCATTAGTTGGGGCAAGCTCTGTAGCTGGTGCTGTCCGTCCTGCTCGTGGCCTCAGCCTTCCTCCTCTGTGCTTTCTTTTCCTTTCCTTAGCTAGGCCAGGGCAGGGTGTATTCTCTTTGCACACAGCAGGCAGTCTTCCTTTTTGAACCTGAGCCAGGGTCAGGAGTTGAGGGTGAGCTGATCAAATGTACCCCCATTCTCATTCAGCTCTGGTTAAAGATGACTGAAGAGGCTGCTGACCAGCAGTTCCCCCCCCCCCAACACATATACACACACACAGACTCCTCATGAGCCTTGTGGTCACATTACCTATAGCTAGAATCTTCTATAAAGATAACTCTTTAATTGGGAGAGGGTGTATCTAAAAGAGACCCAAGAAGGAGGAAATGGAGAGTTGAGTGGTCATCTCTGTTTTTAAAAAAATTCTTTGTTTATTTGCATTGTATTTGAATGGCAAAGAGACAGAGATTTTATTCCATCTGCTGGTTCATTCTCCAAATGCACGAAACAGTCAAGGCTGAAACAGGTCAAAGCCGGGAGTCTAGACCTCAGTCAATGTGAGTGTCAGAGACCCAGGTACTGGAGCCGTCACCTGCTGCCTCCCAGGGTACGCGTTAGCAGGAAGCTGGATCTGAAGCAGAGCATCCAGTACTGAACCAGGCACTCTGATATGGGGTGCCGTGTACCAAGCAGCACCCTGACCTCTGTGCCACGTGCACAGATGTTATCTCTTTACATATGCCCTGCCCGCTCCCACCTCTGGGCCTTGTTCTTCAGCCTGGCGCACGCTCGCTGTGCTGATCAGCTTCTCTAAGTAGTGCCCATCGTTCGAGGCCCAGCCATAGGCCCTCGCTTTCCACAAAGCCTTTCAGGCCTGGTGTTCTCTTCCCTTTTGTCAGATCCGCACTACTTAGCTCTTATGTTATTTCTTGGGTATACATCAGCTTTTTATCTTTTTAATGTTTACATTTATTTTGGGAGTCAGACAGATGGAAAGAGAGAGATCTCCCATCTAGTGGTTTACTCTCCAAATGCCCCCAATGGCCAGGACTGGGCCATGCCAAAGTTGGGAGCTAGAAACTCAACCAAGGTCTCCCACATGGATGGTAGAACCCAACTACTTGAGGTATCACTGCTGCCTTCTAGGGTCAGGGTCTACATTAGCAGGAAGCTGACGTCAGGAGCCTTAGCATAGTATCAAACCCAGGTACTTCAACATGGGATGCACGCATTTTATTTTAAAGATTTATTTATTTATTTATTTGAAAGGCAGAGTTATAGAGAGGCAGAGAGAGTCTTCCATCCAGTGATTCACTCCCCAGATGGCCACAAGGAGCCAGGAGCTTCTTCCAAGTCTCCTACATGGGTGCAGGGGCCCAAGGACTTGGGCCATCTTCCACTGCTTTCCCAGGCCACAGCAGAGAGCTGGATCAGAAGTGGAGCAGCCGGGACTCAAACTGGCGCCCATATGGGATGCCAGCACTGCAGGAGGCGGCTTTACCCGCTATACCACAGTTGGATGCAAGCATCTTAACTGGTGTCTTAATTGCTGGGCTAGACATCTGCTGCCACCCATCTGCTGTAAGGGCAGAGGTCTCCATCGCAGCAGAGCTGGCGTGTTCAGTTCTAGAGCAGCTCACGTCAGGCTGACATACTGCTTCTGTGGCGTAGCTTGGTTTTGGGGTTAAGGTGGCCCTGGGGTTTGAGGAGGGTGTTTCTCCTTGGGGCACAGTCACCCTCACAGCCTGGCTGCATGCCCCAGGAGCCCCGGTGATGCCAGCCGTGAGCCCATTAGGTTATGGCTGGTCGACAAGGGCTCTCCCCAAGCCATCCAGTCCCATTGTACGAGGAAATGGAAAGTTCCCTGTTCTCTTAAAAGCCAGTCCTGGAACATAGTGGTCCTGCTTCAAAGTCAAGGGTGTTCATTGTTTTCAAAAGTAAAAGAAAGGCAAATTAGATTCTCATCCCACCACCACCACACACAATCTCCCTCCCCTCCCCCCATCCCCCTCTCCGTGTGTGTGTGTGTGTGTGTGTGTGTGTGTGTGTTCCAAGTGAGACCACTTAGGAGAAAAACTGGCAGGAACCTACTCTGTTAAGAAAATTGGTTTCTGCTGTGGGGTGGGTGGGGTGGGGAGTGGCGTTAGGAAAACGTATGGAAGCTGACATAAAAGATTCGGTTTGTGTTTGGAAAAGGATTCAGGTTGTTTTCAGGTTTGAGTTACAGCTTGGATGTGTTCAGAGCAGCACAATGGAGCGGCTGCGTGACCCGCAGCCTCTGGGGGCGTCCTGCTCAGCATCTCCTGCCTGGGCGGAGTCGGTGGTAACTCCACGGAGAGACCGGAGTGAGAGCAGAGGTTTCCAGAGGGAGCCCAGCTGCCTCGGGCACCCAGGGAAGGGCCCCGTGCACCTTCTCGCCAGAGCAAGTGGGTGCTCAGGTTTTCAGCCTGGGGACTCTCACCGCTTCTCTAACTTCCCTAAGCAGCAGGAGGACCGTGGCTCTGATTGTGCATCCCGTTCTTGTTTTTACACTCTGTTTTTATACTTTGAAGCTGTGGCTATAAAACGTACCCCCAGAAACGCTGGCTCTGCACCCACAAGGCCGGGAGTCATTCAGAGGCAGCGTGGGGGCCGGGTCAGCCCCCTCCCACTCCTTGCCGTCCAGAGAGGGGAGGAGTGGAGACTGGGCAGCAGGCAGGCTTCCAGCCACGTATTTCAGACTTGACTCTGAGAAGTGGGCAGGAGTCCTGCAAGCACACACCGAGGGGTGAGCACCCTGAGCTCCAGCTTTAGATCCAGGGTGGATCCCCTGCCGCGCGGCCGGTTCCCAGGCCCCCTGCTTTCCCCCGCCAGCCCTGCAGTGCTTAGGCAGACGCTGTGAGCAGAGGCTCGCCTCCCTCGCTCACCCCCACTGCCGAGAGTGGCACGCGTCCCCAGGACTGCAGAACCGGAGAACGGCCTAAGCAGCCTGCAGGGGCCTGACCTTCCCGCCAGCCTCTGGCCTTCTTTCTCCCCGGGCCCCGCCCTTCCCCTTCTCCCAGCCCACAGTAGATCTAGGAATCTCCTGACATTGTGTCCACCTTGGCCACGGCTGCACTGGGTCTTCTTGAACAGGCTTGACCGTAAATCTTAGATTGTTTTCCACCTTTGAAGAAGCCGCTTCTATCAGCAAGTCATTATTCACATGTGAGGGGTAGGGAAGAGTTCACCCAATTCAGACTTCAATTTCTTTTTACTCTGTTGCACAACATCCACTCCCCAGAAACCACAGAAATGTTTATAAAAATTAGCTCCCCGTAGACAAGGTGCCCCATAAAGTAGCCTACTAGAACCAGGGCCAGCCGCCTAGTGGGGGGAGAAGGGGAGAGTGAGGGTGGGTTTGCCTAGATTGGAGCTGGCTGGCTCCAATCTTTAGGGGAAAGGAATTTCAGAAATTCCAGAAGACTGAACACCACTGTTCGGGGTGTTTGGGCGCAGCAGATTAAGCCTCTGCTTGAGTTGTCAGTATCTCCTGCGTATCCCGGTGCTGGTTCAAGTCCCAGCTACGCTGCTTCCCATCCAGCTTCCTGTTACTGCATTCTGAGAGGCAGTGCATGATGGCTCAAGTGCTCGGGGCCCTGCCACCCACCTAAGAGACAGGATGGAGTTCTGGACTCTTGGTTTTAGCCTGGCCCAGCGCTGGCTGTTGTGTGCATTTAGGGAGTAAACCAGCGAATGATCTCTCTCTCTCTCTGTATGTCTCTCTCTCTCTTTCTCTCACTCTCACTCTCACTCTCACTCTCACTCTGCCTTTTAAGGTGATGAAAATAAATAACATTTTTTTAAAAGGTTGGAGCTTCTTTAAAAAAATAAGTAAATAAAATGGGACTGGCAATGTGGTCAGTGGGTTAAACCACCACCTGCAATGCCGGCTTCCCCTGCTGGAGTGCCAGTTCAAGTCCTGGCTGTTCCCTTCCAAGCCAGCTCACTGCCAACACACCTGGGAGGCAGTGAAGATGGCCCAAGTACTTGGGCCCCTGCCACCTACAAGGGAAAGCTGGATGACGCTCCTGGCTCCTGTCTTCCACCTGGTTCAGCCCCAGTCATGGAGCCCTTTTGAAAGAACCAGCAGATGGAAGATCTCTTTCTCTCTGTCTCCCCCTCTCTCTATCACTCTGCCTTTCAAATAACTAAAATTCCCACTGTTCTTATTTTAGACTGGTAGACTTGGTAGGTGGGGAGATTTGGGGAAACAGAGGAGATGTTTATAACAAAAGGCTTAACTTAGCTGGTACTATAAGTTAAAGAATATGGTATAATGTAGCTAACGGTCTAGAACATATCTCAGTGTCGTTATACCATACAGAGAGAAGGGAAGGTGGATATGGAGCATATGGAAAAGAAAGAAGGAATCAGGGAAAGAGAAACGGGCTCTCAGCCAGGGCCTGGCTCTTTCTGTCTCTGCTTCTCGTCCGCAGCCTGTTTGCCTGTTTGCCTGCGTGCTTGTTCTCACATTCCCAAGGTGGCTGTTGAACCTTAGCTATCACTGCACCTTCTGGGAGGAAGGAGGGGCAGGAACATCCGTTGTTCATATCCCGAGTCCTTTTTTTTTAAGTAAAGATTTGTTTATTTTATTTATTTGAAAGGCCGAGTTACAGAGAGAGAGGAAGAGACAGAGAGAGAGAGAGAGAGAGAGATCTTCCATCTGCTGGTTCACTCCCCAGGTGGCCGCAACAGCCAGAGCTGGGCCTGCTGGAAGCCAGAAACCAGGAGTGTCCTCTGGGTCTCCCACATGGGTGCAGGGGCCCAAGGACTTGGGCCGTCTTCTACTGCTTTCCCAGGCCATTACCAGGGAGCTGGATCGGAAGTGGAGCAGCTGGGATTCGAACTAGCGCCCATATGGGATGCCAGCAGCTTTACTGTTATGCCACAGCACCAGCCCTTCAAGGTTCCTTTTATCCAGGACAAAAGAAATGTTCCCAGAGCCCCCAGCCTGTATCTCTGCATGCCTCCTGGGCCGGGTCTGTGTCCATGGTCACCTTGGGACTTGTTAGCACGGAGGAAGGGGGATTGCTGCTGAGCAGGCCCCAAGGGGAGAGCAGGAAGTGCCATGACAGGTATAAGGGGCTGTGAGGTGACCATCAGGAGGGCTGGAGAAGCTGGAACTGGGACAAGGGAAGGGCCAGAGCCTCAAAGGCCAAAGATGCTGTGGATGAGCTCTCTGGGAGTCTTGCCCACTTCTAGCAGGAGAATGTGGAGATGAGGGCACATCAGGAGAAGCAGGGCAGCCGCAGTGCCCTGGCACACAGGGCTTCCCACTGTGCTGTGTACACAGACCGCCAGGAATCTGCTCAGCGCGAGGTTGTGGTTCCATGGGTCTAGGCAGGGCAGGAGAGTCTGCAGTTCTTACAGAATCCCAGGTGAGGCGGACGTAACTGATTAATGGACTGTACCAGGAAATTTATTTAAACATAATTTAAAGGCTTCTTTATATGTTGAAGTGTAACAATTTATTTAACCCATTACTTATTTGTAATTATGATCAATGGACTGTACCAGGGTGATTGCAAGACCCCAAAGGATGCTCTTGCAATCAGTGTGCAAATGTGTCTGTTAAGCTTTTAAAAATAATTACTAGTATAATCAGAATAAGAATGAAGACTTTCAAATCATTAAAAGGAAAAAGATAACTCTTAGATTTTTTTTTTAAGAAAAAATCAAAGGCAAAATACATCTTTTGGGAATCCTGGTGTCTGCATGTAACAAAAAAGCCAAAGAGTGATTTAAACACAGTGGAAGTTTCTCTGTGGGGTAAAAGCAGTCTGCAAGAGGAGTCCAGGCTGAGTGGCAGCTCTCCGTCGTGAGAGACCTAGGCCCAGGCTTCTCTGTCTCTCTGCACCTGGCTTCCATCCTGAAGGTCACCTCTTGGTCCTTGGAGGCGGCCAGAAGCATTAGCCATCCTGTCCTCACGGCAGATTAGGAAAAGGGGAAGAAAGGAGACGGCACAGAGTGGAACCATCCCCCTTTTCAAGAGCCCTCCCAAAGTCCCATAAAACTCTTTTGTTTACTCTTATTGGCCACAACTCATAACATAGCCATATTTAGCTGCAAGATGTGCAAAGAAATGTGGTTCTTTTGGGCTGGGCGCATTTAGCCTGAGCTCTCTTACCAAGGAAGGAGGGAACACATCCAGCTACCTGTCAGTTTGATACAGGAGATGCACCTGCAATAACATGCCTTGGTTGGAAATAAAACGATGCATAAAGCTATTCCAGGCGTATGGCAGCAAAAAGGAAGAAGGGGTGGCAGTGCCTGTGGTGGCAATGAGATGATCGGCGTCTGATTGCATGAGTCACACCGTGTCCTGCCAGACTCAGAAAATGTTTCTTAGGTTCGAGTGCTTAAAAGAAGGGGGAGTAATGTAAGCAAACCTCACAGGGAAAACACTGGGTAGCCGCGGTACGCTTGCCACACAGGGAGTGAGTTCCAAAATGATGGCAATGTACTCAGAGTGGATGCAGGTGGAAGGAGAGTGGGGTCTAATTAAAGTCAGGGCTGTACCTTTATGTGAGCATTTCTCCAGAGGAGCTGGGTTGACCACCACAGCAGAGATGTGCAATGAAAGGTGAGGTCCATTATGCAGAGGGTGGTGCTGGGTGCCAGTATTGGTGAGTGAGACATCAGAGCTCCACGGCTAACGGGTCTTGCACTAGTACTGCCTGAGCTCTGGGTCTTAGGAGAAGCAGCAGCCTGTCTGTGAAGCTCTTGAGCGTATGTGTATTTCCAAGCCCCGTGGTTGCAGTCAGTAAAACACTTACGGGGGTCTGATAAGGTCTGATGAGACTCCCGATGGGAGGAGAGCTCACACCAAGTTGTTGAGTACGGGGGCATGTCTCACGTGGCTCTGTCCAAGGCAGAGAACACACTCACAGTCGGAAACAGCAGGTGCAGACTCCATTAAAGTATGTGTGGTCATTTCAAAGTTACATAGCAGGTGGCAGTAATAATATTTGGCAGGGAAATGTGTGGTGATGAGCAAGGCAGGAAGCGTTGGATGATAATAAAGGATGGGATCCCAAAGAAAGTGTAACAGGCACAAATCTTTGAACAGGCCAAGTGGCATCAAAATCCAACAAGAAACACAACAAAAACTTTTAGGAAAAAACTATTAAAATTATGATCATAGCAGGATATTTTGACTTCCTTTCTCTGAATTTAAAAGGTCAACTAGACCAAACATAAGATTATAAAGGATTTGAATACTATATTTAAAAATTCAGGTATAAACCCTGTTCTCTACCAAGAGAAAATAAACATCCATGTCAAATTACTATGTAATATTTACAAAAATTGGCACTTTATGTCACCAAGAAAATTTAAATTTCATAAAACAGGAAATTTTTTAAGCATTTATTTATGTATTTATTTACTTGAAAGGCAGAGCAACAGTGAAGCTCTTCCGTCTGCTGGTTCATTCCCCAAATGGCTTCCTGGTTTCAGCCTGGCCATTGCAGCCATTTGGGGAGTAAACCAGAGGACAGATTTCTCTCTCTCTCTCTCTCTCTCTCTCTTTCTGTGTGTTTGTGTATGTCTGTGTTTGTGTCACTCTGCCTTTCAAATAAGTAAATAAATCTTTAAAAAAAAAAAAAAAAGTGAGGTCCGGTGTTATGGTGTAAAGCCTCCAACTGTGATTGATGCTGGCATCCCATTTGGTTGCCAGTTGGAGGCCCGGCTGCTCCACTTCCAGTCTAGCTCCCTGTTAATGCTCCTGGGAGAGTAGGGCCCTGCACCCTGCGGGACACCCGGATGAAGCTCCTGGCTCCTGGCTCCAGCCTGGCCCAGGCCCAGCCATTGCGGCCATTTGGGAAGTGAACCAGTAGGAGATCTCGATCTCGCTCTCGCTCTTGCTCTCGCTTTGTGTGTGTGTGTGTTTGTGTGTCTTCCTCTCTCTGTGTAACTCTTTTAAATAAATAAATAATCTTTAAAAAAAAAAAAACACCCTGTCATTTTCCCCACATGTCACTGGTGCAGAATGGAAAGATCACTGTCCCTTAGTAGGGCTGCCACACTCTCACTCAGGCAGCACTGTCAGTTGGCACATTTTTAGGGGAGCTTAACCATATCTATAGAAATGTTATTGCACACACTGGTTGAGTCAGTCATGCCAAAACTAGGAATTTACCCCATAGAAATATTTGCACAATTGTGCAGAGCTGTGTTTAATCTGATTCTTTTCAACCTTGTTTATAGCTGGGAAAAAAACGAGCAATCTAAATGTCCATGAAAGGATTAAAAAATAACTTAGATATCTCCACAAACCATGTAGTAGTTAAAAAGAATAAATTTATGTGAATTGTCATACTGTTACCTGAAAAAAGCAAGGAACAAAACAGAATTTCTGGAATGATTCCACTTTATAATAATAATTATTATTATATGTAAATATGTAATATTTTTAGAGTCTCAAAGGCTATATGTTACACATTCCAGACTCTGCTGCCTGTGAGGCCTGGCAAGGAGCATAAATGCATGAGGTGCATTTAGACTCAGCAGTAGGGACTGGCAGCAAGCAGCAAATCACCTGCTCTCTCAGTTGTCGCCAGTTGTCAGGATGCGTCACCTTGCCAGCGTTCCCCAGCCAGGGCCCACGGCTCAGGCCTCGGAAGCAGCAACCCTGTGTCAGCCCCACGACAGCCTCTTTAGGGCCCTGTGGCAGAAGCAGCAGCAATCCCACCGCTGACATCACCACGGGCTCTCTCCGGAGGAGCCTGGAGCCTTTTAGTAGAAGGCAGCCTCATTGCCCCACTCCCCTTGGCGTGGGGCAGAAGGCTCTGTCATGAGTTTAAGATTTTTCTCAACACCCTGGAATTTAGGGCCTGTGTTGTGTTCTGGGATTGCTGGTTCCTTAGTGTTCCTGCAAGTTTGTTGTCTATCTGGGACCTCCAGATCTTCTAGAGGCCCACACGGAACAGCTTACCCACAGTCCCAACAAGAGCCCAGTGTAGAGGGCCTCTTTTGAGAGTCTCTGTGACCCTTGGCAGGGAGAGGGGCCCCAGCACTCGGCACTCTCAGGGAAGAGAGGCTGGAAATAAACAACCAGCAGAGGACAAAACTCAAGGGCTGATACCTGCCTCCCCGCTGTTGATTTCTCCTGTTTAGCAAACACTCTGTGCTGCTTCACTCCCCATTTCTAAAAGTGACCTTCAACTTGATTGTCCCCCTTGACCTTCTTTGTAAATACTGGCCTGGTCATTGAGGCTGCAGTCCAAAGAATGGTTTGGTCTTCAGTATAGGGTTGCTAGTTTTAGCAAACAAAAATACAGGATACCCAGTTAAATTTGAACCTCATATAAACAATGAATAATTTTCTAGTGTAAGTCTGCCCATGCAGTATATAGGAGTACTTATATAAAAAGTTATTCTTTGTTTATCTAAAATTCACACCCAGCTTGTGCCCTGTGTTTAATCCAGCAGCCTTTCTCCAGGGGCTGTCCTGGCTCTCGCTCTCCAGGCGCCATCTTAGAGGTCAAGGATAAAGACAAGTAGCGCCGGCGCCGTGGCTCAATAGGCTAATCCTCCACCTTGCGGCGCCGGCACACCGGGTTCTAGTCCCGGTTGGGGCGCCGGATTCTGTCCCGGTTGCCCCTCTTCCAGGCCAGCTCTCTGCTATGGCCAGGGAGTGCAGTGGAGGATGGCCCAGGTGCTTGGGCCCTGCACCCCATGGGAGACCAGGAAAAGCACCTGGCTCCTGGCTCCTGCCAGGATCAGCGCGGTGCGCCGGCTGCAGCGGCGGCCATTGGAGGGTGAACCAGCGGCAAAAAGGAAGACCTTTCTCTCTGTCTCTCTCTCTCACTGTCCACTCTGCCTGTCAAAAAAAAAAAAAAAAAAAAAAAAAAAAGACAAGTAGCAGTCACAAGAGGTAATTGGCTTGCCAGCGAGCACTGTCCGTACTTCAGCAAGTTCTCGCCCCTGGAGCCCACTGGCCCCTACTCCTGCCTCCAAGCCTCCTCCCCAGCTCTCACTTGCTTCCCTGCTTCTGAGCTGGCCTAGCCTGCTGCCTCTGGACTTGCTTTCTGTGGCTCTCCCCTACCCTCACCTCTGCACCTGTCCTCATCTTGCTCCCAGTGGTCCACAACATGTCATTAAAGTTCACATATCTGAGTGTTGGTTATAATTACTAAATAAGGCTCAGTGTTCCTTGCTGTCATTTAAATAGCTGGAGAATTTAACTTTTTTATGTGCTTCATTTTGCTTTTATTGATAGGTGGCCTTAAGTTCACTTTTAGCCATGTGAATCATTGACCTTCATCCTGAGCGGGAGGAAAGGGCTCTCATGTCCAGAATGAACTCATTCTTCCTAGAACAGACACCAGTGGGGAGGGTGTGCAGTGGGATTATTGAGGCGGGGGGATTGGGGGACCCCACTGAACTGGCCCATTCAGGGAGAAGGAGGTTCCGAAGCCTCCTTACTGCCCCAAAAGCTAGCCTGGTGGGATTCAGCACCGCTGACCAGGGCCGCGCACTTCTCTTCACGGTGCGTCACCTGGCTGCCCGCCAGTAGCAGCGTCTGCTAGGGAGGAGCACAGTTTGGGGCCAGTAACGAGACCCACGCGGTCTTCTGCTTTCACCCTCTGCCTTGCGTAGTGGGAGCTAACACCTGAAGGAAACAGGTAGAGTCTGGATCATTCTCTGACCTCTACCTACATTAGAACCGTCTGGTTTCTAATCGCTGCCTTGGAGGGTTCGATGTCTATGTTCTCTGCCTCTGTTTCCCCTCCAACTCTCCTCCACCAGCAGAGGAGCCTCTACCCACACCAGGGAGGTGTCTCCCCGCTTTGAAGCACAGGGCCATTTGGAGAGAGAATGCTGATCTGGGAATCAGAGTCACCTCTGTTCTGACCCAGGTGGTTCTACTTTTGGTCTCAGTTTTGTCATCTGTAAAATGGAAGTGATTACATATCTCACAGAGTTTCTGTATTAACATAGGAAGGAAAACAAATGGGAAAAGGTGAACCAGGTTCCATCCCCAGTCCAAATGCTAAATGGTATTGATTTAGTACTGGAAAACAAGAAACCTGCTACTTAAAAAAAAAAAAAAAAAGATTTATTTGAAAGGCAGAGTGGGTAGAGGGGGTTAGAGAGAGAGAGATCTTTCATCTGCTGGTTCTTTCCCACAAAGGGCTGCGAGGGCCGGGGGTGGAGCAAGCCAAAGCCAAGAGCCAGGAACTCCATCTTGGTCTCCCGCCTGGGTGGCAGGTCATCATCACCTGCTGCCTTCCAGGCACATGAACAGGGAGCTGGATCAGAAGCAGAGCAGTCAGGACTCGAACTGATGCTCCAGTATAGGATGTCAGCACAAGTAACAGCTGCACCCATTGTGCCCCAGTGCCAGCCCCAAAACTTGCTGTTTGTTGTAAGCTGGTGTTTCATTTGCCACGTTAAAGACCCTTCCCACTTTATTTTTGGAGCTGTCTTTTTGTTCCTTCTGCCTTGGATTTGCGAGCACCTGGGCGTTTTTTCAGGCGGGGGAGAAGACATCGGAGACTGAAGGAGTCCTTGACATTTCATCATCGACTGCAGTGGAAAGGAGTGGGGCGCTTTGAAAAGTCTGACCGAGTGGTTTGTGTCCGGGTTGAGATATCTTCTTGACCTTGTAAGGGAGGCAGCCGCATGAGTCTGCCAAATGGCTATAGCTCAGAATTGTTTGGCATCAGCTCTCGTACCTTTGAAGGGAATGGAGTAACAAAGCCTCACCCACCTGGAGCAGAACCCTGTCAGCCATCGAGTGCGGAGGCCTGACCCTGCTGGAAAGCCCTGATGGGTGAGGCCCGGGAGCCCCAGTGCCCAGAGCGTGTGGGAAAGCGAGCAGCAGCAGCCACAGCATTCCAACCCTGATACTTGGACGGAGCTGGTGCATTCCCTTGGTTACAGCCATCAGGGGCTCAGAAAGGCCGAGCGATTTAGCCATTTAGCCAGAACCTTCTCCCATCCCCTCACCACCTTGAAATCCCCCCTCACCCTCCCAAGTCCGTCACCTTCCCAGCCACAGCCCTGCAGTGGGAAACAATGGACGCAGCCACACCCGCGTAGGTGCAGGTCCCTGTGTCTGGGAAGGGAGGCAGGCGCAGGATCAAAGCCTCTCGCAACCCAAGAATTCCTCAGCAGCTCCAGTCCCTTCATAATTATGGTTTGGAGATTTGCCAGAAAGCAAAACCACTTGGCATGCCACATTCAGCAATGAGTGCTCTCTGTGTTCACAATGGTCCCTGTGCAGAGCAAATAGGCACCTTGAAGAAGAGGTAGGATATTTATATGTGTACGTAAAATAACCTGCACCTACCTGCACCTAAAGATGCTTTCAGGGAAAAATGTGGCACATCTGCTACACTGGTACCTACTGTATGAGAAGGTTGGAGAAAGGCTATGTACTCTGCCCACCTCCATCCCCACCTCCCTGGGTTCGAAAGAAGTCTTTGTTTAACACAGAATTTCTAAAACCTTTTGTTGTTGTTGTTGTTAATTTTTAAGTTTGTGGTTTTAAATATCTGCTAACATTCTTTAAAAAAAAAGTTTCCCAAGGAAATCTTTTGGGACATGATGGCCAGTAGGGGCAGGAAGTAAGGATTTAGACCGGGGGAGAGCGGACGGAACAAGCGCAGAGCCCTGAGGGCTGAGGAGCATGCTTGCTAGAGGCCCAGGTTTCTGCTTCTCTGGGTCTGTGTGTGTTCAGTTTGTCCAGCCAACAAATGTCACTGCGGGAGATGCGAGATGAATGGCTGCCTAAGGGAAAGTGCATTGGATCGGCACAGTTGCAAGGGGCAGTTAAGGGAAAGATGGAGAGCATTCCAGAAAGAGTGGCAAAGTGTGAGGCCTGTTCCAGAAGGAGGAAGCCAGCATGGCGCAGGTCATCACACGCATGAGTAGCGTAGGGTGAGGTGAAGCTGGGAAGAGAAGGACCTTTGGATCAGGCAGGGCTTTCAGGTGTTCTCTCCTGTCTCTCACGTGATGGTCAGTCTAACCCAGCCCACGTCAGCACAGAGGCCCGTCCTGGGACCTGTCACTGAATTCCAGGGCTAAGACTGGCTTCAGATGTGGCATAATTCAAGGGCTCAAACAGTGTCCCCCTGACCTGGTTGCTTGCCATAGCTCCCTCTGCTTCTGGGTGTTTCCATTTTCAGATTGGAGTTCATAGTGACTGTAGCAGCTCTAGCCTTTACAACTTCACTTATTCAAATCCTGTGTCAGTAAAGTTCCACTGCATTTTATTGGCTCTCATTGAGTTCTAGGCCCGTCCCTGAGCCAATCTTGAGAGCAGGGAAAACAGTGTCCTAATTGGCTCAGACCTGGGGCAGGTGTCCAGGCCTGGAGTGAGGTGGTTAGCCTCATTCAAATCCCATGGCCTGAAAGGTGGTGAGGAAGAACCAGCTCTCCAGGGAGAGACTGAGGCACAGCTCTCTAAAAGAGGGTGGAATAGAAGCTGGGCAGTTAAAACCTGGAATGCCAGGCCAAAGAATCTGGATATCATTTACAATAGAGATTTTTGAACAATTAAGTAATATGATCAGAGCTATGAATTTACATTAATTTGGCTACAGTTTAATAGCAGCCATGTGCTTGGCACGTGGTAAGGGCTTAATAAGTATACATTGAATGAGTGAATAAAAAAAGGACAAATGGGTGATTAGGAGGAGGGGAGAGAAATTACAGATGGGGGCATTCTTA
This sequence comes from Oryctolagus cuniculus, assembly GCF_964237555.1. NCBI lineage: Eukaryota > Metazoa > Chordata > Mammalia > Lagomorpha > Leporidae > Oryctolagus > Oryctolagus cuniculus. Next base: position 159,478,552 of record NC_091433.1, read on the forward strand.
GAAGTCCATTGTAATAGTTTGGAATGAGAATTAGCAAGAAAACCATCAAAATTAAGAAGTTTCAATGTCATGAAACACACATAAGAAGAAACCATCAAGAAGATAGGGTTGGTCAGCTGTGCCAGACATTCAAATGGTCAGGTGAAGGAGGATGAGATTGAGAAAATATCAGGAGTGAGAACTGAGAGAGAAAATGCAATTGGGGGGGTGGGTGCCGATGTCAACTCCCAGGAGTTTAGAAGTAAATAGGAGGTAGGCAAATAAAACCAAAGGGCCCAGGTGTGGGCTACTGTGTGTCACCGTCTGCCTCCTCATCCTCTTCCCCTCAAGTTCAGCAAGCAGGAGCCTCCCTCCCCTCCACATAGCCTCCAGGCTGCACCTTATGCCGCCTCTGTGACCATTGTCCAGCCACAATTCCCCCTTCTCCCTCGGGTCTTCATGCTCTCTTGCGCTGCCTCCAGTGGCTCGCTCTCACATAAATGTTTACATTACTCCTCTGCCCTAAAACCACATTTCCTAGACTCTGCTCTGCCTTCAAGCTAATATTTCAAAAGAATGATTAGAGAAACTTTGAGGCTGGGGAGGACGGAAGTTTGGGCTTACGTTGGAAATCCTTTGTAGAATTCACGATTATCTGTTGAGAATGAGCAGTTGGTTAAGGGGTGGGATGGAAGGACGGGGAGAACAGTTTATGTAGAGGTTCAGTTAGGAGTCACCAGTGACTGAAAGAATGGCCAAGGGCAGCGAGAGCCCAGCTGAGATGGAGCAGCATGAGTTATAGAGAAACTGTCACGCAGACTGCCTCTGTTCTGCTGGACTGAGTAGCTCCAAGGAGAACCGTAGGGTGGGTCCGGGGAGGGGTGGTTATGGAGTGGGTCCGCCTGACAAGGCAGCTGGAAACCACGAAGAGTATCACAGAGCCAGGGAGTCCTGGGATGCAGAGAGAAGCAAGAAATGGCCTGCGAGAATGGGCAGAGTCAGGAACGCGGTTAGGGTAAGGGACGGGTTCAGTGGAAGAGGTAGAAGGTGAAACAGTTGTGTTAGGAATGATGGGGCTGGCGTTGTGGCACAGTGGGCTAAGCTGCCGCCTGCAGCACCAGCATCCCATAAGGGCGCCTGTTCAAGTCCCAGCTCCTCCACTTCTGATCCAGCTCTGCTACAGCCTAGGAAAGCTGTAGCATCTTAAAGGTTGGAAAATGCAGAGGATTTGCTCACAACAGAACAGATTCAGATTGAGAGAGCTGTTTTTCGTGGTAACTTAGGGAAATGGCTCACATGCATGGGCCCCTGCACCCACACAGGAGACTGGAAGAAGCTCCTGGCTCCTGGTTTAGGTCTGGCATGGCTTTGGCTGTTGTGCTCATTTGGGGAGTGAACCAGCAGATGGAACCTCTCTCTCTCTGTCTCTCCCATTCTCTCTGTAACTCTGCCTTTCAAATAAAATAAATAAATCTTAAAAAAAAAGAAAGAAAGAAAGAAAGAAAGAAAGAAAGAAAGAAAGAAAGAAAGAAAGAAAGAAAGAAAGAAAGAAAGAAAGAAAGAAATGTTAGGCCATGTGGAATGGGAGTCATAGCATATAGACTATGTGGTTTAAATTCCAGATCCTAACCTGGGTCTTTATTATGGTTCATTTATAAGATGGAGCTCATAAAACCTTCTTTAAAAGGTCATTGTAATGAGTACCTAAAAACACTTAGGGTAATGCCTCATGTCAAAGTGCTCAGAGAACATCGGCAGTGACGCTGAGAGTGTTCATTTCAAAGTGATGATGATAAAGCCTAGAACTTGAGATCCTGAGTTGAAATAACAGTAAGTAGTGACAAGTCCCCAGATGTACATGATGTTGGCAGCCGAGTGAAACTGGAGATGGAGAATCGGCATTGAAGAGGTTGAAGTGTGGTAAAACCAGATATTGGCAGGGACAACTTGATGGCCGTTGAAGTCATTGACTGCGTGGGATGCTAGCTGAGGTTGGGGTGGACTTGAAGGAGAGTGTTGAGTGATGGGGAGGGGCTGGTTAGGAGTGGCAGGAGTGTGCTGGTCTGTCCACGTCCAAGACCGGGGTAGATGGATCAGCCTTGATAGGAGAGCTGGGAGCCCAGTGGCATCTGGCAGCAGGAAGGAGAAACGTGGAAAGGATGGAAAATGCAGAGGATTTGCTCGCAACAGAACAGATTTGGATTGAGGGAGCTGTTTTTCATGGTAACTTAGGGAAAACTACTCCCTGCGCCTGGGACAAGCCTTCATCAGGCAAGAGGGGAGGGAACAGATTCCTGAGAAAGTCAGTCGGGGGAGGCTGCGTCCCCTCACCTTGAGTGTAAGGCGTGTGGCATCAGACAAGCTGGCTCAGGACTGTGGGCAGGCGCTGGGCCTGCGCAGGCTGGACACAGTGCCTTGCAGGCCTCACCACAGCTCCCACTCTGCTGCAGTTCCCAGCTCTGACAGACAGAGGCCCAGCAAGCTGGGACTGGGGGCTTCTCTCTCAGAGAGCCAAGAGCAGCAAAGGGAGCGGAAACAGGACACCAGCAAGCTGTGGCCGCCTGCTCCTCCAGGAGCGCCGCTCTGTAATGTAATTGTACGCAGACATTTTTTTCACATGATGTCAGGGAACAGCCTCCCTTAAAAGCATTCATGAAAAAGCGTGACTGTGAAACAGACTCGGCAGGGAAATGGAAACCAGACGAGTGGGTAAAGAGATTTTCCCTTTGCTGCCCTGCGATCTGATCTCTGCGCTTGGCATAAAACTGTTTCATGGGATCCACTTACATGGGAGTCACAGGTGACTTCACGTGTCTGGCTTTGTTACCCAGCATGACGAGGGGCAGGAAACCACTCCTCCGTGGTGATGCAGGCCACCCTCCAGGCTTGCCACCCTTCTAGCCCTTCTTGTCCTGCGTGAGCCCAGTCCCAGCTCACGGCGGAGGAGCAGGAGCCCCTTTCCACTTTCTTTGTAACTCTCTGAACACCTTCTTCTGTGCACTGTCCCACGCCTACTTGGCATGCGGGCCTGGCAGAGGCGCTGTCTTACCTACTCCCTCTTCAGGGGGGAAAGGATCCCATTACCCATTGCCCTCCCTTACTCCTCCCCATGGAGTCCTTTCCCCTTCTTTTTTTTTTTTTTTTTTTTAAGATTTGTTTATTTTATTTGAAAGGCAGAGTCACAGAGAGGCAGAGGCAGAGAGGGAGAGAGAGAGAGGTCTTCCATCTGCTGGTTCACTCCCCAGCTGGCTGCAATGGCCAGAGCTGTGCTGATCCAAAGCCAGGAGCCAGGAGCTTCTTTCAGGGTCTCCCACGCAGGTGCAGGGGCCCAAGGATTTGGTCCATCTTCCACTGCTTTCCCAGGCCATAGCAGAGAGCTGGATCAGAAGTGGAGCAGCCAGGACTCGAACCACCACCTATATGGGATGCCAGCACTGCAGGCGGTGGCTTTACCCACTATGCCACGGCTCCAGCCCCTCCCCTTTTTTTCAGCTTTCTGTTTTTTATTAAGGTGAAATTATATGGCTCACCACTTCAAAGCATTTCAGCGGCATTCAGTGCATTCACAATATGGCGTAGCCCGCGGCACTGTCCAGGTCCACACATTTTCATCACTCCACAGAAGAACCCTAGTTGCATTCAGTGTTCCCTCCCTGTCCCCCAGCCCCTGGAAGCCACCAGTCTTTCTGTCTCCACGGGTCTCTGTGAACTAAGTGGAATCCCATCCGCCCCCTACGTCTTGTCTTCCTTCATCAGGCAGAATGTTTACAAGGTTCCCGCGTGCTGTTGCATGAATCAGCACTTTATTTCTCCTTATTGCTGAGTAAAATTTCATTGTTTCGACTCCATGGCGTGTATTCCTAGAGGCGGGAGTGGGAGCCGGATGCTAAGCCCCCGTTTCGCTCTGTGAGTACCTGGCGGTGCTTTCTTGCTGAATGTTCCCCCAAGGTCCGCTCTGACAGGCATAGCAGGCCTGCAGCACCCTGTCCCCGCCTCCTGCGTCACTGAGGATTGGCACACTGTCCTTGGGCTGCCAGGTCCGAAAAGACTTCAGAGAGCAGGAGTCTGTGGAAATAAGGTCACAAGTGAGATGCTGGTCATCCCAAGAAGGAGCCGTGGGGCAGGGTGGGGAGCGTAAAGGGCATCGAGAAGATTCTAGAAAAGATCTGAGCACAGCAAGGGAAGCCCTTAGCGTGACGGACGGTGCGGCGGGCCTGCTGTTTGCCAGGGGGACGGGGGTGACAGGAGAAAGCTGTACACTTCCTTATCCCTGCAGCCGTGCGGTCACAGGGGCCCAGCAGAGGGGTCTTTCACGGACAGAGGTGGGACATTTGGGCTTTGTGGAGCCGCTTGAGGCTCTGAAATGGAGGCCTGATCAGGCAGGATGGCCTCAGGCAGAGCAGCCGGACACACCGGAAGCCAGCAGCCTGCTTAGATGGCCACTGCTGTTCCTAAAGGAAGTGGCAGTGGGATGGAGCAAGTCTGGGAGGCATTTCCGGGGGTACAGTCATCAGGATGGGGGCTGTGGGTGCCGAGGCGAGGGCGGAGAAGAAAGACAACCAGGAAGCATCGAGGCGAGAGCTGCAGAGACTGCGCCACGGCCAGGGGCTGGAGGGCTGGGCCGCCTGAGACAGAACTGAGGGCCGAGGCCGCCGCCTTTCTCTCCCTTCAGGCCAAAGGAGAGTTCACTATGGATGCTGTGTGCTTTGCCCTCGCCACTTGGACTTGGAGGACATTGTGACTCCGTGAATACAAACTTGCATCTGGATTATACCAATACTGGTTCACCGTCATCCAGAAATTATTTTCCATTTTAACTCCATCAGATCGATTTAACTCTTTGATCAATTCTCTAAACAGAAAACATCTTTAACATTGCCCCGTCTTTTTTTTTTTTTTTCATATCTATTTATTTTATTTGAAAGAATAACAGAGAGAAAGCCATCATCCACCTGCTGATTCACTCCATAAATACCCCTCAAAGCCAGGAGCTGGGAACTCCATCCAGGTCTCCCATGTGGGAACCCAAGTACTTGGGCCATCTTCCGTTGTTTCCAAGGCAGAAAGCTGGATCCGAAGCAGAGTAGCTGGGTCTCTGATGCAGGCGTCCCATGGAGCGACTTAACCCACTGTGCCACAACACCCACTCCTCCCTTATTTTTCTTAAGTATCAGCTCTTTTCTGTGTAAATTTGGTAAAGAAATTTTAATTTTTGCACCAAAATTTGAGTCAGTGAGCATTTTATTTACCATGCCCTGTTTTAGACTTTGTCAGTGATATGTTTTAGTTTTATTTCCACCAAGTTGTAATTCCCTGGTAGTTGTTGTCATCTTTATTTGAAGTTTTCTGTATTGCTAACAAAATGACTTTTTCTGTTAAGTTTTTGGCTGATTATTTTTTCTGGCAACGTTCACAGCAAGGTCAGAAACAATCCACCCCTCCCCACAGTCCCGGCCCCGCCCTCCGCACCGAGGACTGGTGGGAACGAAGGGGGCTTTTCTGGGCGGTGGACTGTGTGGTCTTAGCCAGGATGAGCTTCCTAGCAGCTAATTAAAATCCCGCCTGCAACAGTTGGGTCTCCGGGAGCCTAGAGCCTGGCTGCCCTCCATTCTCCAAGTCCGCTCCTTGGCCTGTTCTCGACAGGGTGATCTCTTGCAGGCCACCCCCTTCCCTTCCCTCTCGCCCAGGCTTCTGTGAGCTCAGCCACCGCACTCCTGTGAGCCTGGGCCCTGTCAGCAGCTGTTTCCCAGGCCTCTGGGAGGGTTGGATGGTCGCTCCAGGGAGGCTGCTGGGGGTATGTGGTCAGAGGGGGCAGATAGGAAAGTCCTTGAGAGGCCTGGGAGTAAACTCAGTCTCAAGATAGAAAATTCCCAGAAACTGAAATCATAAGCACTTCATGTTTTGAGCACTGTTTGTAACTCTTAAAATCACTTTATGAGTTTAAAAGTTGTTTATACAGTCATATGCTATTTGTTTGCTTATTTATTTATTTATTTATTTGAAAGGCAGAGTGACAGAGAAAGAGGGAAGGAGGGAAAGAGAGAAATCTTTAATCTACTTTCATTCCCCAAATGGCCGCAACAATTGGGCTAGGACAGGCCGAAATCAGGAGCCAAGAGACCATCCGGGTCTCCTGTGTGAGTGGCAGGAGCACAAATACTTGAACCATCTTCTGCTGCTTTCCCAGGCATATTAGCAAGGAGCTGCACTGGAAACAGAGCAGCCAGGACTCAAACTGGCACTCCAGTGTGGGATGTGGCATAATGGACTGGGCCACTATGCTGTCCCCATTACATATATAGCCATTAAAAAAAATTATGCATTTGTTTGAAAGGGTTACAAAGAAGGGAGTAGAGGGGGAGATCTTCCATCCACTGGTTCACTTTCCAAATGGCCACAACAGCTGGGGTTGGGCCAGGCTGAAGCCTGGAGCCAGGAGCTTCTTCTAGGTCCCCCATGTGGGTGGCAGGGGCCCAACCACTAGGGCCATCCTCTGCTGCTTTCTCCAGGCTATTGGCAGGGGGCTGGATGGGAAGTGGAGCAGCCAGGACACAAAGTGGCGTCCACATGGGATGCTGATGTCATAGGCAGTGGCTTTACTCGTTTTGGCACAATGCCAGCCCCAACATAACCATCCTATTTCGTGTAAAATATGCTCTAGAATGTTAGCACAGTGATGGAATCCCCTGCTGAGTAGAGGATGGCCCAAGTCCTTGGGCCCCTGCACCCGCGTGGGAGACCCAGAAGAAGCTCCTGGCTCCTGGCTTCGGATCAGCACAGCTCCGGCCATTGCAGCCAATTGGGGAGTGAACCAGCCGATGGAAGACATTTTCTCTTTCTCTCTCTCTCCCTCCCTCCCCCCCTCTCTCTTTCTTTCTGTGTGTAACTCTGACTTTCAAATAAGTAACTAAATCTTGAAAAAAAAAAAAAAATCTCCTGCTGAGCATTTCTCAGAGCATGTCCCCATCCTTAAGCGATATGTGACTGTATCTTGATTGGTTTGCCCCATTACCCTATTGTATTCTATTAGGGCTATGGAAGACTGGGGCCAGGTGGCAATGCCTATAAGGAGCTTTCTAGCTATGGTACACAGCTGGGAGATGATAATGTTACAATCCTAAAGACAAAAGCTTGCTCCCTGAATTTCTCTGATCTCAAATGTGGAGTCTGCAGTTAGACTTTGGGACCGTGCACACCCACTGCCCGCCGTACTCTCCCAGTGTGTTGAGGGGTGCTAGATGGCCCAGTGCCCTGTGCTCCTGACAGCTTTGCTGAAGTGCAAGCAGATATCAGTCATTTAATGGTTTCTTCCTGGGTCCACCTTGAACCCTGGGGAAGAAGGGAACCAGGCAGCTGACAGTGAGGGCCAAAGAAGCTTCGCAAAGAATTCAAAAGTGTTTACAGAGCTCAGGCTGATAAGAAATTCCCTGTGAGTGAACCATCGGATGGAGGACCTATCTCTCTCTCTCTCTTTCTCTCTCTCTGCCTCTCCTCTCTCTGTGTAATCCTTTCAAATAAATAAATAAATCTTTTAAAAAAAATTCCTTGTAAGAACAAAAAGTAACAGGAGGAAAATAAAGTAAGCAAAACTCAAGTGATGTCCCAGGAAGGAAAAGGAGATTTCGAGATCTGTGCCTGCAGAGCCACTGAGCCCCAGGCAGGCTGAGGAAGAGGAGGCCGATAGAAGGGGATCTCACCCCTAGAGGACTTCCCACTCTGTGGCATCGGCCTGCCCTCACTGGCTCAAGACTCAGGGTCAGTGAAGAGAAGGGAGGGGATCTGATCGGCCCCTTCCAAAAGTGCTTCGGCTAAGTAGCCACAGGAGAGAGGAAGAAGGCACAAGACACCATCCATCTGGTGTTGGAACTGACCAAGGCCCGTGAGAGGCTCAGCAGGGTGAAACCAGCCAGGAGCAGGTACAGGGGAAGGGGCTGAAGAGAGCAGGATGAGGCTGACTGCACCGTGCCCAGGAGGGACCTGACACGAGTCAGGCCAAAGGAACCCTTGCCTAGCGCAGGCCGAAGTGGGCTGGGCTGGGTCCCTTCCTTGCTCTCCAGCGCTTTTACAAAACACCGGGGCTCTGTGCTCAGGCCTTTGTTATCCTGCTCCAGATCCATCACACATGCCTTCCCCTCCCCCGCTGCGCTCAGGAGAAGGCACCAGAAGCAGCACTGCAGACTTGCGTAGCCCGAAAGGTTTAGAGGCTGCTGGGCTGCCAGCCCTCCTCCCCGGGCTGTCGTCTCAGAGCACCAGGCTGCACAGGCCTTGTTGCTTGTGGGTGATGTTTGTTCCAATCCATGCCTCCTTCCTTGGTGATTCAAAGTGAACCCCTGCAGGGACTTCTCTAAGCTTGGAGCTGAGTGCATCACTAACCTGCTGCAGTTTATCCAGCCCTTTTCAGGGAAATAGGATCCCACTGAGTAAGATGGGCATACTTTAACTCTTAGAAAATGCTTCTTTCTTTTCATTCACATTGGCTATCTCCATTTGTAAAATCAGTTCAGGGAAACTGTGTTAACCCAGAGACTTGAGGTGGGCACACATCTTAAAAATTAGTTATTTTAACTTTAAAGTTTTTTTTTTCTTTTTAATATTTATTTGAAAGGCAGAGAGATGGGAGAAGGGGGAGGGAGAGAGAGAATCTTCCTTCTGCTGATTCACTCCCCAGGTGGCCACAAGGGCTGGGGCTGGGCCAGGCTGGAGCCAGGAGCCAGGAGCTTCCTCCAGGTCTCTCACATGAGTGCAGGGGCCCAAGCATGTGGGCCATCTTCCTCTGCTTTCCCAGGCCACCAGCAAGGAGCTGGATCAGAAGTGGAGCAGCTGGGACATGAACCAGCACCCATGTGGGATGCCAGTGCTACAGATGGTGGCTTAACCCACCACACCATGGCACCAGCCCCAAAGGTTTTTTCTTTTTGTTTGCTTGTTTTTTCTTCAGTCATTTCTGTCAGAGGATTTGTTGGGATAGCTCTTCACCCAGGAAGGCTGCTTCCCCTCCTGCTCCCTCTGTCCCACATCTGCCCCTGTGGAGCCCGGAGCCTCTGGCTCCTGATGAGCATGGAAGAGTGCCTCTGGGAAGGGCTTTGATGAAGGGACTGTTCATGGTTGCGGGAAGCCTAAGCAAGATTTCTCCAATGTCGCACTGTGGACATGCCGGTGCGGTCTTGGCACTGTAGGATGTGTAACTGTGTCCCTGGCTTCTAACCCCTATATGTCCTCCAGAGATGTTTCCCTGGGGGGCGGGGGGCAGCAGCATCTCTGGTTGAGGACGTAGATGAAGGGGAGCAATAGTGATGTTGAGGTACCAGAGAGAACAGCAGGACATTGCTCCCCCACCCCCAGAGCTGAAAGGAGAGGGAATGGTGCCATGAGGAGGGGCTGCCCAGAAGAGGCTCTGGCTGTCACGGGAGAGGAAGCCAGGGCCAGAATCTGGGAGACTGCAAGAAAGAAACACCCCAAACTGCTCTGTCTTCCTGCTGTCCCGTATATCAGTGTCCCCGTGCCACCTGAGGAGTCCACCTCAAAGTGAGGTGGCTAGAAAACATGGGCCATGTGGTCCATAGGGTCAGCGTCGTGGGGCACCAGACAGGGTGGACAGGGGAGGGGGGTGGATCTGGAGGCAAATGGAAAATAATCAGTCTGTTCTTCCGTTCATCCTGGACTTTTTGGCAGCCTAGCAAAATGGTCAAGAATGTAGGCTCTCAGGGGGCTGGCGTTGTGGGGTAGTAGGTAAAGCCGCCACCTGTGATGCCCACATCCACCGGTTCATGTCCCAGCTGCTCTACCTCCGATCCACCTCCCTGCTAATGGCCTGGGAAAAGCAGTGGAGGTCTCCTGCCACTCACAGGGGAAACCCAGATGCAGTAGATCTCTCCCTCTGTGTCTCCCTTTTTCTCTGTAACTCTTTCAAATAAATAAATAAATCTTAAAAACAAAAATATAGGCTCTGGGCTCTGTCAGGCTTGGGTTTGTGTCTAGCCCTACCACTTAATACTTGTGTGATGTTGAACGAGTTACTTCTCTAATCCTCAAAACCTTGGCTGTAAAATGGTAACCACTTCTATCTTCTTATAGGACCTCACTCTTACAATCTTGCTGTTTTCCCACTGGGGAAACACAAGTCACTTCAGTCCAGTGCTAAGTGCAATCCATTGCCTGGCTGGGATCTGCTGAAAGCCCAGTGCTGTTTTGATGGACAGTCCTGGGAGAGAAAAGACGTGGGGCCCAGCCCTCCCTCACCATCTGTGAATACCTGAGCACTGCACAGATGTGAACAGAGAAAGATCCACTGAACACAGGCCCTGGGTGGGTCCTGGGCGACGGGTGGGCCTGCCAGAGGGAGAATGGCCAGTAATCAGAGCCAGGAGAGCTGGAGGGAGAGGCGGGGCCTGCACAGCAGCAAGGGAGACCATTGAGAGGATGACTGCGGTTGGGGGTCTCCGTGTCCTCACCTGTCGAGGCAGAGGGCTGGCGTGGGGTCAGCTGCATTCCTCAGTTCTCCCCCACTGAGGTCACAAACTCACCTGCCCATGGGGGCCCAGCAAGTGATGACACCTGTGCATCTCTGCGCCCTGGTGTTTGGCTGGGTTCTGCCCCAGGTGGTCTTTCTTTTAAACAATGAGTTCCAGGGCTTAAAAACAAAAGGAAGGAGGGGAGGAGGAGGGTCCACCTGGGCTGGGGAAGGTCTGGGTCTCCCTCCAGCTGTAACACTGTGGCCAGCTTGGGAGTAGAGGGAAGGGCTGGCCGTGGTCATGGAGCACAAACGGGAAGTGAGAGCGTGGGCAAGAGCCCCAGCGCTACACAGCCGCTGGCACATGGCCCAGTGCATGCTGGGACTGGGCTGCTCTTGAAAGCTCTGACTGGCACATTTGTGCTTTTTTTTATTTTCTTAAGATTTAACTTATGATTTGAAAGGCAGCATTACAGAGAGAGAGAGAGAGAGAGAGAGAGAGAGAGAGAAACAGAGAGTGAGCTTCCATCTGGTTCATTCCCCAAACAGCAGCAAAGACCAAGACTGGGCCAGGCTAAAGCCAGGAGCCAGAAGTTTCTCCCGGGTCTCCCACATGGGTGGCAGGGCCTAAGCACTTGGGACATCCTCTGCTGCTTTCCCACACACATTAGCAAGGAGCTGGATTGGAAGTGGAGCAACTAGGACTCGAGCCATTACCCATAGGGGATGCCGGCTTAACCCACTACGCCACGGCGCCAGCCCCACATTTGTTCTCCTTGGATGACATTTTTGAAGCATTCAGATAAAGAACAGAGACCAATGCCACAACACACTTGTTCCCTGACCTGAACGTCGTCCTGCTGGGTAGAAGGACCGCCCCCTCTGTCCCTCGGGATCCTGACTCCTGTGCACCCTTTTTCTCCAGTAGGGGTCATCTGGGAGCTCTTTTTGGTGGCAAAGGTTGACATGAGAGCATTTGGCCGCATGGTCATGAAGTTCACTAACGGCCTGCCTGAAACCCACCAGGCCCCAGCGGCAGAGGGTCGGGGAAGCAGGGGCAGAGGCTTCCAGGGAGAGCCCTGGCAACAGCTGTGAACGGCAGAGCCAGCAGCTGAACCAAGCTTCAGTTCCACACTGAGTCTCGTGACTAATTAAAGTACAGGCTCTCGCCCTGCTGAGGGGAAGTGAAGATGTCTACAGAAAAGACTAGAAAGAGTGAGGTTATCTGGAAACAGCCTAGTGAAACTTGAACATATTTTTACTCAGAAAGAAAAGAAATCCGAGTAACACTCAGATTCAATCAATCGCCGCCTTGGCCTCGCCAGGCCTGGCCCAGCCCCTCACAGACGTTCCTCTTCCAGGCAGGTCTGGTTTTCCTGCTACTCCAACTCCGGGCCCCTCCCTTTCAGCCCAGCCGAAGTCCTCCCACCTCGTGCCACGTGTGTGTTTTCCTTTTCCAGCCTTTCGTTCCTGCTAGTGCTGCTGTCATTCATCTCTCGTATGCCAGCGTCCTGATGCTTCTTTACTCTTGCCCACCCTCTCACTTCCCACAACAGCCTGGGCTGGACCCTGGCAAAGCCAAGAGCCTGGAACCCCATCCAGTTCTTCCACACAGGTAGCGGGGACCCAAGCACCTGAGCCATCATCTGCTGCTTCCCAGAATGCATTAGCAGGAAGCTGGATCAGAAGCAGCGTATCTGTGACTTGAGCCAGCACTCTGATCTGGGATGTGGGCATCGTAAGTGGTGGCTTAACCTGCTCTGCAGCCTTGCCCGCTTCCTCCTGACACGTATGTGTCAGCTCTGCACTCTCTGTGAGAAGGGACTGGGGGTGTTTGTCATGTGTCTCCCAGTGCTGCCTGCCAGCAGGTGGGCAATAAACCCTTGAGGGGAGATACAAGCTCGAGTTGATGAGTGAGCATCAGCTGAATGGGTGGGTGGAGAGCTGGTTGGATGACAGAGCCAGGCAAGTGCCTGACACAGGACCCTCCAGTGCTGCAAACAAGGGAGAGTTCAACCCATTGCCATTTGTGCAGTATATACTGTGCTGACTTGTTCTCCGCAGAGAGGAGACTTGAGGCAGCGGCCCTACAGAATCACACTGTGGACCTTTATTCCACAGTCTGAAATAGCTTTCAAGGTTGGCACCTGGAAAGAATCCAAGTTGGCATTTTCATTTTAATCATACCATTGAAAATGGCCCCAGGGACTGGCGTTGTGGCGCAGTGGGTTAAGCCGCCACTTGCAACGTGGGCATCCTATACTGGGGCACTGGTTCTAGTCCCAGCTGCTCCACTAACAATCCAGCTCCCTGCTAACGTACCTAGGAAGGCCACAGAAAATGGCCCACATTCTTGGGTCCCTGCTACCCTTATGGGAGACCTGGATATTGTTCTGGGCTCCTGGCTTTGGACTGGAACAGCCCAGCCATAGCGACCATTTGGGGACTGACCTGGTGGATAGAAGATCTCTCTGTGTGTCTCTCTGTCTCTGTGTCATTCTGCCTCTGAAATAAAATAAATCTTTTTTAAAAAATTAGAGAATGACCTCAGCGCCTGTGACTTAACCTGTCTACCTGCCCAGAAGTGAATGGGAACGTGGGCTGGGGGGCCAGCCCCGAGGTGGGCCCTCTGCAGGAGGTGGGAAGGAAGCAGCACAGGACAGTCAGACAGGACTAGAGCTCTCGGCAGGAGAGCCTTGCTGCCGCTGGCAGCAGCCCTGGAGGCACAGGCTGGCTCCCCCTGCCACGGTCGCTCGAGTTCTCCATTCACAAGGCTGGAAGGCCTGGGTTGCCAGTTCTAAATGTTGATTTGCTGGGTTTGCGACACGATTCCAAGTGACGGGATGTTAATCACCTGGTGCAGACGGCCAGTCAGGAGCGTCCCAGCAAACCCCACCCATTTTGAAGCTCTCCAGGAGGCTCCAGGGCACATTGCATCTTGCCGTAGCTGCATAGCCAGCAGGAAGAGGAGTCTCCGAAATTATTTATTTCCCACACTGACCTCTTCCCGCCCATCATCCCCATCCCTTGGGATCGGGGCCACGCCATTGAACACCCAATGTCCTCACTGTTGCCTACGCCGCTGAGCACTGTTCTGCTGTGTGGCCTTGCCACATCGTACTGATCCGTTCTCTGGGGGAGGGGCGTTTGAGGAGCTTCACTGTGGGCTGCCGTACCCACATCAGGTGTTTGTGTGGACACAGTTGTTCTCTCTCTTATGTTCATTCCCAGGAGCGGAATTGTTGGGGCATGCTAGGCTGAGGAACTGTGAGACTGTTTTCTAAAGAGGCTGCATCATTTTCTATTACCACCAGCATACATGTGAAGGGCCCGGTGTCTGCACACTTTTGCCAAAACTTGTCTTTTTTATTGCATTGTGGTTCTGCTTTGCATTTTCCTGAGAGTTGATGATGCCGTGCCTCTTTTCCTGTGGTTACTTGTCATTGGTATGTCTTCTCCAGAAAAGATAGTTACATCCTTTGCACACATTTTAATTCAACTGGGCTTTTAGCATTGAGTTTTAAGAGTTGTTTATGTATTCTAGACACAAGTCTCCTGTCAGATATGATTTGCAAATATTTTCTTCCCTTCTGTGAGTTGTCCTTGAACTTTGTTGATGTTACCCTTTGAAGCATAGGCATTTTGATGAAGTTCGACTTTTCTTCTGTGGTTGTATTTTCAATGTCATGCCTAAGAAACTGTTGCAAGTTTGTATGTATTTATTCTATGTTTTATTCTATTAGTTTTATAATTGTAGCTCTTACATTAGGTGTTTGATATACTTTTTTTTTTTTTTTGACAGGCAGAGTTAGTGAGAGAGAGAGAGAGACAGAAAGGTCTTCCTTTTCCGTTGGTTCACTCCCCAAATGGCTGCTACGGCTAGCGCACTGTGCCGATCCGAAGCCAGGAGTCAGGTGCTTCCTCCTGGTCTCCCATGCGGGTGCAGGGCCCAAGCACTTGGGCCATCCTCCACTGCACTCCTGGGCCACAGCAGAGAGCTGGCCTGGAAGAGGAGCAACCGGGACGGAATCTGGAGCCCCAACTGGGACTAGAACCCAGGGTGCTGGTGCCGCAGGCAGAGGATAAGCCTATTAAGCCGTGGCGCTGGCCTGATATACTTTTGTAGTGCAGAGAGATCTTCCATCTACAGGTTCATTCCCCAAATGCCCACAGCAGCCAGAACTAGGCCAGGCTGAAACCAGGAACCCAGACCTCAATCTAAGCCATTTGGAAGTGAGTAACAGGACCCTAGTAGTTGAGCCACCATCTGCTGCTTCCCAGGGTACATGGTAGCAGGAAGCGGGATTGGAAGTAGAGGAGCCAAGACTTGAACCAGCATTCTATCAAGGGATGCTGGCATGCCAAATACCTGCCCCATGTTGATGTTTGATTTGACATTTATATACGGTGTTAGGTAGGAGTCCAATTCCCTTCTTTTGCATATCTAGAACCAGTTATCCCAGCATCATTGGTTGAAAAGACTATTCTCCCCGAGCTAATTGTTTGGCATCTTTGTCAGAAGTCAGTGGGGGGTTGGCGCTATGGTGTAGTGGGCCAAGCCTCTGCCTGTGGTGTCGGTATCCCATGTGGGTACCAGTTCATGTCCTGGCTGCTCCTCTTCTGATCCGGCTCCCTGCCAATAGGAAAGTAGCAGAAGGTGGCCCAAGTGCTTGGGCCCCTGAACCCACATAGGAGGCCTGGAAGAAGCTCCTGGCTTCAGATCAATCCAGTTCCGGCCATTGCAGCCATTTGGGGAGTGAACCAGGGATGGATGACCTTTCTCTCTGTCTCCTCCTCTCTCTGTAACACTACCTGTCAAGTTAATAAGTAAAATTTTAAATCTACCTCTCAAGTAAAATAAGTAAAATTTTTTAAAAAGTCAGTTGAGGGGTGCAGTGGGTTAAGCCACTGCCAGCCATGCCAGCATCCCATACGGGTACCAGTTTGAGTCCTGGCTATTCTACTTCCATTCAGCTCCCTGCTAATGTACCTGGGAAGGCAGCAAAAGATGGCCCAAGAGCTTTGGCCCTGCCACCAACATGGGAGACCCAGATAGAATTGTAGGCTCCTAACTTTGACCTGTCCCAGCCCTGGTCATTGCAGCCAACTTTTTTTAAAAAGATTTATTTATTTACCAGAGAGGCACAGTTACAGACAGGGCCGGAGCTGGGGGGGGGGGGGGGTGTCTTCCATCTACTGGATCACTCCCCACAAAGCCACAAAGTCCGGGGCTGAGCCGATCCAAAGTCAGGAGCCAGGAGCTTCTTCAGGGTCTCGCACATGGGTACAGAGACCCAAGGACTTGGGCCATCTTCCACTGCTTCCCCAGACCATCAGCAGGGGGCTGGAGTGGAAGTGGAGCAGCTGGGACTCGAACTGGTGCCCATATGGGATGCAGGTGCCACAAGCAGATACCCAACCCACTCCGCCATAGCACCAGCCCCCATTGTAGCCATTTGCAGAGTGAACCAGTGGTTGGAAGATGTCGATCTTCCTTTCTCTCACCCCTTGATCTCTATATCTGTATTTCAAATAAATAAATAAATAAATCTTTTTTTAAAGAGGCAACTGGGGCTGGTGTAGCATAGGGGCTAAGCTGCTGCCTGCAACCTCGGCACCCCATATATGTGCATTTGAGTCTTAGCTGACCCACTTCTGATCCAGCTCCCTGCTAATGAGGCTGGGAAAGCAGCAGAGGATGGCCCAAGTGCCTGGGCCCCTGTACCCATATGGGAGACCCAGATGAAGCTCCTGGCTCCTGGCTTCAGCCTGGCCCAGCCCCAGCCATTGCAGCCATTTTGGTGTGAACCAGTAGATGGAAGATCTCCCTTTCTCTCTTCTGTAACTCTGCTTTCAAATAAACAAACTAGATATTTAAAAAAAAAAAAAAAAAAAAAAAAAACACAGCTGACCATAAACGTGAGGGTTTGTTTCTCACCTCTCAGTGCCATTGTTTGTCTTCTCTCTTCTGTTGATTTATATCGATCTTTATGCCAGTACCGCACTGTCTTGGTCGCTATAGCCTTGTAGTAAGTTTTGAAGTCAGGAAGCTGAGCCCTCCAGGATCGTTTCGGCTATTGTGGATGCACAGCAGATTCCTGAACACATGTGCTGCTTTCCTGTCTCCCTGATGGACCAGTCAGCCTGCGAGGGCCTGGCTGGCCTGCATGGTTCAGTCCAACATTCCTTCACACATCACTGGGCCAGGAGAGATCAAGGCTGTTCTGGCTGGGCTGCCCTCACCCAGGGCAAGGTAGGAGAGGGACCTTGGTGGCATGCACCTAGTCCCTCCAACAAGAGATCGGAACCCAACTATTCCTTCTTCCCCTGCCGCCCCAAAACACTCCAGCTTTCCCTCCTCCTCGTCCTCAGCCCGCAGGGGGAGCGTTTACAATAGTGAACACTCCATACAGATCCCCTGCTTGCAGCCAGGCACCAGCTCATCCCATCGCTCTCCTGCCCCTTCCAAAACGATGCCGGAACGGGGCTGGCTGTCCTGTCAGATGGGCCTTCCCAGCGCCAGCCCTGGTGACCCTGGGTATGCATTTTGTGGTTTTTTTCAATATTGATTTATTGATTTGAAAGAGCATCAGAGGGAGTTGGGGGAGGGGGAGCGCGAGTGCACTTTAATTTGCTGATTCACTCTCCAAATGGCCACAACAGCCAGGTCTGGGCCACACTGAAGCTGAAGCCAGGAGCCAGGAACCCCATCCGGATCTCCCACAATGGTGGCACGGCCCGAGTTCCTGGGCCATCATCCATTGCCTTCCCAGGCAGTTAGCAGGGAGCTGGATCAGAAGCAGATGCCAGGGGCTGGCACTGTGGCATGGCAGGACAAGCCTCCACCTGCGGCGCCAGCATCCCATAGGGGATGCAGGGTCCCAGCTGCTCCACTCTGATCCAGCTCTCTGCTGTGGCCTGGGAAAGCAGTAGAAGATGATCCAAATGCTTGGGCCCCTGTACCTGCGTGGGAGACTGGAAGAAGCTCTTGGCTTTGGATCAGCCTAGCTCTAGTCATTGCAGCCATCTGGGGAGTGAACCAATGGATGGAAGACCTGTCTCTCTGTCTCTCCCTCTCTCTGTCTGTAACTCTGCCTCTCAAGTAAATAAATAAATCTTAAAAAAAAAAACAAAAAAAAAGGTGGATGCCAGCATTGCAAGTGGCGGCTTAACCCGCCGCACCACTGGTGCCCCTCCCTGTTCTTTATGCACCCAGCATGTCCTGAGCTGCAGGCACTAATTCTGCTGGTGGATGAAACTTTTCTTCTTCCCTACAGAGCTTTCAACCTTTGTCTTCAGAAAATTTATTAAAAAAAAAAAAAATGTGGGCGGTGGGGAGTGAATCAGAGGGTAGGTTTTTCTGTAAGGTCTCAAAGCAGCTGACCTACTGAAGGTTCCACAATCTAAGGGCTGATAGCTTGGATCTTTTTTCAGAACATGACTAAAATGACTAAAAGGGATAAAATCAATCCTGACTTCAACTCCAAGGGTGCTGCAGGCTGAGGGGTGGCAGGCAGGCAGGCCCTGGGACGGTCTCCACTAACACGGCTTCCACACTGGCTACATGAGGACACCTCCCACACAGGGTAGGGACCCAGTGAGAGTCAAGTGTGTGTATCATCAACAGTGGTGCCAGTCACTATTCACGGAGCACGTTCGCCGTGCCAGTCCCCATGCTAATGCCTAAATTAAATCAAGTGGGATAAAAGAAAATATGTCATCATCTCCAGACCCATAAACAAGTATGTTTTGAGCATCTTCTGCCTGTTGAATCCTCTTTTCAGTTCTCTGGGGGTTTGAAAGAGGTCACTGGATTTAGACCCATCTCCCCATACAGATTCTCAGCCAATTAAGAGCCACACAGATGAGTCGGGTGGTGGTTGTCTTGTAGGCAAAGGCCTGGCCAACACATAGCTCAGGTCTAAGCCAAAATGCACCTGCACCTCTCCACCCCCCACACCCTCCTCCTCTTCCTCTTCCCCGGGTTAAATCCCGGTTCCTGGCTGCAGAGTTAGTAGCAGGGAGTACAGGGACACTAAAGGGCAGGGATCCTGGGGGATTTATCTGTGCCTCTGACGGTCATGAAATCAGTCGTTTTGGCTGCTTACATGAAGCTAGGTTCTGCTTTGCGGCCTCTAACTTGTCCTGGCCCCGCTGCAGGATCACCAACCCTGCTTATCTCACCATGAAAACCTGCGTCTGCGGTGGTGATGCTCATTCTCCAAATCTGAGCTCTGCATGCACCACGAAGCTTATTAACAATTCTGTTTTCTTTAGTAGCCACTTTTTTCTTATTTGAAAAGCAAAGGGACAGAGAGAGAAATTCCATCTGCTGGTTCACTCCCCCAGTGCCCACAACAGCTGAAGCTCAGCCAGGCTGAAGCCAGGAGCCAGGAACTCCAACCAGGTCTCCGATGTGGGTGGCAGAAACCCAAGCGCTTGGGCCATTGTCGGCCTCCCAAGCACATAAGCAGGAAGTTGGATCAGAAGCGGAGGTGGGACTCAATCCCAGGCACTCCAGCATGGGATGTGGGTGTCCCAAGCTGCAGCTCTCCACAGCACCTGCCCTGCTTAGAGTTCTGTGATTGCACACAAATCAGTTAGCCTTTCTGAGCCCTAGATTCCTTAGCTGTACAGTGGGGGTGGCAATTCTGCACTCAGAGAATGTTGGAAAGATTGGAGATGGAGCAGTGATTCAAAACCCAGCACCTCCTGGGCCCTCAGCGGGGCCACCCTCAGCAGCCTGATTCAGCACCCTAGAGGGCTGCGCCTTCTGTTGCACACTTTCAGCCTTCCCTGCCTATGCTGAGCCGGTCTCCTTGGGGGCCAGATGGTCAGGAACGCGGCCGCGAGCTGAAGTGGGAAATGCGGAGTCAGGAGAGCTGAGGGCTGAACAGAAGTGTGTGATCGAAAGGCAGGCACTGGAGGGGCCGGCGCCGTGGCATAGTGGGCTAAGCCTCTGCCTGCAGTGCCAGCATCCCATTTGGGCTCCAGTTTGAGTCCCGGCTGCTCCACTTCCAATCCAGCTCTCTGCTATGGCCTGGGAAAGCAGTGCAAGATGGCCCAAGTGCTTGGGCCCCTGCACCCGTGTGGGAGACCTGGAAGAAGCTCCTGGCTCCTGGCTTCGGATCAGCAAAGCTCCAGCTGTTTTGGCCATCTGGGGAGTGAACCAGCGGATGGAAGACCTTTCTGTGTCTCCCTCTCTCTCTCTGTAACTCCACCTCTCAAATAAATAAATTAAATCTTTAAAAAATAAAAATTAAAAAGAAAGGCAGCTGTTGGGGCAGGAGGAGCTGTTGCAGCCCGTTGTCTGAGTGAGGGGATTCCAGGCCTCCTCCAGGTTGGGATGGCAGGGGCAGGGTTGTAAGCGGAAATGTCAACACCCTAAGCCTTCCTACAAACCCATATTTAGGACTGCCTAGGGCCGGTGGTGAAATCAGCAATGGTTTCCCCAAGGCGCCCCACTTCCTCTTTCTGCACCCCACTCCTACTCTGTTGGTGGATTCAGGCCAGGACAGAGGGCAGCAGAACACGAGCCTCACCCAGTCTCCCGGCTGCTTCTGTAGAGTCCGCGAGCTACAAATAGCTCATTTCTTCAGTGGTTGAGAAAATCAAAAGAATATTATTATTTTGGGGCACATGAAATTCAAATTGCAGTGTCGGCAATCAAGTGAGCTTGGAACCCAGCCACACCCGTCCTTGTACGGATTGGCTGCGGCTGCTTTGGGCCGAGTTGAGGAGGTGTCTCAGACCTCGTGGCCTTCCAGGTCCTAAATGGATTGAGGACGGGCTGCATATACAGTGGCGGTCCCACCGAAGTCTGCAGCCTGGTGACACTGCGGCCGTCTAGTTTGTGTTCGTGGGCTCGGTGACATTCACACAATGACAAATCGCCTCACAGTGTGTTTCTCAGAGCGTATCCCAGTAGTTAAGCAAGGGATGATTCGTCCTGACTCTCAGGCCCTGTAAAGAGAAGTAAGCGCATGCTCTGCTCTAAGATGTTAGAGATTCAACGTGATATGTGCCCAGAAGGGTCTGTTTTCCAAGGAGGGGGCCACCCAGTGGGATGGGCAAGAGCAACGAGATGCTGGCGGGGAGGGTTCCCCATGAAGGGTGGCGGGGAGAGGGCTGTGTGGGCCCACAGGTGGGGCTGCTCTGTCCACACTGAGATGGGGGTCACAGAGACGGTGGGCTTCAGGCCTGTGACTCCCTCTAGCTGTGTAGACAGCAGGACTCAGGGCACTGAGACTCCCTGCCCCAGCTTCCCTGCTTGGCTGGTGGCAGTGAGTCCCAGAGCCCCGTGGGCCCCGTGGGCCCCGTGGGCTGGTCCTGAGCAGCACCACCACTGCTCCCCTGTCTCCTGTCTGCAGAATTCGCCTTCTGCCAAGTGGACGCCTCCATCGCTTTGGCCCTGGCCCTGGCTGTCCTGTGTGACCTGCTCCAGCAGTGGGACCAGCTGGCTCCTGGACTGCCCATCCTGCTGGGGTGGCTTTTGGGAGAGGGTGACGAGCCCGTGGTCTGTGTGGAGAGCACAGATCAGGTAAGCCCGGGGTCTCGGGGCAGGGTGGCAGGGCTCGCCCAGTGAGCTTGTGAAAGTGTGCTTTGGGACACTTAGCACCAGCGGGGACGTCACCTGCCGGGCGCTGCTGTGGGTGCTGGGCACGCTGCCATGCTGCTTTGGAGGGTTCAGATCAGCCAGGGGAGAGAACTCTGGAAGAAGCCCCTTGGACATGGGAGTTTAGTTACAGAGGCTTACTAGTGGGTGTGAGTTAGCCAGGGCCACCCCCACAGTTAGGCCTGAGAGTGGCGTGCTCAGGGGCCTCCCAGGGACTTGCTGCTTGGAGAAAACGATGAACCCCTTCTCTGGAGGCACGCGGGGGCAGTCCCGGGGAAACGCAGCCCGGGAGCCAGAATCCACGGCCACCAGTGGCCGACTCAGCTGGCCTTCTTGTCACCCTGCAGGCCAGCAGTTCAGAGGCAACCTGTTAGGGGAAATGCAGAGCCGTGATAAAGCGTTTGTGATAAAACCACCTTGAAAGGCTGCGGCCTCACAGCGACCCGGCCCCACGCGCAGACCGGGCTCTCGTGTTGGGCGATCCTGCGCTCATCACACTGCCGCCGGGCTTTCCCTCTTCCCTGCCTCTCGGATGGCCCAGGGCTCACTCCCTGCCCGGAGCTGCCCAGAGCCCCCTCGCCACATCAGGCCCCCAAAACACCTTGGCTTTGAACCACAAACACATCCTTATCAAAGGTCATGTTAAGTCTGGGGGAAATTCCTCTGTGTCGGAGCGGCACAGCAAGTGAAAATAGAAGGTGGCCTTCAAGGCTGCAAGTGGCGCACACGTGTGGGTGTGGACGGGCCACAGTGGGCCCTCTGGCAGCTGGGGGAGGGGCATACCTCTTGGGCATCTGGCAGAGCTTGGCTGGTCCGGCCTGGGCTTGTCACCACTCCCTGGATGACTGCTCTCGGGTGTTTTCGTCGGATGTAGGTGGAAGACGACCACCTGTTCGAGAAGGCGGAGGTCAACTTCTGGGCCGAGCCCCTGATGTTTGTGAAGCATCTCTGCGAGCACCTCCACAGTCTGCTCTCCAAGACCGGCTGGCGCCCCCCCAGCCCCGACTGGCTGTGTCACCTGCGGGGGACGCTGTCGGGGCAGCGCCAGCTCCTGGCCCAGCTCTTCAGAGAGCTCCCGCCCGCTGCAGAGTTTCGGAAGACAGTGGAGTTCAGCAGACTGCGTGTTCAGGAGGAGAGGACTTTGGCTGGCCTGAGGCTGCTGGCCTCTCTGGCCGGGCAGGGAGGAGACCCCCAGCTCCCGGGGCTGCGGGAGCCCCCGCAGAGGCGAGTCAGTGGACCCTCCCGGGAACAGAAAGGGTGTTGAAGAGAAGAGACAGGGGGCCGGGGGTGCCTGTTGGAAACGTGTTGAACAGAAAGCTGGTTTTTCTCCGCTCCAGGCCTGGCCCACTTCCGTGGCTGGTCCAGTGTTCCGTGGCTTCTTTCTTACTGAGGAGTGTTCCCTCAGTTCATTCATCCCAGGCAGCCTCGTTTATTGCAGCTACTGTAGGAAGTGAGGCTGCCCCGCTGAATCTTTCCTCTGTTCCCAGGTGCAGGCCACCTGCAGGCCTGCGGGAGCCTCTTCCGTCCCCCGGGGCCTCTAACATCCAAGCGTAGCCACCCAGCATTTCTGTGAATCGACTACACAGAACTGAGTTCTAACACACCCATGAGCCCCGCCGCCCCTTCTGGCTGTTTGTAGGCGCTGGAGTCGTTGGCAAACAGCCCAATTGGTCAGGTTTCTAAATTTTATTCCATTTTAGCAAAGTAGAAATATGTTCCACATGTTGGATCCTGGGAGAATTAAGTAAGGATCAACCTCATAGAAATAATTTTGTTTTTATTGTCTGCATGTATAAGTCCTGCAGTGACCTACACATTCCATCCTAATTATTCAAAGAGCCATTGAGAGCTCCCCTAACCACCCCCACCCCATACCTATGCGAATGCTAGGAAACCTGACTTTGGCACGCGGTGAAAGCAAATTGGAAGGAACCTGGAGAAAGAGAGCCAGAGTAAAGAACTCAATGCCTATACTGTGTACCATCATTTGTTTGGTGGCAACAAGAACGATTCCCATCTAAGACCCGGGGAAACACAGTTCTCCATTGCACTGATCTGTTCTGAGAAACCTTAGGGTTTTCTGTTTTTCCAAGTCCAGCCCAAGCACTCTTCCTGACACAGCCAGCAGGTGGCGCTCTTGCATACTTTTTGCTGCTGCTCTTTTTTCCTTAATCTATAATTTCAGAGTAAATGTTTCCCACAGGCTGTTATCTTGAAATGCATAGCTTAGATGGGCCATAGCTTCATCCACATTCATTTTCAGCCTAGGTATCTGAAAAGGCCATTTTGCTCATAGCCTATAAACCAGTTCAAGGTTTTAGGGTCTGTAAATATTTTTAAGTACTTCTCAGAGGGGAGGTCATTTCAAAGGATCTTTTTGTATGAGGGTCTGACGGTGCACGTTAGAGAAGAGGGATTTTCACATGTCCGTCTCCTGCGGCAGAAAAGGTGATGTCTCGAGTGTAATCTGTCTCTGGAAGAAGCTCGCTGCCACTGACATGCAGCCAAGGCCGAAGCACAAAGGCCTCCGCAGCAGGGCAGGAAGAAAGTTAACTCAGCGCCAGAGTCCTGTCCTAAAGCGAACAGGAAACTCCCTGGCTGGTTTTGCAACCAGGCAGCCCCAAATGTGTTTTTTTGTGATCCTGAAATAATTACCTAGCTAGGCATCTGTGTAGCCCACACCTGATGGAAAGTTGCCAACCTCACACTTTTCTGTTCTAAGACCTGCCTGGTGAGAAGTCAGGGCCTTAGTGGCGTGACGTGGTGATAAGCACGGGAGAATAATGACGAACCCGGCCCAGCAAAGCCCAGCTCACTGGAAAAGGCCAGTGCTCCTGTTTTCTCCATTTCAAGTGAAATAAAAGCAGTTACATAACGATGGGAGTATTTTGTACACGCAGGTACTCCGTACCAAAGCATGTTCCTACCATGTTTACATGTCGTCCCCAGAATCCTGCCACCACGTCTGCAGAGTGGGTGTTCTCGCTGCTGCGGCCTGGGAATTACCCCCGATTTTGATCTCTGCTGGCTGCAGCCAGCCTCGAAGGCAGGAGGAACAGATGTTCCCACTGGTTTTGTATCTGAAATCTTGTTGCTCCCCTAACGGCAGTGGTTAGGGGAAAGGCTGTTTTACACTTTGCTGATGCATTCCCCAGGAGAAACAGAAGGCGGACAGGCTCTGGAGGCCACCAGACAAAGCTCAAAACAGGGCCAGCCCTCGCCCAGCCACGTGGGGCAGCTCTCACCTCTCCCACGTCTCTGCCTGCCCCTGGCTCCAAACTCTAGGGGCCAGGACTTGGGTGCTCGCCCCGCTCCCCAGCTCCGCCACACTCACTATTCTGAGGACCCCCACCCACAGGGCCTGGCTTCCTCTTTATGCTTTGTCACTTTCATGCATAAGATGGCTTGTACTTGTTTTATCTTTTAGACACCTTCGCAGATACCTCATTTGCACCTTGACAAAAGGTGAGAGGTGAGAAAAGCATGCATTTTATCTTGAGTTTTACAAGCAAGGAAACCCAAGCACCAACTCGCCATGTGATTCGCTCAAGACCACATGCCGGGGGGTGGGGGGGCTAAACTCCAGCCCTACCCTGGACTCTAGCTCCCTGGGCAGGGAGGGGAGCAGAGCATGGGGAAGGCACACAGGGCCCTGAGCGACCCGCCTAGCTCGTTTTGTTCCAGGTTAACTGACACAATGATCACCAAAAGGAACGAACTTAGTGCGGACACAGCAAGTGGGGAGATCCACTCGGGGAGGGGTGGGGGCCAGGTAAACTTCCTTCCCTGAGCGCCCTGGACCTTCCAGCTAAGCGCGGCTGGGGTGCAGGCTGCCAGGTGGACGACAGCGCGGGCCTGGCCCCAGCTTTTTGGCAGCCAGTGCAGACTGAGCGAGAAGGTGCTTTCAGTGGCTTTCGCCTCTCGGCGCTGCGGGCGGGTGTCTGCCCCGTACCCAAACAGGGACGGCGCACCCTTCGGCAAACCGCATTTCTCAGTGCAAACTGTTGGGGCGTGGAGCTGAAGAGCGAAGGGGGTGCCCCACCGGGGCCGCAGGTCTGGCTCGGCCGGGGATGGGAAGTGGCCTGGAGCGCGCGACAGGCCCAGACTGCGCTGGGCGCGGACCCTCGGCGGCCGCGGCACCCCCAACGCCCCGGGAGGCCGGCGGGAAGCTACCTCCGCGCCTGCACGGCTCACCCAGCTTCTCCCCGCGTCCTCCGAGTCCGCTCCCCCGCCCGGGACGCCCCGCGCCACTCCACGCCTTTGGCCCCGGCTCAAGGTCTTGTGATGTGATTAGCAAAGCCAGCGCCTTGTCCTCAGACACTCAGCCCTGCCCGGCAGGCCCCGGCGCTCCAGCCCTGTTTACTGAGCCTGGGCGGGGAGAGGGGCGGAGAAACCAGCTCGGGAGCCTCCGGGCAAGACGGCGGCCGGCCGCCCGCGTGGCCGCTGCCGCCCCCACCCCCAACGCGTCGCTCCACGTGCAGCCCGGCCGGAGCCCCCGCCCTCCGTCCTGAGCACCCTTTGCAAACCAGACGGGCCTCGCGGACGGTTGGCAAGATTCGCGCATTTTGCAATTCCCGCGCCCAACACAAAACCCAGAGTAGCAGATAATAACTTGGCAAATCCGCCTCGCAGGAGCGGGCGGGGACAGACCCGTCCAGGACTGCAGAGCCCTGATCACGTTACACGTGCTGGGGCTTTCCACCACGGCAGCCCCAGCAGAGGGCGAGAGCCGCGTCCGCCGGCCGCCACCCACCCAGCAGCACCCAGCCCGGCCGAGCTCTCCGTGCCGCCCCGGGCGCCCCGGCGGCCGGCCCCGCCCCGAAGTCTCCCCGCTCCCTCCCCCCTCCGGAGGAAAAAAATTGGCGGCGGCCAATGGGAAGCCGGGAAGGCGCCTGACGTCCGCGAGCCGGCGGGCGGCGTTGCCTGGAGACCCCGGCGGGGTCAGCGCGGTGTCCCCGCCCCCCGCGCGCCCGCCCCGCCGCGGCCGGGCGCGCGGGCTCTATATAGGGCGCGCGCTCGCGGGCCGCCGAGTTCCAGCAGTCCGCGAGCTGCCGTCGGCTCCGCGCGGGGGGCGGGCCGGCACCCCGGGGCGCGGAGGAGCGCGCTCTGCTTCCCTCTCCTCTTCCCCCCCGCCCCGCTCCGCACTCCAGGGCAGCCCCTGCCCGGTCCGCGCCGCTTCTCCGCTCGCCCCGCGGCAAACTTTCGGCCCCTGCCCGCCCCTCGCCCGTTATTCGTCGTGGCTCGAGGCCGGCCGCGCCGCCCCGAGGGCTCCTCCCGACCTCCCCGCCTGCGGCTCCGACCATTACGGGACCCAGAAACATGTCGACCACACTTCTGTCCGCCTTCTACGACATCGACTTCTTGTGCAAGGTACGCGGGGCAGCAGGGAGGGAGAGGCGGGCGCGCGGGCCAGCGGAGGCCCCGGGCCGTCTCGGACGTGGCGCGTCTGCCGCCCCCGCGTCGGGGCGACCCCTCCGCGCCGTGACTTTCCCGGCGGGGAAGAGTCCCGCCGCTTGCAGCCGGGTGTGCTCGAGCCTTGTGGGCGGGGAGGAGCCGGCGGCGGCCACGCTGCCCGGGGCTTCCCGGACGGTGTTTGCGCCGCCCACCCGGCGGCCCGCGGGCTGCAGATCACATGTCGGAGCCCAGCGCGGCCAGGCTGGGCGGCCTCCGCCCTCGCCGGCCTTGCTCGCAAACTTGCTGCTCTTTTGCGCGTGTGTACGGGTGGAGGAGGGCGGAGGCCGAGGCGAAGCCTGCAAAAAAAAAAAAAAAAAAAAAATGGGGCGAAAAGGAGCTGGGAAAGAAGAAGCCAGAGGTTGGGGCTGACTGTGCAGCTAGCCTCCCCGTCCGTCTTTTCATCCCTTCCCCGCTCGCTCTCCCCTCCCCGGCAGACGGAGAAATCCCTGGCCAACCTCAATCTGAACAACATGCTGGACAAGAAGGCGGTGGGGACGCCCGTGGCCGCCGCCCCCACCTCGGGCTTCGCGCCGGGCTTCCTCCGACGGCACTCGGCCAGCAACCTGCACGCCCTGGCGCACCCCGCGCCGAGTCCCGGCAGCTGCTCGCCCAAGTTCCCGGGCGCCGCTAACGGCGGCAGCGCGGCGGCCGGTGGCCCGGCCTCCTATGGCACCCTCAAGGAGCCGTCGGGGGGCGGCGGCGGCGGCACGGCCCTGCTCAACAAGGAGAACAAATTCCGGGACCGCTCGTTCAGCGAGAACGGCGAGCGCAGCCAGCACCTCCTGCACCTGCAGCAGCAGCAGCAGCAGCAGCAACAACAGAAGGGAGCCGGCGGCTCCCAGATCAACTCGACCCGCTACAAGACCGAGCTGTGCCGGCCCTTCGAGGAGAGCGGCACGTGCAAGTACGGCGAGAAGTGCCAGTTCGCGCACGGCTTCCACGAGCTGCGCAGCCTGACGCGGCACCCCAAGTACAAGACGGAGCTGTGCCGCACCTTCCACACCATCGGCTTCTGCCCCTACGGGCCGCGCTGCCACTTCATCCACAATGCCGACGAGCGGCGGCCCGCGCCGTCGGGGGGCGCCTCCGGGGACCTGCGCGCCTTCAGCGCGCGCGATGCGCTGCACCTGGGCTTCGCGCGGGAGCCGCGGCCCAAGCTGCACCACAGCCTCAGCTTCTCGGGCTTCCCGTCGGGCCACCACCAGCCCCCGGGGGGCCTCGAGTCGCCGCTGCTGCTGGACAGCCCCACGTCGCGCACGCCGCCGCCGCCCTCCTGCTCCTCGGCCTCGTCCTGCTCCTCCTCGGCCTCCTCCTGCTCCTCCTCGGCCTCGGCGGCCTCCACGCCCTCGGGCGCCCCGACGTGCTGCGCCTCGGCGGCGGCAGCGGCGGCCGCGGCCGCGCTGCTCTACGGCTCCGGGGGCGCCGAGGACCTGCTGGCCACCGGCGCGCCCTGCGCCGCCTGCTCGGCCGCCTCGTGCGCCAACAACGCCTTCGCCTTCGGCCCGGAGCTGAGCAGCCTCATCACGCCGCTCGCCATCCAGACCCACAACTTCGCCGCCGCCGCCGCGGCCGCCGCCTACTACCGCAGCCAGCAGCAGGGCCTGGCGCCCCCCGCGCAGCCCCCGGCGCCGCCCAGCGCGCCCCTCCCCGCCAGCGCCGCGGCCGCCGCGCCGCCCTCGCCGCCCTTCGCCTTCCAGCTGCCGCGCCGCCTGTCCGAGTCGCCGGTGTTCGACGCGCCCCCCAGCCCCCCGGACTCGCTCTCGGACCGCGACAGCTACCTGAGCGGCTCCCTGAGCTCGGGCAGCCTCAGCGGCTCCGAGTCCCCCAGCCTGGACCCCGGCCGCCGCCTGCCCATCTTCAGCCGCCTCTCCATCTCCGACGACTGAGGCAAGAGGGCGCCAGTGAGGAGGAGGAGGAGGAAGGGAAGGCCGCCGTGGGGGAGCTGGAGGGCGGCGGGGCCGAAGGCCGCAGGCCCGACCCGAGAGCCTGGACTCGAACTGTGTGCGGGGAGGGGTCCGCACTCCTCCCCCCCGCCTTTCGGTTTCCTCTTTTTTTTTATAATTATTATTTTTATTATTATTATTACCAAGTTTTCAAGTCTTGTTGAGCAACAAAAAGCCAACGAACTTTTTGTATGGATGAACAAAATGCAACAGGGCAGTTGTGATGCGAATAGAACAAAAAAAGCCAAACCTTTGAAACTCTTTTAGGTCTCCGGTGAGACTGGGACTCACGTCCGCCCAGCACAGCAGCTGCCAGCCACCATTCCAGTCCTCACTTGAAATGCGGCGGGTCCGGTCCGGATGCAGACCCCTGCCTGGAACGGGGGCCGCCAGCCACCACCTTGCTAACCTATGGGCTTTTAGAATCCAGTATTTCTGCCAAGAATATGCCTTGATAGGAGCCCTCATAGTTTCGTTTCGTTTCTTTCTTTGTTTTTTTTTTTTAACATAGTTAGGCGTACATCTGGGGGAAGAAAACAAACCCTTGCATTCCAAAGTTTCATACTGGTTACTGGGTTCATTGCCACCACTTAGTGGATGTTTAGTTTAGAACCATTGCTGTCTGCTCTCTGGAAGTCGTGGGCAGAGCTTAGTTTGTAATCGTTGGGGAATAACTGCTGAATTTTTAGCTGTTTTGAGTTGATTCGCACCACTGCACCACAACTCATGAAAAAAAAACTATTTAACTTATTTATTATCTTGTGAAAAGTATACATTGAAAATTTTGTTCATACTGTATTTATCAAGTATGATGAGAAGCAATAGATATATATTCTTTTATTATGTTAAATTATGATTGCCATTATTAATCGGCAAAACGTGGAGTGTATGTTCTTTTCACAGTAATATATGCCTTTTGTAACTTCACTTGGTTATTTTATTGTAAATGAGTAAAACAAATCTTAATTTAAGAGATTGTATGTAATATTTATTTCATTAATTTCTTTCCTTGTTTACGTAAATTTTGAAAGATTGCATGATTTCTTTACAGAAATCTATGTTGATGCTGTGGAAGTAGTTTGAGGACTATCTTAGGAGTTTTCTTAGAATGTATAATGGTTGTAGCCCATCCAAGTTTATAGAAAAAAAAAATGACCATGCTTTGCAATCAGGCTTAAGTGTGGCATGCTTTTTTTCTAATTCCACCTTTATAAACTAGCAAAAAAAAAGTATTTTGTTTGCTTGTTTCACCACTTCTACTGTGACACTCTGGAGTATACAGACATGTAGCAATAATGGGGGGGGGGGGTAGTCTCAGTGCCTTCGAAAGGGCCCGAACTTGCCTTAAATCTTCCTCAACCAAATAAGTATTTTGTTAGTGCTTGAGAATCTGAATGTAGGATGGGTTCAACTGCACAAAAGGAAGAGATCTTTACCACTTTTTTTATAGAGATACAAAGAGGCCACCTCTTAGCGCTGAAATGATATCTAGTACATGAATATGCCTTGTTTGATTACAGAAAATTCCAAAACTTGTACTATTCTATTTTTTTCCGTGTAGAAGGGCAGGGACGTTTCCCGAGCCTTCGTGGACAGCGGATGAATGGGCGGTCGCTCTAGTGTGTGTAGGTACAGGTGGCTGGAGCACCACGCGCGCACCCTTGGACTGCTCTCGCGGAAGTAGGTGTTTGAATGTAACAAGAGAAGTCAACTTGAGTTGTAATATATTTTGGGGAATCAGTTCACTACAAATTGTGACTGTAAACATTGTACTGTAAATGTTTTGTAGTTTTCCCCCAATAAAATTTTTGGGAAAAAAACTGGTCCTGTGGAAGCAGTTCTCTTTTTAAGCAGCAAAGTCTGGCTCGCTCTGCTGTGGGCATGTCAGGCACGGCCCAGGTGTTGGGCGTCGGAGGGGAGCACGCTGGTGGAGCCTAACTCCACAGGAACCTGTGTTTTTTATGACGAATTCCTTTAGCTGAGGGGAAGTAGTTACTGGGACTATGAGTGGCACTGGTTAACTGTCCCCTTTGCTAATAAGATGCATCCCGGCCTGGGCCAACGGGCTGAGCCTGGCGGGAGCCCTCAGGGGGCGTGGTCTGCATGAGTCACTGAACGGGTCACGTGGCCGCAGTGGCAGCTGAAGGTCCTTTTTTTTTTTTTTTTTTTTTTCCTTTCCTGCTGGGACGCCCAGGAAGCAGAACTGCTTGGTGGGGAAGGGGCAGAGGCTCGCTCTGCCAGCCCAGGCCCACTGGGCCTGGGGCCTGAGCTGAGGTGGACAGCCAGGCCAGCCTGGGTGGGAGAAGGGTGGCTTTGGCTGGACTTCGGAAGGCTTGACAGTGTCCTTGCTGGGAGGGACGGGCAGGAGGATTGAGCAGATTAAACTTGGATCTGGGTGATGTTTGTTTACGCAGACAACTTCCTCTGGGAGTGAGCACAGACAAGTTACTTATGCAAGAGGAGTTGGTGTCGGGGCTGGATGTGTCTAAGTGACCAGAAAGCCGGTCTCTGGAAAAGGGAAAAGACTGCATTGATTGCCTGCTGATTCTCAAACAGTTGAACAAAATCTTGCTGTGATGACTCCTCCATTCTTCTCTTTAAAACACTACTTTAAAAACTTCAAAAATGAGGTTCATAAATCATGTCTTTTCTTCCCCATCCCCCTTCCCACACACACACGGCCTAACACTTCGCAAAAGGAGGTAAGAGATTCAGCCCCGGGTTGCTCACTTCTCTGCAACAGCTGGGCCTTATCAACCCCTGCCTGCACCCCTCCCGTGGGCCCTGCATCAGCCTGGGTCTCCTGTGACTCACAGCTGAGAGGGAGGGGCGGGGGCGCGCTGGTGCAGCCCCAGGCCTGGGGCAGCTGGTTCGCGTTAACGATGATTGCACTGGTGTTAACTGGAGCGTTTTGGGGCTTGGCGCGCTCTGCCAAAGGGGCTGGGGAACTGAATCAGAGTTCTCCCAGATGCAGGGGCGGGGGCGGGGGTGGATGGCTGAAAGTCTCCACTGGGGGGGGGGGGGGGGGAGTTTCAGGGCAAGGGGGAGGTGCAAAGACCCTGCAGGCTCCCTGGCCTCTCCATCATGAAGAAAATGCAGCAAGGAGGAAATGTCTACAGCGTGGTGCTGTTTAGGCCAAACTGCATTTCAAAGGCCTTGCTTCCACTCCGTTCCCAAACTTACTTTTCTAAACCAGCACTGTTTCAAACTTGGCTTGTTGGAAAGACCGACTGCTGGCAGCTGAAGTTTGATGTCTTCAAAACCTGGGGTGGGGGTAGAGGGTGTCGCCAGGCGGTTTCCTCTTGCTGCAGCCCTGTGGGGGGCGGGGGGAAGGGCCCCGGCTGGGGTGGACAGCAAAGCACAATGCCATGGGGGCCTGACTGCCCCTGGCAAAGCTTTCTTGCAAGTGAAGGAAATAGAAGCAAAAAATTGCTCGCAAGGACTAACAGGGCATCCCGGCCTGGGGAACGGAGCTGGAGCGGATGGAGTCCAGGTAAGTCCTTTCCTGCTGCGTTGTGACAGCAGGCGCAGACTGTGAGAGTGTGGCATCTCCCAGACGAAAGAACAAGGTGTGTTTTCAAGCAGCCCGCGACCGTGTGTCACCTGAGCTCCAGAGCAAAAATGCTTGCGCGTGCGCAGCTCCCACCGCTCATGCTGTCTGAATCCACTGCTGATTGTGTGAGAGGGACACACACACACACACACACAGCGGCTCCAGCCATGGGAGGAGATGGAGGGCTGTGAGCCCTGGGACAGCTCAGGAGCCCCGATTGCAGGGCCAGGCTTGGTGGCCGTGATGCGGGAGAAGTCTGACGCTCCATGTTAAAACTTGCCTGGACACGGAAGCGTCCCTCAGAAAAAGCCTCGCTTCCCATTTCAGAGCACCGGTTCTGGCTGCTCCACTTCCAATCCAGCTCCCTGCTAATGCGCCTGGGAAAGCAGCAGAGAATGGCCCAAGTGTTTGGCCCCCTGCGCCCACGTGGGAGACCCGGAAGAAGCTCTTGGCTTCAGCCTGGTCCAGCCCTGGCTGTCCTGGCCATCTGGGGAATGAACCAGTGGATGGAAGATCTCTCACTCTGCCTTTCAAATAAGTTTTTAAAAAAAGAAAAGAAAAAGCCCAGGTGAGCCTGCAAGGGAGGAAGCCTGCTAGAAAGCTACCGACCTTGGAGGGAGCCGTCCCCAGGAACCCACTCCACTCCGGCTTATTTGTGGTGACAGCGAGGGCAGATGTGACTGTCACCAGGTTTGCTTGAAACCGGAAGTTGCACAACCCTGAGAGGCTGACTGGCTGCGGGGTTCAGGCCGGGCAGGCTCACCTCCGGCAGGGCCCCGGCCCCTCTGTGTTGCTGCTGCCTCATTGAACTGTATTTCTGTTTTCTTGTTCGCACTCCCAGGGAGCTGTGCAGAGCTGTGGCCATCTGGGACAGTTCCAGTTCCCTGCTGCCAGGAAGGCCAAGGAGGGAGGGTGGGGCCAGGGCCCCGTGGTGCATGGTGGCGGGGCAGCCTTCCCCGCTAAGCCCTGCAGAGGGAGGTGAGAGAGCCCAGCAGCTGGAAGCCACAGCTCCAACAGGGCACAGTCCTGTCCAGGCAGTCTTGGGCAGACCTTGAAGTATATGTCTGCGTATCCAGGGATGGGGAGGGGAGGTCCATGGAGGTGTGCCCATGTGCTTCTCCATCAGTGTGAGCACACCAGTGTGTGTGTGTGTGTGTGTGTGTGTGCAGCAGGTGTCTGTGTGCACGTTGTCCTGCTATGTGTTATATACATGTAGGCAGGTACTCTGTGTGTGTGTGAGTGTGTGTGCTCTATACGGATGTTGAGATGTGTCTGGGGTCTATAGGGGTGTGTTGTGATGTGGGGGTTCAGTGTGTTTGCAGGTGTATGTGTACAGGAGGGTACCTCAAGAAGTTTGTGGAAAAATGAAGTTCAAAACTTTTTGTACCAAATAAAAGTATCTTTAAATCGCACTCTCCATGAGCTCTGTGCCTCACCGTGTGTGTGTGTGTGTGTGTGTGTGTGGTGGGCAGGTGTGTCCATGGGGCTGTGAGTGGACCTATGTGTGAGGGTTGGTTTCGGTTCAGGTGGCCGTGTGGGGAGCTGAGAGCATTGCTATGGGTTTGGGTCTGCATGTGTGCAGGTATTTCTGTGGGGGACGGGGCGTTACCGAAGTCTAAAGAGGAAACACAGGCCTCTTTCAAGTTTAAAAACTGCATTCAAAACCCGGAAGTGAGGCCACTGGGCTTCCGCTTCCTGCAGGGCAGCGGCCAGGTCAGAGCCGAAGGCGGGGTGGCTGGAGAGGCCCCAGGCCCGCAGGGACCCCAGCCCCACCTTCACTGCCCGGCACACCTGCGCTCTGCTGGCTGCCTGGGACATTTTTAGAAACCATTCTTTCTCTGGCGGTGGGGAGGGCGAGCGGGGGGCCCTATTTTCCTCTGGTTAGAAATAGCTCTTGCCAGATAGGAATTCTTGTGCCCCGGGAGTGAGAGGCAGCTCCGAAATAGAAGGAAAGATATTGAGGACTCGAGACAGACAAGAAAACTCCTGAGCTTGCCGAGACCGAGTTTAAAATATTCCTCTAAAAATAAGCTTTGTTTTCCTTACAGATTCCTCTGGCAATCGGGCCCTCGTGTCGGGGTGCTCGCCGGCCTGGGAAGCCGGGCGGAATTTTTAAAAAAGCGAGTGTTTCCCAGCTGTGGCCTTGGAAAGTTCTGTTTGCCATTTATTAAACTCCCCGTTTCCGGCTAATGAAAATTATTCTCAAATAAAAGTCCGTGGCCCAGCCGCATTTGATGGAACCCAGAATTCCCGGTGACCTCCGTGCAGAGACCATGGTGGCTGTGGGGTGGCCGGAGTCCCCTCCACACCGCCTTGGAAATGCAGGCCCGGGGCCTCATCTTCCTGGGTCCCGCCCCTCCCTGCCGGCCCGTGGGGACAGTGAGAAGGGGCTGCAGGGTAAGTGGGTGCCCGCTGTCTGCTTCCCCAGGGCCGCTAATGACCTGAGCAGGGGTGAGCACGCCGAAGGGCAGGGACCTTGCCTGAGGCCAGTGACCAGGTGGATGCTCTGCTGCCTGGTGGTCTCTCCCTGGCCTGGCTCCTGCGGAGGGTTCAGGTCCAGCCACGACCAGGGTGCCAGGACCAATGTCAAGTCCCAGAGTTGGGTGGGACTGGATGGCCATCCAAGACCACCTGCTAGGCAGATGGAAGTCGGAGCCACGGTGTGTGATTTGGACTTGCTGGCTGTCCCCTCCCACTGCTGAGGGCCAGGAGGCTGGGCCTGCTGCCCAGGGCACGGTTTATCTGCTGAGTGCCCGCTCTGGGTAAGCCGAGGGTGTTTTCAGGGAGCCCCTGCACGGCTGCGCCACCGTTTGTCCATTCACTGGTCAGCTGAGGGTCATTCCAGCTGTCCCCACCTTTGGGCTGCTGTGGACACCTCCCACCGGTGGTGGGGGGGAGTGGGGGAACACACGTGCTTTCTGTGCAGTGTTCGCGTAGGAGCGGAGCTGCTGAGTCGTAGGGCGAGCGGATACTTAGCTTTTTGAGGAGCAGCTGTGTTGTTTTCAGAGTGATGTGTTGGTTCTTATAGAATCGTCCTGTCAATGTCTGTCACCTGCTATGGACCTCGTCTGATGTTCTATAACAAAGTTCTTCACGTGTTCACAATCACCAGCGAGTAGAAACAACCCAAATACCCATTGGCAGATGAACGGATAAACAAACGTGGTATGTCCACACAATGGGCTATGACTCGATCATATAGAATAGTGAGGTGGGGGAGAGGGGGAGGAAGGGAAGGAAGTACGGTCATCTTCTTGGAATTGTATCTATGAGATGTGTTCTCTTTCGATTAGTATAAATTCTAAAGTTAAAAGAATATCTAGGCCGGCGCCGCGGCTTACTAGGCTAATCCTCTGCCTTGCGCCGCCAGCACACCAGGTTCTAGTCCTGGTTGGGGCGCCGGATTCTGTCCCGGTTGCCCCTTTTCCAGGCCAGCTCTCTGCTGTGGCCAGGGAGTGCAGTGGAGGATGGCCCAAGTGCTTGGGCCCTGCACCCCATGGGAGACCAGGAGAAGCACCTGGCTCCTGCCATCGGATCAGCGCGGTGCGCCGGCCGCGGCGTGCTAGCTGCAGCGGCCACTGGAGGGTGAACCAACGGCAAAAGGAAGACCTTTCTCTCTCTGTCTCTCTCTCTCACTGTCCACTCTGCCTGTAAAAAAAAAAAAAAAAAAAAAAAAAAAAAAAAAAAAAGAATATCTAGCGAGGCCAGCATTGAGCACATTGCATTCAGCCACTGCCTACAACATGGCATCCTCATGAGTGCCAGTTCCAGTCTCGACTGCTCCATTTCTGATCCAGCTCCCTGCTAATGCGCCTGGAAGCAGCCAATGATGGCTCAGCTACTTGAGTTCCTGCCGCCCACGTGGGAGACCCAGATGGAGCTCCTGGCTACTGGCATCAACCTGGCCCAGCCCCAGCTGTTGCAGCCATTGGGGGAATAAACCAGCTGATAGAAGATCTATTTCTCTCTCTGTCACTCTACCTTTCAAATAAATAAATGAGACTTTGTACTGATATATACTACAACATGGATGAACCTCAAAAACATTATGCTAAGTGCAATAAGTCACTCGTGACTTTTACTAAGTGAAAGAAGTCGCATTTATGGGAAAATTAGGCAGATCCGTGGATACCAACAGTGGATGAACAGTTGCCGGGGCAGGAGGCCCAGAAGAATGGGGACTAAGGGCTGGAATGCAGGGTTTCTTCTTGAACTGATGGAATGTCCTGGAATTAGCTTGTAGTGATGGCTGCAGAACCTTGTGAATATACCTGTACTCAAATTTGTACATGTCTACACTTTAACGCGGTAAGTGTTATAATATATGAATTATATATCAACTTTTTCAAAAAGTATTGTCATTGTGGAGTGGGCATTTGGCCTGGCCCTTAGCATGCCAGGACACCCATATCCCACGTCCAGGTGTGTGGATTCTGACTCCAGCCTCCTGCTAATGCAGACCCTGGGAGGCACCTGACACCAACGTGAGAGACTTGGATTGAGGTCCTGGCTCTATACTTGGTCCTGGCCCAACCCCAGCCAATGCAGGAATGGGGAGGGGGTGAACCATCACATGGGAATGATAGCTATCTCACTCTCTCTCTCTCTCTCTGCCTCCTAAAATAAAATGGAATAAAATTGCAGCATTAAAAAAATATACTCACTAGCTGAAATCCAGGTTGTGAAGAGGAGGACAGGGTACTAAGGGAGCCTCTGCGAGGTGCACTGACCTCACCCAGGGCCAGACAAGCCCTGAAGAAGAAAGAAGGCCAAAGGGCTGGTGGAACAGCTTTTCAGACACGGGGCAATCAGTGCAAAGGCCCTGTGGTGCTGATGGTGGTGAAGTGCAGCTCCACAGGAGGGAAAAACGGCCAGGCTGTCTGGGGATGGAGGGCAGAGTGGAGTGGCACGGGGTGGCGTGGAGCTGGAGCTGAGCCCCTGAGACCCTTGGCCTGTTCCCTGCTGCACACCAGCTCCCCCAATGGACCAGCAGGGATTTGATTCAATGATTTTTATATTTTAGTTAAATGTTCTTGATCCATGTTTTTTTAGACTTATTTGTTTGAAAGGTAGAGTGACAGAGAGGGAGCCAGAGAGAGAGAGAGAGAGAGAGGTCTTCCATCCTCTGGTTCACTCCCCAAATGGCTGCAACAGCCTGGGCTGGACCAGGCTGAAGCCAGCGGCTAGGAACTCCAGCCAGGTCTCTCCCAGGAGTGCAGAGGCCCAAGCCCTTTGGGCATCACAACCTGCTGCTTCCCGCAGCGTTAGCAGAGAGCTGGCTTGGAAGGCAAGTTGCTGGGGCACAAGCAGCAACTTAACCCACAATTAATTTTTTCAGTAAAATAATTGCCCTCAACCTGCCCTCCACAATCCAGGAGGCTATCACTGGTGGGGGGCGGGCAGCGGGTCCCCTGGTGCTGTCAATCACTCTGGTGTTGGTCAGCCTTGAGCCCAGTTTGCAGCCTTTTTGGACTTTGGTTGCTTTATTTGGAAAATAAGGTTAGCAATAATAAAATGGATTAATCCATTGTTGTTAAAACGATTAAGTGAGGGGCAGGTGCTGTGGCCTGGCCTGTGATGCCAGCATCCCATATGGGTGCCTGTGTGCGTCCAGGCTGCTCCACTTCCTATCTGGGTGCCCGCTAATGGCCTGGGAAAGAAGCAGAAGATGGCCCTGGCCACCCACCTGGGAGACCTGGAAGAAGCTCCTGGCACCAGCCTGGCCCAGTGCTGGTCGTTGCGGCCATCTGGGGAGTGAATCAACAGATGGAAGATCTTTCTCCTCTCACCCTCTCTGTAACTCTGACTTTCAAGATGAATCTAAAAAAAAAAAAAAAAAGCTTCAGTGAGATAATTCATGCAAAGCGCCCTGCCCAGTACCTACAGTGTTAAGCAAGAAGTAACTGCCAGCTATTATTATTACTATCACACCCCCTGCACCTCCTCCCCAGGGTGCATACCCCCTGCAGGTCTCTTGGAATGCCTTAAAAATTCTAATCGCTACTGTTTATGGAGGCTTGCCCTGCACTAAAGCTTTACACATGTTAATGGCACTCCTAACAGCCCAAGGCTGAGGTCTCTTACTGTGCCCATTTCAAAGATGAGGAAGCTGATTCTGCTCCTGTGCCCTGGGAGGCGCACAATGGCTTAAGTGTTTGGGCCCTGCCACCCGTGTGGGAGGCCTGGATGGAGTTCCAGGCTCGTGGCTGGAGCCTGGCCCTGCCCTGCCTGTTGTAGGCATTTGGGGAGTGAGCCCACAGGTGGAAGATTTCTCTGTGTGTGTGTGTGTGTGTGTGTGTCTGTGTGTGTCTTTCCCTCTCTCCATCACTCTGCTTTTGAAATAAGTAAATAAATAAATGTTGAAAACAATATATCCATTCCCACCAAAGCAGACCCGAATCCCACGCTCCCCACCCACCCCCCACCCCCGCCCTGGGGACTGTGAGGCTCAGGGCACCAGGTCCCTAGAGAGATCCTGTCCAGCGGCTTCACAGGGAGAGCTAGAGGGCCTGTGGGGCGGACAACCAGGAGTTTGCAAACCATGGCCCTGTGCACCCGGAACCATGGCAGGGGCTGCAGCAGCAGAGGGCTGGGGCCAGCATCACCACTGCTGGGGAGGGGCCTGGTCACTCAGCAGCTCCAATCGCACCCCTCTGCTGCTCCCTACCTGTGCAACCCTGAGCAGTCCTCTGGGGTCGCACTGGGCAGGACACTGCAGTTCTGATGATACCAAGCCCCTCTGAGGGTGACCATAGACTAGCCCGTGGACGTGTCCAGGGCAGTGCCCAGCTCGGGGTCCTACGGAGGAAAGTGCTGGCTGACAGAGAGCACCCGGGCTGCCTGGGTTCACAGGCTGGCCCTGCCCAGGGACCATGCACAGCTGCTGATGCTCCCTGGGTTCCATTTCCTCCTCTGCAAATGCCAAGGCCTCAAAAGGTTATCAGTGCTGTGCAGTGAGAATAGAACCCAGGGTATGCAGAGTGCAATTCCTTGCTTTGTCATTCCTTGATTTTTCTTTTTTCATGCCTCATCAGGGACCCAGTCTGAGGGGAATCAGGAAGGCCTGGGGCCTGCCCACCAGCGGCTATGGGCTACGTAATTAGGATAGGTGTTGTGGTGCAGCCAGTTAGATTGACACCTGGGGCGCCCACATCCCACATCAGCATGCCTAGGACCCAGTGCCACTTCTGCTTCTGATCCAGTTCCCTGCTGGTGCACCTGAGAGGCAGCAGAAGAGGCCCAAGTGCTTGGGTCCCTGCCATCCACATAGAAGACCAGGATGGAGTTCTAGGCTCCTGGCTTTAGCCTAGCCCAGCCCTGGCTGCTGTAGGCATTTAGGGAACGAACCAGTGGATGGAAGATCCCTCTCCTTGTGTCTCTCCCTCTCTCTCACTCTGCCTTTCAAATAAATAAAGCATTTTTTGCATAAACTTAATTCATTAAAATTGAAGAAAAACTTACTGCCTCAGTTTAAACCAAATTTGTTTTATTTATGTATTTATTTATTATAAAGATTTTCTTTATTCAAAAGGCAGTGTGTGTGTGAGAGAGAGAGAGTAGAGAGAGATCTTGCATCTGCGGGTTCACTCCCCAAATGGTCACACGGTCAGGGCTGATCCAAGCTGAAGCCAGGAACCAAGAATTCCATCTGGGTCTCCCATGTGGGTGGCAGAGGCCCAAAGACTTGGGCCATCTTCTGCTGCTTTCCCAGGTGCATCAACAGGGAGCTGGATCAGAAGCAGAGCATTTGGGACCTTAACAGGCTTGTATGATGACTTAACCTGTGCACCACAGTGCCAGCCCCTAAACCAAATGTTAAACTCACTGCATTTTACATGCTCCATGGCCCCGGGTAGCTGGGAGCTGCTGCACTGAACAGCACAGAACATT
The DNA here is from genome assembly GCF_964237555.1 of Oryctolagus cuniculus. Taxonomy (NCBI): domain Eukaryota; kingdom Metazoa; phylum Chordata; class Mammalia; order Lagomorpha; family Leporidae; genus Oryctolagus; species Oryctolagus cuniculus. The sequence continues at coordinate 159,518,436 of NC_091433.1, forward strand.
TCTGTCATCACTGAAGGTTTCTTTCATAGAAGAAAGTACTGCTAGGCAGCACTGCTGGTCTAGAAGATTCTATTAAAATGTAAACAGCTATGTCAGGGAAATGCAAAACAAAAACACAATAAGGTTTCACCTCACCCCAGTTAGAATGGTTTTCATACAGAAATCAACAGACAACAAATGCTGGTGGGGATGTGGGGGAAAAGGTACCCTAATCCACTGTTAATGGGAATGTAAACTGGTAAAGCCACTATGGAAGACAGTATGGAGATACCTAAGAAATCTGAATATAGATCCACCATATGACCCAGCCATCCCACTCCTGAGAATTTATCCAAGGGAAATGAAATCAGTAAACAAAAGAGTTACCTGCACCTCCATGTTTATTGCAGCTCAATTCACAATAGCTAAGACATGGATCAACCTAAATGTCAACCAGACTGGATAAAGAAATTATGGGATATGTACACTATGGAATACTACACAGTGGTTAAAAAAAAATGAGGGGCCGGTGCTGTGGCACAACGGGTTAAAGCCCTGGCCTGAAGTGCTGGCATCCCATATGGACACGGGTTCTAGTCCCAGCTGCTCCTCTTCTGATCCAGCTCTCTGCTGTGGCCTGGGATAGCAGTGGAGGATGGCCCAAGTCCTTGGTCCCCTGCACCCACATGAGAGACCTGGGAGAGGCTCCTGGCTCCTGGCTCCTGGCTCCTGGCTGCTGGGTTTGGGTCAGCACAGCTCCAGCCATTGTGGCCATCTGGGAGTGAACCATCAGATGGAAGACCTCTCTCTCTGTCTCTACCTCTCTCTGTAACTCTTTCAAATAAGTGAAATAAATCTTTAAAAAAAAAAATGAAATCCAGTCATTTGCAACAAAATGGATGAATCTGAAAAACATCAATCTTAGTGAAATAAGCCAGTCCCAAAGGGACAAATACCATATGTTCTCCCTGATCAGTGAGAACTAATACAGCACCTAAAACAAAATCTGTAGAAGTGAAATTGACACTTCGAGAAGGGATGACTTGAGCTGCCCTTGTCTTGACTGTCGAGGAACAGTTTCGTGTTTTTTTTTTTTTTCCTTCATCCTATTTGTTGAACTCTTTACTTAACATGGAGTTAACCATCTGTGTATAAAGTCAATTGAAAATACATCTCAGTAAAAAATAAGAGTGGGAATAAGAGAAGGAGGAGGAAGTTTGTAACTATAAAGCTGTATAGTTATGCATACATTCCTATGGTCTTACTTCTAAGGGTACATTTTAAAAACTTGACATGGGACTCCAATCCCACTAATCTTGGTGGTAAAAATGTCATCTTAATTGTTAAAGTGATAATATTAAATGTTAAACATATAGATAGGATTAAGTGTTAAAGTGATCATATAAATACGATCAAGTGCCTGTGGACTGTGAGTGGCAGCGGGGAGTAGGGAAAAATCGAGCTCCATCCAACTCCCCACAGTGCAGGGCACCTCGCAGCTGTGCCTGGAGCTGGGACCCGCCTCCCCTCAGCTCTGCCCGGAGCCGGGACCTGTCTCCCCTCGGCTGTGCCTGTCTCACAGCTGGGCTGCTCAGGCACCCGGTCACCCACACCGGGACCCAGCATCCTCCTCCGGTCTTTTCTCTCCCTTCCCTCCACCCCTTGTGCCTGACTGCCAAAGCCTGCTGACTGTTCCCTGCCTACGCCTGGCCTTTGCCTCCATCTCTCTGTCTCTGCTGCCTCACCCCTACAACTCAGGCCTACTCATCTCTCACTGGGACGCCGGGCCAGCTTCCCAGAGCCAGTTTCTACAACACTCGAGCATGTGTGTGGCACACACTGCTTGAGGGACTGGCATTGTGGCATAACAACTGAAGCCACCCTTGCAACCCTGGCATCCCATGTTGGAGTGGCGGTTTGAGTCCGGCTGTTCCATTTCCAATCCAGCTCCTTACTGATTTGCCTGGGAGGCAGGAGAAGATGGCCCAAGTACTTGGGCCCCTGCCATCCACGTGGGAGACCAGGATGGAACGCCAGCTTGGCAAATGGAAGTTCTCTCTCTTTCCCTCCCTCTCTCTGTTACTCTGCCTTTCAAATAAATATATCTTAAAACACACACACACACACACACACACACACACACACCACTGCTTGGGCTGCATCCCAAATTAGATTGCCTTGGTTCGAGTTCTCCCTCTTCTGATTCCAGCTTCTGCTAATGCACACCCTGAGAGGCAGCAGAGGATGGTTCAGGTACGTGGGTCCCTGCCAGCCACACAGGAGACTTCTGGGAGACTCTGGTTGAGTTTCTGGCTCCTGGCTTCGGCCTGGCACAGACCTGGCTTTGAGGATATTTGGGGAATGAACCAGCAGATGGATTTCTCTGTCCCTCTGCCTTTCAAATAAAAGCAAATATAAAAGTTTTAATGTAAAAAATAAATAAATACAACACTTAGACAATCGTGCCCTTCCCTGCCCTGCTAAGGGTCCATCACCCGTGGCAAATCCAGCCTCCCAGTGGGCCCTCTGAGGCCTCCCTCCTCTGCCCGGTGCTCCAGCGATTCCTGCCACGGTCACACCCTTGGGCCTCCCCCTGGGAGGCACCCAAGGTCCCCACTCCCCCCTCTGCCTTGCCTCCTCCTGCTGTTTCCAGCCAGGCTGAATCTCAAGGTCAGATCTAAGCCCCTCCCGCGGCTCACCCCGGGCCCGTGCAGGCCTTAATTGGGGCGCGTGTCACGTTGTCCTACGTGGGCTGGCTGTGTCTCTTCCTCTCTGGCTTGCATGTTCCTCAAAGCAAAAACACGGGTCCCTTCTTGTGCCCCCAAGCCTGGCTCCTGTGAGATTGACACTGCGCTCTCCTATTTGACGGACGAGGAAAAGGAAACCAGAAAAAGGAAGACACATGTCCCTGATGCCTCTCCTCGCCCCCACAGAGAGGGCAGAGTGCCAGGGGCCGTTCAGTGCTGCCTGGGAGAGAGACCTCGCATCGGTTTTTTTCCTCTTATTCCAATCTGCTGCCTGCTTGTTATGAGTAACCAAACAGCGGGCATTGAAGTGCAGTGTGTGTGCATGGAAAAATCCCTGACCCCTCCTCCCAGGGCCATGCAGGAAAGATGACCGTTGGGTAACCACGTTGTGCAAAGTGCTCCACAGCATTGCCCATGCTGCCGTCTATAAATCCTGAGACACACACTTTCATGTGGGTTTTGGTTCACAAAATGGGCTCCTACTGTCAGCCGTGCCCCGCTCCCCCCTGCCAACACACACACACACAAAGGCCGTTAGCAGCCAGGGCTGAGCTGGTCTAAAGCCAGGAGCCAGGCACTCAGTTCAGGTGTCCCACGTGGGGGGCAGGGACTCAACACTTGAGGCACCACCTGCTGCCTCCCAGGGTGTGCACTAGCAGGAAGCCAGAATCAGGAGCGGAGGCGGGACTCGAACCCAGCCACTCTGACATGGGATGCTGGGGTCCCAGCGGTAGCCTAGCTGTCCCGCCAAATGCCCCCCATGCCGGCCCCTGCTTTTAGCAGCTGCACAGTTTCCGTGTTCCGAGGGGCCTGGTGAGGGAGGTGGAGGCGCTGCCCCGTTTCTCTCCCGAACGATGCAGTGTGAACACTGCTGTACTCACGCAGGCCCACCCGCGGGTGACTCCGTTGGGTGAATCTCTACAAGCAGCCTTGCGGGTTCCAGGGCCACTCATGGTTTCTATGGAGGGCGACATGCACTTAGAAGCATGAAACCCGCCATCCCTGGGACCCTGCCCAAGGTCGCCCGGACACCCCACCTCCCCGTGCCACTGCAGCTGGATCCCCCTCTCTCCCTGCACATCCGTTCGGAGTTTCGGGAGTCCAGCCAACAGCCACTCCCCCCGGGCTCTGGTCCGTCTCCCTGCCCTGTCCTCCGTTCCTTCTTGCCGGGTGGGTGAGGGGGAGGCCGGCTCTGTGGTGCAGTGTGCCGGCGATGCCAGCATCCCGGCTCCTCCGCTTCCAATCCAGCTCCTGCTAACGCGCCTGGGAAGGCAGCAGAGGATGACTCAAGTTCTTGGGCCCCTGTACCAAGTGGGAGACCCCGATGAAGCTCCTAGCTCCTGGCCTTGGCCTGCCCCAGCCCTGGCCGTTGCGGCCAACTGGGTAATGAGCCAGCCGGTGGAAGATCCCCACCCCCCTCTGTAACTGCCTTTCAAATAAAAATAAAAATAAAAAAGACAAACCCTTCTGGGGTTGTCACCACCTGGGTTGTCACGTGGAGCCCTGGGACAGGCTCAGATCCGTCCCACAGGGCTGAGAGCACCTGGGCCTGAGTGACAAGGGGGTGGGCAGGTGCCCCCCTGAAACCGTGACGGCGGGGACAGTGGAGTGATCCGCAGGACACGTGAGCATGTGAGACCCCGTGGGGGAGTCTCCGAGTGAGTGACGGCGGGCATGACTCGGCGCGCCAGTGAGCTGCTCGGTGGTTGTGTCAGGCGTTATGTAACGGGGCCCTCCCTGGGGCCATGAAACCACAGTGGTGTAACCGCCAGGCCGGCGGGAGGGAAGGCAGGGAGAGGGGACACCGCTTCTCCGCCTCCGGGGCCCCACAGGGAGGGCCAGGGGTGACAGCTGCGGGACAGGAGAGAGAGGAGAGTCCGGCCAGGGTCCCCCTGCGCCTCCCTGTTCTGCCGTGGCCATGACCCCCAGTCGCCAGGCACAAGCCTTCCTCACCCCCCCAGAGGCCCTCAGGGTACCAGTGTCGCAGGGGCCGATGCCTGGCATTGGAGCCCATCGGCCTGCGACAGACCGGCGTGGGCCGCACAGTTCACCTGTCCACACCCACACGGTGGATTCAGGGCCAGCTGTCCCCCGCTACACACACACTTCAAAACTTCATAGAAAATGGAATTAAAAAATGAGTTTATGGAGCAGGTGTTTAACCTAGCATTAAGACGTCTGCATCTCATCTTGGAGAGCCTGGGTTCAAGTCCTGGCTCCAGCTCCTGCTAATGCAGACCCTGGGAGACAACCATGATGGCCCAGGTGAGTGGGTTCCTGCTGCCACCAAGAGGACACGGGAGACCTGGATGGGGCGCCCAGCTCCCGCCTCGGGCCCTGGCCCAACTCAGCCTCACAAGCGTTTGGGGAGTGAACCACCAGACGGAAGCTCTCTCTGAAGGTTTCTCTCTCTCTCACTCTCTCTGTCTCTCGAATAAAAAAAGAAAATGATATTTCGTGCAAAAAAAATTGAAACTCATGCATAATTTTTCCGTAATCCACGTGTGTCCAGTACTTTCTGAAGATTCCTCGTACTCCAACATGCACCTGTTCCCTGAGCCTCTTGCCCAGCTCCATGACAAGACCTCCCTTCCGGCTCTGCACTCCCGAGGCGCCGCTGGACATCTGGCCAGGCACAACCTTCCCCTGTCCTCTGCCTGCTCAGTTTAGTAATAACGGCCGGTGTAGCCTGGCACAGCCTCCTCGTCGTCCCCAGCCTCTTCCTCGGAGATGTGTTCACACCCATCTCCCACGGGAGGACCCCAGCAGAGCGGGGCTGATCACACGGCCACACCACACGCTGGCAGCAGGTGTGGCCTCTGCGGTGGGCTCAGCCTCCGTGGCTCGACTCTGTCTCCTCACACCCCCAGGCTCAGAGAGGACAGAGCCTGCTTCTGCCTCCCGCCGCCAGCTTCTCCAGTGCAGAACCGGCTGGGCAGCCGCTAGCTACTCAGTAGGGGCTGTGGCCTGCTAAGTGGCCAGCGGCTGAGGAACTGGTTCCACAAATTGAATGGGATCTTTTAGTCCCATTAATAGAGTGAAATGCTAGGAGCAGGGCCTCTGGAGGCTCACAACGCTGTTACCTCAGGCAACTCACGGGCCCTCCAGGCCTCAGTCTCCTGATCTGCAGAATGGGAACAGCGTGGCTCCTTGCTCACATGGCTGCTGAGAGGATTTCCCGCCGTCATGTGTGATAGGCTCGGCTCGGCGCCTGACGTGGGCTTGCTGGTAGGCGAGCATCAGCTGCTGCTGCTCCCCCTCGGGGTTCTGCTGGGGCAACCACTCCCCCTCGCCCCATTTTACAGGCAGGGAAACTGAGGCCTGGAAAAGGGCTTGGCTGAGATCCCGTGGGCTCTGCTGCAACTGTGAATGGCCTAGAACGCCTAAGCCAACAGGGCAGCAGTTCTTACCTGGGTCAGTGCAGCTCGGAACCATTAAAGGGAGCCAGCAGCCCACAGGAGCACCGGTTCAAGTCCCGGCTGCTCCATTTCCGACCCAGCGCCCTGCTAATGCACCTGGGAAAGCAGTGGAGGATGGCCCAAGTCCTTGGGCCCCTGCACCCACATGGGAGGCCCAGAAGAAGCTCCCAGCTCCTGACTTTGGCCTGGCTCAGTCCTGGCTCTTGCAGCCATTTGGGGAGTGAACCAGTGGGTGGAAGATCTCTCTTGCTCTGTCTCTCCTCCTCTCTCTCCCTGAAACTCAAATAAATGAATATTTTAAAAAAGGTTTCTGATCAGCATGAGAGCAACAAGATGGGCACCTGCATTCATCTACCCTAGCGAGGGGAGGGGTTAATCAGGGAGGGCTTCCAGGAAGAGGTGGGCATCAGGGCAGATTTGTCGCCTGTTCCACAGGCTCAGAGTACTCAGGGGTAGGTTCAGCCTGGCACCCACACTCCCTCGACCTTGGGCTTCCCTCTGGTGACAGAGATGGACCACAGGCTTAGCTTTCCCAGGGGAAGGAGCCACAGGACGCACCTCCCTCCTCTCATCATGACTCAGTCCAGCTCCCAGTCCTCAGGGGATGCCTCGCTGCCCCCTCAGGGTGACCTGGGCCATGGGCCCCCTGGCCTGGCCTGGGAGCCTTGGGCCACTCCTCAGTGCTCAGCCCCCTCCTCCCTCAGGGGGCTGTGGGCAGTCACCCCAAACTCCATCATCTGCTCACCCGGCTGCATCCTCACGCTGTACCTGGCAGCCGAGGCAGGGCCCCCACACCTGGCTCTGCCCACCCATCGCTGCTCCATAGGACCCCCCCCATTGTACACACTGTGGGGTGCACAGGTGTGTCTCTCTTCTCCAGCTCCAGGGATTTGGGGGTCTCAGGGGAAGGGCAGGGGGATCTTTTTGACTGTGTCCTCACATCTGGCACATAGTAGGTGCTTAACAAACACACGAAGGAATGACTGTTAGTTCCACCGCCTGCCCTTTGCACACTCGGGCTAGCTGTCCTGGCTCCTGCCCCGCTCTGTCCTGCCCAGCTGTCTCCTCTCCAGGCTTTGGCTGAATCACGCCACCTCTTGCAGAGAGGCTTCTGGAATTACACCTGTCTCCAACACAGCCTTCCGTCGCTGAGCTCATCACAGGGCGGATGGTGCCCTGCCCCCACGTCTCTCCTCTAGGCTCAGGTTGATTTCAAAGGAAGCAGAGAGGCAGGTCAGGCCAGCTGCCTGGGGCTGCGCGGGACCGGTACGGATAGTCCGAGGTTTGGAACACCGGGGCTCCTGGTCCCCATGAGTTTTGTCCAAGGGCAGGAGATGGGGCCTGTAAGGGCCTTTTGCTTCAGGATCAACTCCAGGGTCGGCTCAGGGCTGAAACAGGAGGTGTCTTACAAACCAGGTGAGCTGCTTGGCCTCAGACACCCGGGGCCCGAAGCGCCATTCTGGGGGCCTCAAGTGGGCTGCAGGTTCAAGAGCCCCTTGACCTTGGGGCCCTCCTCTGAGAGTTCTTTGGAAATTGTCATCAAGCAGGCTGGTTTCCTTGTGAACGCGCAGAGCGAGAAAGAGGAGAAGATTCTCTTTGGCAAAGTAGAAGCGGAGCCAGGGCGGCAGGTGATGAAAACTAGAAAGTTAGAGAGTGGTGCTGACTCAGGGGACAGCTGGGGCCTGGCGGGGCTACAGGGCAGCAGGAAGGAAGGGGGTGGCCAGGGGGAGGCGGCCGGAGGCTGCTGCAGTGGCCGCTGGCCCACCGGGTGCGGCGGAGGCAGCATCCAGCTCAGAGCCGGAGCGGCCCTGGGGGGCCAGGATTGGCCTCTTCTCCCCAGCTCCCTGCCCTGCCCCACCCTCAGCTTTGCCTTGTGGAGAGGGGAGAGTGGTGGAGGAACCAGAAGGGCCTGGGATGAACCCACACAAACACAGCGGTCGCAGCCACGGGGCGCGCAGCTGTCAGGCCCTCCTTGCCTCGCACTGCATCCCTGCAAGTTGTCCTGTGGCCACGCCTGCTGCTGGTGAAGCTGGAGTCCACTGACAGCCTCTCAGCGCTGCGCCCCACGGAGGAGGAAAGATGCAGGGGGCTCGAGACCCCGGGACAGCTCGCACACCCGTGCGGACTGGAAGGCCCCTGCACCTGCTCGCCAGCTCGCTCCAGTCCAGCCCTTCCAGGCCCTGGAACTCCCATGTGATCTTGCCGCCCTCCCCCCAGCCCTGTGTTCCATTAGGCAGCATCGGGGGTGGGGGGCGAGCCTGATTCCTTTCCACCATGTTTCCTGCTGGCCAGCCAGCTGCGTGAGCTCAGGCAGATTCCACACTCTCTCTGCGCCTCTGTCTCCCCGCCCATCCAGTGGGGAGGCTTTGTCCCATCAAGTGGCTGCTGGGTTCCTAAGCCAGGCAAGTATCTTTCCACCTTTGCATCCCCCCTGAAGACAGCAAGCTCTCCCGGTGGAGGAGACGGAGGTTCAGAGAAAGAAGACTTGCCCAAGGCCCCCAGGCCTCCTGCCTCCAGGGCCTCCTCTGCCTGCCTCGGGGTAATTGCAATTGATTTTTGGGCTCTGAAGTGGGCCAAAGAGATTCTGGCCCAGGGGTAACCGAGAAGGATTGGGAAAGAAGTGAGTGAGGCTGAAAAGCTCTCGGCCAGGGCTGGTGACCAGGTGGAGGCCTGCTGGGCGCGGGGCTGAGAAACAGCCGAGTCCTGTGCACCGTGGGCTGGGTCTGCGAGCGCTGGGCAGCAGCTAAGCGTGGGGGAAGTCAGAGGAGCAGGAACACCTTGCCGGTGTCACCTCCGTGTCCTGGCACCGCTGTGTGCAGGCTACGCAGCAGCCTGGGCACTGGTGGGCTCCAGAGCGAGGCTGGAGAAAGAATGGAGGGCAAGTCTGACTTTTTTTCGGCTTTTTGTTTTTGTTTTTGTTTTTAAGAATTATTTACTTATTTGAAAGGCAGAGAGAGAGAGAGAGAGAGAGAGAGAAGGAGAGAGGGAGGGAGGGAAGGAGAGAGAGAGATAATCTTCTATCTGTTCACTCCCCAAACGGCTGCAACGGCCAGGAACTGGGCCAGAAAGAAGCCAGGAGCCTCTTCTGGGTCTCTCACGTGGTGCAGGGATCCAAGCCCTTGGGCCATCTTCTGTGGCTTTTCTGGGCCATTAGCAGGGAGCTGGATCAGAAGAGAAACAGCCAGGACTCGAACAGGCACCCCTATGGGATGCCGGCACTGCAGGTGGCAGCTTAACCTGCTGTGCCAGCCACAGCGCCAGTCCCTCTCTCACATCTCTGCCTGCTTGTGTTATTATTTTTCAGACATCAACAGCTGTGACCTGCACTTGGATTAGGAGCCATCCTGTTGTTTTCTTGCAGTGTCAAGGGACGGAAAGTCGGAGGGGAGTGTGAGTGCAAGTGGTTGTGCTGGGTCTCGCTATTTGGGGCTGGGCCTGAGGAGCCTGGAGGATGCTGGGGGAGTCACAGCCCTGAGGGGGGGTTCCTGTCTTGCTGACTCTGCCCCTCCCCCCTGGCTGGGGTGACCTCTGAGGGGCCCAGCCATGGCCTGCGGCTTAGCAGTCCTCCTGCCTGTCTAAGTACCACATCTCAGGCCTGGGGATCTCCTGGGGGCTGCCAGGTTGGGGAGGGGACGCCCCAACTCTCTTCTTGATGGCTGGTGGAGTTCATGGTCACTGCTGGCCTCCAGGCCGAGCCACAGCTGTGGACCCCAGTGGCCAGAGAAGCCTCATGCCCACCTCAGGTGGGAGGGGCTGAGAATCTGAGCTCGAGGCTGGGAAAGCGACTTGCCAAGCCAGCCGTGAGCTGCGGCCGGCACAGAGCCTGGCGCTCAGGTACCTCCCTAGTGCTCAGTCTCTGAAGGGGACTCACAAGAAAGGAGTAAGTGTGATCGCAGGGTCATGTGAGGAGAAACTTGCCCCGAAAGTCATCCAGGGGAGGGCTGGCATTGTGGCGTAGCAGGTTAAGCTACTGCCTGCGACACCAGCATCCTGTAGGAGTGCAGGTTCGAGTCCTGGCTGCTCTGCTTCTGATCCAGCTCCCTGCTAAGGCTCCTGGGAAAGCAGTGGAGGATGACCCAAGTGCTTGGGCCCCTGCACCCACGTGGGAGACCTGCCATTGTGGCCATTTGGGGAGTAAACCAGCAGACGGAAGACTGTGTGTGTGCGTGTGTGTGTGTGTGCGCGTGTCCCTCTCTGACTGTAATTCTGCCTTTCAAATAAATAATAAATCTTAAGAAAGCAAAAGTGACCAGGGTGAGTGTTGGACCTAGTGGTGGACAGCAGTGCCTGGATTCCTGGCCCAGCTCTGGCTCCTGCTGGTGCAGACCCTGGAATGTAATGGCTGGAGTTTCCAACTCAGGCTTTGGTCTAGCCTAGCTCTGGCTATTGTGGGTATTTGGGAAGTGAACCAGTGGACGCAAGTGCTCTCTCTTGCTCTTAAATAAATAAATAGGTGATCTAGCTTGACATCATACATCATTAGGAAATTTGCAAATAAAAACTGACACAACGGGGTGCTGCCACTATCCATCTCTCAGAAGGGCCGGATCCCAGAATGCTGACATCACCAACTGCTGCATAGGGAGAAACAGGGACTCTCCTTCATTGCTGGTGGGAATGAAAAATGGACCAGCCACTTTGGAAGACTGTCTGGCAGCTTCCTTTTTTTTTTTTTTTTAAGATTTATTTATTTATTTGAAAGTCAGAGTTACACACAGAGAGAAGGAGAGGCAGAGAGAGAGAGAGGGAGAGAGAGAGAGAGAGAGAGAGAGAGAGAGGTTTTCCATCTGCTGGTTCACTCCCCAGTTGGCCATATGGCTGGAGCTGGGCTGATCCGAAGCCAGGAGCTCCTGCTGGGTCTCCCATGTGGGTGCAGGGGCCCAAGGACTTGGGCCATCTTCTGCTGCTTTCCCAGGCCATAGCAGAGAGCTGGATCAAAAGTGGAGCAGCCCAGACTCAAACGGGCACCCATATGGGATGCTGGCACTGCAGGTGGTGGCTTTACCTGCTACACCACAGCGCCAGCCCCCTGGCAGCTTCTTACAAAGCATACTCCTATGGAAAATCAGCCTTGGTGTTTACCCAAATGAGCTGGAAACATACCCCACCCCCTGCCAACTTGCACACAGATGTTGCCAGTGGTTTCACTCCCAACTGCCAAACTTGCAAGCAGCCAAGATGCTCCTCCATAGAGCAGTGGATAAGCAGCTCAGCCAGACAGGGGACTCAGCCAGTGCCAGGAAGAAATGAGCTCTCAAGCCATGAAGTGCCATGGAGCCGGGCCTTGCAACGCCAGCATCCCATATTGGAGTCCTGGGTCTAGGGGTTGAGGCCCGGCTGCTCCTCTTCCCATCCAGCTCCCTGCTAATGCACCTGGGAAGGCAGTGGCTATTGACCTGAGTACTTGGGCCCCTGCCCCCACACAGGAGACCAGGATGAAGTCTCAGGCTCCTACATTGGCCTGGCACAAACCCAGCTGTTGCAGCCATTTGAAGAGTGAACTAGCAGATAGAAGATCGCCTACTCTCTCTCTCTCTCTCTCTCGCTCTCGCTCTCTCTCTCTCTATGTCACTCTACTTTCCAAATAACTCTCAAAAGGAAAAAAAAGGAGGAACCTTCAAGGCCTGTTGCTGAGTGAGAGAAACCAAAGTGAAAAGACCCTGTCCTATGTGATGCCCCATCTCTGACTTTCTGGAGAAGGCAAAACTCTGGAGACAGAAGTCAGAGCTTCGGGGGAGGGGGATGAACGGGCAGCACGTGGACTCTTGGGGTGGGTGGTCATGTGGCATCGGACACTGGGCCCCCCACAGGACGGACCAGGAGTGAGCCCCAGGGGAAGCTGTGGACTTTGGGTGACAGCCATGTGGCAGGTTCATCAATGGCAACTCTGCAGAGGGCTGTGGGTAACGAGGCAGGCAGGGGCGAATGTTCAACTGTGCCCTGAAATTAAAATTCTGAAAACTAGCATCTCTTAATAAAAAGGGGTGGGGGGGGGGCTGGGAGTGAGCATCCCAAAGATCTCCTCCTGGCACTTTCCCTGGCTCTCACCTCCGGGCGGGGGGTTGTGGGATGCTCAGCTCCTTGACCAAGGTGAGGAAGTGAGAGAGGCCTTGACGGGGGCCCCCACCGAGCAGGGGCTTCAAGAGAGCAGGCGGGTCTCTGCCCCCTCCTACCTCCCCACACGCTTCCTGGCGGAGCCTCAAAGATCCCCGGCCGTTGGCCCCCTTCTCCCCAGCTTCCTGTTTGGGGTCCAGAGAGACGTTTGACCGTTTCTGCAGCTGAACCGGGAGCCCCTTGGCCTAGCGGGAGGGAGGCTGCTTGTTGGGGAGCAGCCAGGGGGCTGTGGGCTTGCGGAGAGGGGAAGGGGCCCCAGCCCGGAATCTCCTGGATGCTCAGATGCCCAGACCTGCAGACCGGGAGGCTGGCGAGTTCAGCTCCTGCAGGGTACACGCGGGCCAGGCTGCCGAGCCTGGAACGCTACCCTGGCTCCCTGCAGCCCACGCGGGCCGGCTGTCGTCCCGGCTCTGCAGTCACATCCACAGCCCAGAAGCTCGGCCCCACCACCCACCCCAACCTCCAAACTGCTGGGGTCCTGGTGACTAGCCGACGGCCCCACAGTCAGAAAAGCCCGGAGCTAGGGGACCGCAGTCAGACGTGCTCCGCTAAGCACCTGTTCCTGGAAGCAGCACAGAGAGGCTGAGCTCCAGGAAAGGGCTCCCGGGGAAGAAACTCTCAAGTCAGATGTTCAGGGTGAAGGCAGTGAGTCCGGCAGAGAGAGGTGGGAGGTGATCCTGTTCGTGGAGGCCCTCAGGCAGGCAGGGACCCCATGTGGGCAGGGCTGTGGGGAAAGGAGGTGCCGCAGGAGGGAGCCAGAGCGGCTTAGGACAATGCAGCCCTCTCACCCCACCTCCCCTACTCCCACAGCCGGGATTGGGGACTGACCCAAGGCCAGGGTGTAGGCCTGGCCCTGCCCCTGCTGGACCATCCCATCCAGGTGAGCCCAGGCTGCTGTCACAACCCTGCCCCATGGCTACAGGGTGGGGGTGGGACCAGACCCACATGGCCCAGAGGTCAAAGCCCTACAACTGGGGCTTGGAAAGGCAGGCCCTGCCCCCGGGGTCCTGATCACTCTTCCTGCGGGCCAGGGAGGGCAAGGCAGCAAAGGGGGCTGCAGAGCCTGAGGGGCATGCCCACGTGACCCCGCTTAGACAAGGGACGCTGACCCTCTGTCCCCTTGGTGGGGTGTGCAGAGATGGGGTTGGGGGGCTGCTCTTTGGGGGCATGCAAAGGGGTGCTGTGGAGTAGGGGGGTGGAGTACCAGGCATCTGCGTCTGCAGCCCCAGGACAGACACATCTTTTGCCACTGTTCTCAGCAACCTGTGGGCTTGCTGCGCTCCCACTGTGTACTGGCAGAGAACCGTCTCCCTCGCAGGACCAGGGCCTTTCTGAGTTGGCAGCTTAGCCTCACTCATCAGACTGGGGCGGGCTAGGAGAGAAGCCAGGTCCCCTTTGAGACAGGGCCAGGGGTCTCTGCCCCTTCCTGTTCTCACCCTGGCTGTTCCCACATTCTTTGTCCAGGTGACATAAGGCCCGGGCCTGGGTTGTTCCGAGGGACTCCGCCTCTCGCCTGCAGGCCTGTGGAGCTGGCCATGCCAGGCCAAAGCTTGTCCCCGGGTCAGTGAGGACTCCCTCGGGGGGCCGGGGCTCAGGAGGGGCTGATGGAGCAGAAGCAGGTGGGGCCAGATGCATGATTTGCCAAGTCCAGTGCAAATTGAAGAGTGGGGACCTCTGTTCTGCATTTTAAACACGAGGCGGGCATCCACCAGGCTTTCAGTCAACCACAGGGCCTTTCTGAGCTGGGGCCCCGCGCCTCGTCCCTGCAGCCGGTCCTGTAAAAGGGACAGGCGTTCCAGAGGGAGCACTTGGAGGCGAAAGGAAAGGAGCTGGAGCAAGCACCCACAGGCGAGAGCACCTGGCCCGGCCGGACTGCCGAAAACCAGAGGAAGATGGGGCTGATTAGGTCGGCTGGCGCCAGACCCAGGGATCCGGCGCTCTGGGACTAGAAGTCAACCCCGAGGTAGATTCCTGAGCCACAGGGAAGCAGCAGGGGCTGGCCAGGGAGGCAAGGGCAGCGGCCTGGGAGGGCGCGTGGAAACCTACAGCGAAGACTCAGGTCCAGACAGGGCAGAGGCTTGCCCAAGGTCAGCCAGCAGAGGTCCAGAGCCCAGCCCGGAATCTTGTCTTCGGTTCTGTAGGACATAAGCAGAGAAGTAACAGACGGGGTGGGGGGAAGGCAGCTGGCGTGTTCTGAGGAGCAGCACCCACCCTCCCCAGCACCCCCGGGGCCTGCGCCTTCTTCTGGTCCTGCCTCTGTGTCTCCTGTCCCCCTCTCTTGGGATCCATCCTCTCGCTTCTCTGCTACCTCCTGTACATGCCCCTTGGAGCTGTACTCCCTGGATGGCCCCTAGGGAAAATCCCTGCCCTCCCCCCCAGTCCAGCCTGGTTGAGCAGTGACCAGCAGTGGGGGGGGGGGGCATGGAGCAGGGGTCCCTGCTGCAAGAAAGAGGGCTAGGCCCACAGGAAAGGACTCCTCCAGTTTCCTCCAGGCCCCAACTCCGTCCCCCCAGCCTGCTCCCCCATCCAACCTGGTGCTCTGTCCCCTTCCCACTCCTCCTGTGCTCCAGGACCCGCCCGGTGTGTCTGGAGACCTCACTGAGGCTTCAGTGCCCACAGTTCTGTTACATCTCAGCGCTCTTTGGCAAAGGGACTTCTGAAATAGCTCATGCAAATGTATGCAAAAGAGATGTAAATTTTTAACATAAGCAGTCCCAGTTAAAACCAATCTGGGCTTCAGGTATTGCTTTCTTCCTCTGTGCTCGGTGTGATGCATCTACAACTTGAGAGAGAGAGAGAGAGAGAGAGAGAAACACTCCTTCCCCATAGGGAAAGCCAACTCAGTGTGGAGGTTCTGGGGTGGGAGGTGGGAAGGCTGTTTATGGCTAAACCAGCTGATTTCCTGGGCTCCAGATACCCTGGGGTCAGTGTCAAGGGTGGGGGAGGTGGGCTCTGGGCAGCTGTGGTCCAGAGAGAGAGAGGTACAGGGCAGAGAGAGAGAGAGAGAGAGAGGCGAATGGAGGATGCCAGGGATGAAACCAGAGGCTATGGCATGGGGCTGGCACTGTGGCACAGCAAGCTAAGCCATCACCCTGTGACACCAGCATCCCAAATGAGTGCCAGTGTGAGTCCTAGCTGCTCTGCTTCTGATCCAGCTCCTTGCTAATGTACCTGGGAAAGCAGCGGCAGATAGCCCAAGTGCTTGGGCCCCTGCACCCATGTGAGAGACCTGGATGGAGTTCCACGCTCCTGGCTTCAGAACGGCCCAGCCCTGGCCATTGCTGCCATTCAGGGAGTGAGGCAGCCGATGGAAGACTTCTCTTTGTAGCTGCCTTTCAAGTAAATAAATAAACAAACCTTTAAGAACAATAACAACAAAAAAAACATAAGAGGCTGTGACCCCAGAAGGAAGCCCCCACACTGCAGGCACGCCAGGGCCCTGAGGAATCAGGAAGAAGCCCCCGGAGCCGTGGAGGTGCTCGCCCTCGGCGGCCTCTGTGTCCCTGCCTGCAAGCCCAGTGATGGGTACGGAGACCACCGCACAGTGTGGTTCTGAGCCGCTCTTGTCTGGTAAGATGGGTTACGGCCTGTAGGGAGAAGGAAGAGAGTGGGTCCTTCTAGAAGTTCCTGCAAGAAGCTTAACAAACACCTTAAAGGGATGAGCCTCATTTTGGGGGAAGTTGGAATCCCCTGTCCAGAGCGCTTGGTCTCCGGTGGAGACTGCACCAGGCTGACAGGGAGCACCTTTGCTTGCAGGAGCGGAAGTCACCTCCACAGGCCGGGAGGAAGTCACAGGGACAAAGGAAAGACTCAGCTGGGAACCCGGGCTGCAAAAGAGCTGGGCTTGGTGGAGGCAAGCTGAGGGAAGAGTTAAGGTCTTTGCATTTTGGTGTAGCTGTGAGCTCGGGCAGACTAGCCCCAGCCACTTCCTGGCTGTTTAAAAGTCCCCCGGCCCTAGACCAGCATGCAGGCTCTGTTTCCCTATCTGTAAAATGGGTACAGCGCCTGTCACCAGGGAGCGGATGAGTAGTGTGGTGGCTTGAGTGAAGAGTTGCACTGTTCTAGAAGAAGACGGAGTGAGCCCCATGCCGGGCAGTGTGCGGTCCCTGCAGTGGGGAGCCTGGCCACTGGGCTTGCTTACCCAGAGCAGGCCTCGGGCTCTGGGTGATGGCACTGGCTCCCACCCCCAGCCTCTGGAGGGCCACAGCCGCTGTGTGGTTGAACTTCACAGGGTCATTCTCACAGATGCAGCCAGTTTCCTGCAGCTGTGCAGCCCTGACTCACCCAGGCCTGAGCCGCTGGGAATGCAGAGGGCCAGGTTAATCTCAGCAGCTTCCTGGAGGCAGCCACCTAGTTCCTAAGCGCCAGAAGGGAGAAAAGAATGGCTTGTTGGGAAGGTGCGGCTCCTTTGCGATTCTTCGATTCTTCGCCTGGGGCTGCTGCAGCCCAGGGTGTTGGGATATGGTATGTGCAGGTTCACAGGGGTCTCTAGGGTAGGGGAGGAGGGCGACGGGGGGGGGGGGGGGGGGAGATAAGAGCACTGATAAGTGTTGGAATGTGGCCTGCTGACCCTCCCAGCCCCAGGACCACGCAGGCAGTTCCTCCTCCAGAAAGCCCATCAGGAGTACTTCCAGTGGTGTGGCGTGCAACTGTCCAGCTACGGGGAAAGTCCCTGGCCTGTGCTGTGGGGTATGGGTGAGTGGGGTGGGCTGGGCCTGAATCCCGGCGAGGAGGGGGAGTGCCTGGGGAGGCAGCAGCCAGAAGCGAGGGGCTTAGAGGCCCCAAGTAGGGCTGGCCCACAGCAGCTGGGAGGTATTTTTAGGTAGGCTCAGGTGCAGCCAGAGACGGTCTGCCCTGGCCCGACAGGTGGTTAATATTTAATCCCTCCTTAATCACGGACTCCCTGGCGGGCTGGGGAGGAACGGGGCTGTGGTGAAATCAGTAACCACAGACCAGACGGGAAACAATGTCCACGGACCTCTGCCACCGAGGGGCTGGCTGGGGTCACCCCTGTGCCTCTCCTTCCCAGGGGAACCTCGGGACAGGGAGAGGGGAGGAGGAGCCCACGAGGAAGAATCCTCCTCCAACTTGGCAGCCCTTGCAGGTGGGGAGCGGCTGCAGGTGCTGTGCGTTCAGGCATGAAGGGCTAGGGCCCTGCCCCCTCCTCCCGGGCCGGTGACCTTGGGCCGCCCCAAACCTCACTTTCCTCACCTGTACACTGAGGATAAGTGCTCCTCGCTCGAAGGCTCCTCCTCGTGAGATCAGAGTGAGATATGGGTGTACAAGGAAGTCCTTTATAAGCTGAAGGATGAGACAGCAAATGAGCAGAGAGCACACCCATGAGCGCTTGCGTGTACACACCCACGCGCGCACACACACACACACACACAGCACAGTGGAGGGCAGGCCAGCATGCTCTGGTTCGGCTCACAGCAGTGGAGTGTGTTTGAATTCAGTTCAGCCAGGGCCTACTTCCAAGCCGATGTCCCCAGCCCTAAGTCCAGCTTCAGGGGCAATTTGCAAAGCTGTCAGCCTCACCCTTGGGAAGCAAAGGTGACAGGCTCCAGGGCTGAACCAGAACAAAAACAGGCAGTGTTCGGCTGGAAGGTCAAGGGTCAGGGCCGTGGGGGTCAGCGGGCTGGGGGCGGGGCGGGGCAGCGTGGGCTGAGGGGGTCAGAGCAAGCTTCAGGGTTGAGCTGGTGCAAGCGGAGGACCCGGGAGAGTTGAGTCGGAGCTGGGGGTGGGGACAGGGTGGACTCAGTCCCGTGTGAGCTAACACGTACGGGGCAGGGGGTGGGGTGGGGGGTGGCCTGCACTCACACCAAGGGCATCACAGTAGCAGACTGAAGAGATGTACAACTTGTCACGAGGGTGCCCGTGAGTCACACACATGCTCAGAGTGGGCAGCCCCCCACCCCACCCACGACACACCAGCCACGTGCTCGGCTCTGGCTAACTCAGCAAACTGCTCCCCAGTTTGTGCACGTCCTGGGCTGAGCCGACATCCTCTGAGGCCTGAAGACTTTTAGGGTCCTGCAGTCTTCATGGTGAGGTCATGGTCTCCACTTCGAAGCAGCTGCAGGCCCAGCGGGGTGCAGGAGAGCCTGGCGTTGACATGCAGTCCCAGTGCGACCCCACCTCTCTGGGGGCAGAGGACACAGGTAGGAAGGGGGCCTGGGGCAAGCAGGGAGGGCTTCGTGGAGGAGGAGTGCATGGGGCTGGCCTTTGGGAAGTTGGGACTGAGGGGCAGAGAGATGTCCTGGGAGCCACTGGCATCCCCAGGAACCAAGCCCCTAGCCCTCCTCTAGATGCCACCCACCCATCCCACACCTAGGCTGGCCCCAGCCCCCAGGAAGCAGCTCTTACAAACAGAATCTTGTGCAGCCCTGGGCTCCCTCCACAGTGGGGCTCTGAGGACCAAAGGGACAGGTCCCCCCGAGTTCTCGAAGCAGCCACTAAGACCCCAGCCAGCAGCCAGTCCTGCCATGTGATCCTACCCTGAGGAGCCTCTAGTCCTGGGTGGCCAGGACAGATTGCCAAGGATCCAAACCACAAGAAACCAAATTCTGCCTCTGTCTGTTGCCGGCTGTGTGACCTTGGGCCTGTTACCTGACCTCTCTGTTCCTCTATTTCTTTCCCTTTTTTTTTTTTTTTAACTTTTATTTATTTGAAAGGCAGAGGGACACAGCTTTATCATCTGCTAGTTCACTCCCCAAATGGTACAGGCTGGGCCAGGACAAAGCCAGGAGCCAGGAACTCCATCTGAGTCTCCCATGTGGGTAGCAGGGGCTCTAGTACTTGGGCCATCTTCTGTTGCCTTCCCAGGTGCATTAGCAGGGAGCTGGATTGGGAGTGGAACAGCCGGGGCTCAAACCGGCACCCATATGGGATGCCAGCATTGCAGGTGATGGCTTGACCTGCTGAGCCACAGTGCCAGGCCCTGGGCCTCCGTTTTTTGTCTCCACCCTGGGAATGATAAGGGTAAAGCCCTTGCTGCCGGTGGTGGTTGTGAGGGCTTGGTGAAATCCAGGGCCCATGGCAGAAGGCAAGTGTGTCCCTGAGTGGTGTGCTCAGGAAAGCTTCCTGGGGGAGGAGGTATGTGAGCAGGCAGGACCAGCAGGATCCCCAACCATCTGGGGGAAGGAAGGTGTCTCTCGCCTGCAGAGGCAGGAAAGGACCCAGCATGGTTGGGGACCACAGGTTCCCAGCGGTCACGGCCACTGCTAAAGAGTGGAAGATCAGGCTGTGGAGCGGGGGACCCCTTGGAGGCCCGTGAGTGGCGCCCCATGACGCTAAGGCTGAGCGTGGCGGCCAAGAGCAGGCCTTGTTGGAGGGGGAGAGTGCACAGGAGGCCCTCCCAGTGACAGGGGCCCAGCGAGAGGCAGGCCCGCAGCCCTGGGTCAGGCGGTGCTGGGAGCTGGCCCGAGTCTCCCCCTGTGGCTCTGGTGCCACAGCGGGACTCAGCTCCTCCAGAGCAGCTTTCCTGGCCAGAGTCCACCCCAGGGTCGGGCAGGGAGCTTCAGGGCTGGGGTTGGGTGGTGGGGGACAGGCAGCCCGTGGCTTGGCCTCTGTCTTCCTGGGCTGGCCCCTCAGCTTATCTGAGCCAGGGCAGGGCTGGAGTGGGCGCGGAGAAGATCCTCCTTGAGCAGGGTGATAAAGGGTGCAGGCCTGGCCTCTGGCCTCCTGGGAGGGGGCAAATGAGACTGGGCTGCCCCTCTGCTCCCCGGCTGGTGGGATGCAGCCCCCACCTTCTTCCCTCCTCCCACCTTCCCCAGGGGGCAGGAGGTGGGAGAAGAGGCACAGGGCAGTTGGCGGTGGCCTTGGGAACCCATTCAGGGCCCTGCTGTGGGCAGAGGTCCATCTGTGGGTTAACGGTAGGGTGCTCGGCCCACTTGCCCACTTGCCTGGGGCTTTCCCAGTTTGGCAGCTGAACACCTGCCCTGGGAAATCCCCTAGTCCTGAGCAAATCCAGACGGCTAGCCTGGGACTGTCCAGGCTTCCAAACCCAAAGTCCCTCATCCTGGGAGCTCCCGAGGCCTGGAGAAGCTGGGAGAGTGGCCACCCCAGGGAGAGATCTAGGGCCAGGTCATCCAGGAGGCAGACAAGCAAATGGGGGAGCAGTGACCAGTGACGGGGACTCCTTCCCTGGAGGCATCCTTGCCAGGTGGGGGCTAGGGCAGCTGCAGGGGGTCCTTGGACCCCTACTCCTCTGTCTCCTGGAGAGAGGCCCGAGGCCGGAAATCAGAGAGGGGCACCTGCTTGGTGTTCAGGGCCCTGCCCTCATTGCCCTGGCTCTGTCCCGCACTGGGCTTGTGGGAGTCAGGGCAGGTCCCTGGGCCTGGACAGGACAGGCGTGCTGGGGGGGAGGGGGGAAGAGCAGACTTTCAGGATGTGTTCCCCGGAGGGCCCTGAGACCTGAGAGTGGAGGCAGCGGCAGCACGCAGCAGCCTGCCTGCCTCGGGGGCCCAGGCCTCCCTGTCTCCTAGCCTCTGCTCAGCTTGCTTGTCTGCCATCCTGGCCCCTAAGGAAAGCTGGACCTCGATGGTGCCGGTGCTGACAACACAGAGATATGGAAATCCCAGACACAAGCAGCCGGCACCCCCTCTCAGACAGGGGAGACGAGGGCAGAGCCTGGGGCTTGGCAGGGAGCAGCCCCAGGGGTGAGGCTTCATCTCTGTCTGCAGGCTGAGCTGTGGGGCCGGGGAGGAAAAGGCGCTGCGGGTGGGAGATGGTGGGCGAGAAGGGGCTGAGCCGGCTGTCTCTGGAGCCACTCTGCCTGGACTGGACTGGGAGGCCAGCCTCCACTGCTGGCCTCCAGGGATCCCAGCTGGCAGGGCTGGGAGGACAGGCTGTCTCTGAGGATGGCTGCCGTCTTGCTGTTTCCATCAGGGTAGGCAAATGGGCCACTCTGGGCCTGCCTCCCAATGGGAGGCCCTGGAGGCCCTCTCTGCTTCCAGAAATCCTGGCACCTCCACCCCTACCCCCTCTATTGCCCCCCATTCGATTCTCCATTAGCTGCTTCTTCCCCATGGTCCTGGTCCTTGGCTCGTCACCCCTGACCACCACACCACTGCCTCCCAGATGCTGGGCCCCAGGGATGGGACCCTGGATGGTGACTGTGATTCCATGTACATGAGGGCGGGGGTGGGGGGGGCTGGTGACAGGTGCTCAAGGGCCAGCCCTAGGCCCATGTGTCCCGGAGGTGGGGTGTGGGGGCAGACAGCCCAAAGGCTAGACCAGGGACTGCATGTGTCTCTAACTCAGCCTTCCCTGCTTCCGCAGCCAAACTGTGTGGACAAATGGTGCTGAGGTTGGGCCATGACGGAACCCCCTCAGACAGGCTGGCCAAAGGGTCCAGTCCGCGACGGCCTGGTCTGCGGGGAGCCAAGGGGGACCCGGAGGCCGAGGCCGAGGGAGGGGGGAGCTGAGGGCCTTTGAAGGGAGGGCGCTTTCATCGCCCCCAATTAAACCATTGCCGGAAGCTTTTAACAGCCCCATCAGGCCTTTTAAGGAGCGCCCTTTTGTTAGGCAGCCAAGCTGTTATGCAAAAAGAGCTGGGCCTAGGATCTCAGCACTTTTTGCAGGCCCCCAGGCCCTCCGGCCCCAAACTCCGGGCAGCGGCCAGAGAGGCTGCCTGCTCGGGAATCAAAGGCTGGGGAACGTGCTTTGATCTGGGGAAACCCCGTCCTCCCAGCTCCCACAGTGTGCAGCGCGGGGTCTGGGGAGGCTGCCCCTCGCCTCCCCGCCGCTTCCACCTGCCCTGCGTTCTTGCACTGCGGCTCAGAGTGTGGTCTACGGGCATCTTCAGGGCCTGTGTCGGCAATGCAGGCCCCGACCTTCTGAATGCTTTTTCCCTCCCTGGTGAGGGCTGGGCAGGCTGAGAAGTCCCCCGCCTCCCCCCTGGAAGCAGTGGATTCAGCTCTAAGTGATGACGTCAGCCCTTGCCTCCTCCCAGATTCCCTGTACCGCACCTATTCAGACAGGACAGCAACACAGCCCCTCTGTAAACAGCTGCCCCTGCCGGCCCCATGTCGCTACAGGGCTCCATTTGGTCACTTGGGTGACATCAAAACACTCCTCCCTTGGTGTCCACATCTGCTCCCTCATCCCCGGAACAGCCCGAGGAAGATGGCCCAGGCCTTCCCTTTACACAGAAGGAGGCGCTGAAGGCAGAGGTGGGAGGGAAACCCAGAGGACACTCCGGGCATCACTCTTCCCAGGTTGAGCAGGTGGCCACAGGGGGCCATACAGGGGGCACACGGCACAAAGGCACCTGGCCTGGGGTCTGGGCAGGGGTGGGCTGGAGCGCCCCTCACTCCACTCACTGGAAGTGTTCTTTATAAAAATCACTCGTGTGTAAGTTTCATCACACATTTTATCATACTTCCATTTTATGTGAAAGGCAGAGAGACGGAGATGGACCTTCCATCTGCTGGTCCACTCTCCAAATGCCGCTGGGGCAGGAGCCAGCCTGAAGCCTGGAGCCAGGAACCCCACTCAACTGCTTGAGCCATCATCTGCTGCCTGCCCCGGGGTGCGCATTGGCAGGAAGCTGGAAGTGGAACTGGGACTCAAACCTAGGCTCTCTGGGAGGGGATGTGGGCGTCCCAAGCAGTGACTTTACTCATGCACCTCAACGCCCACCTCTCCGAGGGTCTTCTCGAGTGGGTGAGGCCACACGTGCTGGAGGAAGGTGGGGGAGAGGGGTCTTGGTCTCATGGCATGGGCACGCAGAGCTGAGAGCTTCTAGAATGCCCCATTGCCTCGTAGAAGCTACAGATCACCAAGCACCTAGCACGTGGCCTGGTGCTTTCTTTCCCACCCCCGCTGGGTCCTCCCCACAGCCCCACTCATTCTCACAAGGGAGACTCGGCCCTTTGGCCGCTCTCCTTGTAGCTGGTTCTTTAAAAACAGAACAAGACCCAGATGAGGCAGGACAAAGGCCCTCGGCTGCCGCGCAGGGTGGACAGCCAGGCTCAGCGGGGGCAGGCTGGGAGGACCTGGTTCAGAAGCATTTTCTGCATGTTTTCAGCTTTGGAGCAACCCGCCCCACCCACCCCAGGCAAGTCTCGCGTGGTAACCAGGACGAAGAGGGCTCCAGCCCACTCTGCTTTCTCTCCAGGGTCTACAGCAGGCGGGCAGGGGGCCTTGGACCCCATGGGGCTGTAGGACAGCAGCAGCTAAGCAGGCTGTGTCCTGTAGAGCTGGGTCTCACCAGCTATTCCTGTAAAGGGCCCAATGTGAACACAGCGGCCGGCGCTGTGGTTTAGCAGGTTGAGCCACCACCTGCAACACCAGCACCCCATATGGGTGCCCGTTCAAGTCCCAGCTGCTCTGCTTCCACCCAGCTCTCTGCTAATGTGCCTGGGAAAGCAGTGGAAGATGGCCCAAGTGCTCAGGCCCCTGCACCCACGTAGGAGACCCCAATGGAGTTCCTGGCTTCTGGCTGTGGCCCGAGCCAGCCCTGGCTGTTGTAGCCATTTGGGGAGTGAACCAGTAGATGGAAGACTCTCTCTCTCTCTCTCTCTCTCTCTCTCTCTCTGCCTCTTCACCCCAGGTGGTGACTGAAGACCTTTGTCCCGACAGGACCTGTCTCATCTGGGTCTTATTCAGTTTTCAAAGAGCCAGCTACAAGGAGAGCAGCCGAAGGGCCAGGTCGCCTGGGTGAGGACGAGTGGAGCCGCGGGGAGGACCAAGCAGGAGCAGCAAAGAAGGCTCCAAGCCTGACGCTGGCCATGTCCTGGGTGCTGATGGAGCAAGGACATAAGCTGCAGCCACTATGGGTTCTTATAAGGAAAAGAGCGCAGATTGGTGTCGCCTCACACGAGGCGCCAAATGTAAGGACAAGAGGCACAGAACAGAGAGGCAGAATACGAATTCACAGCCAGACTGAATTTATTCAAAGAAAATAAACTCACAGAGGTCGAGCAACAGCCATGGACTGAACACGTGGCAGAGGTCCAGGTCTTAGGTGGGCTAGGGGTGGGGGTGGGGGCAGTAGGTGGAGGTGAGCTTCTCTATACTGGTTCTTCAAGTTTGGCCCATTGGCTTTCAAATTTATAAATAATTTTCTTTAAGAAAGAAATGTAAGAGGCCGGCGCCGCGGCTCACTAGGCTAATGCTCCACCTTGCGGCGCCGGCACACCGGGTTCTAGTCCCGGTCGGGGTGCCGGATTCTGTCCCGGTTGCCCCTCTTCTAGGCCAGCTCTCTGCTGTGGCCAGGGAGTGCAGTGGAGGATGGCCCAAGTGCTTGGGCCCTGCACCCCATGGGAGACCAGGAGAAACACCTGGCTCCTGGCTTCGGATCAGTATGGTGCGCCGGCTGAGGCAGCCATTGGAGGGTGAACCAACGGCAAAGGAAGACCTTTCTCTCTGTCTCTCTCTCTCACTGTCCACTCTGCCTGTCCAAAAAAAAAAAAAAAAAAAAAAAAGAAAGAAATGTAAGGCTCTTGGGGCTCACAGCTCAGCCACACCTAACTCATGGGTGTGACTATTTCAGTAAAACTTTATAGACAGTGAAATTTTAATTTCATGTGGTTTTCATGTATGCTGAAATGCTGCTTTTCTAGATTTTTTTTTTTTTTTTTGCCTGATTGTGTAAAAACTGTTCTGGCTCCTAGGACTTCCCCAAAGCAGAGATGAGCAGAACTTGGCCTGTGGGGTATAGGTCAGCTGTTGGTCTTGGATTCGAGTCCTGGCTATCTCCCTCGCCAGTGGTGTGACCCAGGCAGGTGAGTGACCCTCTCAGCCTCTGTCCTCTCTGTCAGAGGGGACAGGATGAGCCCCTCAGTGACAGGCTGCAGCAGCCACTTCCCACTGCCACGCGTGAGCAGTGCAGCCGGCGGTTCAGAAGTCAGGCCTTGCTTCCTGGAGGAGGGCTGGCGGAGCCGGCTGGTGACGGCGCCGAGACCCTCTGGGCTGGAAGGACAGCATGTGGAGAGGACAGGCATCCATCCTGGTGTTGGGGATGGCCATGGAAGGCTCTGAAGAGGGCCCCCCTTCAAAGGAACGGGGTAGATCCGCTTGCAAGGACTGGCTGGAGGCAGAGGGGAAGACATGATAGGGGAGAGGCATGTAACGAAGTCACTGGTAAGTCCACGTGACTGGCAGCTGGGGTGGCCCCCGGGAGTGTCGGGATCAGTAGATGGAAGCATAGCCTGGCGCTGGTTCTGAGCCCTCTGTAGGCCCTAAACGTGCTCCTCTTTTTGACTGCAATAGTTTGGGGCAGGGGGACTGGCATTGTCATTGTAGCAGGGCAAGCCACAGCCTGCAGCGCCGGCATCCCATACTGACACCAGTTCGAGTCCAGGCTGTTCCACTTCTGATCCAGCTCTCTGCTAAATTGCCTAGGAAAGCAGCAGAAGATGGGCGAAGTGTTTGGGCCCTTGTACCCGTGTGGGAGACCTGGATGGAGTTCTAGTCTTCTGGCTTTTTTAAAAATTTTTTTTAAAAGATTTATTTATTTATTTGAAAGGCAGAGCTACAGAGAGAGAGAGAGAGAGAGAGAGAGAGAGAGAAGTCTTCCATCCACTGGTTCACTCCCCAAATTTCTGCAAAGGCCCATTCAAAACCAGGAGCCAGGAGCTTCTTCCTGGTCTCCTACGTGGATGCCGAGGCCCAAGCACTTGGGCCATTTTCCACTTCTCTCCCAGGCTATAGCAGAGAGCTGGATCAGAAGAGGAACAGCCGGAACTTGAACTGGCGCCCACATGGGATACCAGCACTGCAAACAGTGTTACAGCCCTGGCCCCCCAGGCTCCTGGCTTTGACCTGGCCCACCCAGCCCTGGATGTTGTGGCCATTTTAGGTAATCACCAGTGGAAGAAGATTCTCTCTCTCTCTTCCTCTCTTTGTATGATTCCGTCTTTCAAATAAATAAATCTTAAACAACAACAACAATGTTTAAGGGAGCTGCCTGCTGTTTTGCTGACCCAGCAGTTACTCTCCCCGTGGCACTGCTAGGTCAGGGTAGAAACCAGTCCCTTTGCTTCTCCATGCTGATTGGTGCAGGGCTAGATGCCGGAACAAAGCTGAGCCAATCAGAGCCCTTCCCTGAGAGGCTCTGTCCACTTGGGGTCCCAGAGAACATAAGTCCCTGTCTAGTGCAGGGAGCATCCCGATGTGACACACGGCTGGGCCCCTGTCACGTGGGGGAAGCCAGGGAATCTGCGAGACAAGCAAGTTGATCCCTGCAGGAAGCAGAGGTGAGTCAGTGAGAGTTTCCCCCACTCCCAAGGACTGCATGCCTGCCCACCCGCCTGCCTGCCCGCCCTCTGCGGGCACTGATGAGGGAGGCCTTCCTCTGGCTTCAGGAAATCCAAGTCCTCTGCATAGACCCTCTGGCTCTAGAACTAGTTCAGGTTTCCGTGCCTCCCAAGTGTCCCCGCTTTCCCACCTGTCACTTGCCGTGAGCACTGTGTGCTAGTGCAGGTGCCTCACATCCATCCCTGCGTGCTGTCCTCAGTTATGCTGGGAGCCATGGGCATCGTGAGCTCCTTTTTTTTTTTTTTAACTTAGCTGTCCTTTTTTTTTTTTTTTTTTTTTTTTAAGACTTTCGTTTATTTATTTGTAAGAGTTAGAGAGAGAGAGAGAGAGAGAGAGAGAGAGAGAGAGAGATCTTCCACCTGCTGGTTCATTCCCCTAATGGCCACAATGGCTGGGACTGGGCCAGGCCAAAGCCAGGAGCCTGGAGCTTCATCTGGCTCTCCCACTTAGGTGGCAGGGGCCAAGCACTTGCACCAGTCTCTGCTGTTTTCCTAGGTGCGCTAACGGGGAGCCGGATCAGAAGCAGAACAGACGGGACTTGGGCTGGTGTTCTGATACAGGCACGCCAGGGTTGCACACAGAGACTTCCACTGCTCCATTACAATGCTGGCCTCCTTCTTCCCATTTCACAGAGGGTAACACAAAGCTCTGACTCCACCTGGTACTGAAAGGAGGTGCTCTTCAGACCACAGGCCTGGGTCCTCCTTGATTGGCAGGCATTACTCCCCACCCCCCATCTTCCCATTCTCATGTTTTGAGTTCGATCTTGTACCCTTCCCTATTTCCAATCCAGAGGTTCAGACTCACCATGGTGGCCACCTGCCTGCTTGGTAGAGATTATTGCAAACACAGATCTCTAAAGCCAGACTCCTGCTCTCCCCTGCTCCCAGCCACTCTGGCCCGCCCCTGGGTTTCCTCTCTCAGGAACCCGCCCCACCCTGCACCCAGTTTGCAGCGTCGAAGCCGAGGTGCTGCATTGGCTGCCCTCTCCTTGGAGCACTGTGGCTGCCTGAGCTGCCTGAGCTTCCTGACCCCTTCTCTCCAGCTCCCCTCTCCCTTCTCGTCCCTCTGTGTCCCCTGTCCTCTGGAAGATGGCCTCCTCCCTGGGGTCCCCAGATCTGCTCCAAGCCACCGTCTATTCAGTGGCTGGAGCTGGTGTTTTTGAGAGCTCTGAACCGTGTCCTCCCAACTTCTTATAGCCACTTGGTGGTCCTAGTCCAGTGTCTCCCCTGGCCTGTGTGCTCTCACTGGATAAACCCATCCTATGCTCCCATTTCATCTGGATATGGCCTCCTTGCAGCATGAGGAGACCACACCCCTAGGACCCCAGGGCCTTTGTGCGTGCTATGCCTGCTGTCAGCACAGTGTCTCCTCCCTCCTTCTTCAGCTTCTTCACTCTTTGCTACACTTCAGGCTCTGGCTTAAAGCTCAGGGGGATAACTTTCTCTCGAGACCTCCAGGGAATACAGTCTCATAGCACCCTGACTCTCCCTGGGACTTAGTTATGTGTGTGGGTGTGTGTGCAATAGTTATCTCCTTTGCTGGCCCTTTACTGGCATTTTTCTTTTTAAGTTACCATTAACTCTTTACTCGAGAGATGGAGAGATGGGTGAGTTTTGCTGGCATCTGGGAAAGAGAGCGATCGCTCTGCGAGCGCAGGGGTCAGGTGTGCCTTCCTCACCACTCAGCACAGGGCCAGGCACTGAGCAAGTGCTCAGCAGTGTTTGCTGGGACGAACGAGTGTGGGACAAGGGCTTGTCCAGGTCACACTGCTGGTGACTGGAGGCGCCACGACGTCAGTGCCAATCTCTTGGGCTCTGAGATGTGGCGTGTCAATGCCTCTGCAATATGTAGCAGCCCCCTGGAGGGATCCAGGGAGGAAGAGGCAGGGAAGCCTGGCCTTGGCCTTGGGCCCTTTGAATCATCCAATGTGGCTACTCCTGATGCATCCCAAGTGTCCCCAGCGGAGGTGACAAGCCACCCCTTCCTCTCCTGGCCCTGCCTCCTTGCTTTCACGTATCCAGGGAAGATAAGAACAGGATGGAGAGAATATGGTCAAGGTCCCTGAGCAAAAGATGTCGAGTGGGGCTTGGAAGAAGCTGCTGAATGGCGGGAGGCCGGAGGGGAGGGGATTCTCAAGCACTTGGGCATCAGTAGCCACAGAGGAGCTGCCCAGGGTCACACAGTGGCTTAGGGATGGGGGTGGGGCTGGAAGGAGGAAGCAGACGCCCAGAAAGGAGCCCTGGTTCCACCCCCAGGCACCTAACTGCAGAGTTTGCTGGTGTTGCAAGGTGGAGGATGACTCTCTCTGCCACAGACAAGGAAGCCTGGCTCCAGAGAGGGAAAGTCTCTGGCCCAGTCTCTGAGCTAGCAAGTGTCGGCGTTAGGATCCGAATCTGGAACCGGGCTGCAGACATCTGCTGTCTGCGGTGGCCGTCTGGCCCAGTGTCTGGGGTGCGGAGCCCGGTTCTACACTAGGCTGCCCATTCCAGCTTCCTGCGGGTGCAGACCCTGGGAGACAGCAGATGATGGTTGGAGTAGTTGGCTCCCAGCCATCCATGTAGGAGACTGGATTGTATTCTCAGCTCCTGGCTTTGGCCGATGGGATCTCTCTACCTTTCTCTGCCTTTCAAATAAAAAATGAAGGCCCTGGTGTTGTGGTGCAGTGAGTTAAGCTACTGTTAGAGACACCCCAGTACAGGTTCCAGTCCTATACTGGAACTGGAAGCTACTCTGTTTCCCATCCAGCTCCCTGCTAATGTGCCTGGGAAAGCAGTGGAAGATGGCCCAAGTGCTTGGGAGACCCAGATGGGGTTCCTGGCTCCTGACTTCAACCTGGCCCAGCCCGAGGCCATTGTAGTCTGTTGGGGAGTGAACCAACTGATGGAAGTTCTCTCTCTCTCCCTCTCCCTCTCTACCCCTGATGCTCTTCTTTCAAATAAATAAATAAATCTAAAAAAAAAAAAAAAAAAACAAAAAAAAAACCCAAAAACCAGAAAACAAAAACCTAAAAGAAATGAGCTACTTGGGGAAGTCCAGATAAGAACATAAGAGGAGGACTGTGTGGCCAGGGGTTGCAACACCGCTACCCTGCCGCCATCACTTCTCCCCTGTGGGCCCATCCCTGGGGACATCTTTTTGAAATTCCAAAAGTTCTTGCAGGAAACAAAGATGCCTCTCCAGGCTTGCGGCCCCTCAGGTGCAGAGGCTCCCGGCTGGCGCCTGCCTCCCTCCAGGATTCCCCCATGGCTTCCATCCGAAAGGAGCTCAGAGCACCCATCCTGCTGGGCCCATTGCTGCCCAGGAGGGGGCCGGGCAGGGGGAGGGGAGCCAAACGGTTTTTCCATGCATCGCTCCTTACAGATGCGAACATTATTTATAGCAGCCCTGCAGAAACATGAGCCTAGCCATCTTCAGAAGCCACTGTTTCCCCAACATTTTAGAGGGAGAAGGTCAGGGCTGGCTCAAGGTCACCGGCAGGAAGTGGATGCAGTGCTCCGGAGTCCTGCTGTTCACCAGCATCCTCTTTGGGGCCAGGGGGCTCTGCGATCCTGCTCCCCAGCCAGGCCTCTGCAGCAGATAACAGATCCTTTCTTTTCCACACAAGGCCAGTTTGTTTACCTCAAGGGAGAGTGCGGGGAGTCCCCCCAGACAAAGGAGGTGCAGGCGGAGATAACCCAATCGGTCCCGGCCTGGTGGAGGCTGTGGGGAGGGCCGGGATGGAGCCCAGCCTGCTCTGCGGCCTGGGCTTCGAGCAACTGCCTAAGCTTGGCGGCCTGCTGTTTGTTGCAAAACAATGAATCATCCCTGGGGGGTGGGGAGCCTGGGGTTGGGCAATGGGGGTGGAGAGGCCTCCTCCCCCTCCCAACTTTTCTCAAGGTAGGTTCTACCCACCCCCGCCCTGCCAGCCCCGCATCTTCAGAAGGTTCAACCAATTTCCTTTTTTGTTGTTTGGCTGTGATAGGAAAAACAGTGAAAAATAGAAAGTGCCCGAGACAAGAAAGCACTCTGAAAGCTGAAACCTGAAACCCGGCGGCCAGGCCAACACCCCAGCTGGGAGGTAGCCAGCGAGCCCAGATTCCATGGCCCGGCTCCTTCCCGCCGCTGGCCCACGATGGTCCTCAGAGAACTTGGAGGTCCAGGCAGGGCTGAGTGGGGACTGGTTCAAGGTCACGGATGATGCAGATGGTCAGCGTGTGTGGCAGATCCTGTGGAAGGGTCTCAGGGACCCTGTGCAAGTGTGGGGAGACTCGTTTAAAAACAAAGCAAAGCAAGATGGAAACCCGGCCTCGCCCAGGGCCGTGCACTTCCAGGTGCACCTGGTACCAGAGCCCCCTGCTCACTCTCCAGAGGCACATCAGGGCGTGGGACAATTCTCTCCCCTGGCCCAATGTGGCTACTCCTGATGCATCCCAAGTGTCCCCAGCGGAGGTGACAAGCCACCCCTTCCTCTCCT
The DNA here is from genome assembly GCF_964237555.1 of Oryctolagus cuniculus. Lineage (NCBI taxonomy): Eukaryota > Metazoa > Chordata > Mammalia > Lagomorpha > Leporidae > Oryctolagus > Oryctolagus cuniculus. Next base: position 159,549,416 of record NC_091433.1, read on the forward strand.
GGCCCTGCCTCCTTGCTTTCACGTATCCAGGGAAGATAAGAACAGGATGGAGAGAATATGGTCAAGGTCCCTGAGCAAATTCATTAATTCATCAGAACCTCGTTGGGCTGCTGGTGCGCCAGACTCCAAAGAGCCGAGAGGGAAGGGAACGGTTTTCTGGGGAGCCAGCTGCGCAGACAGATAACTGCTCTATCACAGGGCACTGATCAAGACTTATCTGCCATGTGTGCCGTGGGACAGAGGGGCCTGCCTTGACTCCAGGGACACGAAGTCTTCCCAGAGGAGGCAGAAAGTGCTTGAGTCTCAAAGGCCAGGAGTGGCGGGAGAGGGCACTCTGGGCCAGGAGTCCTCTTGTGTGCAAGCCCCCTGGGTGCAGCACGCCCTGGTCCACAGAGCCACTTGCCAGCATTACTGAGTTCCTGCCATGGCACACCCTGAGCTGGCGCCTGGGGAGGTGTGGCGTGGGGGCCTGCAACGGCCACAGGGCACACCTCTCCTGGAGGTGGGGCAGGGGGTGTGTGGTGGGGGTGGGGACCTTCATCCCCGGAAGGTGGAGGAAACCCAAACAGTGTGGCACTGCAGCAAGCACCTCCCTGTGGCATGCACCTCCCAGAAGCCCCCTCTCGGAGAGGACTTGCTCATCCCTGCTTTACACGGAGGAAGCAGTTACAGCCCGAATGTCGGGGCCAGGGAGCCAGGAGTTTACTCAGCGGGCAACAGGGAATGAGTGAAGGTTTGGAGGGAGAGAGTGACATGGTGGGTCCTGTGCTTTGGCACAGTACCTCCAGGGGCCACTCGGAGTCTGTATCAACAACACAACACAAAGGCGCGTGGCTGCTCAGGGACGTGGAAGCCCCGCCTCAGCTCTGCCCTGGCCTTGGCTTCCGGAGAACGGTCCTCGCTTGCCCTCTTCCCAGCAGTGGCTGCCAGGGAAGCCCAGTGAGCGGCCATTTATCTGACAGACACTTAGCACCTGCTGCGTGCAGGACCCGTCAGCCTTGGATGTAAGGGGACGAGAGGGGCAACACAGTTCCTGGCCTCAGGGGGCTCAGGAGCTGTGGTCAGCTTCCAGGAATAGCACATGTGCTGTCCTCTCCCTTCTAGCCTCCCACAGCTCCAAGAGGAGAGGGTTTTCTGTACTGGCTCTTTTCTCATGGTTTAGGCACCATTCTCTCCGCCCCTCCCCTCTCCCTGGTGCTCCCAGGCCCCTGGGACACTCAGAGCCTCATCTGTGTTCTCACAGGACCAGGTATAGCACTCAGTACATAGCCAAGCAGCCACCTGGTATTTGGTGAGACTATTAAATCTCAGTGGAAGAAAGCTATTTTCCAGCTACAGTCTGACCTTGAACCCAGAAGACACACCAGTGTCTTAATTTATCCAAACATTTTTTCCAAAGATGTTGTTGATCCCTAGAGTCCCTGTTAAAGAGTAAGGCTGGCTGAGAGGGCCTGTTTGGTGACACTGCTGAGCCTTTTTTTTTTTTTTTAAGACTTACTTTCTTTATTTGAAAGGCAGAGTGGCAGATTGAGAGGGAGAAACAAAGAGAAAGAGATCTTCTACTCACTGATTTACTTCCCAAATGGCCACAAAGGCCAGGACTGGGCCAGGCCAAAGCCAGGAGCCAGGAACTCCATCTGGGTCTCCCATGTGGGAGGCAGAGCCCAAGTATTTGGGCCATCTCCTGCTGTTTTCCCAGGCACACTCCCAGGCAGGGGGCTGGATGGTAAGCAGAGCAGCTGGAACTCAAACTATCACTCCCTGATGCCCAGCCTCGCAGGTGGCGGCTTAACTCGCCGTGCCACAAGGCCAGCCCTGCTGCTGAGCCTTTAAGGCCACGTCCCTGCACAGTGGGGTCGGCAGTCACCCCAGGTGAGCCACGAAGCACAACCTATTTCAAACTAAAAGCTGACCGAGCCGATGCATGGGAGGGCTCTGTGAGGGGCGGGTATCCTGCATTACCGTAGCTTCTCCAGATTTTGTCGAGGTGGCTGAAGTCTGGGCAACGTAGATCTCAGGCTTGGAGGGGAGGGACGCTGGGAAGCAACTCCTGCCCTCTGGGGGCTGCAGAGCAGGTGGCTCAGGAGTGAGAAATGGAGCAGGCCCTGGGAGCCCAGGGAGCAACTGGTCGTGGGAGGTTCATAGCACTGATGCACGCTTTAGGGGCTGCTTTTATTTCTTGCGCTTGTATGTTTTTATTTCCTCTTCGCTTTTCTTTGAGGTTTACTACAGCTCTCTGTGAAGTTTCAGCTGCCTCAGCTGTGTGTGTGTGTGTGTGTGTACGCACGTGCGCATGCACCCTCCCTGGGCAGGAGCTGGGATCCACGTCCGGAAGTGGGGGGTGCTGAGGCCTCGGGTTTTAGTGAGGGGCACTCACTCCCTCCCTCCCTGAGCGTGTCCCAGCAGCAGGGCGGCCCAGGTCATGGCTGGGAGTATTTCTTCCTTTTATTTCTGGCAAAAGTTGCAGGAGGGGAGTTCCCCTTCTCTGTTTGTTTTTATTCTGTTGTTTTCTTAAAGAGAGGAAGGAAAACCATCATCACTTTTTCAGTTCTGTGAACAATAAAGGCAAGCAAAGAGGATGTTCGCGGCCGGGGCCGTGGGGGCTGGGCCGGCACCTCCTGCTTGCTCCCTCAGCCCGGGCCCCACCGTGTGCAGGGGTCCAGCGGAGGCGCTGGCGCTGCCTTGGAACTGCTTTTGATCTGTGTGAGGCGTTTCTGTAAACACGGGCGTCATCAGATCTGCTTCACAGGTGAGATGAACAACAAAACGAAAATGCTAACTTGTGAAAGCGCGGAGCCTGGCGTACACAGAGCGAACACTCCAGAAGTGCCTTTCCCTTGCTTGCCGCCATGGAGGGCCAGGGCACGGCTGGGGACCGCCCTCCTGCTCTCCTGCTACTCCGTATCTGCTGGGACAGCGGGCTGGAAAGAGGCTGTGAGGAGCACAGGACAGGCGAGGCCCGGGGCTTGTGTGGTCCCTGGAACCGTCTTCTGCTGTGCTGGGAGCCGGGCTGGCTTGGCCCTGCCCCCTCCTGGCCCTTTGGTCCCTCCAGCTCCATGTGTCTCCAGGTTGTACCTTGCAGTCCTGGGGCAGGCCCCTTCTTTGAGAAGATTGGGTGGGGGGGGTCAGGGGTTGCCAGATCAGACAGAAAGGGAGCCCCACCCTGGGCCCCAGCTTGCTCTGAAACTGAGCCAACACACGCCAGCTCCAGGGCCTTGCCCCCTTAGGCTGGAGAGCGGCTCCTGAGCTTTTTAAATACAAACCCTCTTTTATAGGATGGCAGCGTTTTGCAGGTCTGCCCGCCACGACAGGAGCTGTACTTGTAGAAATCCTTTGAGGAAAATCAACAGAAGTAGCTCTCAGCAAGCAAGCAGGCAGTTAGGCTTTCTAAGGAGGGTGTGCTGTAGTCAGCATTTGAAGACTGTCCCTCATCAACTGTAGAAGGTTCTGGAACCTAAGGGCTTGAGGCTGTTGGGGAGTCCCTGAGTCTCTGAGCACACAGAGAGCCCTGGCATCCCGTGGTTTCTCCTCGGCACCCCCGGGGCTGCCCAAGGGACACTGAAACGGCATTCACAGGCTCCGATACAAGGGCCCAGCAGCGACCGACAAGAATGCAGAAGGGTTTGCAGCACTGGGACACTGCCTGGGCTGTCTGCCTGGGCTTCTGTCCCTGTTCTGCCTCAAACCAGCTCTGGACCCTGGTCACGCATCTTGACTTCTTTGAGCCCTGGTATTGCCATCTGCAAAATGGGGTCGATGGTAGATGTGAGATTTTGTGAAAATGAATGACGGAGTGAACTCACCAGACCTCCTTAGCACAGGGCACAGTTGGTGCTTAGCTAATATTATATTTAAAAGCAAACAGACAAACCCACAAACACCTCCAGCTTCCCCCCACGCAGTTGCTGTGTGCTGTCCCTGGGCTGCGCAGGTCCCTTCTGGAACGGCTTCCTGTGTCCTCTCCATCCTGGAGGCTCCGCCTTCGCTGGGCACGCTCCTGTGGGCTGTCCCTGCCCCATTCTCTCTCAGCACGCAGAGTGTGCCCCTTCTGCGCTGTCCCTGGTCGGGCCTTGTGGCCCCAACAGCAGCATGCCAGTCTCCCCTCACTGTTCCCTGGCCAGGCCCAGCCCCTGCTCCAGGCACCAGAACCCTGGTTCCAACCACATGAAGGAAGGCACACGGAAAAGCCATAAACCTGAGGCCTGAGCAGGCTGTTTGTCCCCCAGCCGGGGACGGGGACGTGCTGGGGGTGTGCCAGGCCGAGCGGAAGTGAGCATTTCAGGGGCCCAGGGATGAGCACCGAGAGGCGCTGGCATGGGCAGGGGAGGGCAGGAAGGAGGCCCATTAACACTGGGGCCCCAGCCACGCTTCCTCCCGCACCGCGGCCAGGGTGCACACAGGCGCGTTTGTCCCGCTTCACTGGGGCACTGTGCTCGCTGGGGCACTGGGCTCACTGGGGTACTGTGTGCTCGCTGTCCCAGGTGGGTGAGTGCTTATGAATGGGCAGTGCTGGGGGGAGGCAGCACCTCCTGGGTCTGGGACCACCCCCCGGAACCCACAGCCAACCCTGGAGCTGCCTCCCTCCTGGCAGTGCAGGCACCCACTGGTCACGTGTGGGGAGGGGGTCCTAATGGTTTTGCCCCCAGGGACCCCCTGGTCATGGAGTTAATCCTGGGGAAGGCAGCTATGTGTGCAAGGCTCAGAATCCCCCAAGTGTGCCTTCTCTGCATGGTGCATGCCGGGTGGGGGGGACTGTGCCAGCCCCACACCCTGGGGCACGAGTGGCCAAGCCTCATCTCCCTGAGGGGCTCCAGGAGGCAGTGGTGCCTGGGTGAGGCCTGCAGAGAAGAGAGAAAGAGGACAGAGCCCATTGTCCCTTGTCACCCACCCTACGACCTCAGGAGTGCTGGGTCCCAAATTGAGCGCCCAGGGACAGCCTGCCTGTCCCTTCCATGGAGCCCAACCCATGTTAGCCTGGGGTTTTAGTCTCACGGAGGCCTCTACTGCTCTGCCTAAGGCAAGTGGGTGGAAAAGTCCCATGTCCCACAGACAAACCCTCCCGCCTGTCACAGGGCCTCAAGCCCCTCTCCTCCCCTGGCCTGTGCTCTCTGTGTGTGCATGCGTGTGTGTTCAAGCTGGTTTTTTTCTCCCCCATTTAACCAACAGGTGCAGGCCTGTGCTGGCTGCCTGTCAGCGCCCCCTATAGATGGACCGAGGAGCTGCAGCCCCTGAACCCAAGGAGCCCCTGCTGCCCGGTTTCCTTGGGAGCAGGGGAAGTAAGGAGGAAAGGAGCACACCCCACTACTCCAGGCTCACCTGCGTGCAGGGAGCACCTCCTTGTAGAGATCCCGTGGCATGTGGACCGCTGGGGGGGGGGAGCAGCCAGGCCCCCCAGGAAATCTGATGAGCTTCCCCATCCCCTGGAGACCCCCCAGGAATGTCACACTGCCCCCCAACCACAGCCACCAACACTTGCTCTCTTGGGTTGATCTCTGACCCTGTGGCCTGGCCAAGGGAAATGGAATGAGGGTGTGACTAAGCCACCCTCCTCCCCCCCCCCCCCCCCCCCCGGCACACAGACATACTTCCTGCATGCCCAGTACCTCCCTTCTCCCACCAGATACCCACACAGGCACACCTTGGGCGCAAAATGCCACCCCCGCCCATAGCACAGACACAACACGTGCTTCTGCGCCCACTTCCCGGGCCCCCAGCCACAGCCTTGTGCTCGCACACCCAAAGATGCCGTGTGAGCTCAACTAGCTCAGACATTCAGAGGCACCTGTGGGCCCCAGGCACCCACGCCATGGGCAGCCCCCGCCTGGCCCCTCACCAGCCCTGGTGTCGCTGGAGCACTTAGTTCTAGCTTGTGCATTTTGAAAAGCAGTCGTGTGTGTCTGTGAGAGACCCAGAGAGAATGGGCAGGGTGTTGGCCAGCCTGCCGAGAGGAGGAGGAAGGAAAAGCCGTGACTCACATCCAGCTGAACAATGCCCCGTCTCAGCGCTCAGGCTCGGGGGAAGGGCCCGTTTGTCAACACAGCCGAGGCCTGCCCGTGGGACAGTCAGGTGAGGTCCTGTCCCCAGGCCTCTCAGGGAGGGGAGGGGGCGCCCTGTCTGGAGACCGCTGCCGTCCGCTGTCTGCACGTTGGAGGGTGCGCACCGCCTCCCGCGTTTCCCAACACCGGCCTGTCCCTGGGCACTCCGCTCCAGTGGCACTTCCCACCAGTGTCCTCTGTGGCTCACCCCCCACCTCGGATGGTGGGTGCGCCTCCCAGCTGTACCGCGTGCAGCTTGCAGCCTCCCTTCCAGCGCCCCCTGCCTGCAGAGCCCCTTTGCTCCCCTCTCCCGCACTTCAGGCTCCGCCCCTTCCCTGCCGGCCTCCTGGCCCTCAGCCCTTCCTGCCCCAAAGCACAGTTCCTTTTCCTTGTTCTCTGGGGAGTGAGCCACCCCTCCTCCCACTTCTAGCAGGAGCCCCGGAAGAGCAGGCCCCAGAATTTCCTCCCATCAGGGAGCCCAGCGTGGCTGACCTGGAAGGCAGCAAGCACCCAGTCTGGTCTTGAGGGATGGACAGGAAGGGACTGAGGAGGACTGACAGGGCGTCTGAGCTCTCCTTGGTCTTCTGCCCAGTAGGCACCTGCTGCCTTGGGACTGACTCCCCTGGGCTGGGCCCCGCCCATCCTGCTGCACCTGCGGGGGCCCAGGCATCAGGCATCCAGCATTTCTCACCAGGCCCCCCCAACCCCTTACACCAAAGCCCCTCCCCCAAACAGCAGCCGAAGGGCCCCAGCCACAACCAGCAGGGTCGGGCCTTGCCTGCTGCCCACCTGCTTGGTGCCAGGCCTCTGCCAGCTTTTCCCGTGAGCTCACTCATGCCCACAGGAGCTCTAAGATGTGGGGCTCCCAATAGCCTCATTTACAGCTGGCAGGCCGCAGAGCCCCCGAGAGAGCCTGGGCCCCTCCCACTATAGCCACTGCCCCTCTGCAACCCCTGTCTCTGTTCCTAATTTGCCCTCTGACCATAACCTTCTTTGAAAAAATATCATATGGGCCGGTGCCACAGCTCAATAGGCTAATCCTCCACCTGCGGTGCCAGCACCCCAGGTTCTAGTCCTGGTCAGGGCGCCGGATTCTGTGCCGGTTGCTCCTCTTCCTGTCCAGCTCTCTGCTGTGGCCGGGGAAGGCAGTGGAGGATGGCCCAAGTGCTTGGGCCCTGCACCCCATGGGAGACCAGGAGAAACACCTGCCTCCTAGCTTCGGATCAGTGCGGTGTGCTGGCTGCAGCGCACCGGCTGCAAGCGGCCATTGGAGGGTAAACCAACGGAAAAGGAATACCTTTCTCTCTGTCTCTCTCTCTCACTGTCCACTCTGCCTGTAAAAACAACAACAAAAAAAAAAAAAGAAAAAATATCGTTTGATTTGAAAGGTAGAGAGACAGAGACAGACACAGAGGGAGATCCCCTCTGCTGGTTTGCTCCCCGACTGCCTGCAACAGCCGAGGCCAGGCTGGCTTGAAGTCAGGAGCCTGCAATTCACTCTGGGCCTCCAATGTATGTGGCAGGGACTCAGGTCCTTGAACCCTCACCTGCTATCTCCCAGTGTGCACATTCACAGGAATCGGGAACAGAACTGAACGCAAACCCAGCCATTCTGATGCAGGATTCGGGCATCCCAAGTGGCAGCTTAGCTGGTGCACCAAACGCTCACCCCGAGCTCCCCTTTCTCCCTGCTTTGTCTCTCAGAAACCTGGCCAGTTTCCTCTCCTGCTTCCCCTTCACCCCACCCCACCCCCATTCCTTTGCCTAACTGCATCTCCTCTGATGCGCCTGTGGGGCAGAACAAAGCTTGCCCGTGGTCTAAGGAGCCAGGCTTAGCACTCATTTTTGGATGAGGAAGGCCAAAGCCTGGGGTCGGAAGCTGGATGGAGACCTGTCCTCCTCCCTCTCCTTGGCACCAGCAGGGGCTCTTCTCACAAAGGACTCCTTTTTGTAAAGATTTATTTTGTTTATTTGAAAGAGAGAGAGAGAGAGAATTTATATCTGCTGGTTCACTTCCCAACTGGCCACAATAGCCAGGGCCAGGCCAGGACAAAGCCAGGAGCCAGGAGCTTCTTCTGGGTCTCCCACGTGGGTGCAGGTGCCCAAGACCTTGGGCCACCTTCCACTGCTTTCCCAGGCCATTAGCAGGGGGCTGGATCAGCACACGAAATGGCACCCATATGGGATGCCGGTGTCGCAGTCTTGCCAGCTACACCACAGCGCCAGCCCCAAAGGACTCTTCTTGTCTGTTTGTCCCTCTCTTTCTGGAATTCTCTCTCTGTGTGTGTGTGTGTGTGTGTCTCTCTCTCTCTCTCTCTCACACACACACACACACACACACACTCTAGCAGCTTGCTTGCCTCAGAGCCTACAAAATCCCCATTGCAGACGATTATGGAAAAAACAGGTAATAGGCACCGGGAAATGCATGGGACAGACTCTGCTTGTGGCACAAACTCAAGTGTGTGACCCCAGCCTGCAGGGAGCATGCAATTATTCGGTAATAAATTGCATTCCAGCCCCAAGCCAGCTGTCCCTGGCTTCCTGCACCCCCTGCCCCACCCCGTCTCCCTCGTCCCTGCCAGACCCGCAATATCTCTGCGGTAGTCGGGAAATCTGGTTGTGATTTTCAGGCCTAACCAAAGTCAAGGCTAGATTCCTCGATGCCGTCAGTTTTGCTGGAAGATAAGGACTGACCCAGATTCTTGTGTGCTGATGACATGTGGGGAGGGTTCTGGGGAGTGGGGGGATCAGCTCTGTGCCACACTGGGCTTTGGGGAGCAGCTGTGATGACACAGAGTTGGGGGCACAGATCTGAGGGGCTGCAGCTCACCTGGCCCCTAAAGTAAGCATTGAGGGGAGCTTTCGACCATGCCACTTCTGGGTGGCAGTGATAGGAGCTAGCGTGCGCGTTCTCACAGCCTCTTCTTGCTGCCTTGGTGATGGTGGGTGGCACCGCTGACATGGAGCTTCCTGTAGCCGGTGTCTCTGTCACCCCCTCTGTCTGGCAGAATCCTCCAGGCGATCGGCAGTGTTCTAAGCCCACTGAATCTTGGGATGCTTGTTACTGCCCTGCAGCCTAGCCTCTACCTACCTTCTACCCGTGACCTACCTTGTAGGGTCGATGAGAGGATTCAGTAAATCACGTACGTGATGAGCGGGGCCAAGAGCCCCTGAATATGCCACTGCTGCTTCCTCCTCTTTCTCCGTCTCTTTCAATGTGATTTCATTTTTAGCATCACTTTGGACCCATTCACAAAAGTTTGCCCTGGCCCATTACGTGTGTGGTACAGGAGCAGAGCCATGGTATGGGTGGACAGATGTTCACACTGTGCCAAGTGCTGAATTCCCAGTGGGAATCCAGAGCTGAGAGGGGCCCAGGGGAGGGAGCCATACGTTTGACGGGGACCTCAAAGGTGAAACCTGAACCAGACACCAAAAGGTTAGTTTGATTCCTTCAGGTGGAGCACAGGGTGCACTTACTGGGCACCTGCTATGTGCAGAATTGGTAGTTCAGAGCTACAGTGTCTATGCATGTGCTGTTGTTATCCCCATTTTAGAGATGAGAAAACTGAGGCCATTGAGGCTGTAGAACTCACCCGGGGCCAGGTAACTGGTGAAGGGCAGAGTAGGTACACAGACAGAGGCGTGCCTCCTCCTTTCTGACCTTCAGTCTGGTGCCTCCCCAAGGAGCTGCATTACATGACCCCAAGGATACAGGTCCAGGATGGCAACCCATGCTCCTCTCTGTGGTCTGGCAGAGGTTTTGAAAATGCAACTCAGGGAAAGTTGTGTCCCTGCTCATGAACGCTCCATGGCTCTCTCCTGCATGCTGGATGAGCCCGGGTGGTCTCAGGCTGGCTCTCTGGGGCTTGTCCCCACATTTCCAGGGCCTCTGTCTGCCACCCGTGCACATCTCTAGCGTCCTTGCTGGTGCACAACGTTTCTTTTTTTAATATTTACTTTTTATTTATTTGCAAGGCAGAGTTACACACACACACACACACACACACAGAGAGAGAGAGAGAGAGAGAGAGAGAGAGAGAGGTCTTCCATCCTCTGGTTTACTCCCCAAATGGCTGCAACAGCTAGGACTGGGCCAGGCTGAAGCCAGGAGCTAGGAGCTTCCTCTGGCTTCCCAAGTGAGTGCAGGAACCCACTTGGGCCATCATCTGCTGCTTTCCTAGGCACATTAGCAGGGAGCCAGATTGGAAGTGGAGCAGCCAGGACTCAAATCGGTGCCCATATGGGATGCCAGAGCTGCAGGTGGTGGCTTTACCTGCTACACCACAGCACCGGCCCTAGTGCACAACATTTTCTTTTTTTTTTTTAAAGATTTATTTTATTTATTCTGAAAGACAAAATTACAGAGAGAGGCAGAGACAGAGAGGTCTTCCATCCACTGGTTCACTCCCCAGATGGCTGCAATGGCCAGAGCTGTGCTGATCCAGAGCCAGGAGCCAGGAACTTCTTCCAGGTCTCCCATGTGGGTGCAGTGGCCCAAGGACTTGGGCCATCTTCTGCTGATATCCCGGGCCATAGCAGAGAGCTGGATCAGAAGAGGAGCAGCCGGGACTAGAACCAGCGCCCATATGGAATGTCGGTACTTCAGGCCAGGGCTTTAACCTGCTGCACCACAGCGGCAGCCCCAACAACATTTTCTGCTCTTGAGTTTTGCTCACATTATTTCTCCTGCTTGGAACGCCTTTTCCAATGTGTTTCACATGCCCTAGGCCTGCATTGGCTCCCAAGTTCAGCCCAATTCCTACCTTGTCTCTCTGCTGAGATGTCCCTGCTGGTGTGGAGACTTTGGGAGGATGTTGAGTTGACTTGATCTGGTTTGACTGATAAGATGAGAATGGTTAGTTCCACTAGAGTGCAGATAACTGGGACACATAAGCGCCCAGATTTCCAGTCATACGTGTGTAAGATTGATGGACCCATGTAAATATGTTGAAGGTGTGTGCCGAGACTAGTTTTTACTGATAGCAGTCCAGAAAGTCTGGAAACCACCGCCATATAGATTACAGGAGTTGTTGGGATTGGCTGTTTACCAACCCAGGTTTTACTGTCTGTGAAATGGGCATTATTTGATGCCTACTCCATGAGGTTAATGGGATAAATCTAGTTAAAGAAACAGCACCTCCCCGGTGAGCCTGGAGTCCCAGCCCGGGGAGGGCCCTGTGGGGTGTGCCCAGGCCACCGCTGGGTCCTGACACAAGAGGAGGAAGGAGGGAGGGGACGCGGGGCGGCCCCTGCTAGCGGAGACTCCAGTGGCTTAGGTAGGCTGGGCTGAGACAATCCCAGTGTTTGATAAAGGGTAGGAACTCTTCTCCGGCCAAGTAAATATTATAAGCAAAGGCTGTCTCCAGGGAGCGGCTTGCCTGCTTCTCCCCATTTGAGGGCCAAAGTCCCCGTGGGCCAGTCTGGAGGCTCCTTTTATGTGACTGTAAAGTCATCCAGAGCCTGGCAGGGGCGAGCCTGGGCGGGCGCTGACGCGCAGGGCGGCATTGATGTGGTCAATGATTAGCTTTTATGCCTGGCCATAAAGACAACCGCCCAGCCCTCTGGACAATGCCCCCTCCCCACAGGGCCTCTGGAGGGTGGGCGCACACACACCTGCCACCCGGGGGCCATCCCACTGAGGTCTCTGAGGACATCCTGAGTGGGGATCTTCAGTTCGGGCCAGGAGCCCCCAGAGGTTTTGGGGGTGGGGCCTTAAGAGCAGCCCAGTGAGAAGCAAAACACGACAGAGCACTGTCCAGGCCCGGGGATCCTGTCCCAGGTGGATCTGTGCAGGGGGGAGGGGTGGCCACCCAGATCAGGTACTGAGTGTATTGGGGTCCTGGGAGAGTGTCCTGGGACAGATCAAAGTCCATCCTCTTCTCCCAGGCAATGCTATGAGGGCTGACGTGCAGGTCCCAGGGGACCGTGGCCAGGCCAGACCCAGGTGTTCTGTGACATCAGGGCCCAGGTAGGACTCTCACGGGTCAGGAAGGGTTCAGGTCTCAGGTCTCAGAGAAGGTGTTCCCCGGAGGCTCCTCGGCCACTGCTGGAGAAAGACCCAAGGGTGCAGCCTTCTGTGGCCACAAGGCCCACTGTCCTTCCAAAGGCCCATCCCCCTGGAGTGTGGAGGCCCCGCCACGCCATGAGGGGTCAGGGCTGGGGCAGAGATGGCCAGATTAATATTCTACTCCCAGGCCGATAAGGCCCAGGGACCTTTGTCACGATGACCAATGACCGAGGCTGGAGCTGGAGCGAGGCCGCAGCCCCTGGCAGGTGTCCCCATGGGGTGCCGTTCATGCCATCGGGAGGCTATGTGCCAGCCTGGCTCACCTTGGGTTCTGGCACTGCTTTGCTTCCCTGCACCCCTCCTGGTGTAGATGGTGAGGATCCCGCCGGGGATTCCGGGGCCAGACCCGGGGCAAGTCAGGCTGCTATCTGAAGAGGTTATTACGCTGGGCGGTCATAAACGGCTGTGAAATTGGAGTGGAGCTGCTTTGAGCTCGGGCCAGGAGGCTCCAATCAACCTTTGGTTCTGATAAAGATAAGCAGCCCAAGGTGATAACGCATGAACGAGAAACTGTCCACAGGAGCTCAGGGGTGCCCAGCCACGCCCACTACACCTGAGATCCCAGGTTGGGGAGGACGAGGGCTCCTGGCTGCTTCCCAACCTGACTGTCACCTCCCAACCTCTTTCCCGCCAGCTGCCCAAACCCTTCCCTGCTCTCAGCATGGCATGCCACGATATAGCAACACACAGCATGGCACGTGGAACATAGCAGCACGTGAAACAAGATGTAGAGCAAGCGAGCGCACTCGCACGGCAGAAAGTGCTCTGAACCGGAGCCAGGCGCTCTGCGACCTCGAGCCCCATTTCCCTCTGGTCCTCAGCTTCCCCTTCTGTCCAGCAGGGCAGGAAACCAGGCCTAGAGTTTCTGCTCTTCTGCTGCAGAATGTACCACGCGCCAGGTGCGTTGCTGGGGCCACCCGGAACACAGCCGGCTTACGGGGGCGGGGGGCGGTCACCCAGAGGGCTCCTGGAATCCCTCTATCTGCTCCTGCTCTGCGGGCCCTCGGGGTCTATTTTTAACTCAGTGCCCATGAAATCAGGGTGAGGCTGGGGCCAGGGCCCGATGGTCCAGCTCCCCTCCCTCCCCTGCCACATCCACCACACACACCAGTGGCAGCTCACGAGTGAACCCAGGCACAGAGCCCAGGTTGGACCTCCCACAAGCTGGAGGAGTTTCTAGCAGCCGCCGCCGGCCCCACCTCCCCCTTCCCCCCAACTCACCCAGTCCAGGCAACTGTTGGGAAAGGTGTGGACAGGGCTGGGCCGGCCGGTGCTGGGCCCAAGAAGCACCCTATTGGTCCTTGCCAGGGAAGGGTCCCCTCTGCAGAGGGGCAGGGCCATGACTCAGCCACCAGCTCTCACTGGGAAGAGGGCCAGACTGGTCCCTGTGGGCTGAAGTCACGGCCGCAACAGAAGTCACTTCTTCACAGGGTGGTGGCTTGAGACTGGGGGCTGCGTCTCCTCTCTGGGGCCCCGGATCAGGGCAGTGGTGACCAGAGTGCACCTGCTTCTGCTCCCCAATCTGAGCAATGGGGAGCGCTACTGGCATCTCTTGGGAGGCTCCGCGCATCTAGGCTCAGGTGTTGATGCAGTAACTGCCTTATTGATCAGGAAGGGAGGGAGGGGCGTTTCCAGACACAGTGGAGAAACAGAGAAGGAAAAATGACCTGAGTGGTGAGGTTGGTCCTGGAAGCTATCGGGAGTCCCTGTGTGCCTCTCTCTCTGCGTGCAGGGGGGCTGGAGCAGGCCAGGCCGAGGGGTGCACATAGTGGGCCTTTGCAGCAATGCTGAGTCCAGCCCCAGGAAGAGGGCACCAGGGCGGACCCAGGAGGGGAAAGTCCCTGACATGGTCACCAGGCCTCATCCCAGCTGCAGGGGCCGAGGGAGGGACCCAAGACTGTGTGGCACTTTGAGACTAGGGTGGGTGGGAGGAGACCTTGAGGGGCTTCAGAGCAAGTGCATTTGAGGAGAGGGACTGGGAGAGGGACAGAATGGGGGAGGGGTGGAGAGAGGGCTGTAGGGCTGGGGTGTATGCCAAGGAGCAGTCAGAATTTGTGCCCATGGTGGGCTGACAGCAAGGAGCACAGGCCTTGTTCCCAGGCTGGGCCGGCTCTGGCCTCCAGGACCCAGAGGTGCAGGGGGCTCTGCAGGAGAGGCCAGGAGGCGGCACCCCACACCTCCTGTTCTTGCTCAGCCTAACGCTCCCCACTGGCTTGCCGCACACCTGAGTGGATTCATCCGGTGGGAGCCTGGCTGGGTGCGAGGGCGCATGCGTACATGTGTGTGTGCACGAGTATGCGCATGTATGCAAGTGTATGTGTGTGCATACACACGTGTGTGTGCATGTAAATGTATGTGTATGTGTGTGCACATGTGTGTGCATGCGTGTGTGTGTACCTGGGGCATTTCTAGATCAGCGAGTACACAGAGGCCCTGCTAAAGGTCACCCTGTGAGGGCTAAGGGCCCAGCCCATGCTCTCAGGCCCTGGCACCCAGATAGCATCTCTCCCCGAAAGCTGACAGGCCTCTGAGTCAGGCAGGGCAGGGGGAGGGGCCACCAAGGGGCTCTACCCTCTTCTGAGTCTCAGGGTGAGGGATACTTGCTGGGGGGCTTCCTGCCACCAAAACCACGGCCAGCCTCCTTCGTCCACTGGGGGCTGGGGGTCAGCAACAGGAGAGGATATGCTCTGGCCCCTCCCATAGCCCCCCACAGCTGGGAAGGTCTGCAGTGGTGCTCCAGGAAGGCTGTGACCACACATGGCACTGGGGGGGGGCAGCCTGCAGCACCCATGCAGGGGAGAGGAAAGCTTGGGTCTGAGCTCTCTGAGGGCCCGGGAGCAGCCCCTGCAAATGCCAAGGGCTACGCCGGGCTTCCTGGTCCCAGGGTGCAGCCTCTTGGGCCATGGCTGGGACCTCTCTCGGCTACAGAAGCTGCCTTTGAACTTTCTAGGAATGCTGGCCTGGGGTAGAGCTGCAGGGGGAAGGGAGGGTGTGGGCCAGAGGTTGTGTGTGGGGGGAGAGATATGTTCCAGAATAGATTTGGACCCAACCCTGTTCCCACGGCCTCATGCCTGGCCACTCAAGAACCAGGAGGTCAAAGGGGATGTACCTGGCAACCCTAGAATGAGGTAGGCTGTGTGTGTGTGTGTGAGAGAGAGAGAGAGAGAGAGAAGGGGAGATTCGTTGGTTCATTCCCCAAATGCCCACAACAGCCAGGGCAGGGCCAGGTGGAAGCCAGGGATGTGGACGTTGCAAGTGGGGATTCAACCCACTGTGCCACCATGCATGTCTCTCAGGTTTTTTTTTCCAGTAAGTTAAAGGGGTGCTTTTGGCCTAGTGATTATGACAGAGTGAAGCCACCCACGTTCCACACTAGGGTGCCTGGGTTCAATTCCCAGCCCTAGCTCCTGGATTCGTTTTCCCGCTCATGTAGGCCCTGGGAGACGGTGGGGATGGCTCAGATAGTTACAGAGACCTGGATTGAGTTCCTCACTCCTGACTCCGGCCGTGGCCTAACCCCAGCATGGCAGACGTTTGAGGTGTGCATCAGCAAGTGGATGCTCTCTTTATCTTTCCATCTTGCTAATAAATAGATTTTTAAAATAAATAAAAATAAGTTTAGCAAATTAAGCAACCACTTAGGACACCTGTATCCCATATCTAAGTGCCAGTTCCAGACCTGGCTACTCTTTTTTTTTTTTTTTTTTTTGACAGGCAGAGTGGACAGTGAGAGAGAGAGACAGAGAAAGGTCTTCCTTTTGCCATTGGTTCACCCTCCAATGGCTGCCATGGCTGGCGCACTGCGGCCGGCACACCGCACTGATCCGAAGCCAGGAGCCAGGTGCTTCTCCTGGTCTCCCATGCGGGTGCAGGGCCCAAGTACTTGGGCCATCCTCCACTGCACTCCCGGGCCACAGCAGAGAGCTGGCCTGGAAGAGGGGCAACCGGGACAGAATCCGGCGCCCCGACCGGGACTAGAACCTGGTGTGCCGGCGCCGCTAGGTGGAGGATTAGCCTAGTGAGCTGCGGCGCTGGCCCCAGACCTGGCTATTCTGCTTCTGATCTAGCTTCCTGCTAATGTGCCTGGGAAGACAATAGATGGTGATCCAAGTGCTTGGGTTCTTGCCACCCACACGGGAGACCTAGGTGGAGTTCCAGTGTTGTCCAGGCCTGGCCATTTGCTGAACCAGGGGATAGAAGTGTGTGTGTGTGTGTGTGAGAGAGAGAGAGATAGAGAGAGAGAGAGACTCAAGCCTTTCAAATAAATACTTAAATCTTTAACTTACAGAAGAGGGAGGGGCCAGCAATGTGATACAGTGAGTAAAGCTACCACCTGCAACACTGGCATCCCACACGGTGCCAGTTCGAGACCTGGCTGCTCTACTTCTTATCCAGCTCCCTGCTTATGGCCTGGGAAAGCAGCAGAA
Organism: Oryctolagus cuniculus; assembly: GCF_964237555.1. NCBI lineage: Eukaryota > Metazoa > Chordata > Mammalia > Lagomorpha > Leporidae > Oryctolagus > Oryctolagus cuniculus. Next base: position 159,565,951 of record NC_091433.1, read on the forward strand.
GATGGCCCAAGTGCTTGGGCCCCTGCATCCATGTGGGAGATCCACGGGAAACTCCTGGCTCCTGGCTTTGATCTGGCCCAGACTTGGCCACTGTGGCCACCTGGGGGAGTGAACCAGTGGACAGAAGATCTCCCTCTCTCTGCCTCTGCCTTTTTCTTATAACTCTGACTTTCAAATAAGTAAATCTTTTTAGAAAAAAGTTCCAGAGGAGACACAGTGAAGTGTTGTGGCGGAAATTGTAAGATCTGGATCCAAACAACCTGACTTGGAAGCCTGGCCGCCCGCCTCTAGCTGCTGTGGCTTCAGGAAGTTAGTGGAGCTGCCTCTGTGTCTCAGTCTCCACAGCTGTAAAATGGGCACCAGAGCCATGTCTGCCTCACAGGGCCATGGCGAGGACAGTGTGAGCACCTACAAGAATCAGGGTTAGAAATGAGCCTGATACCCAGGACACACTCGAGGACACACCCTCTGGCCCTGGCAGAAGGCGCGAGAACCCAGGTCAGTCAGCCAGTGGCTGCCAGCGTGGAGCTCTGGCCAACTTGGCCCATGTGGGGCGTGGCAGGGCAGCCATCGTCAGCACATCCAAAGTCCCCTGACCTGTGGCATGGCCCAGGGCCTGCCTGGGCACTCCCCAGCCCTGAGGAACACCCTGGAAAAGTGGTGGGGTCTCCTGAGGGGGTCAAGCCCCCAGCCTTGACTGAAATCCCCTTGCATTGGCCTCAGGACCCCCAGCCCTCGCTGAAGGGTGCCTCCCCCACCTTTCCATGGCAAACAGAGGCCATAAGGGTGCAGGGCCCTCTGCAGCCTCCCTCCGTGGCTGTAGTCATGGGCGTGCCCTTGTGGGCTCCAGCCCCTCCAGCCCGTGGATGCACCTCTGTTCTGACCAGAACCCCAGCACGTGGCCCAGCATGGCCCATCGGTCACCAGTTCTTAGTGGACTTGCGGGCAATGGCTCTACCCAGCTTGTCAGTTAGTCAACAAACATTTATTTGAGACACTATTGTATATCACACTATTAAGCTTGTGGGGTACAGAGGGGTATTTTTTTAAAAGATTCATTTTTATTTATTTGAAAGGCAGAGTTAGAGAGAGAGAGAGAGAGAGAGAGAGAGAGAAGCAGAGAGAGAGAGAGCTCTTCCATCCTCTGGTTCATTCCCTGAATGGCCACAACAGCTGGGGCTGGGCCAGGCCAAAGCCAGGAGCCAGGAGCTTCATCCGGGTTTCCATGTAGATGCAGAGGCCCAAACACTTGGGCCATCTTCCACTGCTTTTCCCAGGCCATTAGCAAAGTGCTGGATTAGAAGTAGAGCAGCCAGGACTGGACCGGCACCTATATGGGATTCCAGCACCGCAGGTGGCGGCTTTACCCACTGTGCCACAGCGCCGGGACGGCCCTGTCTTGAATGAAAGGAGGGGAAACGAGTTCTTGGCTATAGGAAGAGTGAGACAGGGTGTGAGGAACGAAAGGCCTGCCCAGGGCATGAGCAGGAGGCAGGCTCGGGGCTGAGATCAGCAATGACCCTGTGGGCACCTGGGTCCCCGGGGCCGGGGCCATGAGTTGTGCAGTGAGCCTCGGCTTCCTAGTGACCGCTTGTGCTCAGTGGGTCTGAGCATCCAGGTGGCCCCAGGCGCTGTAGACAGAATTGTATTTTCACCTGGAGTTGCGCAGTGGGTGGCCCTGTGGCGGCCGGGGGCGTGGGTATTCATGACCGTGTGGGTACCTGCGTGGTCAGCAAGTGTCTGTGGGACTGTGAGGCCACCACGGCCTGTATGCACATGTGTGCGGGCATCGGCCAGGATCAAAGGGCTTAGCCCCTGCCCATACCTCACCTGTGCACACCAGCTTGGGCTGGGCTCCCCGCAGTGGCAAAAGCCAGGATCTTACCTGGCAGAAAGGCGAGTCTCTGGGCACCAGGCCAAGCAGGTGTTGGCTCCCCGGGAGCCTGGCCTGGAGAGGATGCAGACAGAGGTGGGGTGGGGGCTCTGGGAGGGAAGAGCTCAGTCTATGGGCCCTTGTGGGCTTCCAAGAGTGACTTCCGGAGGAAGGTCTGGTGTCCCTCTTGGCCAGCTCCCCCACAGTGTTCATCCCCATCTGGCCATTGCAATCCTCCATCTGTGAGCCACCTTCCCCTGGCCTTCAGTCCATCTGTTAGTCTATCCATTTGGCCTCCTGTCTGTCCTTGGTCCCCTCTCCCATGGCCTGTGTGTTCTCCACTCATTGTCTGCAGGCTCCAGCCAGGGGCCTGTCCCAGCCCACGACACCCCCTCCTCAGTCCAGGTGCCCCAGTCTGCCCAATCAGCCTGCCTGTCATCCAGTGGGGGTTCTGAGGTCCCAGCTCAGACATGGTGCTCCTGGGCCAGTCCTGGAACCCAGAACGGTCACACCAATCAGCTCTGCCCCAGGGGTCCACTCAACTCTCATCTGCACCAGACTCCTCTCCTCCAGGGAGTCCTCCCTGATCGCCTACTTGGGGTGCCCCGCTCCACCACCAAGCTCTGCTTGTGTCTCCTTAGGTCTCAACTGGTCACTGTGGGAAACCTGGCCACTATCTGACGGGGATCTTCCATGACGTGGGCCCCACCCAGAATCCCATTCCCTCAGTGAGTAAACAGGAGTCCTCGCTTACCTCTCAGAGGCGCGAAGCTACTGTTTCCCAAAGTCCTGAGACTGTTCCCCCGACCCCGGCTTGGAGTCGGAGCATGGGGCAGCCAGAGAGAGAAGCAAGGCCCCTTCACACTGCCCAGTCCCGGGTAGAACTTGGTCCCAGGGCAGGCGTGGGGGCAGCAGGGGTCACCAGTCCCTGCATGTGCGCGTGCCAGAGTGTGTGGCGGTCGCTTCCAGAGCAGGGCACTGAGGTGACAGCAGGGAACAGGCCCGGCAGGGCCCTGTGCTGCAGAGGCTGCGGGCCGTGTTGGGGAGTGTGAGTGTTTGAGGATGAGGGGCTCCCATTGAACGGGGCCAGGCCTGAGCCAGGATGTGCACAGGTTCACTCGAGAGGGTGTCTTGGGGATCCACCAAGCCCATGCCAAGGATTCCGGGTCTGTGCAGGTTGAGAACCTATGTGCGGGTATGGGCCAGGTTGGGAGGCCATGGGGCAGCCACACTTGCCTGATTCCCAAGCCGCAGGGCTCATGACAGCCTGTAGATCCCACACACACCTGCCTAGGTGCCCCACTGCGGGGGAGGGCCCAGCCGGGCTGCCTGCAAAGGGCACCTGTCTCAGCCGGCACCACCGCTTCTCTGCCACGCAGGCCACACTGCAGACAGAGCAGCCCCGGCCTCTGCCTATCCAGCGTGGGCTGTACCAGGGCTCCGCTGGTGGATGGAGAATCCTACCCCCTTGTCTAACACCTGCAGCCCTAGCTCCTGTGCAGGAGGCCCGGCTCTGGAACCCTCCGAGGGCTCAGTGGGTGCAGCACGCCCAGCCCAGTCACCCCAAGAGGTGGGCCGCCCGGACTGGAGGTGGGAAGAGAAGGGAGTGTGGGGGGGTGATCTCTCATCTCACCACGTAGCTGGGCGCCTCCATCACTGCCTCCTTCCAGGGGGCGTGTCCTGGCTGCAGGTGCTCCAGCCAGAGAGGCAGAAGCTGGGCTGCCAGCGCGCCCCCCTCCCCGGCCTGACACCTCCTCATTCTCTGTCCCCAGTGTCCCTGTGTCTGCCTTTCTCTCTCTCTCTCACTTGTCATCTCTGAGTTCCCAACAGCCTACACTGAGCACCAGCTCCACAGGAGCCTGCGGGTAAGCGTTTTACCCAGAGAGCTTCTCATTTCGCTCTCCACGCAACCCTGCCGGGTCGGCGCTGTGATTGCCCTCGGCTAGGAGGCATCAGGTCGGCCCAGCAAGGAGCGCAGAGCGGGGCTGGAACCCAGGCCGCGGCCCCTCCTGGTGGTGCTCTGCCCAGACCAGATCGGGGTCTCTGTGCGTGGGCTGAGCTGGGGGAGGGAGGGGACATGGAGAGACACATTTGGGACTCCTGCAGTGACCGTGCCACGGCCTCCCAGGCTGACTTCCTGTCCTCTCGTGCCTCCCAGGCTGCCAACCCTCAGTGGCTCCCTACAGGCATTTTCCAGAGCAAGCTCAGGGTCCTCTCGGTCTGGTGGGTGTCCATGCCAGCACCATCCTGGCTCCTCCTCTGCACCAGGCCAGGCCCTGCTCAGGCCGCCTGCCCTCTCGTGCTGCTGCGGGCTGAGAAGGAGAGCCCTGGGCCCCCAGACCACCTTGCTCCATTTCGTCGGCATCATGTCCCTCCAGGCCGGTTTCCCTTCTCTTTACAAACGAGGAGACTGAGCTCAGCGGACGTACACAGCTGGTACCCGGCACAGGTGGGGTTCACAGCCAGGCTCGTTGGTCTCCCCCCAAGTGGAGATCTACACGGCGTGTAACTCAGTGCCAGCTGTGTGCCCAGGCCAGAGGGGAGAGGCAACACTAGGTGAGGGCTGGGCATACGGACATGGGGTTCAGACGCGACTTCCCACTGGAGGGAGCTGGGACGTCCTGTAGTCCTCTGCCATCCCCTCTCAGCCTAGGTGGGGAGGGAAGGCAGACGGGGAGGAGGGGCAGGTGCAGAATCACTCACCTCCCAGTCTTAAAGCCTTCACACGTGTGACCCGGGCCCCAGATGGTCCTTTTCAATGAGCTCCATTTCCCTTTAAAAGAGGGAGAGGGCATGAGAGAGGAGACAGTTTGTCCTGCAGTTTCGGGCCTCACTGGGGACAATTTGTCCCTTTGCCTCCCTCTGTCTTCCTCCTCCCCCACCTCCTGCCCCCAGTGGTCCAAAGGCCACAGGTAGCGTCTCCTCCATCCTCAGGGCCATGAGCACTGGGCTCCTCCAAGTTCCTGGGAAGCCAGGAGGATGGAGGGGGCACTTCTCACTTTTGCTCTGTTTAGTTTCATTTGTTAACCGTAAGTACATACCTCTTTTTTGATTTCATGATACAAAATCCAGTTAACAAACAAGTAACGGAGCCCCAGAGGAATGAAAGAAATCACCAGATGAACAGATAAATGAGTGGGTTCTAGGTGTCCCATAGGGGAGGGGCTCCCGCCCCCTGGGAGAGAGGACACAGCAGAGAGCCAGGGACCTCTGCCCCTGTGCGCTGGGGGAGGGCTTCCCCCGGGGGCCCGAGGATGCAGAGGCTGAGCAGGAGGAGGGGGGTGGGGGTGGCAGTGGAAGGTGCACGGGGTTTGTCCTGATGGGGCCTCTTTCCACCCCATCCCTACCCCTAGCTTCTCCCTACAGTATCTCGAGTCTGCAAAGTTCCAGCTCTTATCGTGGTACCTGGCATATAAACTGTGGCAAAAAAAAAAAAAAGTGGTTGATGGAAGGGACTCAGTGTTAGTCACTTACATCTCTTCCCAACACCTGCCCCCACCCCAACAAGAGATGACTCTCAGGGCTGCTGTGTACAGCTGTGCAGGCTGCCCACTGCACAAGTCCGGGAGGCGCTGGTACAATTCTCGCTGACTGCCAAGTGATTGATGCTTCCTGGAGCTGCACGGTGCACTTGCAAACTGCTGTTTCTACCTCTTCTAAGCTCTGGGGGGGGGGGGGGGGGGGGACTGCCACCACATTGAGTGAAAGGGCAGCCTCCCCCACTCCCTTTGTTCCAGTGCCCAAGGCCCCTTCCTTTGTCCTTGTTAAGAAATTTTTTTAAAAAATTAATTTACATTTTATTTGAAAGGAAGCAAGACAGGGGAGAGAACGAGAGAGCGCGCACGCTTCCTTCTGCTTCTGGAGCCCAGAACTCCACCCACATGGCTGATAGGGACACATGCACTGCTTCCCAGGGCGCGTGCTAGCAGGAAAGTGCATTTGAAGCAGAGTAGCTGGAATGCTGAACAGGCACTCCAGTGAGGCAGGCGGGCCTCCCACACAGCCACTTAACCGCCCACCAAACGCTGCCCCGCCTCCGTTCTGCTCCAAGCTGGGCTTGAAGTGGCTCAGGCAGATCTGGCCGGTGACTCTGTCCCGTGCTGTGGAGAATGACCCTGCGAAAGAAAGCCCCGGGCGCCCCTCTGGGTCTGCTCCCCGGGGTGAGAAGGGAGTGCACGTGTCGGGGGCAACTCTTGACCACTTCCATTGGCTTGCAGGGACCTTAGGGGAGATTCCAGGTTGAAGGACGTCCTCCTGGTAGGACCTGGCATTCTCAGGGGGGCCAGGCCCAGCGCCCTGGCCTGGAAGGAAGCAGCGAGCTGGAAGCAAGCGGACTGTGTCCTGGCTCTGATGCTAATCACTCCGTGCTACTGAGCAAGCACAAGGCCCACCTGGGCCTCGGCTTCCCTCTTGACGTTTTAGCTTAGGCCAGACGGTTGAGTGGCAAGCGCTAGACCACGTTTGTCACTGCCTTTTCATTTTCTCTGTAATTTTTATATTTTTGTCTTTATTCTCTAAAAATATTATTTATTTTACTTGAAAGGCAGAGAGAGAGAGGGGGGGGGGAGAGAGAGAGAGAGCGCTCATTACTTCACTCCCCAAACACCCACAATAGACAGAGCCAGGCCATTTGAAGCCAGGAGCCAAGAACTCCACTGGATCTGCTCTGTGGGCAGCAGGGACCCCGGTACTGCTGCCTGCCAGGGTGCATGTTAACAGGAAGCTGGAGCAGAAGTGGAGAAGGGACTCGAACCCGGGTTCTCCAGTATGGGACGCAGGTGTCCAGGCAGCATCTTAACCAATAGGCCGAACGCCCTCTCCCTCTTTATTCCTGCTGGTTGCTGCCAACATACGCGCTCATGAAAGTTCAAACCAAACTAGGCAACCCAACCCTGGGTGACAATTATCCCTAAGTCACTGTGCAGGTTTTTTTGGGGTGACTTCTAATTCTGATATAATTTCAAGTCTTCAAAAAAGTTGCTAGATGACAAGATTAGGGCAGACTCTGCAATAACTTTCACGCAGATTCGCCACGCATTAACATTTTGTTCATGTTGCCTTACTATCTCTGCATATGCACACGAGTGTGTGTGTGCGTGTGTGTACAGTTTCCCCAAATTCCTCAGTTTGATAGTAATTTGCAGACAGTGTGCCCCTTCACTGCCAAATACTTCTGGGTATATTTCCCAAGAACAAGGACATTCTTTTCCAAGGCAGACTTACACAACCCCGCACAACATGAACAACATCAGGAAAGTCAGCATTGATGCCATACTATTATCTAATCCCAGGGCCAGGTTCAAAGTCAGTTGTGCTATGACCTTGTCAGAAAAATCAGGAGTTTTTCAACAGAGCTAACGTGTATGAGGGCGCTTCAAAGGGTGGTGGGAAATGAAGGTCCCGTACTGGAACGCTGGTGTGAGTCCCAGCCGCTCTGCTTCCCACCCAGCTTCCTGATGGTGCAGTCTGGACGCAGCAGGTGATGGCTCAAGTGCTTGGGCCCTGCCACCATGTGAAGTTTTGGGCTCCTGGCTTCATCCTGTCCCAGCCCTGCCTGGCTACTGTGGGCATTCGGAGAGTGAACCAGTGGATGGAAGATTTCACTTTCTCTCTTTCTCCTCGCTCTCTCATTCTCTCTATTTGTGCTTCAAATACAATGAAAATTACAAATAAAATTTAGGGGCTGGCGCTGTGGCTGCAGCCTGCAGTGCTGGCATCCCATATGGGCACTGGTTTGAGACCTGGCTGCTCCACTTCTGATCCAGCTCTCCGCTATGGCCTGGGAAAGCAGAGGAAGATGGCCCTAGTGCTTGGGCCTCTGCACCTGCATGGGAGACCCGGAAGAAGCTCCTGACTCCAGGCTCCTGGCTTTCAGCCTGGCCCAGTCCTGGTCATTGTGACCCCCCTACCCTGCCTCTGCCTCTCTATAAGTCTGCCTTTCAAATAAATAAATAAATCTTAAAAAAAGAAAATGGCTTTATTAAAAAAATAAAATTTAAAAAGTAATCTCAAATAAATGTGTTTTTAAAGTTGAGCCGATTTTGGCACAAAAAATTGACATCCATGCATATTATGAAAAAAACCTATGCGTGCATTTCAGCCTGGCTCAGACCGGTCTGCTATAGGCATTTGGGGAATGAACCAGGAGATGGAGGATCTCTGTCTCTCTGTCACTCTCTTTCAAATGAAACAAAAATAAATTAAAAAGTTTAAAAATATGCCCTGCCCTTTCCTTGTGTTTCTGTTGGTGTTTAAGATATTGCTTTTTTAAGATTTATTTTATTTATTTGAAAGACAGTTACAGAGAGAAGGAGAGTGAGAGAGAGAGAGAGAGAATGTCTTCCACTCACTGGTTCACTCTCTAAACGGCTGCAACAGCCAGAGCTGAGCCAATCTGAAACCAGGAGCCAGGGCCTTCTTTCTGATCTCCCACATGGGTGCAGGGGCCCAAGGATTTTGCTGCTTTCCCAGGCACATTAGCAGGGAGCTGGTTCAGAAGTGGAGCAGCTGGGACTCGAATCAGTGCCCATATGGGATGCCGGCACTGCAGGCTGGTGCTTTAACCCACTGCACCACAGCACCAACCCCAAAATGTTGCTTTTTAATGAGTTGATGGTAAGAGTAGAAAATGGTTTTTATTTATTTTCAACTTTTAAAATTTTACTCTGCAAAATAAAATGTGGGTGACTTTAGGTTGGTCCTCAGACTTCTGGCAGAGACCCCAAGGTGTGGGCCCCAGCTGCAGCTGTTTTCAAATTTCACCTGAGCTCCACGAAGAGTGCACCTGTTCCTAATGCTGGGGTGGGAGATGGGACAGGCAGCCGCAGGCTCTGCGCCCCCAGCAGGTGGTTCCCCCGACTCAGTGGATCTTTACCTTCCACAGACTCCACCTCTCTGTCTCCCCAGCAGCAGAGGCCCTGCTACTATAGAAACCAGAGCTCCCTGATCCCAGCCTCCTTTGCATCTGCTGTGGGCATGTGACCTGGCTCAGCCAATCAAGGACACCCACCCCAGAAAGCGGGCTCTGAAGCAGGTGATAGGTGATACAAGGAGGCAGGGTGGGAAGGACTGGGCCCTGGTGGGGCAGCAGCAGTAGTGTTGTCAGGGGCAGTGAGCCTCAGGACCAGCCCCAGGGTCAAGTACACTGCTGTCCCCCGTGGGCTGGCCGTGGTGCAGCATGATTGGGGCTGGGATTCTGGCTGCAGTCCAGACCTCCGTGGTCCCCAAGCCTGGCTCTCTGGTTAACATGAGGAATCTACAGGCTTTCTGTCGCCTACAGCCAAGGACCCCAGGAAGCCAGTATTGATGGGGATGGAGCGCAACAGGGCCTGGAGTGTGGCCCCATCTAGCCCTGGTAAGCAGTGATTCTGAGGGGTGGGCAGCCACAGGCTGAAATGTGGACGGAACCTTGAGTGCCAGGTGCCACGCCCAGGCAGGAAGTGTTGAGTGGGGTGGGTGGCGGGAAATGCAGGATTGGCAAGCCTGGAGCTGGGTCCTGAGCTTGGGGCTGGGAGGGGGGAGCAGGGCTGGGTCAAGTCTACCCCTCCCCCAATGCCTTTTCACTCCTCTCTATGTGTCAGTGTGTTGGTCAATCAAACAGTTCAGGGATGGACGTTGTTATCGCCCTTTTAGACGTAAGGAAAGGGCACAGAGAAAGACTAAGTAACTTGTACGAGAGCAGGAGAGCTGAAAGGGCCAGGGTCAGGGTTCGAAGCTGGTTGTCCAGTGCTGACCCTGCCGCACTCAGGAACCTGAATGCATGCTCAGAGCGGAGAGGAAAGTCTGCTCAGCCTCGGAGTTTAAGAAATAAAAAAAAATACTTAAGAGGGAGAGAGAACCCACGCGAGTGCTTCCATCCACCGGTTCACTCTCCAAATGCCTGCACCTGCAGAGAGCACAATCCCCCATCCCCTGCGGGTAGCAGGAGTGCACACAGCTGGGGCTGCGTTAGCAGGAAGCTGGAGTCAGGAGCCAGAGCTGGGAATTGAACTCAAGTCCTCCGGTGTGGGGTGCAAGAATCCGAATCTGCATCTTAACTATTGGGCCAGACACCTGCTCCAACTCCAGCTTAAATATATATATATATATATATTTGAGTACTTTATAATATATATATTTTATATATAAAAATATATATACTTGAGTACTTTATAATCTAATTGCTGTAAGTGCTTTGTGAGGCAGTATTGTTGAGTAAGAAAATTGGGGCCTGGCTCCCTCTGTAAATACCAATCATCCTCTTCTCTTTCCCCACCTGTGAAAAACGGGGCCCAACAAATGCGCGCCAGCACACACGGCTCAGTGCCTACTCGATGACTTGTCTGCCTCCCCTTACTCCGAGCCCGGCTTTGCTCCAGTGTTTGTCCCTCTCCTAGGCCCGAGGTTATGGCTGAGGCAGTGGATTCAGGCACGAGATGTGGCACGACTCTGGCCAACGGCCGATGAGGGAGCTTCCTGGGACTTCTAGGACAAGTTTCCCTGCATCTTAAAACGGGGTGCAAGGAGGCGTCGCTCCCCACTGTTGATCTGTTTCTGCAGCTGTGGACGTTGTTGCGTGATGCTGCGGTGCCTGGGTGGTGGCAGCCGTGTTGTGACCACGCTGCGAGCTGACCCAGGACAAGGCAGCTGAAGCATTAGGGAGAAAGGAGAGAGTCCTGGGTGGTGTGCTGAGCTTTGGATTAACCTCTCTGGAAACCGCCTTTCCTCTGGACTTCCTGCTCTGTGAGACAATACACTTCCCTTATCTGCCAAGTCTAGGGAATACAGCTGCTCTGTGTCTTGTCGCTAAAACAGCTTTACTGAGGCGTGAGCCCGGGATCAGCAGAATCAACACCCCGCACCCTCGGCTGATGTGTTAACGGCCACCGGCAGGAACGACAGTCATCCGTTACACCAGGAAAACCAATTCCTTGACCCAGGGAGGCCCTGGGCATTCCTTTCACTGCAGGTTTAGAGGGGTGGGGAGGTAGCCTGGAGCCGAGGCCCTGGCTCTGCCTCTCATCCCAGCACCAGGGCTGCCTTCGTCCAGGGGGGGCCCACCCCCCTCCTGACCTGTTTCCTGTGGGGTCAGCAGAGACAGGGGCTGGGGGAGGCAGAGGAAAGCAGCTTTATTTACTGATTCGGGATGGAAACCAGATGTCCGAGGGCCCCGCTGGGCCCAGGCTCACTCTGGACAGAGGCTGGGCCTGTTCTCGGCTCTGACCTGTGTGCCAGCCCCCTGTTCCCTGCCTCCTGTCCAGCCTTAGCTTCTCGAAAGCTCTGATACCCACTTTGATGTGTCGTCGTTGTTAAGCAACCTTTAACCCCTAGCTCACCCTCAAGTGACCAACTCTAGGAGGGCAGGAGGAAACACCCCCCCTCACCCCCCCCCCCCCCCACTGGAGCCTGCAGCGGGGCCCGCGTGGCTCCAGCTGCAGCCGTCTCGGGCTTGCACCCGCTGTGTCAGTTGTCAAGTGCTGCATAGCAAGCCCCACAAGCGTAGGGGCTCAAACCAACAACTGTTTCTTAGCTCACCGTCCTCACCCAGGCTTAGCCGAGCAGCTCACTGATCTCCACATGCTGGGGTGTTTTGCGAACCGGGGGTTGCCAGGAGCAGGGAGCATGCGCAGAGGAGACAGCGAGGCACGTGCTTGTCCCCCCCCCCCCCACCCCTCTTCCATCCTCTCCCGCCATGGTCCTCTTTCCTTTCCGTTCTGCCATACCCGTGCGTGCGATGTCAGGCAGAGCAGTAAAAGTTGAGTGATTTTGTGTGGTGTTTCTTGTAAGAATAAAACGTATTCTTGTATGCAAATACGAGGCACGCCACCCACATCGCCTAACGCTTGATTGTACATGCGCACAGGGCTCTCCTATTCGCATGATATACAGCTGCACGGCACAAGGCACTCAGACTTTTTTTTTAAACATTTTAATTTCTCTTAAGATAACATTAAATAATCAATAAAAAACACCATGATGAGGTCAGAGAGACAGACCAGCCAAGAAAGGAAGAAGCTTCATAGTTTAGTACCTCTAACGTTTTTCCTTGCGGTCTGGTTTGACTCCTGCAGATCACATGGCTAGCCCCGGAGCCAGCTGTCTCTTAGGAGCATCACTTTCGCCACAGTCTGGTGGTTAAAGCAGGTCACAGGGGCAGCCCCAAGCCAGGGTGGGGGCGGTGACCATCGCGGGATGGGGATTGGGCTCCTGTTGAAGGGAGGCACAGGCTCTAAAACAGAGGGGCGAGGTGGGCATGGCTGTGTTTTCTCATTGTGGGACTCCTCGGTTTAGGATGGAAACAATCCTATTCACCTCCCAGGTTGTTTCAGAATAAAGGAAAGTAGTGGCTGCAATTCCTCCCCAGGGTCACTCCCTCCCCTTCATCCTTTAAATTATTTATTTGAAGGGAGGAGAGATACAGAGAGAGATCTCCCGTCCACTGGTTCATGGTCCAAGCACCTGCAACAGCCAGGACTGGGGGAGCCAGGAGCTGCAGACTCCATCCAAGTCTCCCTCGTGGCTGGCAGGGACCCGCATACCGGGGCCATCACCTGCTGCCTCCCAGGGTGTGCAGTAGCGGGAAGCTGGCGTGGAGAGCAGAGCCAGGACCCAGACCTCGGCACTCTGGTATGGGATGCGGATGTCCCGTGTGGCAGCTTAGCCACTGCGCCAAATGCCACTTCCCCTTCTGCCGTTCAGTCTTGGCTTCCTCAGTGCTTGCCTGTTCGCCATGTCCTTGTGTCCCAAGGGCCAGGCACTGTTCTAGGAGTGAGGGATCACAGCAGAAAACAAAACAGGCGGAAGTCTCTGCCCCCACAGTATTCATAAGAGACAGGCAATGGATAAGGCAAATAAAGCGAATGTTTAGGGATCTGCATTGTGGCACAGCAAACCTGCCACCTGTGATGCCAACACCCTGTATTGTCGCTCCCCCTCTTCGTGGAGGAACGACACAGAGTCCTGCCTAGGCTTCATATCCGAGTCACGGCACCATTATGTCGCTCCCCCTCTTCGTGGAGGAGCAACACAGGACCCTGCGCTGTTCTTTCGTCTGCTCGGCCCTCCCCGGGTTTGCTGCTGGTTCTTCCCAGGTTGGCTACTATCCCTTCCACCTCCGTGGAAGGGCGGTTCCCCCTGCCACATTCCCCACTTCTGCAGGGGAGCGGCACACCGCCGGCCGGCTCTTCTCGGGGGCTGCACAGGTGTTCCTTCAGCTAGATGTTCCCCATAGATGTTCCTGGTGCATGCCGTCTCTCTCCTCCTTTATAGTCCTCCTCCGCCAATCCTAACTCGGCTGCCCACACGCCGAGTACGCTGCTCTCCAATCAGGAGCAAGTCCTACAGTTTATTAGTTGAACTGGAGGCAGCTGTGCGGAAGCTGTTTACTTCTCTCCCAGCGCCATATTGTGGGAGAGCAGATGCATAGAATAAGTCTTAATTCGAGTAACTTAGTCTAGTCCGGATTGCTCCCCACACTGTATGAGCACTGGTTCGAGTCCCAGCTGCTCTGCTTCCAATCCAGCTCCCTTCTAATGCACCTGGGAAAGCAGTGGAGGATGCCCAAGCCCTAGGGCCCCTGCACCCATGTGGGAGACCCTGATGGAGTTCCAGGCTCCTGGCTTCAGCATGACCCAGTCCCTGATGTTGTAGCCATTTGGGAGTGAACCAATGAATGGAAGATCTCTCTCTCTCTCTCTCTCTCTGTCACTCCTTCTCTCTGTGACTCTTCAAATAAAAATTTTTAATGGAATTGAAAGATTTTTTTTTAAAGCAAACATGTAATATGTTTGGGATGAGATTAAGAGATGGGGCCAGGTGGAGGGAGCCCTGAACAGGGCACAGGGTTGGCTGGGGAGGAGGGGACACGAAGCTATCCCGGCAGAAGGCAGGGCCAGTGCGATGGCTCTGGGAGGGGAGCCGGTGTGGGAATGCGAGAAGGTGGGGAGGGCCCATCTTGCCGCCTCTGGGTGGGATGAGATGCATTGAGAGGTCTGGAGGGAGGCGTAGTGGCTGCAGGGTGGCCCAGAGACTGTGGCAGGGATGAGCGTGGAGACAGCTGGGATGGTGGCCTGGCGAGGGTGGTCGCAGTGGACGGGGAGGAAGTGGCTGGATCGGTGACAGTTGTTTGGAGTTAGGTCCCTGTGCCAGCCACAGCCACACGCACGGGAGGCCTCATGCACACGGATGTGTTCCATACACAGAGCGGCCCTGGGTACCGCCACAGCTAACCAGCTCCCGACACACCACAGGGGAAGCCCGGCTGCGCGGGGCCAGGTCACGCCTTCCCTCAGTCCTGGCTGGTCTGGTCTTCCTCAGGGTCTTTGTTCTGGCCGTTTCCTTTGGTGCGTTCCCCGCAGACCTGCTCGGCTCCCTGGTCCCCAAGCACCTGTTGAAGTGTCACTTTCTCGTGGGCCCTGCCTGGGCCACCCAGGTTACTAGAGGGCTCTGCGTGCACACACACAGTCGTCGCCTGCTTCCTGTTGCTGTAGCAAAACAGCTGAGTGCAACACATTTCTCTGGCACTCGGCGCTGGAAGTCTAAGCGCTGGCACTCTGCTCGGCTCCTGGCGAGGGTCTGGCTGCTGTCACCACGTGCAGAACGCCGTGCACCTGGGTCTCTTCCTCCTCTCAGTACCAACGCCACTGCAAGGGCCCTGCCCTCGTGACATCATCCACTCCTAAGCCCCTCCTAGAGGCCTGGCCTCCAGATGCCACTGGCATGTGACTGTGGGGACCCAGTTTCCAACATGTGAAATCTGGGGGGCGAACATCCAAAGCCTTGCACGTGTGCACACACGTGTGACTACACACACAGAGCTCTGCTCAGCTTTTCCCCACAGTACCCACTGCCTGTTGTCTCTCCCACCTCCACATGTGGGTCCCTCAGAGCAGGGGTCTTGGCTCCATTCCCCAAGGTTTCCCAAGTGCCTGGAGTGGCGTGGGCTGTTGACATCGGTCCGGCTGTTGAGACAGAGAAGGGAGAACTGTGTAGGAGAAGTGGGAGTGGCCTGGCTGTGCCTCGGAAGAGAGGGAAGTAGCTGGGGGGGGCACAGTCTCTGGCCCTCTGGACTCATGCTGGGGCTGGGGGAGGCCTAGCTCCCTTCTGTCCCACCAACCGCTTGCCTTCCTCCTGGGCAGTCTGCCAGGGGTGGGAGCTGCACCTCCACATCTGCCCCGCACACGCATGTTGGCAGAGCTGCGTGCGCCGCCTACGTGGCCCCACTTCCTGCCCGGCCCCTGTGCACGCGCCACTGACGTGGTTGTGGTTTTGAGGCCCCGGAGGTACAGATGAGAGTCGGGGCGTCCTGTCCTCTGTGGCTGCCACAGCAGGTAGGGACGGGGACGGGCTCCCCCACAAACAAGCCCCCGCAGAGTGCCTCTCTCCCCAGCCACATAGGCACACATGCGTATGCACGCACACATGCACAGATGGTGGCCTGGGATGGGGCCAAGGGAGATGCCCCCGCCTCGCCTCTGAACTTTACCTCCAGTGCTCTGCCCAATACATGAGCACCCCACTTAATTCTCATCCCTGGGGATCGGGTGCCACGTTAGCCCAGCTCATCTGGCCGGGGCCCCAACAGGCTTGTCCCCTGCCCAGAGAGCTGACCCGGCTCTCCAGAGCCTGCAGGGCCCAGCCCGACTCTTGGGTCTGGCACCGCAGGCCCGTGTGCCGCCTGCTCTGCTCCAGGCATCCCTGCTTTGATGGCAGATGCATGGCCTCAGGAGCCAGACACCCACGCGGGGCCCACTGCCAGCTCTGCACGAGCCAAGGTGAGTCCTGCAGCCTCTCCATGCCCTCGCCGAGTCAGTGCCGGGCTCAGTGCTGTGCAGGGAAGTGTCAATACAAGCTAGCTGCCACCAGGACTGTTTCCTGCCTCAGAGCCGGGAGGACCCCAGCAGTGGCCTCATCAGGCTTTGCAATGCAGCCCTGACTGTCCAGACTGAGCCAGCTGCCTCCTGGTCACCCAGGAGCTTGTGGGAGTCCCAGGGCCCCCAGAGATCCTAGTGTGGAGTGGGCTAGGTCAGGGGCTTGCATGTTGGCCTGCACCGATGAGCCTGGCAAGCAGCTCCCCCAGCCCCAGGCTGTCCACCTGCCAGGGATGCTCTCCCGCAAGAAGAGTGCCCGTGTGGCTGCTGGCCCCGCCCCCAGTTCCTGAACCTCAGTTTCTCCAGCTGTGAGAAGAGCTATAGGTGCTCCCGTGAGGGGGTTACTGTCAAGTGGGCCATGCATGTCAAGGTCCCTTGCAGCCAGCCAGGCCAGCCGGCATCACTCCCCTCACTGTTCTTGCCTGCGCCCACACTGGGGGCACCTGCTTGCTATTCTAGCAGGGTCCGAGAGCCCACACTCCCAGCAGGCCTCAGGAAAGGCCTGTGGCACACGGTGGGTGCTGGTGGAATTGCTGCCTCATTGCCTTGGCCCTGGCTGAGCCGAAAGGTGGCACAGTGCCAGAGTCTGGGGTGGACCGCGCTCCCCCAACACAGCCGGAGTGAAGGAGGAAGGCAGAGAGGAGAGGGCCCCTCTGGAGGAAGCTGAAAGCTGGGCGGTGGTGTCACAGGCCCCGCCCCTTCACCCCCCACCCCAGCCTGGGTTGGCAGGTGCAGGTAGACACAGGGGTCCTCACCCCGCTGCTCTTTTATGAAAAGCGCCTCTTCTAGGGCTTTCTAGGACAGCCCTAGAAAATATCTACGGAGCACCTCCCATGTATCGGGATCTCACATCCGTGCCCTCGTTTAATCCTCAGCAATGCCCTGGCACGTTCTAGGAGAGGGAACCGGCTCAGAGATGCCAAGCATCCTGCCGAGGTTGCACAGCTCCCAGGCGGCCGTGCTGGTCTTCCCACCCAGGCTCCCGTCACTCCTCGGGCCCCCGCTGAGTGCATGATGCCGGCGGAGAGCCCTGGGCGAGCCAGTCCACCAGGGCCTCTTGTTTGTTAGGGGAGAACATGGATGCCAGCCCTGGGAAGTGGGCGCTGCAGGCTCCTGGCAGAAGCAGGCTGGGTCCTGAAAACTTCTTCTCACGTTGGGTGCCTGGAGGGTCCCCTCCCTCACTGCCTCCAGGTCTGTGCTCCGAGCCCAGGTCTTGGGACGGAAGCCCGTGTGGATGGTGCCAGCTGAGGCAGGGCCCTGCCCCCTGCCCCCTGCCCCCCGCCCGGCGCTATTCTCCGCTGTGGCACTTGCCCTCACTTGGAGTCTCAGGTATCAGGCTATTTGTTTCTTCCCCAACTGGAACGTGACCCGCATGAGCTCAGGGGGCGTCTGTCCCGTTCCCTCGCCTAGAATAGAACCTGGCACGAACTCAACAATTTTTTTGTGGAATGAATGAACGAGTGAGTGAATGAATGCAGTCAGGTGGTGAAAGAAGCCTCAGTGGAGGAAGTTGGCCGTGAAGATGAGCTTGTTCAGGGCAAGGTTGTTCTAGGTGGCTGGGGGTGAGGAGTCACTTAGGGAAGGGAGGGGGTGGGGCCGCCACAGGCAGCCGTGCAGCCTGGCTGTGACCTGCAAAGTAAGGGGGTGCCCCTTCCAGTTGCACAGTTCTTGACTTGGACAACTGTTCATGGTGCCCCTCCCCCACCAAGAGATGGGGAAAGGCAGGGCCGGAGGCAGCAAGGGGGCTGTGTGTGGGGGTGAGTCTACAGGTGCTACAGCAGGAGGAACGGGCTGTACCCCTGCGAGGACGCCATGTGGTCGCGGTTAGCAGCTTGCCATCCGGTGTTGTCTCTACACAGGCTGTCCCACCAGGGCCAGCAGCCGCTAGAACCTGGAGCAGCCAGCAGGACACAGGAGGGAACCGAGCCCGGCCCACCCTCGAACACACACCCAGCTGTGGTGCGAGGGCGGGCCGCTTCCTCTCGAGGCACAGGACACCGTGTACCCAGAGCTCTGGGGAGCAGAGCGCAGGACTCGGCCCCTCCCCCTCCCCGCCGGTTGCCCCTTGGCGGTGGGGCTGCCTGCGGTGAGTCACCTTGCCCCCGCTGAGGCCGGCCAGGCGGTGTCATCAGCGCCTCTGCTTTCTTCATTGCGTGGCTGACATCACCAGTGCCCGTGCCCTCCCGCTCAGCACCACCACCTGCAGGGCTCCTTCAGGGGCTGCCAGGGCAGGTGCACAGGACCTGCAGATACTTAGCGTCGCTTCCTGCTGTGCCCCACACCACACCTGGGATCACCCCCCAGGACATGATTTCTGGGGTCCCATGCAGAGAGGCTGCACACCCGCTCCCTGTTGGCCTGGGGTCTCCTCGCGGGTGTGTCCAGTGGACTGTGGGACAGTAACCCCCAGGGCCAGCCCTCTGCAGGCCACACCTCTGCTCCCGGGTCGGTCTAGGGCAGGCCCAGCAGCCTTGCAGGCTCGGGGCCCCAGGCTCAGGCTGAGCCACCCACTGGCCTCTGCTTGCCTCTCTGCTGGCCAATCTGCCTTAGAGCCGCCCCTCCTGCCTCTGCCCCCTCTCCCCGACACCAGGCTTACCCTCCAGCCTCCCCTCCCCTCCCCTCCTCACCTTCTCAGTGCTACCTGCGGTCAGTGGCACCTGGAAGGGGCCTTCGGGACAATAGAGGGTGAGAGAGGTGACTAGATAGGTGCTGTTCCCCTTCAGCCTGCCCCGCTCTCTTCCTCTGAAACCTGGCGGGATGGGAAGAGAGAGGTTCATCCCCGCCCCCTATCCCCTCCCCCCCCGCTGCCGCCCACGGGCAAGAGGGAGGGCCCCCGCTTCCAGCTGACCAAGCGCACCCTCGGTGACCCGGGAGACAGCTCCTCCAGTGTCACTGCCAGGGCCTGGGACAAGGGGAGGTCTGTAAACTCCAATTGGACCAAAGTGAATTAATTGTTCCTTAGAAGCAAAAAGAAACACAGCAAACTGCCATTGAGGTCATGCCCGTGACCCTATCAGCAGAGGAGCCAGTCCTGAGGGTGGGTGACAGGCACACCTGGGTGGGGCAAGCCGCCCACTCCACACGGTCCGGCAGAGCAAGGCGTCGGGGTCTGGCTTGCTGCTGCGCATGCGCACACCATTCTTCCACCCTTCGGAACACTGTGGCGTCCAGAGACAGCCCCGGGGGAAGCAGCCTGGCTCAACCACATGGCCTGGGCCCCCGGGACTTCTGGTCTCCTCCTGGTGAGCACCGTGAGGTGCTGAGTGTGGAGGCGTTCGGAGCTGTGGTAGCTGCCAGGGGCTGTGCTCTTGCACACAAGGGAAGCGGGAGCGAGGGCGGGAAGAGAAGAGATCTCAGGTCTGTTGGCTCCAGCCGGTCTCAGATGTGTTAGGCTCCCGGTGCGTCCCTAACGGAGCGCTCATCTGTACGTCCAGCAAAGCGAACACCTTGAGAGTGATGGGCACCATGGCTGAGCTCGGCCCCTGGATCCTTTCCCAAGCTCTAGAACCCAACCTGGCCGGGTCTGGTGGGTGTCCTGTTGTGGTTCTTCCTTCTTGGTGGACTGAACTCAAATTCTGGGGGCCGGCGCTGTGGCATAGTGGGTAAAGCCCCAGCCTGCCGTTCTGGGATCCCATATGGATGTCGGTTTGAGTCCGAGTGCTCCACTTCTGATCCAGCTCTCTGCTGTGGCCTGGGAAGGCAGTGGAGGATGGCCCAAGTGCTTGGGCCCTTGCACCCGCATGGGAGACCTGGAGGAGGCTCCTGGCTCCTGGCTTCGGATCGTCCCAGCTCTGGCTGTTGCGGCCATTTGGTGAGTGAACCAATGGATGGAATCTCTCTCTCTCTCTCTCTCTCTCTCTCTCTCTAACTCTTTCAAATAAATAAATATTTAAAAATATTCTGGCAGCTGTGGTGGACGGTGTTGCCTGACTTTGGACGTGGTTTGAGCCCAAAGCTCACCTCCCTTGCTGTAGCCCAAATACCTCAACTCGGTTGTCCCAGCTGGAACCTATCATTCCCTCCTCGGCCCATTCCTCCACCGGCTGCTGGATCCCAGCTTCGGCCGCACCGCCCCAGCTCCCAAGCCAGGAGCTGAGTCACCCTTGGCCGCGGCATCAGATCAGCTGCCTCATCCGTGGATTCTAACCCTGGGTGTGAGGCTGCCCCAAGTCTCAGCCTCACTCAGTTCCTAGAGTATTTCAGGCCAGCCTGCCTGCCTGCCTACCTGCTCTCCCCCCCCCCCCCAATTTATATATTTATTTGCAATGGCAGAGAGAGAGGAAAAAGATCTCATACCTGCTGGTCCACTCCCCAAAGGGCTGGGCCAGGCTGAAGCCAGGAGCCAGGAGCTCCATCTGGGTCTCCCATGTGGGTGGCAGGGGTGCAGGCGCTTGGGCCATCTCCCACTGCCTTCCCAGGCACACTGGCGGGGAGCTGGATCAGAAGCAGAGGAGCCAGGACTCAAACCCAGTGCTCTGATATGGGGCACCAGTGGCGTAAGCAGCAGCGCACCGCGGTGCACCATGGTACTGAGCTTTTCTGATGCCACCGTGCCCTTCCCTCATGGTGGCTCCCCGCAGGCCACTCCAGCATCCTGCTTGGGCACTGCCGGACACAGCTGGGCCTCGATGGCCTCCCTGCGTCTGCTCAGGTTCCTCCTGCCAGAGCCTCCCTCTGCGCCTCTCTTCCCCCTCCCCGCCCCGCCAGGCCTCTCCAGGCCACAGCCAGGAACTTATCCTCTCCCCCCCAGCCCCCAGCCCTCTGAGAGCATGGTGGGCGTGCGCCAGGCACACCTGGGAGTAGCCACAGGTCACTTTTTCTCCCTGGGTCTCCTTTCCTTGGCCATCAGCAGGACGGCTCTCAGAGCCACCAAATGCTGGCCACGGAGGCGGTAGTGGGTGGTGTCCGTGGCATCGCTGTGGCTAACTGCCAGGACCAGGAGCAAGGTACATCAGTGGCTCCCTGCCCTGCCCACCCCTCGGCCCCATTAACTGCTGTCCCCTCAGCTAGACAGGCAGTGAGCGAGGCTGCCTCTAACCCTTGCTACCACTTCCTCCGGGCACCCAGCCCTGTCCATGTGGGGCTGCCGTGTGCAGCATCCTCAGAGCTCCGCTCAGCCTGGGCACGGTGTGGGCGTCATGCTCTTCTCCCTGACTACAGGGGTTTGCTCAAAGCCCTAGAAGTTGTCCCAGGCACAAGGGGAGCAAGATGCTGACCTGGTCTTCAGGTCCCAAAGCCACGACTCCATCCTCTTTGCCCTGCTACCGCTGCATAGCCTTAGTCTTCTCATCTGCAAAATGGGCATAACTGCTTCTCCTCCTCCTTCAGCCAGAGGAAGGAGCCCTGTGAGGAGCTGGAGAACCTGAGGTGTACAAAGAAGGCAGGTGAGGCTGGGGTGGCTGATAGAACAGGAGTCCTCACCACCAGGCGCCTCCCTTCCAGGGCCAGAGTCCTGCCTGTGCCTGGGTCCACAGCGCCCCCTGCTGGCAGACCAGCCCAGAAGCTCCCTGTGGGCAGCTTGCCTTGAGCACTGGAGAGTGGCCTCTGCCCTCAGGGAGCCCGTGGTGGGGGGAGCCATGCCCACGTGTGAGCAGGGAGCGCCCCAGGCCACGGTGCTCTCTATGGCCTGCCAGGAGGCCTGGCTGGGTGCTCCAAGCCCAGAACAGCCCCTTATTTAGGACTACACCTGCCTCTCCTCACCCCCACAGCAGCCCCCCGGTCCTCCCAGCCATGCTCTGCACAGCCCCGGCCTCTCCTGCAGCCTCTCCTTTGCCTGCTGTGCTGGGCGCGTGGGATTGGCCCCACCCCGCCATCTCCGCTCCCCTCCTTTATCCCCAGTGTCTGGCCTGCTCCCTGGCCTCTGAGACGCACCCTGGGAGGGAGGGAGCCTTCGCAAACAGACGGACTCCAGATGAAAACCCCGCCAGCCGTGCCACCTTCTTTCCTGTCCCTGGATGGTCTCCCGCTCACCCCGACCCTGGGCTCTGCTCTTCTCTGAAATTGCCTCCTCCCCTGTTGTCTATGTGAGACCTATACAAAATTCTTCCTCTTCCAGGAAGCCCTCCTGGGTGGACCCCAGCCTCTGATTTCTCCTGGCTTCTGACTTTGGAAGGATCTCCCAGCACACCCTGCTTTGTCCTGGGAACATGCGTCATCCCATCGGCCTCCCTAGAAGCTGCAGACCTCGGGAGGGAAGACCCACGTCTGCTCTTCTCCTGCCCCTCTGGTGAGACTCAGGGGCCGCTTCGTATTTGCTCTGATGCGTCCATTTAAATCAGTGGTTCTCCACAGGGCGTGGTTGTGCTCCCAGGAGATATTCAGCTGTTTCTAGAGATAATTGGGATCGTGACAAGGGGGTGGAGGGATGGGTGTTGTTGTGGTTGGCGAGTGGAGGTCAGGAATGCACAGACCTACCCACCTACCCCTGCACCAGGAGCTGTGCGTCCCGGAGTGCCAGCAGCGCCGGGTTGAGAAGCCCTGAACCACATGGGTGTTCAGATTCGGTGTTAGGAGACATAGCAGCCAAAAAGGGGCGGGGGTCGCGCCGGAGACTGGTTCAGCCAGGAGACACCAGCCTTCCCTCTCTGTGCCTGCCTGTTGCTTGCGACCCTGTGAGCAGAGGCTGGGGAAGGGGCTGGGAGTCGGGGGAGTGCTTTCAGTTTTGGAAGTTGAGTGTCCTTGGCTTCCTCCGGCTGCAGGCTGAGGGGGCACTGCCCTGTAGCCCCCTCCCCAGGCGTTGGCGGGGGGGCTCTGTTGGCCTCCCCGGCGACAGCTGGAAGGACGGGAAGACTTTGATAGGCTCCGGCAAGGCAGACTCCAGGGACTGACGGGGCAGGCAGCAGAGGAGCCTGCAGCTGCGGACAGCTGTTGGCCAGGCCCCAGCGCAGACGTGGAGGCCGGGCAGGGTGCTCCCCCTGGGCTAGGGGTTAAGAATGTCCCTGAGGCTGGTGGCCCGGAGACAGCACTCTCAGAGGCTGTCCAGGGCTCTCTGCACTCTGGGTGGACGCCCGTGGCCCAGGGCTCCTGCGAGCTGAGTGGAGGCGGCTTCCTGCCTGGCTCCTTTGCCTGGGGGCCTGGCTCCTTTGCCTGGGGGCAGGGGAGAGCCAGCCCTGCCCACCTCCCGCCCCAGGCCCTCCGGCCCTCTTAGCTCAGAGGTGGCCTGGGCTCTGGCTAGCGAGGGGCGCTTCGCTCCCAGACCTCACAGATGTGCCTCCTGGAAGGCAGCCCAAACCTGACTGGAAGCAGAGCTAACTTGGGGTGGCTCTGTCAGCCCACAGCCCTCTAGAATGTTCCACAAGGAGAGTAGCACCTCCTGCGGAGGGGTGCGCGTGCATGCGTGTGCACACGCGTGTGTGGTCACACGCTGCGGGCTGGGCTGGAGCATCTGAGGTCTTACTGTGTGGTTTCATGGGTAAGAGACTGTTCTGGAGTTAGCCCTGGGGCCAGAAGCTGGGCCCCCCCCCCCCAGCCTGTGTCCCTGCCTGTGGGTGGGTGTGGTTAACAGGCCCTGCTGTTGGGTGGGGTCTGCGTGGGGACCGCGGCGCTACAGTGCCGCCGAGAGTGGTGTTTGCTGCTATGGCGGTAGCTGTCGTCGTCATCAGTGTTGTCACTGTGTGGATGAGCATCTTGGATTCCAGAATCTAGAGTTCACGCCATCTATAACCTGATGGAAAATCCAGCAATTGCTTGGGGAGCACTGTCAGCACTGTCACCTTTGTTTTTAATTTTTTTTAATGATTTTTTATTTTCTTTGAAAGGCAGTCACATAGAGAAGGAGAGACAGAGTGAGAGAGAGAGAATCTTCCATCCACTGGTTCACTCCCCAAATGGCCACAATAGTCAGGGCTGGGCCAGGTTGAAGCCAGGAGCTCCATCCGCGTCTCCCACATGGGTGACAAGGGCTAAGGACTTGGGTCCTCCTCTGTTGCCCTCCCAGGCACATTAGCAGGGAGTTGGATTGGAAGTAGAGCAGCGGGGACTCAAACCAGCACCTGTATCGGACACCAACATTGCAGGCTGCAGCTTAACCCACTATGCCACGGTGCCAGTTCTCATTTTTTCTTTTTCAAAGCGGCTTTGTAGAGCTGTCCTTGGGGGAAGGCTCAGTCCCACAAACACCTTGGACACTTGGGGTTCAGGATGAAAGCCACAGCTGTGGGGTGGCTGGGGCACAGCTGAGCTCATCTGTGTCCTTGTCACCTTAGCAGCAGGTGTGTGGAGTGTGTGTGGCAAGTGTGTGACCAGGCTTCGGAGTGATTGGAGCACTGTTTGGGTGTGTACGAGTGTGTGTGGCAAGTGTGCACAGTCCTGGTGGGGGTCTTTGCAGGCTTCATGCATGCTGAGCGTGGGCCACGTGGGAGGTCTCTCGGTGCTCAGTGTGTGGGGTGTCTCTACGGGTGGCCCACAGGGTTTATCTGCCTCACTGTTCCCAGGTGAGTGTCTCAGTTCCACTGCTGTGTGTGTTTTGTGGGTCTTTTGTGAAATTTTAAAATTTCATTTTATTTGAGAAGTGGATGATGTAGAGATAGAGATAGAGATAGAGATAGAGATAGAGATAGAGATAGAGATAGAGAGAGAGATCTTTCATCTGCTAGTTCACTCCCCAGTGCCCACAACAGGAAGGGCTGGGCCAGGCTGAAGCCAGGAGCCAGGAACTACATCTGGTTCTCCCGTGTGGGTGGCAGGGGCCTAAGCACTTGAGCTATCGCTGGCTGCCTCCCATTAGCAGGAAGCTGGGATTGGAAGTGGAGAAGCCAGGACTGAACCCGGGCTCTCTGGTCAAGAGGCATCTTAACCACTGCACCACACAAACACTGTTTGTGGGTTCTTCTTCTTTTTTTCTTTTTTATAAGGATTGTATTTATTTATTTGAGAGGCAGAGTTATAGACAGAGAGAGGGAGAGATGGAGAGAGAGGTCTTCCATCACCAAAGCCACGCCAATCCAAAGCCAGGAGCCAGGAGCTTCCTCTGGGTCTCCCAGGTGGGTGCAGGGGCCCAAGGACTTGGGCCATCTTCTACTGCTTTCCCAGGCCATAGCAGAGAACTGGATGGGAAGTGGAGCAGTCAGGACTCAAACCTGCACCCATTTGGGATGCCAGTGTCCCAGGCAGAGGCTTAGCCTACTACTGCACCTCAGCACTGGTTCCTGTGGGTCCTTCCTAATGGTGTCCTTGAAGGGTGATTTGCAGGAGCTTCAGTTGGGTGAGGGGCTCCAGAGCTGGGCTGAATGGAGGCTGCGCAGCTCACTCCCCAGGGAGGGCTGGGCTTGGGGACCATGGAGGGTCTCTGCATAGGGGTTAAGGGCTCTGCCTTCCTCAAGTGCCTTCTAAACCTGACCGTGAGCAAGGAGGGACTGAGGGTTCACCCAGGACTTGTGCTCTCATTTACGGCCTGGGAGGCTGAGGGGCAGTGTCAGCAGTGGCGGAGGCGTGGTCCTGGGCCTGGGCATGCTGTCAGGTGTGTCCCCAGCTGGGGGACGGACCACAGGTAGAGGCAGCTTGGGCACCGTCTCCAGTGGGCCCGGGCAGCGATTGCCCGGGGAACAAGCCTCTGGGAGGCAGGGCTGCAGGTGAACAGGGAAGGTTCTGTTAGTGCAGGTTGTGTCCCAGATGCCGCACGGGAAATACTTACGCTGAGCAAGGAGGCTTCTTCGTGGAGCTGGAGTGCAGTGCTGCAAGCCTAAATGTTCATTTGCTGAGCCGGCAGCCGAGTGCCAAAGGGGCCCAGACGCTGGTGGGAAAATGGGGAGGCTGAAGCTGTGTCCCGCCTGAGGCCAGCCAACCCTGGTCACCCCATGTCAGCTCATCTTGTGGAAGGTTTCGTGGGCCGCAGGCTCATGTGAGAACGTGGGGGTGAGTCTGAGATCCGCGGCCTTTGCCTGCTGGATCCACGTGGTCCGGCCCAGTGGGCCAGCGCACAGGGTCAGGAGGGCTCAGCGGGGCTCCAGCCGCCAGACTGGCCAACCCCAGCTTTCCTTCCCATGTGGCAGCTGTTTTTCAAGTGTCCAGAGATACTATTGTGATGAACAACATGCACATTTGTTGCAAGGCAAGCATTACATAATGGCCTTTGGCTAGTAAAGGTCTTTCTCAATCAAGAGAACACCATAGAGTAGAATTGCTAGTGGAGAGGGACTCTGTGGGTGTGCACTGGGACCTGAATTTCAGTACGGAACGAGAACCCCAGATGGCCTTGCATGTACCCTGCACCCAGGCACACCCGGTGAAGCCTGAGGACCCCTTCTCAGAATTTGGTTTCCGAATGCATGAAACCAAGGCTGCGGCACTGCCAAAGTAACTGGTGATACCAAAGTGTAGACGCCAGAACACTAAAGCTGGCAGGGGGAATTAGGCTTAGGGGATGAACCACTGGTTAGGATGCGTGTGTCCCACCCAGGAGCACCCAGGTTCAATTCCCTTTTCTGGTCCCGATTCCAGCTTCCTGGGAGGAGGTGGTGATGGCACAAGTAGTTGGATCCCTGCTGCCCATGTGGGAGACCTGGATTGAGTTCCCAGCTCCTGGTCTCCGTTCCCCTACTCTCTGGCTGTTGTGGGCGTTTGAAGAGTGGTCTGGTGAATGGAATCTCCTTCTCTCCATCCCTCAGAAGTAGAAACATTAAAAAACATAGGAAACACCCTATGATAAAGTAACATATGGGCTTCTTTGTTGAGACTTGCACAGTGGTCATTTTGAAGTGAAGATGGCTGTAAATGGTACTTTAAAAAATCTGGGAGCCAGTGCTGTCACAGTGGGTAAGGCCACCGCCTGCAGTGCCGGCATCCCATATGGGCGCCAGTTTGAGTCCCGGCTGCTACACTTCCCATCCAGCTCTCTGCTATGGCCTGAGAAAGCAGCGGAGGTTAGTCCAAGTCCTTGGGCCCCTGCACCTCCACGGGAGACCCAGAAGAAGCTCCTGGCTTTGGATGGGTACAGCTCTGGCTGTTGTGGCCATCTGGGGAGTGAACCAACGGATGCAAGACCTCTCTCTCTCTCTCTCTCTCTCTCTGCTTCTCTGTAACTCTGACTTTAAAGTAAATAAAAAAATCTTTGAAAAAATAAATCTGCCACGGAGCCAGCATGGTGGCACAGCAGGTTAACCACCGCCTGCAATGCCAGCATCCCACATAGGCACCAGTTTGAGTCCTGGTTGCTCCATTTCTAGTCCTGCTCCCTGCTAATGCACCTGCGAAAAGCAGTGGAGAATGCCCAAGTCCTTGGGTCCCTGCACCCATGTGGGAGACCTGGAAGAAGCTCCTGGTTCCTGGCTTCAGCCTGGCCCAGCCCTGGCCATTGCTCACATCTGGGGAGTGAACCAGTAGATAGAAGATCTCTCTCTCCCTCTCTCCCTCTCTCCTCCCCCCTCCCCCCTCCCCCTTTCTCCCTCCCTTCTTCTCTCTCTCTCTCTAACTTTGCCGTTTGAATGAATAAGTAAATCTTAAAAAAAAAAAGTCTGCTACAACCCATGATACAGTCACAATTTCGCAAATACCATCATAAATTTCCCTACCATTATTTTGATAGCAAATACTCAATTCTAGTTAGAGGCTAGTGAATATGCAGATACATATTTTCCCGCTCAAACTCACATGCCCTTTGAGGTGGGCATTTGGCACAACAATTAAGATACCACTTAGGATACCCACATCCTGGCTGTGAGCCCCTGCTCTGTGGTCTATTCCAACTTCCTGCTAACGCACACCCCAGGAAGGCAGCAGGTGATAAGTAAATAAATCAATAAAGTTAATATTCATTAATAAACTA
This sequence comes from Oryctolagus cuniculus, assembly GCF_964237555.1. Lineage (NCBI taxonomy): Eukaryota > Metazoa > Chordata > Mammalia > Lagomorpha > Leporidae > Oryctolagus > Oryctolagus cuniculus. The sequence goes on from NC_091433.1 coordinate 159,593,432, forward strand.
AAATCTAATTAATTTAGTTAATTTAAAAATTCATTCATTAATTAAAAATATTCACAAACCCTGAATTCTGTTCTCAGAGCTCTGGGGGGAGAGGAGCATCTATGGACTGAGGCTAGGAACACCTGCTCTGGAGGGAAACCTCAGGAAGATTAGAAGAGGAGTGGGCAGGAGTCACCCACACTCCGATGGCATGGGTCAGTGTGCAGGTGCACTCGGTGGCTGCCCCCAGGAGCCTCAGGGAAGACCCTGGTGTGTGCCCATCCACGCTGCCTGGCCCACAGTGCTTGGGTCAAACACCCCCCCCCCCCAAGGCTTTGCTCAGTGTGGAGGGTGTGGTCAGACTTGGTCCATCCTGGGCAGGCAGCCCAGGGCCACTGAGGCCTGGGATGGGGGCTGTTCTGGAGGGAAAGCCAAGAGGGGAGGGCCGCAGGCAGAGCTGGTGACCAGGTGAGACCAGGGCCCTGGTCCTGAGCAGAGCCGTGGCACCTTTGGAGTGAGAGGGAGGGACGGAGCCTGTAGTCATGCCAGGGCGGCTTTTGTTTGGATGAGATGCACAGGGGAGGGAACCATGAGGAAGTTTCTGGAAATCTGTGCCTTTGGCTTCCTTCCTGAACTTCCTCTCCACACTACCCCTCCTCCCACCCAGACCCAGAATCCAATTTCCTCTTCTTTCAAAGTACAACTCAAAACAGATTTGCTTTAAAATCTATTTATTTGTATTTTATTTGAAAGTCAGGGGGAGAGGGTTGGAGGAGTGTGTGTTGGGGGCGGTATCTTCTATCCATTGGTTTACTCCTTGGCTGGGCCAGGCTGATGCCTGAGTCTCCCACGTAGGTGGCAGGTACTGGAGTACTTGAGCCATCACCTGCTGCCTCCCAGGGTGTGCATTAGCAGAACTCTGGATTGCAGATAAAGGAGCCAGGCCTCGAGCAGGCGCTCAGAAATGGGGTCCCGCGTGTGGTGACGAAGCAGACTGAGTCCTGCAGGGGAAGCTGAGGAGGCGAGCTGCTCTGATGCTGTGAGGGGTACACGTACAGCACATGGAGGGAGCTGGATCTCCGGGACACAGCTCGAGGTTGGTGTCCCTTCCCCATCCCACCTGCCCCTAGGCGGCTCCACCCCAAGAGGACCATTCAGAGACAACCACATAGCAACCCTAAATTCTGATAGGGATTGGCGCTCTGTGACCTATGGCAGATCATCAAGGCAGAGGCTAAGAATGTACATTCCTGGGCTCTCCCCCCCACCTCCACCACCAACCTGGGTGCCTTGAAGTCTGCTAGTGGCTGCTGGGACTTCTGCCCCAGTTCCCTGGCGGGTGGCCTGCTTGCTCAGAGAGCTCCGGGAGCCAGTGGGTGTTGGAGGCCTCTCAATGCTGTAGAGATTGAGCTTCAGAGCTGGGCTTTGAGGCCTTTAAACAGTGCCTCTGAGAGCCTTGGGCATTCTGCAGTGGGGAGGTGGTGGCACGGGTGTGGCTCAGCCTGTGTAGCATGTGGTACACTCTGGTAGTGCCAGGTGATGGAGGGCACGGGGTGACACGTGGTGTGTTGGGGTCAACAGGCATATGCCACTACTCAGGTGGCATAGACATGATACTCCCTGACCCCCCACCATTCATGACCAGTGACCAAGGAAACAGATCGTCCCACAGAAGTCCCTGGCTTTCCATTCCTCCAGGGCAAACTATCTCTGGTTCACCATGGCCACCTCTGTTTGTGACCTTAGAAATGCAAAGGCCTTCTCCACCAAGTTCTTTTGTCCTTAGAGACAGATTTCTTTAAAGACTTTATTTATTTATTTATTTATTTGAAAGAGAGAGAGAGAGAGGGAGAGAGAGATTGATCTTCCATCCTCTGCTTTACTCCCCAGATGGCTGCAATGGCCCAGGACTGGGCCAGGCCTAAGCCAGGAACTTCTTCCAGGTCTCCCCTGTGGGTGCAGGGCCCACACCCTCGGGCCATCTTCCACTGCTTTCCCAGGTGCATTATCAGGGAGCTGGATTAGCACAAAAACAAATGGGATGCTGGCACATGATGATGCTTTGAATGAATGCTTTGACTACGATTTAAATTTATTGATCGAATTAAAAAGATTGCCTTTCATGATGTGAGCCTCAGCCAAGAGATTGAAGGCCTGAGCAGAACAAGGTGGCTCTTCCCTTGAGCAACAGAATTCTCCCATCCCAGGTCAGCAGCTCCACTGACGGCAGCAGCCTGCTGGACGCAAGGCTGAAGCGGCGCCCTCAGCTCTGCGGAGTTTGCACTTGCCAGCCTCTTTGATGACTTGAGCCACTACCTTAAAAATATTTCTTCATTTACTTATGGGGGGGGGGGTTGAGAGAGAGTTACAACCCACTGTTCCAACCTCAAATGCTTGCAATGGCTAGACGGGGCTGGACTGAAGCTGGGAACTGGGGACTCAGTGTAGGTCTCCCTTGAGGGCGGAGCAGCCCAACCACTTGAGCCATCACTGTTGTCTCCCAGGGTCTGCGTCAGCAGGAAGCTGGAGTCAGGAGCCAGCGGCAGGTACTGAACCCAGACACTCTGATATGGGATGTGGCATGTTAACTGTTAGGCCAAAGCCCTCCTCTGGAACCATTATCTTATACTAATTTTCTCTCCGCATGTGTGTGTGTATTCCATCTATTTATCTATATGGTAGGTTCTGTTTCGATTTTCCTAGAGAATATTCACCAGTGTTGGTACTGAGAGGGAGGTGCTACTGTGACAAATTCCCAAGTATGCGGAAGTGGCTTTGGAACTGAGCATGGGCAGAGACTGAAAGGGTTTTGAGATGAACACTAGAAAAAGCCTGTTCGGCCTTGAAGAGACTGTTGGACGACAAGAACAATTCTGGTGAGGGCTCGGAAATAAAAGAGGAGAGCCGTAGAGAAAACGTCTATTATCTGAAAGAACACACTTACCATCATGAATAGAGAACATTACATGTGCTTCTAGGGAGGTTTCAGTCAGAAATGAGGAACATGCTATTTCAAATTTCAAACTGTATTTCAGAAAAGCAATGCTTGTTATGAAGTGCCAAAGAATCTGGCTGAATTGTAGTTTTTATAAGTGATGACCTTAGATATTTAACAGAGGAGATTTCTCAGAAAAGTATTGAAAATGTAGCCTGGTGTCTCCTCATTGCTTATAATAAAATGCAATCAGAGAAAGAGAAATTTAAAGAATTACTAGGGAAAAAATCAGTACTCAAAGATTTGGAAAATTTCCAGATTAACCATATTACAGAAGAAAAATAAAATGAAAATGTTTCTCTTCCCGGTGAAAACACTAAGCATGTGGCTAGAGATGCAGAGAGACAGAGAGAGATTTTCCATCCTCTGGTTCATTCCCCAAATGGTCTCAATGGCCAGAGCTGGGCCAATCCAAAGCCAGGAGCCAGGAACTTCTTCCAGGTCTCCCATGTAGGTGCAGGAGCCCAGGCATTTGAGCCATCTTCCACTTCTTTCCAAGGCCATCAGCAGGGAGCTGGATCAAAAGTGGAGCAGTGGCTGGCGCCGCGGCTCACTAGGCTAATCCTCTGCCTGCGGCGCCGGCACACCAGGTTCTAGTCCCGATTGGGGTGCTGGATTCTGTCCCGGTTGCTCCTCTTCCAGTCCAGCTCTCTGCTATGGCCCGGGAGTGCAGTGGAGGATGGCCCAAGTCCTTGGGCCCTGCACCCCATGGGAGACCAGAAGAAGCACCTGGCTCCTGCCATCAGATCAGCACGGTGAGCCAGCTGCAGCGCGCCGGCCGCGCCGGCCATTGGAGGGTGAACCAACGGCAAAGGAAGACCTTTCTCTCTGTCTCTCTCTCTCACTCTCCACTCTGCCTGTAAAAAAAAAAAAAAAAAAAAAAAAAAGTGAGCAGCTGGGACTTGAACCAATGCCCATATGGGATGCTGGCACAGCAGGTGTCAGCTTTACCGGCTATGCCATGGCACCAGCCCCAAGGCTGTCTCTGCTACCAATCTCTTACGTTGATCTTGTGTACTCCTTAAGCTTTGGTCACATCCAGTTTCTGGTGTGATTTCTGTGATTGTTAATTTTATATGTAAACTTGATTGGGTCATGGGGTGCCCAGATATTTGGTCAAATATTGTTCTGGGTATTTCTGTGATGATGTCTTTGAATGATCCTTTGAGTGGGGTCTAAATAATTCCAGCTGGGATTAAAGGGGCCAGGAAAAACGAGAGGAAATGAAGGCAGCCTGCTGGACCTCTGGGGTTCCACACACAGAGTCCATGCACAGAGTCATGCAGCTCTGAACAAGCTTTCTCCTTCAGGACGAGGGTGGGAGGACCCTGGAGGTCATTCCGAGGTCATCAGGGCTACCAATGCCATCACAGGCCAAGGGGACCTGGTTGCTTCCTCTGCAGCTTCAGAGGGTGGGGCCGCCTCCGTGGTTTCAGTGGGCCAGGGGCAGGTCCGCCCCCAGAGCAGTGGGACTGGTTCTGTTGCTCCAGGGGGCCCGGGGCACAGCATCGAGCCCCAGTGTCTCCTTCTTGACCTCTATGAACTGGTGGGATTTTCCTTCCTGGGTTTTGGATTTGAATTTGTGACTCCTCCTTTCCAACTTCTCCCCTTGGCACTGGGCTTGCCACCGCTGCATTTGGGAAGCAGGTCAGCTGTTGGATTTCATGGATTCACAGCGGGAGAGGAACTGTGCCTCAGAGCGCATCGAACCTCAAGTCTCACTGCTCTCTGGTTACGATGTCTTGGAATTAATGCTGGAATGAGTTAGGACTTTTGGAGTGGGGTGAATGTGTTTTGGATGTCAAGAGGACATGAATTGGGGGGTAAGGGTGGAATATTATAGACTGAATTTTGACTCCCCAAATCCACATGTTGAAGCCCTGTGTCTCAATGGAACCGTATTTGGAAATAAGACCTTTAATGAGGTAATTAAGTTAAGTGAGGCCATGATGCTGGGGTTCTACTCTGATAGGGTTACTGTCCTCTAAGAAGAGGAGGAGACACCAGAGACCTCTTGCTCCTGGTATGTGTGCACGAGAAGAAAGGCCTTGAGAGCAGACAGCAAGATGCCACCATGTAGGCCCAGGAGGCCTGGCCAGAAAGCAGCCCTGCTGGCACCTCGCGCGTGGACTTCCAGCCTCGAGGCTGGGAGAGAGCGTACGTCTGGTTTTCAAGCCGTCCAGTCTGCAGCATTTGATTAGGCAGAGCTATGTGAGTGAGGAGTCAGGCAGACTTAGCTTTCAGTTCTGTCTTTCAAGGATTCATTCATTCTGCCAGCATTTAAGGTCAGCTCCCTGTTAGCCGCTGTGTCCAACGCTGGGTTCTGAAGGTGAGCGAGATGGACACAGGGACTATGTTCATGGCGCTTAAACTCAAGTGCACGAGATGCCCGTTCACCATGTAATTACTGAGACCCACCAGGGATGAGAGCTCTGCAGGGTGCCACTGGACAACAGGGTCACAGCCAAGTTCAGGAAGAAGTGACAGCAGATCTGGGCTCTGAGGGCCATTAGGGATAAACCAGGAGAACGGTGAGGAAGGGTGTTCCGTGCAGAAGGAACAGCATGTGCAAAAGATGCTGTTGCCAAGGAGCTGGTGGGGTTTAGGGGTCTGGCAAAGGCCACCCCGACCAGAATGGAATGTGTGTGTGTGTGTGTGTGTGTGTGGAGGGGTTCAGGCTGGACAGGGCTCAGGAAGAGGCTGGTTCTCACGGGCTGGGTAGACCTTAGCAAGGCCTTTTTATAAGCGGCCTGGGAAACCTCTGGGCTGTCTTAGCCTGGGAGTTGGCATGGTCAGCTGCATCTTCCCAAAATGCCCACGGCTGCTGCCTGCTAAGCAGGGTGCCCTGGAGCAGGAGCCGTGTGGACAGCAGCCAGGGGTTCCTGGCAGAAGTCCTGGAGGAGCAGGCAGAGGGCTGGGACCACTCAGTGGCAGTGGAGATGGAGAGAAGGGCATGATTGGAGAGCGACTCCTACAGGCAAAACAGCTGGGCATTGGTGCCCAATTGTATATGGGAGGTGAGGGCGAGGGAGGAGTCAGGGAGGACCTATACTTCCTGGGTGAGCAGCCCAGCGGGAGATAGTACTGTCCCGTCGGGGAGAGAGGATGAAGAAGGCCAAGTCAAGGCCAGGACAGCCGCTTATGAAGAGTGCAGACCTGGGTGGGTCACTTTGAAGCATCTGTGTGCCTCCATTTCCGCATCTGATGTAAGTGATGCAAGTGAGGTGGTGTCTGGCAGGGTGCGCTCAGAGGCGCTGCCCCTGAGTCCCGGAGCCCCCATGCTTCCCGGTGCAGCGGCTCAGGCAGACGCTCCGGCTCTGGTGTGAAGAACAAGGAAGCCTCGACTGTGTCAGGGTGGAGCCCTGCCCAGAGTCACACACTGTTGGGACCAGGCTCACAGAGACGGAGCGGGCAGAGCCTTCCCTCGCTCGGCCAACCCTTAACGTGACTCACACATCCCAAGGGCAGAAAGGACTCCTGCACAGACTTTCCGTCGTCCCTGGAGGTGTGGTGTGGGGGGGGGATCAGGAGTGACAACGTCCCAGCTGGGCACGCTATTAGCAGAAGACAGAGTAGAGCAGGAGACAGAGGCAGGAGGTGAAATGCCAGTCGTGGTAGTAGCCCATTTCCAAAACATACGGTGCCCACAACACTTTATTTTCATTCCCTGCCAAGTCCACGATGCTGTGATTGGCAGGCAGCCTTCCTCTGAGTGGAGATTGCGGCACCCAGGCTCCTTCCAGCTTGTGGCTCTGCTGTCTTCGAGGTCACAGGTCATGGCAGATTGGAACGAGAGATGCAACGAGGCCTTCGCTTCCTATTGTCTTTAGCTCGGAGGAGACACATTGCTTCTGTTCACAGTGCGGTGGCCACGCCTGACAGCAAAGGAGCCAGAAAAGTCATCTCCAGGGGTATCCAGGAAGAGGAGAGGGTGAGCTTTGGTAGCCGGCATCAGAGTCCAGATACAGCAGGTCAGAGGTCACCTCTGCATCCTGGATATTGTGTTCTAGAGTCCAGAAAGACCATCCAAATGGACAGGAACCTGAACTGTGCCAGCCAGGCTCCTGGAGTCCATTTGGGACAAGGCCTCTCTGCCAAGGTGGAGGGGAAGAGCAGAGAAAGACTGTCCATCGGCCTGCTGATTTCCCCAGGAGGGCAGAGGCCCAGCCCCAGGCTGAGCAAGTTGTGGGAACTGGCCGATGCTTGGCAGGGCCACCTCTGGGTCATGGATACAGCTAGTGGCCAAGGCAATTGAAATACTTGTCCTGGGTGCGTTGAGTGAGTTGGCTGTGAGGAGCTGGGGGGGGGGGGGGGCAAAGCTGTCTGAATCTTATCTAATAAAATATCTGTGGCCTGGCAGAAAAAGGGACACGTGTGTGAACTTTAATAACGCGACATCAGTGAAGGGACAGCCTCACTGAGAAGGGATATTTGAGACACAACACCACTGAGACTGGAACTTGGACTTGAGGAAGCCAAAGAGAGCAGCAAGTGCAACAGCCGTGTGGTGGGAGCAGGCCTGCTCGGTCCAGGGCCCCGCTGCCACCATCCTGGCCAGAGGCGAAGAAGGGAATAGTAGGTGGGGGCAAGCGGCGAGATCTGTTTTGTAGGGACAGCCCTCTGTCCCTCTCTTCTTTGCTTTCTCGGTTTTCTAGAAGGAGTATATGAATGTATTTCTGAACTGCAACCCCCACGAGGGCAGGAAGGGAGCCTGACTGCTCCCCACCCTCACAGCAGGCTCAGGGCTGCCTGTCCCCAAAGCCCCCTTAAAAGTGGCTGTGTCCTTAATCCTCAGACTTCCCAGGCTGAGCCCAGGGCTTGCCAGTCAGCATGGCGCTCACCGGTGTGCAAAGCTTCTTTGTGGTCTGGACACTCCTGTCCCGTTCTCGAGAGGACTCCTTTGTGTACCCAGCCAAAGGACTTGGAGCTTTGGGGTCAGGATGTATGAGAGACTCAGCCCGGCCCTAGCATGAAGGGCTCGGAGCTCCACTGCGGACAGCCTCACTGGTTCTGTTTCATCCTGGCTGTGCAGGGGTGCCCAGCGGGGATCCCTGGCCCCAACCAGCTTTGCCCAGGCGGGGAGCGCTGGACTCTATGTGGCACACTCCTTGCCGTGCGTGTGGGAAGGACTCCAGGAGCCTCCAAGAAGTGTGCTGGGCTTGGTTGTGGGTGTCCTTCACCCACAGCCCTGCAGCCTTTGTTGAAGCTGGGAGCCCAGGACCTTGCCAGCCCCCAACTGTTACAGACAGGTGCGGCTGCTGCTGACAGCCCCACGTACTCCGATGTATGAGGGCCCTCCGTGTACACCTTCCACAAGCCCTACTGTCTCAAATTCAGAACCTACACGCAGGCTTATTTCCCAATCATGTGTTTTTAAGAGTCATGCATTTCCTGCACTCTCTTGCCCAAAGCCTTTTTCCCACTCACCTGTGACCAGTCCTGCAGCAGGGTGGTTACAACAGGGCTGGGAGAGCATCGAGTACGTGACACCTGCACAGGCCTCCGAGCCCGTAAAACAAGGACAATCCTAGTGTCCACCCCATAGCGTCATCGTGAAGCTCAATCCAGGTAACCACAGAGGGGGCTGGGCATGCAATAACTGAGCTCTGAGCCTTCCTGTTCCTACCTCCTGCAGCCCTGAGCCCAGCACTCTTCAGCTCTGAGCAGAACACGAAAGCCCTGCTTACCCGGGCCTTGGGTGGCTGGGTGTGGGGGCGGTGAGTAGCTGCGACCATGAACGGTGCCTCTGCAGGTGCCAGGGACCCACAGCTCCACCCTCTCCCAGCAGTGCCGCCTCCCAGACCCTTGTCATCGGTCCCAACCTCCACTGCCTCCCGCTGCCCAAGTTTCATCAAAAGCTCAGTTGAGAGAAATGAAGTTCACGGGGGTTATTTAAAGGCCACGCATTCCATCCATTCTTCCAGAGGAGGGTTATCCCCGAGCCAGTCGGACTCTCACGAAACGGAGTCGTTCTGGGAGCACATGACTTGGTCCCCACGCAGTCCCAGTTGAGCCGCCCTTCACAGCGTCGGCGACTCCGTCCTGCTCTGATGCTTCTCCCTCACGGGCGGTCTCAGCTAAGGGTCCTTTTTGAGACCTCCAAGCAGAATACGGTTTAGGCACCCATGGCCAGTGATGCTCTACCTCCCCCGAGGGACCAGCCTTTGCACTCATGGGCAGTGAGGCTGGTGAAACCCCCTCGCACCCCCCCCCAACACTTTGCTTGGGTTGCCAAGACACTCAGGGCTAAACTCAGCTTCAAGAATCTTAGAGGATCCCTGGGCCCTGCTATTTGAGGGAGGGGACTCCTTTCCCAGTGCTGATTTCTAACAGCTGGAATTGCGATTAGGCATTTGCATCTATCTGGTCAACCTCTTTGATAGGGCTCAGCAGGAGAGAGTCGAGAAAATAGTCTGCTCCCTGGCAAACAGGTGACGGCGGTGGCCAGGGTGAGTGGGAGACAGAGTGGGAGGGGGCAGTGTGGATGTGGAGGGCACAAGGCCTGGGGGCCGTAGGACAAGTGCCCCTTTCTCAGCCATGGTGGTGGCTGAGCAGGGTCTGGCTTCACAGAGCCACGGGGTGAGCACGAAAAGAGGATTTTCCATGAGTTTGAAAAGAGAACCACAGCCCTTGCTCAACTTGAACTTCTCCCTGTGCCCCACCCCCCACCCCCCACCCCCGGCTTGCTGGGTATTTCTGTCCTGTTGTGAAATACTGAAACTTGCAGTGTCTCCTTTCTCTTCCTCTTCGCTCCCAACCCATCACGCCCACCTTGCCTTTTTGTTTCTGAACAAACCACGCTCATCCCTTCCTCCATCCTGACTGCTGGTCTCGGGGGCCGTGATCCGGGTCGTGCACTGTGACTCCTCCTGACACAGGTGCCCAGCACCCACAGTTTGCTGTTGGTGCAAACAATGAAGGCTGAGTTCAGATCCTCCGGGACACAGCTATGTGGAGTCAGGAACATGAGCCTTTTGGAACTACTTTTATTGCCGTATTTTTCACTTAGTGTAGTGAATCCCATGTCTCAGTGCATGCGCATTTTTATTGTTTGTCTTAGCAAGGTCCCTTCACCCTTCTGTCAGTCCAGGTCTCTCCATCCCATCTTGGCACTATCGATGTTTCAGGCCTGCTCATCCTTTTGGTGTGTGTGTGCAGGTTCTGTGCACTGCAGGATGTTTGTAGCACCCCTGTATGTAGAGTCATGTATGGCACAGAAGATCACCCCCAGGGTGAGAGCCATTGTCACATGCCTCACCGTGAAAACCTCTCTGCTGCATTAGCTGTGTGCTCCTGTTTGCATACTGCCCTACTAATTGCCTGTTCACATCTTTGCCCAGTTTCCTATTCAGGTGCCATCTTCTTTGGATTTGCAAAGGGTGGCCTGATACATTCTAGATGTGAGTCTTATGTTGGTCTGGCCTTCTGTTGTCTTCTCATTTTCCATCATCTGTTCACTAAATCTCACCTTGCACGTGAGGTCATGGGCACAGAGCTACAGAGGTCAGTGTTCCCATAATAGACAGTGGTGGAGCCAGGCCCAGGCCTCTGTCTCCAGAGCCCTGGCTCATATCCTGGGGTTCCAGCAGTACCCATTCCATCTGAATGTGACTTCCCAGGATGGCACACAGGGGCAGGTGCTGCAGCCCAGGGGGAGGGAAAAGGAGGGGAGTGGCTTGCCTGAATATCTTGGAAATTCGGTTTAATGTTTCCTTTGGACTGGGAAAGATCAAGCAATTTTGCTCAAGCGTCCAACAGGAGACCCTAGTTCCAGACAAAAGAGGAGGTAGGGGATCTGAGAGGGTCTGCTTGGGGAGGGCTGTTTGCTCGCTGCCTTGGGAGAAGACAGGGCTGCCAGACTCAGAATTGGCAGATTTCTGGCTCTGGGCTTCCTGTGCTGGGCCTGTATGGGCAGCATTGCTGTCTGTGCCCCGGGCCCTGGCAGAAGCCCCAGGGGATGACTGATGGAGGGGGAGGGGGTGCAGTGGAGGGGGCTTTGTTCCCTAAATGCCATTCACATGACTCTGTGACCTCAGCCTCCTTCCCCTTTCTCTTGTCTTTTTCTCCTTCACTGCATTCTGCCCTGCTTTGGTTTCCCTTCTCTATTTTCCTCTTCTCAATCTGCACAAAGCCCTCAGAGGGCTGGAGCCGAGCTGGGGCCCCTCTTTCTGGCTGAGGTTGGTTTCCAGCTTTTGCACGACAGCCTGGGGGCTTTCTGCCCTGGAGGTCCACGGGGATGCCTCGAGGTCCCCTGGGAAGGAGCAGGCAGGCCGGCCCTGTTCCCCTCCTCACAGGCCCTGGACGGCAGGCACCTGGTCTAGGCGACAGTCTCTCCCCTGCACCCTGACATACGTTCCTAGTTCTCCCCTGATCTCTTCTCACCAGCCTCCAGATCCTCCTGGGCAGAGAACGTGGGACCAGCAGGCAGGCCGAGGGGTTCACCCTTGTCTCCCAAAGGCTTCTTCCCAGTGGTTCCTACCCTCGACTGCTCAGTCAGATGCCCCGGTCCTGGGTAACTTTGTGAACAAGTGGGTGCCCAGGCCCCAGCTGAGGTTCTGAAGCCACTGATTGGTCTGTAGTGTGGCTGGCCACACGCATGGTGGGACACCTCTCCCTCCCCACCCCCACAGCTGTGATATGTGGCCAGGATCAGAGCATAGTGAAAACAACACTGAACGCCATGCCGGCAGCCTGGGGCTGGAATCTGGATGCTCGCTCGGGCTTGAAGCCATGGGAGGGGCATCCTGAGGAGAAAGGACCAAGCGGAAGAATTTGGGGTGTGGAAGGAACCAGGACACCCAACCGAGCTCTCCTGTCTTTCTGCACATGAGGAGCACCAGTCAGCAGGTCAGGATGAAAGCCAGCCAGCCCTTGGGCTGCCTCCGCCCCCAGCCTTCGCTGGCTCCACTGGGCCCCTCTGTGAGTTCTTGGGGGGACTGTTTCTCCCCATTGCTGCCTGGAAGAGGAGACTTGGCTGCAGAGCCGAGGAGGGAGGGAGGGAGGGGCAGCCTCGGCTCCAGCGAGAGGATGTGGGTCTCAGCCAAGCTTCGCAAGAAACTTTTGCAGAGCCGTTGACTTTCCGCAGCTGTTTTATAGGCCCTGTGGACTGGAGGGGGAAGCTGGGCTGTATTTAGAAAGTTGTCCACAAAGAGGAATGGCGGGGGTGGGGTGAGGGTGAGGAGCGCAGGGAGGAGGGTGGGCGATCTGGGAGGGGAGCCAGCAGGGGCCTGAGGAGTAGGGTGTGCATTGGGTCCACATGCTGTCACCCGGGGAGCTCTGGGGTTGGGCTGAAGGGGAGGGAGAAAGAGAAGGAAGGGGGCAGGGGAGGGAGACAGTTCCAAGGGTGTGAGCCCGGCTTTTTCTCAGGTTGGAAGCAAGGCTGAGTGTGCTGGGAGCATGCCCAGCCCTGCCGGACGGCTTCCTCTAAAGGGCAGTAGGGAGCGGGGAGGGGTTGGCTGGGGGGCGGGGAGGTCAGGATGGCCCAGCCCCAGGGCAGGGAGAGGTTGAGAGAGACACTCGGAGATCTCTCTGGGGTCTGGGTCCGCTGGGGCGCTATAACAGAACACCCTAGACAGGGTGCTTCTCAACTGGTGGGAAACTCACAATTGTGGAGGCAGGGATGCCCAAGATCAAGGTTTGGCAGACTGTCTGCTGAGGGTGCCTTCCCACCTTGGCCTCCACGGGGGAAGGATGAGTGAGCAGCCTCCTTCCTGAGGACACCAATGCCCCCAGGAGGCCCCACCTCTGGCCCTAACCACCCCCCACCCCATCGCCCTGGAGGAGGGAATTCCAGCCTAGGAATCTGGGAGCGCGTGAGCATCCGGGCAGCGGGAAGTAGCCCATCCTGAGGGCCAGGAGTGCCTCCGGTTCCTCCTGCGCTGAGCCGCAGGCCACCCTGGGAGCAGCAGGGCCTACTGCTCTCCCTCCCTCACTGCTACCTGCAGGGTGCTGCCCTGTGCGGGGACCCATGCCCAAATCTGGGGTGGGGGTGAGGGGTACCCCATAACTTCAGGCCAGAGCTCTTTTACAGAGGATCCTGCCCCTGTCCCAAGCACCCCCCAAACACTGAACCCTGGGCCAGGACCACGAAAAGAGAACCTTGTCCTAACTGGTACTGCCTTTCTCAGATGTGGCAGGATCACCAGGCAGGGCAGCCAGCTCTGAAGTTGAGAGTTAACGAGGCCTGCATTGGTTCTGACTCTGTAGCTAAGCAGCTGGGATCAGAGCACAGCTCCCAAGAAACTGCTCAGTGCACCCTGGCAACAAAGCAACTCAGCCCTCCCCATCCCAGTGTAATTCAGCTCAACGAGACTCCCATGCGCTCTGTTATTCTAAAAGTAGTTATTGAGTACCAGGGACGAGTCAGCCACCATGCGCGGAGCTGTGGAAGTAGAAGACGAAGTCCATGTCCCCAAGGAGACTGGATTCTTTTGTAGGGACTGAGGTTTCGACACACATCTGCCACTCTACTGAGCCCATGAAGGCGGCCGGGAGAGGGGAGAGAGACAAGGCCCTAACCTGTGACCTCACTGGGGAGACAAGGGTCCTGTATATGGGACACCAAAGGATTAGGAAGCTCATCATTGACCTTGGTGGCCACAAGTGGAAGTGAACGTGGCCAGGTTCAGGCTGTGTGTGCCTGCACATGCTCCGGGTGGACCCGACATGGCTGTTACTTTCCCGGTGTCACGGGAGGACAGAGGGATTTGACTAGGTGGGCCTGACTGCTAAGTCACCTTGACAAACTGCACCAGCTCCGGCACGAGCGGAGTGGGCTGGGACATCTACACGGACTCTGCTGTGTCTCTGTTCCTTCTCACCATTGCCCACCCCCTCTCTGCTCCCTTCTCCCACCTCTCGGAGCAGGGAACCTTCCACAGAAAGCAGCTGGGCTCTAGGCTTGTTGGAATGCCTGCATTTAGGAAACAGTGCAAGTTGCAATAAACACCACACATCCTTAAGATCTTTAAACGGTCTTGGATTCACAAATCGCTGTAATGAGGAGAGTAAAAGATGTCTCTGAGCCCGAATATCTGTGTGTGTGGTGGGAAGGGGTGACAGGAGAGCTGAGTCCCATGCCTGGATACAGGACTTGGAATATCAATGTTATGTGCATGTGTGTGCATATGTGTGTGTGTGTGTATCCACCTGCTGCTGCCTACTGGTGTTTTTTTTTTTTTTTTAATTTCAACCTTCAGAAAAATCATAAGAACATTGCAAGGAATTCCTACATAGCCTCTTCTCAGGATCATCCATTATTTATATTTTGAAATCCTTTCAGAAAAGGTTGGAAACATCCCGTCCCTTTTCCCATAAACACTTGAGCAAGGATGTCAAGAGTGTTCTCGTCTTCTTCAGACGGCACTGGATCATCCTACATGTGAAGTCATGGCTATTCAACCACGCTCTTCTGCCTCACGTCGCCACGCTGGTGGCCTGGCCGCTGGGGCTGCCCGGGTCCCAGTGTCCCCTCCAGGAAACTCTGCCGGCCCGGGCGGCTGAGCTGGACGCAGTTGCTCTGTCTCCTCAAAGGTCTGGCCAGGCCTTCGCTGAACTCTCCTTCATCTCCCTGAAGCTCCCGCACATTTTCCCGCCCACAGGCGTGAACGGCGCAGGAGACCGGCTGTGCGCCGTCCAGCATGGCGAGGTGGAAGCAGAGGAGAGCGTGCCTGGGCGGCCTCTCTGGGCCCTGGAGAGCTGCCTGGGCTTCCTCTGCACACTCCGCGGGAGGAGCTGGGCCCTACGGTGCGGTCTGGCTCCGAGGCCTGTGGTCCTGCTCGGGACTGGCAGTCTTAGGCCGCGGAACATTTTCCAGGGTACAGCTAGGGGACAGAACGTCTCTGTGAGACAGGCTGGGCCGGGCAGGCATTTGGAAAGGCCCCTGCTTGTTCTGGGAGGTGTTCAGGACGCTGAGGCTTTGGAAGTCCATGGCAGCTCTTCACAACGGCTTCTGGCTCTGGGAGAGGGAACGGACGGGTGCCTGTTTCCTCGGGGCCAGCGGCGGCGCTGAAGCCCAGCACTGCTGACCTGGGAGCTGGGCGAGGAAGCCAGCCAGGAGACCTGGCCCTGCAGGCCTCAGTTCTGCCGTTCCCTCCAGTGGGCCTCGGCACCCGCCCTGACGCAAAAACCAACAGGGCCTCTGGGCGGCTCTCAAGGGTGCCTTTGATGAAGCAGGTAGGAGAACCCCCAGTGAGCCCACGGGCAGAATGTGCTGGAAGCATCTGCCAGACCAGTCTCCTGCCCTTCGAGGCCAAGGGCGGGAGGGCTGGGGTGAGGCCTGCCGGGTCAGGGACTCTTGGGCGCGTGCCTTCTGTCCTGCTTTGTGCACCATCAGCAAGTCCAGGGCCAGTTCCAACTCTGTTTTCCCGTGACCTCGGACGCCTCAGCTGGCCTGCCAGGGCCTGGCTCCTCGTGTGCAAGGGGAAGAGCAGCGCCTGGCCATCGCCCTCTCGGAAACAGGATCTGAGGCACGTGTCTTGGGCAAGCCCCTCGGGGTGGCCCGTGCAGCGCAGTCCCCCAACCGGGGAGCAGGCTCCGGGCGCGCGGACCCGGGCCTGTGTTCGGCAGTTTTTCTGGTGTCCAGGAAGGCCCGGCCACCGGGCCACCCCCACGCCCCACCCCCACCGGGAGCCGGGCGCGGGTCCCGAGCGCACCCCCTCTCCATCCCTGAGCGCCAGGCTCAATGCGCCGCATTACCATTTCCATGGCGCTCTCCTCCAGGGGCCCCATGGAAATCACGAGGCTTTCTGAGGAGCCGCGCAGACTTCAGAAAAGCCCCCGGGCCCCCTGCCCGCCCGGGCTCCCCGGGCCGCTAATCCGGCGCGCAGGGGCCGGCACAGAGCCCCCAGTCTCCGCGCCGGGCGCGCGCTCTCCCCGGGGCCGCCGTTTCCCTGCGGCCCAGCTGGCTGCAGTTTTCAGGGATGACAATGTCCCCGGGGGAGGCGCGCCGCGGTGAATGGGCGCCTTTGTCCCGGGCCCTGTGAAGCCCGATTAATTATGCGGCGCGCAGCGCGGGGAGCGCCCGCTGAAAGGCCAGGGCTTGGGAGCGCGATCGCCCGCTCCGCGCCGCCGCACAAAGGGCCGCGAATTAGAAAACCGGCAATTACCCCGCATTTTGTATTTGCCCTTGTCTCGCTGACACTGGGGACCGCCCCTCCCCGGGCGGCTGCACTTTGAGGATTTTCAGGCCCTTTCTTGGTAACCAGGAGCGACCAGGCCGGGGGCTGGGGGCTGGGGGGCGCCAAGAGTCCGGTGGGATCGCGTGCACGGGGGTGGGAGGGGCGGCCCGGGGCGCGGGTGAAGGGGTGTGCGGGTGTCGCCCCTGGGGGAGGTATGGGGCGCCGCCCGCTTCTTGGCGCTGCAGAGCCGGAGCCTGTCCCGAATGCTGATTCCCAGGCCCCGCCGAGGGTAGAGGAGGAGGAGGGGGACTCAGCCTGTCTGGGGTTCCCAGGACCCTGCGTTTCAGCACAGATAATTATAGTTCTAAAAATTACAGTGTAGTGGGGAAAGGAAATACACAGGTCTTAAGTGTCACATCCCGTGAAGACAGAAGCATTCCATCACTCCAGACAATTCTGCGGCACCCCCTCCCCACTGCTGTTCTGATTTCTGCTCTTGTTCCTGAAGTTCAGGTGTTTCTGAACTTCACCATCAATGGAGTCCTACAATACAAGGCTGCTTCGTGAAGTTCATGGGCAGTGTATACTAGGAAAGAAAACTGCATGATTTCAAAACTTTTTTCACCAAATAAACTTATCTTTTAATTTTTTTTGTGAACTTCTAGAGGCTCCCTGTTCAGTACTTTTTAAAAGAATAATTTTTTTAAAGATTTATTTATTTATTTGAAAGGCAGAGTTACAGAGAGACACAGAGAGAGAGGTCTTCCATCCACTGGTTCACCCCCCCCCCCCCATGGCTGCAACAGCCCGAACTGTGCTGATCTAAAGCCAGGAGCCGGAGCTTCTTCTGGGTCTCCAATGTGGGTGCAGGGGCCCAAGGACTTAGGCCTTCTTCCGCTGCTTTCCCAGGCCATAACAAAGAGCTGGATCGAAGTGGAGCAGCTGAGACTTGAACCAGGGCCCATATGTGATGCTGGCACTGCAGGTGGCAGCTTTACCCACTCTGCCACAGCACCAGCTCCACTGTTTTGTTTTTCACTTTCCTCACTCAGCATAATGATTTTGAAATCTGTCCATATTGTGTGTATTTGCTTGTTTAATATTTAAAAGGCAGAGGCAGGTGGAGAGAGAGAGGGAAATCTTTTGTCTGCTGGTTCACTCCCCAAATGGAAACAACAGCAGCCTAGGCTGGCCCAGGCGAAGCCAGGAGCCTGGAACTCCACCTGGGTCTCCCACGCATGGCAGGGACTCAAGTACTTGATCCATTATCTGCTGCTTCCCAAATTCACATGAGCAGGAACTTGGATGGGAAACAGAGGCGAGACTGAAACACAGGCCTGCTGTGGGACACAGGCAGCCCAAGCAGCAGCTCGTCCTGTTGCACAACTCCTGCCTCTGTTCTGTGTGTTTGGAGTATATTTCATTTTTATTAAGCAATTTGCTTATCGGTTCGCCTACTGATGGCCGCGTGGACTGTCTCTAGTTCGGGACTGTTGTAAGTGAAGCAGCGAGGACCAGTTTTTACACGTGTCTTTTTATGCATGTAGGTTGTTTTGACTTGTGGGTAAATACCTAAGAGTGGAATCGCGAGATCACAGGGCAGTTCAGCTGTCATAGACACTGTCAACCTGCACGGAGATGCCGCCAGCGGCTCTTGGAGGGCTGCCAGGTCACACCAGGGCCTCGGCTCTGAGCCCACCCTGGCATACCAGGGAGGGAGCCCAGCGGCTGACTCTCAGGGGGACTCCACCCTCTATGATCTTCCCAGCTCTGGCCGTGGCTGACCTGTGCTGAGGCAACATCTGTACCAGGCTGATCCAATCAGGTTCTTTCTCTGCAGATTTTTCATTAAAAAAGTATTTATTTTATGTATTTAAAGGGCAGAGAGAGAGAGAGAGAGAGAGAGAGAGAGAGAAACAGAGATCTTCCAACTGTTGGTTCATTCCCCAAATGGCTACAATGGCCAGGGCTAGGCCAAGCTGAATCCAAGAGCCAGGAACTCCATTTGAGTCTTGTTCATGGGTACAGGGGCCCAAGCACTTGGACCATCTGCCACTGCTTTTCCAGGAGCATTCGCAGGGGGCTGGATCGGAAGTGGAGCAGCTGGGAAACGAACCGGCTCCCACGCGGGATGCTGGCATTTCACCACAGTGCTGGCCCCCAGATGTTGTAATTTTGAACTGGCAGAGCCTGGGGGCTGATGGGATGGAGCTGTCCTGCGGAGAAGTGAAGACATTCATTGACTCCAGATGCTCAGGTCCTTGGGCCCGCTGTGGCTCTGGCCTTCCCTGAAGTGTGATGGTTCAGCCTTTCCTGGAAAGTTCATAAATACATTCTGTTTGTCAGCCTTGATTTCTCTGACGTGGCCTACGGGGTGGGTTAATGTGTTATTATCTTCCAGCCTTCCCCCGGGGCTGCTGCAAATACTGACGGTATCTTTATTGAGTTAGGAAAAAGTGCCCCCTCTGGGTAGACAAATTAGGAAAAGATGGCAAGGCAGGCCCGGCTCCTCACCAGGGTGAAAGGTTTGGCCGGTGGAATGCGGGGCTGGGTTTCTGGCCCCACGCCACTCGATTCCTTGGTCGGGCTCCTTTGTGCAGTACACAGACTATGCAACCACTCATGGCGGCTCTGTGTGTTCCCTTGTTGATTTGTCCTCGTCAAGTTGTTGTTCCAGACAAGATTTACTTTAAAGCTTGGTCTGTCAGGCAAACTCTGCTGAAGACCTTAATACTCACGACAAGGATGTGAATTTCGATTGCTGTGTATAGAAATCTCTTCAAAGTCAAACCTTAAAGGAAACGTTGGAAACCCCACATCCTGGTGCAGTGTGCAGGGGCCTCGCCTCCTGGTGAACAGTCGCTGGGCTGTAGGGGACACCTTTGTCCAACACTAGACAGACGTGTGGGGCACACCACGGGACAGGCCTCCTTCCCGTGTGCACAAAGCCAGCTGGAAGGTGTGAAGAGGATCGCAGAGGCCGGTTGACAAGGAGGTGTCTGCAGGCCACAGCCAGAGCGACACAGAGACCACACCGCAGGCACCGATGGCCACGGGAAGGCGGGAGCACCTTGAACAGCGGCGGCTGCAGCTCTGGTGCGTGAACGCGCATGGCAGCCAGGCAGCCACTCCACGGCCCGGGAGCTGCTTGCAGATACTATGAGTTCTCTTATCGTCCGAGAGAAAGCGGAGTTCCGCAGCAGCAAGTCAGGAACTGTCCCAAATCAGGGGACCCTCCTCCCCCTCTTCTGCATCACAGAGACCATCTGTGTCTATGACCACAGGAGGCGGTGTAGACCTGCCAAGGACGTGCTTCTCAGGATGTCTGGGGTCAAGCTCAGTTTGGCTGCGCTCAGCTGTGTGGCCTTGAGCACCTTGCTCACCCCCTTGTGTGATCGAAGCATACCCGCCATCCTTTGAGTCTCCCCCCATCAACGGCAGAGTCGAGGTCCCTGCCCTTTGGAGCTGGGTGGGTATTTGGGAGTGGCTGGACGAGGGGAGTGTGGCGGAAGTGGCTCTGTGTCACTTCCAAGGCTGGGTACGGAATGGCGCTCAGTTCTGATGGTTCCTTTTGTGCTGTCACGTGGGCAGCCTTCAGCTGCCATGAAAGGAATCCAGCTGGCCCAGGCTGCCTTGTAGAGAGACCACATTCAAATTGAGAGATGGTGCAGCCATCCAGCCCCATGCAGTGGGTGTCTTTCTAGCCTGGGCCCCCGAAAGTGGGTGAGGAAGAACCGAAGCCAGCCCCAGTCGCAGCCGCAGCCACCACCTGATGGCAAACTCACAGGAGATCCAGAGTGGGAGCTGTCTGGCTGAGTCCCAGGCAGCCCCTGAATCCCTGAGCAAACCATGTGACTGTTGTTCCAAGAGCCCTGTCTGGGGTACTTTGTTAGGACGGAAGAAATAGCCCATAGAGACTTTTCTGTCACCCCGAAGTGGCTGGAGGCCACACCAGACCTGAGTCCCACAGCTCAGGCCGGGGAGGTGGGCTTTGAAGGTGTTGCTGTTGCAAGCCTGGGTGATCTTCCAGGAGGCTGCCGGTGGGGGCTGAAGGAAAAGCTGGACAGTGTAACTGGAAGCAGGAAGACAGGGAACTTAGCTGTGCGGTGGGAGACAGTTTAGCAACACTGTCACTTGCAGTGATGTGGCCAAGAGAACAGGAACCTCATGAGCTACTTGTTTGGGCTAGGAGGTTTTTTTTATGATAAATTTGTATTTTATTTTTAAAGATTTTATTTATTTGAAAGGAAGAGTCAGAGGGAGGGAGGGAGGCAGGGGGAGAGAGAGAGAGAGAGAGATCTTCCACACACGGGTTCACTCCCCAGATGGGTGCAGGACCTGAGGACTTGGGCCATCCTCCGCTACTTTCCCAAGCACATTAGCAGGGAGCTGGATTGCAAGCAGAGTGGCTGGGGCTTCGATATGGGGGCGCTGGAGTCTCAGGCGCCAACTTAATCTGCTGCGCCACAATGCTGGCCCCAGTTTTAGTTGCATATGAAAAGGGCAGAGAAAGCTGAGTTACATAGGAAACTGTCACTTTCCAGCAAAATTTATGAAAAACATAGAGCCCAGGACTTGCTGGGTTTGAAATCTGTTTCTCGTTCTCAGCTTCCACAGACGGCGAGGGTTCTCAAAGAACAGAAGTTGTCAGCACAAAGACAACATCCCTAGTGAAGCTGTAAGAATCTTTGTTAAAACATCAGTAAGAGAGGGGCTGGTGCTGTGGCGTAGTGGGCAAAGCCTCTGCCTGCGGTATGGGCATCCCACGTGGGCACCAGTTTGTGTCCCGGCTGCTCCTCTACTGATTCAGCTCTCTCTCTGCTTATGACCACCTGGGAAAGCAGTAGAAGATGGCCCAAGGGCTTGGGTCCCTGCACCCAAATGGGAGACCTGGAAGAAGCTCCTGGCTCCTGGCTTTAGATTGCCCCAGCTCTGGCTGTTGTGGCCATTTGGGGAGTGAACCTCCCTCTCTCTGTCTGTAAGTCTACCTCTAAAATAAACAAGTAAATAAAATCTTAAAACAAAACAAAACAAAAACAGAAAGAGGAGCAGGTGTTTGCTGCCACCTGGGATGCCTGGTGCCTGGTGCCTGGGTTGAAGTCCTGGCTCTGCTTTGATTCCAGCTTCCTGCCAATGCATAGCCTTGGAGGCTGCAGGTGGTGGCACAAGTACTTGGGTTCTTGCCGCTCATAGAAGTGACCTGGATGGAGTTCCCAGTTCCTAGCTTTGGCCTGGACCAGCACCAGCTATTGCAGGCATTTGGGAAGTTAACCAGTAGATAGAAGATATTTTTCTCCCTCCCTCCCTCCCTCCCTATCTCCTTTTCAAATTATAAAAAAACAAAACAAAACAAACAAAAAAAAAAAACAAAAAAAACTCTTTAAAAAGAACCTTGGGGGACCGGCATTGTAGTATAGCCAGTAAAGCTGCTGCCTGCAACGCCAGGATCCCATATGGATGCCAGTACATCCTGGCTGCTCCACTTCAGATCCAGCTCCCTGCTAATGCACCTGGGAAAGCAGTGGAAGATGGCCCAAATGCTTGGGTCCCTGCACCCACATGGAAGACCCAGATGAAGCTCCTGGCTCCTGGCTTTGGCCTGGCCCAGCTTTGTCTGCTGTAGCCATATGGGGAGTGAACCAGCAGATGGAAAATCTCTCTCTGTCTCTTCCCCCCGCCCCCCGTACCTCTGCCTTTCAAATAAACAAAATAATTCTTAAACAATGTTAATGTTAATTTTTAAAAAATTTTGTTTTATTTATTTGACAGATAGAGTTAGACAGTGAGACAGAGGCAGAGAAAGGTCTTCCTTCCATTAGTTCACCCCCCAAATGACCGCTATGGCAGATGCTGCGCTGATCTGAAGCCAGGAGCCAGGTGCTTCCTCCCGGTCTTCCATGTGGGTGCAGGGCCCAAGCACTTGGGCCATCCTCCACTGCACTCCCGGGCCATAGCAGAGAGCTGGACTGGAAGAGGAGCAACTGGGACTAAAACCGGTGCCCATATGGGATGCCAGTGCCGCAGGTGGAGGATTAACCAAGTGAGCCATGGCGCTGGCCCCAAATGTTTAATGTTTCTTAAACTCTATCAGATAGACAAAGGCCCTGTAAATATTTCAGCAGTGTACCTCTCATATCCTCTTCTTAGACGATAGAGCTCCTGAGAGTCACGAGGGAATTGTCCCCCCAACAACTTCACACATATCTTTTTTTTTTAATTTATTTATTTTATTTGAAAGGCAGAGATAGAAAGAGAGAGAGGTCTTCCATCCGCTGGTTCACCCACACCCCCAAGATGGCCGCAATGGCCAGAACTGTGCTGATCAGGAGCCAGGAGTTTCTTCTGGGTCTCCCACAGGGGTGGAGTCCTTGGGCCAGCGGATCCAAAGCCAGGAGCCAGGAGCTTCTTCCGGGTCTCCCATGTGGGTGCATGGGTCCAAGGTCTTGGGCCATCCTCCACTGCTTTCCCAGGCCACAACAGAGAGCTGGATCAGAAGTGGAGCAACTGGGACACAAACCCGCACCCATGAGGGATGCCAGTGCCACTATTTAAAAAAAAAAAAAAAAAAAAAAAAAAGACCTCTGGACCCCCAAAAATCTGTGGGAAGAAAACATACTGAGAAGGTTATTCGGTGCAAACACCAGCCATTTTTCAACAGAGAAGGATTTAGAAGATGAACAGAGCCAAGAGCCACGGAGAATCATTCCCAGGCAGTAGGATTGAGCCCTAGTCAAGAAATTGATGCTGTGTGCCTGGATAGATTTCAGAACTGCTACGGACCAGTGACTGCCATGTGCCTCCTGCACGGCGTGTTAGCATGTGTTAGATAGTGGCTATCCTATGCCCGTCCCATCGCTGTAGGTTGCGTGGGGACAGAGCAGATAACGCATCCCTTCAGTTCACAGAGCTTTAGACAAAGGGGAGTAGAACTCTGGGCACCTGCACATGAGGACCCTCCTCTGTCCCTGGACGGCTTAGCTGATGGCATCCAAGCCCTCTTGCCAGCACCTGATGCCACCAGGCATGAGACTTGGGGGTCATTGGATGGGAGTTGGGGGTATTTTGCATGTGAAAAGAATATGAATGAGAGTAAACTATGGTGGCTGTAGGCATGGTGTAGGTTTGTAGTCAAGAAATAAATTGATACCCTGTAATTGCCTCACCAAACCAAGGCTGGGCCAGGAAAGGTGACACAGCTGTGCCCTGCTCTCTCTCAGGATACACACTGAGTTGTGGCATAAAAAATTCACCTGTTCTAGGGTGGCCACGTGCGCAAGCTGGTGGAGGGAAGCCGCCCAGAGCCAGGAGCAGACTTGTGAGTGAGGAACCCTGAAGACCCCATCCTCATGAGACCCCACAGAAACCATGAATGGTGAGAAACAATTGTTTGGAGCCACTACGTTTGCTTGGTTTGATATTCAGCAACTGATAACCTCTGTCCTCATCTGTGAAGTAGGGCTAACGATCAAGCCAACTTCAAAAGGGGGAAAAAAGGGGTCTGTGTTGTGGTGTAGCGGGTAAAGCTGCTGCCTGCAGAGCCGGCATCCCACATGGATGCCAGTTTGAGTCCTGGCTGCTCCACATCCGATCCAGCTCTCTGCTGTGGCCTGGGAAAGTGGTAGAAGATGGCCCAAGTGCTTGGGCCTCTGCACCCACGTGGGAGACCCAGAGGAGGCTCCTGGCTCTTGTCTTTGGATTGGCCTAGCTCCGGCCATTGTGGTCCTCTGGGGAATGAACCAGTGGATGAAAGACCTGCCTCTCTCTCTCTCTCTCTGCTTCTCCTCTCTCTGTGTAACTCTGACTTTCAGATAAATAAGTAAATCTTTAAAAAGGGGAGGGGGTGAGTGAAAGTCTGTAAGGCACCAAGCGCGGGATGTGCTCAGGCAGTACAGAAAACGCCTGCTGCAGATCTTGCTGATCTTCCCCGAGCTCCCCGGTGCTGCTGTCCTGATGGTGGCCAGGGATCAAAGAGGGCGTGGAGCTCAAGGACACTCTATTCAGGAAGGCCCCATGTTTCTGACTGTGAATTGTATTTTTAAACAAGATTGAATTTGATTTTTAAAAACAAATTTATTTATTTATTTGAAAAGCACAGTTACATAGGGAGGGGGAAACAGAGACACAAAGAGATATCTTCCATCTGCTAGTTCACTCCCTAAATGGCTATAACAACTAGGGCTGGGCCTATCCGAAGCCAGGAGCCAGGAGCTTCCTCTGGGTCTCCCACATGGGTGCAGGGGCCCAAGCACTTGGGCCATCTTCTTCTGCTTTCCCAGGTGTATTAGCAGGGAGCTGGATTAGAAGTGGAGGAGCCAGTGCTGTGGCTTAGAAGGTTAAGCCTCTGCCTGCAGTGTTGGCATCCCTTATGGGTGCCAGTTTGAGTCCTGGATGTTCCGCTTTCAATCTTAACCAACTGAAGGCTTTTTTGGGAGGGTGGGTGGTGGTAGCAAGTCTCCAAAGATAGCTGTTGACTACCTACACCTCCTGATACTGTCTTGCAGCATTTCCTCCCACACTGAGGCTGGTCCCAGCCTGTAACTCACCTTAACCAACAGAATATGGCAGAAATGATTCAGTTCTGGGACCAGCCTTAGCGTTCATAAGGCCTGGTGGCTTCCACCTTTGCACTTTGGCCAGGCCTGGGTATCAGGTCAAAAGTCTGGATGCCCTCTGGGAGAAACCTGCACAGGCAGGGAGAGGCCCTGAGAGTCCCTGGAGAGAGGGGATTGCAGCTGGACCCAGCCTCGCAGGCCCTGCCAGGGTGCCAGCTGTGTGAGTCCACCTTCTTGCCTTTGCCAAGTTCTGCCTGACTGTGCAGCATGAGGGACCCTAGTGAGACTGGTAGAAGGACTGCCCAGTCAGCTTATAAAATCACGAGAGAAGCTAGGTGTTTGTCATTTTAAGGTGGTGTTGATAACTAAATGGTGGTGTCTAAGGTGGTGCCTGGCATCCGGCAGGTGTTCCTTGGGTGCTGGCTGAATAAGTGGATGAGCCACGTCATTCTTCTCCTCCCAGGCCTGGTCCCCTCGCCGTGCCCTCCCAGCACAGTGCTTGCTCTCCTCCGCCGCCCTCCCTCTGCCCCCCCCCCCCCCCCCCCCCGCAGAACAGAGATGAAGACACACAGGGTGCTCTGGGGTGCGCAGAGCCCGCCCGGAAGGTTTCCTCTGTGGCACTCCTCTGCTTCTTGCTGCGGGGGGCAGGTCCCCGTGTGTTGCAGGGAAAGCAGAGAAGAGAGATCGCCTTTGGGACTGATCGCTGCTGGGTTGGAGTTCCAGCTCCTCCTGTGTCCTGACTGCGAGACAGTGCGCTGATCTCACCAAGTTCCTTCTCTGAAAATGGGCTCACTGTCCATCAGCTTTAGTGCAAACAGTGAGTGTGCCTCCGCCATCCAGCCCCCGTAGCCTGGCAGGTTGCGGGGTGGCTGTCAGTGGATCTGAGACATGGGTGCATCTCCTAACCATGCCATAGCGTGCAGTAAAGCCAGTTGTTCTCCAGAGCACGCATTACCTGTGATGCCATTTGAAGGAAGGCAGAATTCATTCATTAATGGTGAGGGAAATTCGCGAGTGGTCACCTCTGAGGGGAACCGGTAATGAGTGGGCAGGGGCTCCAAGGAAGCTTCGCTGGTCTCTGACATGTGCTGTGTTTCGTCCCCATGGCGTGCATGCACGGAGCCGTGCTGTTAAGATCGGTGCGTTTTGCCGTGTGCCTTGTGTCTTAAAGAAGCGGAGAGTGTGAGCGTCTCCTGGCAGCGGGCGGGAGTGATCTCCAGGAAAGGAACGCTGTCGCTCCAGGTCCTGCCCCTCCTGCCCCTCCTGCACCCGGAGCAGCCGTAGAGAAGGAATGGCTGCACCTTGCACCGCCTGGCTGGCACCCCCAGCTTGGCTCCAGGCCGAGTTCCAGGGTGGGGACTGTGCTGGGGATGAACTACCCTTCTGTTCCTGCCTAGGGCTCAGCGTCTGGGCCATGGGGTCCTGGCCACCCTCAGGGGCTTGTGAGTGAGAGTAGGGTCTCTCCCCCAATGCGCACGCAAAGAGCTTTTGGAGGAAGTGGGCAACAGGAGCACATCCCGGGCTCGCTGGGCCTGGTTCCTGGAAGGAGGATGGTGCCGAGGGCTGAATTCAAGAGCGGGGCTGCTCCCAGCCCTGCTGTCTGGGCCTGGGAGCCACGACGTCCCTCAGAGTTTCCATTCTCTGTGCCGCAGCTGCTGGTTACGTGTTGCATTCAAAAGGCTGTGCAGGAAGCAGCGGCCTCCACATTCCAGGGCGTGTAGTCATCCCTTCTCCTGGCTGGGATTTAGAACTGTTCTTCAAACCACTCTGTCCTCAGCTGGACTCCCGGGAGGAAGTGGGTGGGTCCCTGGGGAAGGAGAATCCAGGCCTCAGTTCGGGGACAGAGTGAGGAAAAAAGATTAGGGCCCCCATAAGTAAAGTCCTGGCGAGCTCTGCTGAGCAGAGGCCCAGGGATCCGGCGGGGGGCGGGGGGTGCCTGGTGGGCGGTGGCTGTTGCTCGCCCCAGCCGCAGACCTAGCGGAAGGCAGAGGCTCCGGGACTTGTGCTGTGTGGCGTGGGGCAGAGCGGGGTCAGTGGCACTTCACACTCACTTTGCTGGCTGCCCCCAGGCTGGGCGTGTCATGCTGGAGCTTGGGGCAGGGAGAGAGCCTCTTTAGCAGGTGCTGCCGCAGATCCAGCATCCCAGAGAAAGCACCCTGCCCGTTCATCAGGGTGCCTGCGGTGGGGGTCTCAAGGCAGGGCTCCCTCCTCTGGTCATGGAGAGCCCAGAGGCAGATAGTAGAGGAGGAGAGCGAGGGGCTGCCCAGCCCAGGAACAACCTCTCCTCTAGCCACTGGGCAGCGGGAGGAGGACCCTAGAGACAGAGCAGGTGGAATTCTGAAGATGGGCCCGAGACTCCCCAGCCTAATCCCCGTGTGTGATGGGAGCAAAGCTTGTGATTCTAGGACGGTCTATGTGTGGCAAAATGGACTTCAAAGACCTGATTAAGGCGATGAGCCAGTCGGCCCTGAGTTCCTGCAGCGGGAGAGCTGGTCTGCGGGCCTCGTGCAGCCCGGGCTTCCTCTGGCTGGTGGCAGCAGAAGTCAGGGGGGATGACTTAAAAGCGATGGGGATCATGTGGCCGGGGCCTCAGAGAGCAGCTTCTAGGAGCTGAGAGGGATCCCTGGCTCATGGCCAGGAGGGAAACAGTGACCCCAGGAGCCTGGTTCTGCATAACCCGGATGAGCTGGGGAGCAGCTGCCCACCCAGAGCTGCTGGGTTCGAGCCCACTCTGCCCACACTGTGGGTTTTTGTCCTGGGAGACGCTAAGTGTGGCGGAGCCCACCTCGATGTGTGCTCTGCCGAGCCGTGGAAGCGTAAGCGTGGTTGGTTTTCATTGCTCATGTGGTGGTAATCTGTCACTTTCTCCCTCCCTCAGGAAGGCACTCGGGGAGGGTCGATGACTCCTGCTTCGCACACGGAGCAGGGCGGGGGCGTTGCCCTCTCTGCAGGTGTCGGACGGCGGTTCAGCGTGAGCCGCTCTTGAACCGGCCTAGGGTGTCCTGTCTTCCGGGAAGGGTCAGAAGGCCTGCGTCTTAGACTCCCCTGCGTTGGTAGCACCCGTGCTGCAGCCTGCAGGGCCGCCAAGCCATCCCAACCCTGCCACCTCCCAGGTGCCCTGGGCTCCAGGAAGGCAAGAGACAGGAGCTGGGATCTGAGGATCCCCACCCCCCTCCTGGGTTCTCCGGATGGCCGGGCTGGGGACGATGAGACTTTCACACAGGCTTCCTTTGTCACGTGTTGGGAGCCCAGGAGTGTTCACAGTGAGGCAGGTTACACATCTGCTCTACTGATTAAAAAGCCCTCACGAAGGTTTTCTTGTTCCCGCAGAAGGCCTGTTCTAAGAATCACCTCTAATTCTTCCCAGATGGCCCCGGGAGGGTGGGACTTCGGGGAGTAGGAGGCTGTGTGTCTGGCAGACCTGGGACATCTGCTTTGTCACCCACCCCGAAGGGAGGGTAGGGGTGGGTGTGGTTCCCAAGAAAGTTTTTATACCCAAATAAACCATCTTCCATCTGCTGGTTCACTCCCCAAATGCCCACAACAGCCAGGGCTGGGCCAGGCGGAAGCCAGGAGCCCAGAGCTCCATCCAGACCTACCTCGTGGGTGGCAGGGGCCCAAGTACTTGAGCCATCACCTGCTGCTTCCCAGGGTGTGCACGAGTAGGGGGTTGGACTGGAAGTGGAGCTGAGGCTCAGATCAGACACTCCGATAGGGAATGTGGGTGCTTGCCCCCGTGCCAGTCGACCACCCCAAGCTCATCTGGTAATCCCACTCTCTGAGAGCCTTTTGAAGTCGTCTCATGTCAGGGGCCTGGGGCAGGGCAGGGGTGGATACAGTTTTCCTCTCTGCCTGCCTTGCATGACCACAGAAGGAAACTTTTGGCCGGGGGTGGGGGGGTGGGCAACCAGAAATGAATTTTTATTCCCATGACAAGCAGAGCCAACAGCAGTGCTCAGTCAGCAAACTTGGCCTGTGCGCCCACCCACCCCATTCTGCTTCCTCTCTCTGTGTCCTGTTTCCTGCCCCCAGCCAGCTCAGGGCCCTGGGGCAGGCCCGCGGGAAGAGATACAGTGCCGTGTGCATGAAGGAGGGCAGAGCCTCCTAGGGCAGATGCTGGGCCCTCGGGCTCTGAGGCAGATGGGCCAGGGGCACTCTTTCAATTTTATCTTTTAATTTATTTGAAAGGCAGAATTATAAACAGAGAGAGCGAGAGACAGAAAGAGAGGTCTTCCATCTCTTGGTTCACTCTTCAAATAGCTGCAAAGGCCAGGGCTGGGCCAGGCTGAAGCCAGGAGCCAGGAGCTTCCTCCTGGTCTCCCATGCGGGTGCAGGGCCCCAAGGACTTGGGCCATCCTCCACTGCTTTCCCAGGCCACGGCAGAGAGCTGGGTTGGAAGAGGAGCAGCCGGGACTCGAACCTGTGCCCACGTGGGATGGGGCGCCCACTACGCTGGCCCCCGGGGGCACTCTTTTTGGCAGGGGAGGAGAGAGCTGCTCAGTCCCTCCAGGTGTCTGGCAGGCGGGGCCCAGGACCAGCCCGGCTGTATGAGCGTGGGCCTGCTGCATGTCTCGGTGCTGACTGGGTTTGTGGGGATGGAAGGTTGCTCTTAGGCCTCGCCGATGGAACTCCAGTTGCTCAGCAGTGCATGGAGAAAAATATGCTTGATTTAAACTGCTCAAAGTGTCTGCTGCAAGGCCAGGGTGGGCTGTTGGGCCTGGGGGCAAAGTGTGGGGCCGTGGGAGTTACCTAAGTGTTTGGGGGGCAAGGCTTGGGAGGAGCTTGGGGGTCTGGGCCCTGGGCAGTGGCTCGGGGTGGGGAATGGCTGTGCTTTCTCTGCTGTTTCCTGCTCAGAAGTGTAGGACCCTAGGGTGTCCTGGAAGGAGGGTTTCTGGAGGCCACACAAGTCTCTGGGGTTGGGAGCAAAGCTTGTCTCTCCTGCACCCCTCAGGGCTGCTTCCAGGGCAGAGGCTGACGTGGGGCCCTCTTCCCCGGGCTGGGGCTCAGAGGCCGGGGCCAGGCGCTGCCCTCAGCTGCTCCACCCTCCTCCCTCAGGGCTGCGGGCTCAAAGCTGAGCCAAGCAGAAAACAGACAGCCTCTCTCTGCCTCTCTGTTCCCACCCCCGTCCTGACAGAGTCTGGTTTTCATCACCCATTAATCACGTGGCTTCCCACAGCCTGTCTGTCCATCCACACTCCCAGCTCCCTGCGCCCAGGCAGGGGGACAGACACACAGACAGGTGGACAGTCTCTGACTTGCAGAAGTTTCCGGCACACGGGGAAGAGGCGCACTTCCCGGCGCCTGAGAGGCCACCCCTGCCCCAGGCTGGCTGAAGCTGCCAGCCCGGCCCCTCACCCTGGCAGCAGGCAGTGGGGCTGGTCTCTGTCCCGCTCACCAGGAAGGAAATGGGTTGGAGGGCTGAGGAATTCTAATGAAGCTTCCCCAGCTGGCAGGCCGGCTGGCGAGTGAGAGCTGGCACCGCCACCCCCACGGTGGCTGGTGCCAGCCCTGCCCGGCCTGGCCTGCTTGATGCCCACCTGCTGCTGTGGGAACCCTAGTCTGCGGTTGTCATGCAAAGCCCCCAAAGATTCCCAGGCACCAGTGTTCTCGGCCCCTCGTGCCTCAAGCCAGTGTGATTTCTCTGCAGGAGGCAGGGGCTCCATGCTACCTTGTGGAACCCATACATTCAAACATCATTGCACCCCCACTGCGGCTCTGGAGGCCTGGCACGGTCTGGCTGTGCCCTCATCCCTTGTGTGGCTTTGGTCTACTCACCTTTCTGGGCTTTGGTTTCTTTGACTATAAATGGGGTGATAATTCCAGTTCAGCCACGTCTCTGAGGGTTACCTCCCGTTATTACTAATTAGAATACCTCCCGCTTAAGGCTGCTGGGAGTAAAAGAGGATGTGCAGTTGGCTGCAGAGAGCACATGGTGCCCAGGAAGGCACTGGCACCCTCATCCCGGGATGGCTCTTCTCCCTTTCATGCCCGTGTCACCCTCCTGTCCACAGGCACCAGGACCTCCCTGCTGACCTGGCTCGAAGCTGCCTTCCAAACAGATTTGTCTTTTAAAACAGGGAACCAAGGGCTGGCGCTATGGCAGAGCAGGGTTAAACCACCACCTGCAGCACTGGCATCCCATATGGGCATCAGTTCCAGTCTCTGCTGCTCCATTTCCAGTGCAGCCCCTTGCTAAAGGCCTGGGAAGAGCAGTGGAAATGCTCAAGTCCCTGAGCTCCTGCACCCACGTGGGAGACCCGGAACAAGCTCCTGGCTTTGGCTTGGCTCAGTCCCAGCTGTTACAGCCATCTGGGGAGTGAACCAGTGGATGGAAGATCTCTCTTTTACTCTCTGTAACTCTACCTTTTGAAAGTAAATCTTAGGAATGAAACAAAAGAACCCAGGGGACTATGGACATATGAATGTCTCAAAGGCACGTGATTCTCCTGGGAATTACAGGCGCAGCTGTGGTTGAGTGGGGGAGAGTCTTGGGCAGGAGGACGGCTTTGGTTTTGGTGGTTGCCGGATGACCTCTGGTGGAGGGGCAACTCTGGCCATGACCCTGGAACTTTCTCCCTCCCAACCCCGGACTTGGCCCCCTCCCCAAGTGTGCTGCCTGGGAGCTAGGTGCCTGTGGCCAGTGGGGCACAAGAGATGGAGGCGCTGGCAGTTTTTGGTGTCTGAGGGATTGAGGCTTGAAAACCAGCTCTATTATTTGCAGATAGGGTGACCTTGGCTCTGTTTGTTCATCCACAAAATGGGATCAAAGCAGTGCTGCGTACTTGGTAGGTCTGTGGAGGAGTCATGTAGGCTGTGGATTTAACACGGTTAAAGTGCTTGCGCACAGTGTCTGCCAGAGAGGGAGCCATTCCATGGTGGCCAGCAGTGTTGGGGAGCCCCCAGATCCCCTAGTTCCTGCGGTGTGGCTACCTACTTGGGATCTGGGCTGAGGACGGGTGGCAGCACAGCACAGGGCTGGGAGTGGTGGTGGCGGGGAGGAGTGGCAGGTAGCCACCGTCTCCCTGCCCGTGGCCATCTCAGCCAGAACCAAGTCAGAGTGGGGACCTGCTGTGGTCTTCCCTCCCTGGTCCCACACCCTGTGTTCCTCCAGAACTGTGTACCCAGACTCCAGGAGTCCCCAGCCCTGGCTACACTGCAGCCCTACCCCGAGGCAGGCCTCTGTCTCTGGAGCCTCTTGTCTGCTTGTCTGCCCCGGTGGGTGGGAGCAGCCTCACAGAGGATCAGAGGACACTGATCCCCAAAAGGTTTCCACCAGCGCCAGAATGCCGTGCAGTGGCCAACTCCCAGCCGTCACCACGCAAGATCGCAGGATCTGCAGCAGGCGGGGAGGCCCTCGGAGAGCAAAGCTCGCCAGAACCAAGGACTCTGAAGTCCTAGGACTCCTTCCCACAAATCCAGGACACACATCTGCATATCATCGCACCATGGTTTGCATACATTTGCATCTGAGCCCACCTCCACAACCCCCCCACTCTTCCTTTTTCCACAAGGAAGATGAAATCTTTAGCAAGCAGCTTCAAAGTGTAGTGGCAAAGCCCTCAGACCCAATTGCATCCATTTTGAGTGTGTTTGGAGGGCCTGAGGCTTGTCCTAGCCCATAACAGGGGCCTGCAGGGAGATGGGAGCTGCGGGAAATAGAATCCTTGCTCTCAGGGTGCTGTAGCCTCCCTGGGGAAATGCAGGGTGAAACCCAGGGTAAAGCACCAGACAGGGTAGACTCAGGTGCACAGCAGGTGCATCTGGTGGGGGTGCTGAGCGCTCAGGGTTGGCTGGAGGGTCTTGGGAGTTGAAATCCTGGGGCCCAGCGCAGGGCTTGCACGTGCTGGGCACGGTGTTAGAGAGGGGTCTGCGACTTCAGTTTCTGGGGTCCTGTGGTCCTCTTCAGATCAGGCCCTACTAACGGTGGCCTTCCATTGTGCCACTGGTGTGCTCTCAGTCTCCACAGACTGGACCGAGCCTGGGCCAGAGCCAAAGGCAGTGTTTGGTGAGGCGGCTGGAAGTGGGGATTCTGAGCTAGCAGGAGGGGTGTCGCCACTCCAGGCCATGCCCATTCAAATGATGCAGGTGAAGGAAGAGGGGTGCAGGGCTGCTGGCAGGCTCAGGAGTCCACACAGGAAGAGGGCAGCCGGGGTATGACCACCATGCAGCCTCTTGGGACAGGCTGGGCCGCACTGGGCTCTGGGCTCTGGGCTCTGGGGCAGGAGTTAACAGTCAGGGGCTGCGGGGCTGGCTTGGAGGCCAGTTGCCAAGGTTCAAGACCCGACTCCACCTGCAGATGACCAGCTGTGTGACTTCAGGGAGGCCATGCCGTTCCTCAGCTGAGGTTTCCTCACTTGTGGAGTGAGCATAACAAGGTCACTGCCTGGGGCTGGCATTGTGGCATAGTCGGTAAAGCTGCTGCCTGCAAGGCCTGCAACCCAAATGGATGCTGGTTCAAGTCCTGGCTGCTCCACTTCTGATCCTTATCCCTGCTAATGGCCTAGGAAAAGCAGTGGAAGATGGCAAAGATGATTGGGCCTCTGCTACCCATGTGGGAGACCTGGAAGAAGCTTCTGACTTGGCCTGGCTAGGCCTGGCTGTTGCAGCCATCTGGGGAGTGAACCAGCAGACAGATCTCTCTTTGTCTCTCCCTCTCTCTGTAACTCTGAGTTTCAAATAAATACATAAATAGTCTTTAAAAATAATGACATCTACCTCGCAGGACCAGAGGACACTGATCCCCAAATGCACATGGACCTGGCAGCAGCGTCTATGTGCAGACTTGTGGGGACCCCAGGAGGAGGCCAGGCGAGGGCCACGTGGGTCAGCCTGGCTGGAGCAGGGGCTGCCCAGGGAGGAGAAGGGGCCAGGCTGGGCCGAGAGGCAGGTGTGGTAGATGCCCAGAGCTGCCCAGGGCCTGGCAGCCTCACCCCTCTGTACTGCTCCTGCGCAGATGCTGGGAATCAGCCATTCTGCTCCTCAGAGGGGCCCTGGGGCTAGGGGTGAGCCACATCCTTCAACTCTAGACCCCCAAATGCAGACGTTATGAGGCAGTGGGCTAAGCCCTTTGTGGGATACCTATCTCCCATATAAGAGTGCTCATTTGACTCCCAGCTCCCCATTTCCGACCCAGCTCCCTGCTAATGCACCTGGGACGCAGCAGGTAGGTGATGGCTCAAGTCTTTGGGTTCTTGCCAGCCATGTGGGGGACCCGGATGGAGTTCCTGGCTCCTGGCTTTGGTCTGGCCTGGTCCTGGATGTTGTGGGCATTTGAGGAGTGAACGGCGAATGGAAGATCTTTCCGTCCCCGTCCCTCTGCCTTTCAAATAAGCAAAAACAAATAAATAACCATTAAAAAAGATGCCAGCAGTCTTTAAGGCCCACATGACAGGATGTTGTGTTGCCTACGGTGACACTTAAAAGCAGTGCCCTAGGACTGAGGTTTTCTTTCTCTGCTTTCCTTAAAAGGCAAGTGCAAGAAGGAAGGGCACTGGGTGTCTCCACATGATGTCTGCAAAGTGATCAGACCCCACTGCCAAGGCAGGAGGCCTGGGGGCAGCAGGGAGACTGGGGGTATGCGGGGAAGAGGACCAGGGTGCTGACGGGGCAGATGGAGGACGGGCCAGGTATGTGGAGACACATCAGAGGAGCCTGATTTAGGGAGACACAGCGTGCACAGGCAGATGCACCCCTGGGTGCACGTTCCTTCTCAGACCCTCAGACTGTCATCAAAGAGACCCAGAGAGCGGCGAGCCAGCCGGGAGTTTTCTGGAATTATTCTCCTATGAGAGACTGTACATGAGTCTGGTGGGAGTACACTTGAGCTGGTTGAGTTTCCCTCCTAACTGGAGCTGAAAGAGGGACTTGGCATCAGCCCTCTGCTGCTCAGCTGTGGCGGGGGGAAGAGGGAATGGGCAGATGGGGTATAACTCACATCTGCTTCTACCCTGGGTTCCTATCCCAAGGCCCAGCCCTGGTCAGGGGCCCCCCGGAAGGGTGGTCTG
Organism: Oryctolagus cuniculus; assembly: GCF_964237555.1. Taxonomy (NCBI): domain Eukaryota; kingdom Metazoa; phylum Chordata; class Mammalia; order Lagomorpha; family Leporidae; genus Oryctolagus; species Oryctolagus cuniculus. The sequence goes on from NC_091433.1 coordinate 159,628,080, forward strand.
AGCTGGTCTGGCTTGTGCAGGCTCAGTTGGAGGGACAGGGGCTTGCCTGTGCTTCTGGGCCACCCCAGCTTGGTCGGGTCTCTCAGACTCTCTAGGAAGAATGCTCTGGGCCCTCTCTGTTCCACTCTTGACTTTGTTTTTCTTTCCTGGGCTCTCTCCCCCAGAACTCCTCCTGTGTGCATGAGCTGGCTCCTTTAGGGCTGGCCACACTGTGGAGTTCACCGCATCGAGTGCACACTGGAGACATCGCTGTGTCTACACCCGCGTAACCACCAGATAAAGACACGATCATTTCCAGTTCCACAGGTGCTCCCCAGTCAGGACCACTCCTGGAGGTGGCTGCTTGTCTGCCTTCTATCACTGTAGATTCGTTCTGCATACTCGACCTGCATACAAGCGCTATTGTATGTATCGTCTCTTTGTATCTGGCTTCTTTCACTCAACCTAAAGCCCAGGAGAGTCACCCACGCTGCTGTTGTGGCAGATGCTTCTGTCGGGTTTGATCACTGTGTAGTGCTCTGTTATGCGGGTGTATGGCCATCAGGCAGCCATTCTACTGGGGATAGCTATTGGGCTCCCGTTTGAGTACTGTGATTAAAGCATTCCTGGGCATGTGCTTTTGTTTCTCTCGGAAGTGTAGCTGGGGATGGAATCGCTGGGTGACTTGGACTTTCAAGAGGTCATTGTGCATCCTGATCACCAGCCAGGCTTGGGGACATGATGGCGTTAGTGCCGTCCCAGGTGCAGCCTCTTGGGAAGGTCACATGGCAAGGAGGGGGGACCTGGATGCCTCACCCTGGTGGGCTTGTACCTTTCAAAAGACTGGCAGTGCTGCAGAGGGAATGAGGGGGTCTTCTTCAAGGGCTGGAAGGGAGGTCGGGGAAGCACGGGACCTAGGGTGGCAAGGCAGGAGGGATGGGGTTGCCCAAGATGCACAGGCCAGCTGAGGCTCCCGGATGAGTGGCCTGTCCACTGTCACATTGGCCAAGTATGTGGCCAACAGGTATGTCAGTGCAGGTGAGCCTCTGCCAGCTCGCGCTGTCTCAGTCCCAGCTGGCTGCCCTCTCTTTGCAGGAGGCCCTGGGGGACAAGCAGCTACTCGGGTCGTGGACCTGCTGGTGCTCTGCCCTGAAGGCACCCTCCAGGTAACCTGTTCTCAAGCTCTGCTTCTGTGCTTGGCCACCAAGTTCTGGCCCAGTCGCCTACCAGGGAGACATACAGAGGCCTTAGACAGCCTGAATCATGGCCATGAGCTGGGGCAGTAGGGGTGGGGAGGGGGAAAAAGAGAGGGACAGTGCCAGCCCAGGGGGGCTGGTATTTCCCAAGACCCCATGCCAGGACCTGCTGGTGAGCCAGCCACAGGTCAGTGGAGGCAGCCCCTAGAGAACATTCCTGGAAAACACGCTGCCCTGAGTAGCACCCTCAGGCTTTCTTGGCCAGCCCAGTGTATTCAGCCTCAAGTTGGCAGGGCCTGGGATGCCTGGGAGCATCTGGTGAGGCCTCAGCAGGTCAGGGGAGGTGCAGCTTTGGCCTCCTGGCCATGGTCATGTCCATGGAAGATTCAGGATGGTGGGGTTCTCAACTAATACCAGGTGTGGCTCATGGTGTGAAGATACTAGGCTGTGGACTTAGGGGTTCTCTGACTTTGTTCCAGGCCGGGAGAGTGGCTGGGTGTGCGTGCATGCGTGTGTTTTGTGTTTGTGTCTGAGTCATGTGTGCGTGTGTGTGAGTTCTATTACTTAGCTATGCATGCATTCATTCTGCAAATATTTACTAATTGCCTATTGTGTGCCATGGGGGATTCCACAGTGAATAAAAGACCCTGCCCTCAAAGGAGCTCATTAGAGCAGAACATGTCTCTGTGGCGTGTGTATGCACCTGAAGGCATGTGTCTGCTGGAACACATGGCTGCCTCTGTGTGTGTGTATGTATGCGCGCGTGTGTGTGTTATGCCCGAGAACATATGTGTCTGAGCATGAGTGTGAAGGGGAGAGAATTACTCATCCACTCAGAAGAGTGATGAAGCAAGGCCTCTCCCAGAGCAGTTATACTTTCATAAATACAAATAATCAGATAATGAGTTCATTTCCGATCTCCAGTTTGATGCCAACATTCCAGTGAAACAAGACCCGCTGGCGGGCTGGCTGCGCTCTGTGTGGCTTGGATTAGCTGAAGAAAGCATAGGGGAGGGGTGGGACAAGGCTACGGGGGAGAGAGGGATGTGGGGGTGCCCTACAAACCAAGGAGCCGCTGCGTGTGCCTGGGGCAGAGAAGCCCCTCACCCTCACCCTCACCCACACCCACACGGCAGCAGACCCCCCAACAGCATGCATGCAGATGGCCTCAACTTGCTCCCCCCATGCCTGTGGGCCCAGCTACAGGCAGTCTATGCCGCGTTGTAAATGCAGATGGCCCCGAAGCAGGGGCCCGCACGCTGCTGTGACTCCCCGAAGGCCCAGCAAACGCCCTCTCCCTGGATGCTCGCACCAGTGCTGTGGATGCCGGCTGGGAGAGCAGGGAGCAGGACACAGAAAGAGGCTGTGGTCGGAGCCTCGAGAGGAGGCAGAGACCCAGACCACAGCCCCTGCTCTCGCTCTGCAGCCCGGGAGTCACGTAGCTGCCTCAGCCTGGCATTCCCAGCCTCGCACAATGACTCCCACAGCCCAGCCCAGTCCTCCTCATCCATGTCCTCTGTCCCTGCCTGCGCCTGCTTAGGCTGTCCCCTCTCCTTGGAAGGCTCTTCCTCCAACCCTGCATGTCCAAGTTTACGCATTCTTGAAGACGCAAGTGTCACCCCCTTGGGGAAGGCGTCCCTCGTCCTGCGAGCCGGGACTGCTGTCCCGCTCTCCTCAAGGACACGAGCACTGCCTCTTATCTGTCTCCTGTATTTCCTCCTGGACTCTAGGTGCCAAGAGGTCAGGATCTGGGCTTCCTGCAGCTGATTTTCCTGCACAAGTCCTGGCCAGCCTGGAGATAGGGGTGTTCCTGGAAGCTGGCCAGAGAGGTAAGCTGAGCTGGCTTTGCTAGCACACTGCTGGCCTGGCTTGCGGGAACCCTTGAAGGGTTGTGCGCTGAGATATGCCCCTGCTCTGCGTCTGGGAACCAGTGCCACACAGGAATGCCTTGGCAGTTGGAGGGGGGGGTGCTGAGAAAAGGGTGCTGGGGGAGGGGGAGGGAGAGAGGGAAATGGGAGGGGCTTTGTCCAGGAGGCAGCACTTGGACCCCACATGGGGGCACCTTTGAGATATCAGGGAATGACACTGGGATGAGGGGACGGTGAGGATGGTCACCGCAGGGGTAGAGGCTGTTCATCTGCGAGTAGGACAGCGTCCAGAGTCTGTCTGTCCGCCTGTCTGTCCTGCCGTCCACTATTTGCTCACGCACTCATGCATTCAATGAGCAGCACTGCGTGGCTCTGGGCCGACAAAGCCCCCGGGGAGCCTGACAGCCCTGATTTCGTCTGCTGCTCACAGCAGCTGTGTGGAGAGTGCACGATTATCCCAGAGGTGGAAGCCGAGCCTCAGAGACGCTGAAATCCACGTTCAGGGTCACGCGGCTGCCGAGGGCCCCAGCCGGGGTTTACACTCAGCTCGGGCTCGAGCTCTTCCCACGCCAGGGAGGACAAATGGTTTATTTCTCCCGCTCTCCATGGCTTCAGGCTGAGCTGGATCATGGCCCTCGGGCAGCATGATTAAGCCTTGTTCTTTGTCCGAGAAGTTCAGCCCGTGTCCCCACCCCGTGCCCCCACGGTAATTTTGCGATCAGCCAGCTGTCTGTGTCTTCCAAAATCCACACTGGCCAGGCGATGAGCAGGGGCAGGGTCCTAACCCAAAAGAGCAAAACGCCAATTGCTAGCAGAGAGGGGGGAGTTTTGCTGGGCAGGGGCCTTCTCCCTTTGCCAAGAGATGGGGCCGGCATGGAGGGAGGAGCTGAAAATGTTCTTAAAATCACCCCAGAGGTGGCGACTGGGCGTGGTGGAGGAGCAGCCGGCTGGGGGTTTGGAAGCCTGAGTGGTTAATAATCCAGGAAGGTTCCTGATGTGAGTGGCCAGAGGAACAGGAACTGACGCACACCAAGCGTTCCCCCGCTGCACCGAGGATCATGCCACTGCTGGTGCAGAGTTCTCACGCTGTTGCCTGCACCACGCTGAATCCTAAACTCCTTGGAGCCCTTTTGTCTTGCTTTGGTTTTCCCATGTGCTGGGCCAGGGGCCTTCTTGGTCTCCACCAGCAGGTGCTTTTGGTGACCCCCCCCCCCACCTTCAGCCTCACCTCCCTGACTGTGACCTCCTGGGTCCCCACTGTATCATGCAGTGTATTTCCCCCTCACTCAGCTTTGGTGGCCTGCAGATTTGAGAGTCCTACTGTCCACACCCTCGTGCGAGTTCCTGGCACACAGCTGCAAGGGCTGGGCCCAAGGCCGTCTCCATGCGGCTGCCAGCCTTAGAGCCTCCCCGCCAGGAGGCACAAGTCCGTGAACCTGGACTGCTTAGGCCAGGCCTCCACCTCAAAGGGTGCTGCGAGAAGCTCGCTGGAATCCAGCCACAGGGGCTGTTCACTATCCTCCCTGGGCCTGCCAGCAGGACACCAAGCCGCTGGGATCAGAACCTGAACTCAGTGCTTAGTGTCCTTTGCACAGAGACCCACAGTTCAGTGCGTGTCCAGAACCTCGACGGTAAGTTCACCAAAAGGTTTCTCTCTGCACCCCCTACTCCAAGACTCGGGCCTGCCTTGGGGTCCAGGCTACAGAGTGATAGTCTTGAGGCCAGGGGAACCCTCGTGCATACGTGTGACCCACTGCCAGCGGGGAGGGGAGCAGGCTGGAGGTTTGGGTCAGGGGTCCGTGTGATTGTCAGTAAGCCCTGGAATGAAACTCCTCCCTTCCCTCTGGTGCCAAGAGCCGGGCTGCAGCCTTGTGCTTCCCTGGTGGGCCGGGAACTTGAGCCTGCAGCTGGTGGGGCGCAAGGCGGGGAAGAGGACTCAGGCTGACAGGTTCTGGGCCTGGCTGGGAACGCGGAGCTGGAAATTTGATCGGGCGCTGAAGCGGCTCCAGAAGTTTCCCACATTTCTGCAGGGCTTTCTCATCGGAATGTGGGTTTCTTTGAGTAATCTCTCCCCCACACCCCCGGCTGAACCCGTCCCCCAGGCTGACAGGGCGGTGAAGGGACTGGCTGGGGCAGGAAGCGAGCTTTTGCTGTGCTCTTAGTGTTTCAGGACTGGACGTCTTCGTTATGCTCAGTTACAGGCAGGGAGAGTGGGGGAGCCCTGGCCGAGAGGAGGATGAGCCAGCCCCAGGACGCCAGGGTGCTCCGTAGGGCGGCTGAGGTCTGGGGTCAGCACTGCTGGCGTGTCTGGCTCTCAGGCATCTTTCCTGGGTTCACACTGAGCAGGAGGGCACCTGCCCTGCAGCCAGTCTCTTCCTCTCCTGGGCTCGGACGCCCTGACGTCGGCTCCCTCAAGGCCTAGGGGACAGAAGGGCCTGCCCCTGGCTCCTTACCTCTGCCTCCTAGCCACGGGCCTGCGGCCTCAGCCCTGCCCGCATCCCAGTTTAGGCCAGGAGCGTTGAGTGCTTAGCCAAACAAGCCCGCCCCCTTAGGAGGGGCAGGAAGCTGCTGCCATCATAGAAGCTTTTCTTGTTTTGTAAACACACACTTTTTTTTTTTTTTTTAAATGCTTATTTATTTATTTGAAAGGCAGAGTTATAGAGACAGGAGAGACACAGAGAAAGAGATGTTTTCCATCTGCTGGTTCACTCCCCAAATGGCCACAATGGATGGGGCTGGGCCAGGCCAAAGCCAGGAGCCAGAAACTTCATCTGGCCCTGCCATGTGGGTGCAGGGGTCCAAGGACTTGGGCCATCTCCCAGGCACATTAACAGGGAGCTGGATTGGAATTGGAGCAGCAGGGACTCAAACTAGCCCATATGGGATGCCGGCATCATAAGCAGTGACTTAACTTGCTATACCACAACACCAGTCCCCCACATTTTTAAAACAATTTTTATGGGGCCAGCCTTGTGGCGTAGTGGGTAAAGCCACTGCCTGTAACACCAGCATCCCATTTGGCTGCCGGTTCAAGTCCTGACTGATTCATTTCTGATCCAGGTCCCTGCTAAGGCACCTGGGAAAGCAGTAGAAGATGCCCAAGGGCTTGGGCCCCTGAACCCGCATGGGAGACCTGGAAGGAGCTCCTGGCTTCTGGCTTCAGGCCGTTGCAGCCATTTGGGGAGTGAACCAGTGGATGAAAGATCTGTCTCTCCTCTCTCTCTCTCTCTCTCTCTAACTCTGCCTTTCACATAAATAAATCTTTTTTAAAAAAACCAATATTTATTTTCATTTTATTTGAAAGGCAGAAAGAGAGAGGGAGAGAGAGATCAAATGCCCACAACAGTCAAGGCTGGGCTAGGTGGAAGCTAGGAGCCCAGGTCTCAATCCAGGTCTCCCATGTGGACAGCAGGGGCCCAACCATGCAAGCTGCTGTCCCCTGGGGTGCACATCAGCAGGAAGCTGGGATCAGAAGCAGAGCAGGACATGAACCCAGGCACCGAGATGTGATGGGGTGTCCCAATCAGCATCCTAATGGCTGCACCAAATGCCTGCCTCTGAAGTTTTGGTCTCAGAAAGGAGGCAGCCAAAGGGGGAAGAAGGAGACTGCATCAGGCTGAACTGGCCACACCGCCAGGGCTCAGCATGGAGCCCCGGCAGCAGAACCTCCTTCCTACTCATGGTGCCCCCCCAGGAAAGTCGGGGGCCTGGGCGCCTGTCCTGTCTGTCCCAAGCTGTCTATGGACGAGAGACCTCTGCCAGGCTTCTCTGCCTTGTGGGCAACGTGCCTCACTCACCAAGCATCAGGGTGCCAGGTAATTTCCTATGGAAATAGCCACGTAGAGATGGACATTGCTTTGCAAATATCAGACTTGCTCCCAGATGCTCCCGCTCTCTCCACATCCTTCAGACAGATGCTCCAGCCCTCCGAGCGCAGGTTCTTCAGCTGAGAAATAGGACAGTGTCAACCCTAGGCACTTGGTGTGGGCCTGGGGTGGGGGTGGGGTGTGAGGAAGAGCCTGGCAGAGGCTGAACCTTCCTTGTCCTGTAAGAGCAGCTGTCGCAGAATTGTTCAGAGGCCACCCTGCCCTGGCCGAGCTGATGTGACCGTCTCAGCGCCCTGGCCACCTGCTTGTTCCCCTGGATCCCAGTGGTCTGGAGGGTTCCTGCCCAAGCCTTGTCCAGCCCACAGATCCCAGGGCAGTGCCTCCTTCATGGGGACAGCCTGCAGCAGGGCCAGATATTGCGCAGAGGCCGGGCAGCCTCCATCAGCGGCCTAACCCTTTCCTGTCACTGGCCCAGGAGGAGCAGGGGCGGAAGGGTTGGGGGGGGGGGGGACGCAGAAGAGGGACCAGGACTTCCTTCTTCCTGAGGCTCTGAGTACCCAGGAGGAGACAGTGAGGGCTGACCCGCAGGCTGGACCGGTCCACACCTGGGTGAGTGTGGCCCACACCAAGTGTTCACACCTGAACATCCTCCTTGGAAGGCCAGATCTCGCCTTTGTCTTGAAATACTCAGGTCCGGCCAGGCTAGAGAGAGCCCAGGAGAGCCTGTGACACAGAAGGCCCTGGGTCCTCCTCTTCCCTCCGCGGGGGCTGACACCAGCCCCTCAGGCTGCCCTGAGCTTCCGAGATTGCTGGGGGCTGCAAGCCCAGAGCCCCAAGGAAGGCAGGCTTCTGGGCAGGAGACACACAGTCACAGCCACACTTGAGTCCTGCGCCCCAGCCCTGGGGAGGGCGCCCTCACTTCCCAAACTTCCCAGGTGGCCACCCGCCATAGGGGTGAGGCCAGGGGCTCTCTGTGTCTCTTGCCTTGTCAAGACCCTGCCAACCTTGTCATTCACTGATTCACTCATTCATTCGTTCCTCACCCAATTGCTGAGTCCCAGCCAAGGCTCGAGGGCAGGCAAACCTCCTCCTCCTGTGTGACCACAGACAAGCTGTCTCACCTGCGGGACCCAAGGCAAGAGGTGGTTAGGAGGACCCCTCCCAGCTGCCGCCCCCCAGAGTGCTCAGTGAGCACCTCCCACGGCAGACTCTGGCTTGTCCCTCACTGCGGTGTCCCCTTCCCTGCCTCTGCCTCTCAGCCCCAAGTGCCAGGACGCAGCTCCCCTGCCGGCCAGGCCAGGTGCACAGAGGCCCCCATTCTCCGGACCCGCGTCCCCTGGCCCTGCTCCTGGGGACCCTGCCCCGCGACCTCACGACCCCTCCGTTCGCGCGGGCAAAGAGGGGCCTTTTGTTCCGGCCGGGCCGCCGGGCTGCGCGCTCCCGCCCTAATCCGGCTAATTAGCGTCCACAGGGCGCGCTCGCCCACCGCTTTCCCACGGCCGCGAAGAAAGCCCCTCAGTGCGGCGGCCGCGCGAACAGAGGCCGATTCAGCGCCCGCCGCCCGCCGCCGCCGCGCTCTGCGCTGCCAGCCCTGCCGCCTCCCCCGGCGCTCCCTGGCCGCCTCGCGCTCCCTCCGCCTATCTGCTCCGTCCCCGTGGCCCCGTTCTCGCAGCCTGGGTTCAACTTGCCCCTCACTGGGGCTACTGGGGGCCCTCGGCCAAGCCCAGCCCCAGGCCCTCTCGTGGGCTGGCCTGGGTCTGGGAACAAGTGCGCTAGAACTCCCGGGGAGGATGTGTACAGAGGGCGCTGGGCAGGTGAATGGGTCCTTTGGCCTTGGTGGTGGCGGAGGGGGGGGGGGGCGGGGGGGTAGTGTCAGGAAACTCCTTCGTTCGGTCGTTCGTTCATTCATTCATTCATCAGCACACACTAACTAGTGTTTATTGTGTGCCAGAAAGTGTTCCAAGCAGCAAGGAGAAGGCCAGGACCAAAGGAGGACCCTCTCCTACATTCTAGCGGGGAAGGCAAACCAAACCCCGAGGGTGGGAAGGGCTAAGGAAAGACACAAAATCACGATTGCCGTTGCAGGCGGTGAGCAGAGGATCCAGAGTGGCCTCTCTGTGTGGGTGACACTTTGGTGGGGACGCGAGGTGATGACGTCATGGTGCCCCTCCCCCCACCAGAGCTGCAGTGCCCTGAGGAGGGCCAGGCTGGGCAGGGCACAGAGGCCAGGGAGAGAGTGCCTGGAAGACCTGTGGCCCAGGAGAGCTGTTCTTCCTTGGTCGTCTTGTCTTTTCCTCGCCACTGTCAGGGACTTTTGAATGCACACACGAGGAATAAACCACACAGCCCCGTGGGAGGGGTCCTGCCGGGGCAGGGGTGGGGGGAGGGGCTGGCAGGCTGTATCCTGGCAGAAGTAGTGCTTCCTCTTTGTAGAAAACCAGGGGTTTCTTTACATTGAGGTAGTTAAGGAAAGAGGATGGGAGAGCTATAGCTCACAAAGCAACACAGTATTACGTGTTCAGGCAACAGGAAATTAAGAGAGGGACGTGGCCTCCCGTGGGCTTGTGCAGGCCGAGATCACGAAAGAGAGACCACAGAGGGTGGGGCAGGGCAGGTGGGCACATGGAAGACCCCGGCCAGGGCGGGGGTTGAGGGCCCTGAGGGAGCCGGAAGCCCCAGCCAGAGTGTGCTGGCTAAGTGCAGGGTGTGTGTCATGTTTGTGGGGACAGAGGAGGCCTGCGCCCGTTCTCAGCCTCTTCCAGCAGCCCGCTGCCCCGCCCTCACTTCCTGGGCTGGTGGAGCCCGGCCCTGGCTGAACTGCCCCTCCATCCAACAATCCCCTCATCCCAGCTAGCAGCACAGGGCCGGCCCGGGCTCGCAGGCCAGACAGCCTCAGGCCTTCTTCCTGTGGGCTGTGCTGTTGAGGCCAAACACCTGGAACCCTGGCTGGGCTGGACCTGGGGGCTTTCTTCATAACCCTGCCCCTCGCTACTGGGGGGCCTCTCTCACTGGAGAAAATCATAACACACGCACACACACACACACACGCACATGCACACGCGCACACACACACACACACGGCTTCTGCAAGGACAGGTGGGACAAGGGCGTGAGATGTGTGCTATTGGCCAGTGACTTCCTGTCTCTTTAGACCAGCGCGTTTCACGTTTTGATCTATTACCCACATGTGTGATCAGAGTGAGTGCATACGTGTCCTTGCAGTGTTGAATGCAGTGGTCTAGTCTGTTCCTTTTCGTTCCCATTGGATCTTGAACTACAGTTTGAGAAACATTGCCATTAAGTCACAGAATGGGTTGTAACAACTTTGTGGTCTCACCACCTGGAGGGGGCGCTGGGGAGCTGCCCCACTGGACGTACCTACCCCGACTCCAGCATGGCCTGCCTGCTCCTCTGCAGGTGACTTGAGCCTTCATCCATGCCCCCCTGGCCTGCCCCCAAAAGGTTCCCGCAGACCCCAATTGGCCTCATGCCAAGGCGACATAGTCTGCTGGGCTTGGACAGGGTCTTGGGGGTCCCCTTGTCCCTCATTTAACATAGGAGGAGCTGAGGCCCAGCCAAGGACCGTGGTTTATCCCAGGCCACCCAGAGAAGAGGCACAGAACCAGGACCAGAGCTCACATGTCCACCTGTCTGCCCATGGCTTACTTGCACGTCCAGCCCCGTTTTTCTGCCTGATGCCCAGCGTTCCCTCTTCCTTCCATTTCTGGGGTCTGGGAAGTACCCCTGGGCTGAGTGCAGAGGGGATAAAGCAGCAGGATCAGCCTGGAGTCTGCACACAGGAACCATGCGGCCAAAGGCGAGCCTGTTAACACCTGCAGGGACGGGGTGTTTGGCCTGAGGGCTGAGAGATGCTGGCTGGAATGCCCATGTCCCGTATCAGAGTGCCTGCGTGCCAGTCCCACCTCTGGGTTCTGACTCCAGCTTCTTGCTAGTGAAGACTCGATGACCTGGGTTCCTGCCACTCATGGTAGATCCAGATTGAGTTCTGGGCTTCTGCTGTGGTCTAGCTCCCCCCAGCCACTGTGGGCATTTGGAGCATGAACCAATGGATGGGATCTTTGTCTTTCTTTCTCTCTTCCTATCAAATCAATAAATAAAAATTAAAACAACAAAATGCTCGGAGCAGCCTCCTCTGGACAGTGGAAAAGATGTTTTCTGCTCTTCTCAACACAGAAGAGTGCTGCTTTGCAGGTTAAATGTGATGTGCACATGACAGACTTTGAAAAGCCTTTAGGTATACTTTAAAGTTGAAGAGTCCTTGAGGTTGGGGAAGGGTTGAGGTGAAGCCCAGGGCTTTCTTAAGAGGGTGAAATTATTTTCTTGGGACAGTGAATTTATTCTGTATGATATTGCTGTGGTAGACACACGCACTGGCCAGGACCCACGGAAGGAAAGAACAGACATAGCGGGGGGTGGGGGGGGAGTCAAGGGTTGGAATGGGATCCCAGGAAGGAAGGCGGGACATGACAAAGCTGCCTCGCTGTGTCACACACACCATGCAACAGCCTCCCTGAAGTTGGAGCTGGTGAGGCGGAGGAGTTTCTGAGCTAAGTTGCTTCGGAAATTAGTGGGATCTGCAAGACTAAAGAAACCTGGTGATGGAGCCATTTCCCAGGGAATATGGCTCAATTCCCAGCCCACTCTGCATGCATTTTGAAATTGAACAATTAAGTACACGGATGGTATATGGTAGATGGCCAGAGCTAGGTTTCTCACTGCAGGTGTGACGGGTCGCAGACAAGCCAGGGGAGCAGGCTACTCCTGTGACAATGACTTCTGTGGTGGTGGGTTACAGTTGTAACATCTGGGTAAAATCGGCTTTATCTTAATGTTGATGCAGATGGTCCAGTATAGAAATACCCATGGACAGATGTGCATTTAGTTAGCTGTGCACACGGGGCAGAATGCACGCCTGCGTTGCCATGCTCTGGCAGCTGAGGGGTCTTGGAGCAATGAGTACACGGGGTCTCCAGGTCTTGCTTTCTAATCTCATTTTTCCAATAAAAGGGATCAGGACTCTTTAGAGAAATGGCTAGTTATAGGACTGGGACAGGAAATCCACAAGTTGACCCTGCGACATCCTATAGGACTAGAAAGTAAAGATGTCTAAAGAAGAGATACAAATGATGGGAGTGTGTCAAAGGGATACAGGAGCCAACTGAAAGAGCTCCGGTGGCCACAGCACGTAAAGAAACACAAGGGCAGCATTTGGTCAAGAGGTGACACAGGTTAAGGCACCTGGGTCTCACGTTGGCGTGCCGGGTTTGATACCCGGCCCTGGTTCGCGACTCCAGCTTCCTGCTACTGCAGATCCTGGGAGACGGTGATCTTGCCTCAAGTGACTGGGTTCCTATCACCCTCATGAGAGACCTAAATTGGGTTCCCAGCTCCCAGTTTTGGCCTCAGCCAAGCTTAGCTGTTGTGGTCATTTGGGGGGTGAACCAGTGGGTGGCAGTTCCGTTTCTCTGTTTCTCCACCTCTCTCTCTCTCTCTCTCTCTCTCTCTCTCTCTGTCTCCCTCTTTCCCTTGCAAATTAAAAAAAAATGATTAAAATAAATGTAGTAGTTTGGATTACTACCCAAAGTATAAAATAAATTCTGTGAGCCCCTAAATAAATGATTAACTAAATAAACAAATGGGGGAGAAGATACAAAGCTGCTGTGTTGAAGAATCCAGATGACTTACATGCAAGGAGGAGCGGAGCTCCCGCCTCCTGAAAGTGGGCGGTGCCTAATAACTTCCACACAGTGAGAGGCATGCAGAGGGGAGGGAGGAACTTGTCTGCGGAGAAACCTGGCAAACACCGCCTCAGCCAGGCCTCAAGAGGGACCATCCCGCTGATGCGACGTGGCTTGCCGGCGTGGTCTTGCTTCCCCAACCCCATACGTAAGCCCAGTCTAACCTTGAGAAAAACACAGGTGCTCCTCCACCCAGTCAAGGTCAGAGTGGCCGTTTGGCACAGTGGTTACCAGGCCACCAGGGATGCCCACATCCCGTCTTGGAGTGCCTGGGTTCCGCTCCTGTCTCTGCTCTCCATTCCAGCTTCCTGTTACTAAGCGTCCCAGGAGACAGCAGGTGATGGCTCAGAGAGTTGGGTCCCTGCCACCCACGTGGAGACCCAGACTGAGCTATATTAATAATGCTAATGATATTGCAAGGCTGATGACAATGAATGAATATTGGTTTATTTGTTGTGGCGAATGCCCCGTACCACTGTAAGATAATAATAGGGGAGGCTGTGGGAGGGGTATGGAAACACTCCAGGCCATCTTGGAAATTTTTTCTCTCAGTCTCGGCGTAGTCTAAGGTACAAATGCTATAGAAAACAGTGAATGCCTCATTATGTTAATTACTCACAGTTTCTGAGGAATTGTGGACAAATGGAGCTAGAAGAAGGCCTTGGGGAAGGGTATTTCAGGGGCAGTGCTGCAACACAGCAGGTAAAACCACCACTTGTGGCACTGGCATCCCATCTGGGTGCTGGTTCAAGACCCACCTGCTCCACTTCCGATCCAGCTCCCTGCTAATGCACCTGGGAAAGCAGTAGAAGATGCCCTGAGTGCTGGGGCCCCTGCACCCACATGGGAGACCCAGAAGAAGCTTCCAGCTCCTTCCTTCAGACTGGCCCAGCTCCTGCCCTTGTGGCCATTTAGGGATTAAACCGGTGGATGGATGATCTGCCTCTGTGTTTGTCTCTCTCTATATATAGAACTCTAACTTTCAAATAAATAAATAAGTCTTTAAAATGTTTTTTCAAAACCCAAACAAGTAAAAAAGCAAATAGATCGACTTTTAAAATCAACAAATGCAAATAAACAAAATGAGACTGAAATCCTGTAAGAAAAGCATAGGAACCTAATCAAGACTGTCAACAAGTGACTGCTCCCTTCTGCGTCCTCCCGCCCACCCCCACTAGGATGGCTCCTGGTCCACCCCTTCATACAGAAGGCCCCAAGACTCTCTGCCAATTGCTGTATCACGCTGACACTCCCTTTTGGGAGAAGGTTTTAAGAAGGGCAGAGAGCACTTGGGGAACTGCTCAGGAGGAGGAGGGTTGTGGAAGAAGCTCTGTGCATGCCCCAGCCCGGGAGGAGGGGACAGAGGAAGGGCTCCTTGCACAGGGTTTCCTCGGCCCTTCCTGATCCGGGAGGGCCCCTGGAGGAGGTGAGCAGGTGAGGAGTCTCTCTGTGCTGGACTCCTCGCCCCCCGCCCCTTCCCAGCAAGCCCCATCAAACCTCTGGGGCCAGCTCTGCTCCACCCCCAACCCCGCCCCAGGGACAGCCCTGCAGAGCTGTTAAAGGCCAGCTCTGGAATCAACCAAGTTCTGCCACTCTGCCTCTTAGCAGCAGTGGGGCCTGGAGGAGTCGTCTGTCCTCTCTGAGGCTCAGAATAGCGCCAGGCGCTGTGGCAGAGGTCAATTGAGATAGTGCCTGCGAAGACAGGACCTGGTCCACGCCGGGGATGTGGCCAGTGGGCTGCAGTCAACCTACCTTCCAGCGAGACCCGGTAGTCGGCCGTGTCTCCCTCATCCCTGGGAACCAGTCCTGCCCTGCAGCCCAGGCCCACTGTGGCAGTTCTAAAACCTGATCCCCAAATGTGTAAGCCTCTCTCCATCAAGAGGTGAGGTTTCTGTCTGCTCCTGTGAAGTCTGGGCCATGTGGACACCTAAAACCTCAACTAACAGAAAATGGCAGAAGCGATGTTGTTGCCGGTTTCTGAGCCTAGGCTTTAAGGCAATGTCAGCTTCGACTTCCTGTCGCTTAGGACTCTCACTCTTGGAAGCCAGCCACCATGCCGAGAGGAAGTCGGAGCAGCCTGCAGAGAGGCCATGTGGAAGGGACAGAGGCCCTGGCTTGCAGGCCTGGCGGAGCTCCCAGCCCGCAGCCAGCTCTCGCTCGCTCACCACGCACAGAATCGTGCCTCCCCAGATGAGCTGCCCCAGCTTCCCCCTGCAGTGCAGAAACCAGCCTTTCCCAAGATGCTCATGTAGCAACATAAGCTGAATCAATGACTGGTGACGTGCTCAGCTACTAAGTTTTGGGGTTGCACAGCCCCATAACCTGAACATGTGATGCCTGGGTCCAGGACTCCTCCTTTTTCTCCTCCTCTGTGTGCTCAGTTGCAATGCAGGTTGTGGTGTGGTGGTTTAGTGCATGGAGTCTGGAGCCAGATTGCCTGGGTTCAAATCCCAACCTTCCCACACAGCAATAATATGATTCTAAGCAAGCTACCTATTCTCTCTGGGCCTCAGCTACTTCATCTATAAGATGGGGATCATGATAGTAGATATTATAGAAATGTGGGGAAGATTGAATGTACTAATAAACACGAGGCCTGTAGAAAATACCTACCAAGTCGAGGTGCCAGCCCTCCTGGGTCCTGGGGCACTGGGCTGCTGGGAGCTCCCTGGGATCTAAGATGAGCCTTGCCTGGCCATTGGGGCCCCCACCTGACTGCCCAGGTGTCACCAGTCTGCCTCCCCAGTCTGTGAGCTGTCATTCATCTTGCAGGTGCCAAGCTCTGTCCACGAGGTGGCCTTGCTCCCTCCCATGACCCTTCTGGCCCAGCCTCTCTGGCCCACAGCCCCTCCCTGCACGTCCCTGACCCTCTCGGCTGACTTCGCTCCTCTTGCTGGGCTGTTAGGGAATAAGGAAGAGTCGCTAGGTGAGGGTACAGACCCCCCTGTGGGAGCCAGTACACCGGTGTGTGGGTGATGAGTTTAGTTCATAGTTGCACTGGGAAATGGAAGCTGAAGACATTGAATCCATCGCAGAAATGAGTCCAGAGTGAATGGGCCGCGGCAGGGCAGGTTTCGTGGTGGGAAGCAAGAACATTTTTACTGTCTTTCCCAGGAAGAGCCTGGCAGCGTGGGCAGGTCCCCAGGAAGCTAAGGTTTCCACTTAACGAGGTTTAGCCAGAGAAGAAGGAGCACGCTCTGGGAGACTTTCCCACGCCTCCTGGCGCAGATTCTGAGGACCCAGAGCGCCTCGGCTTGGGGGCCCTTCCCCAGGACTGGGTGGGGGCAGCACACCCCAGCCCCTCCTCAGAGCTTTGCCTGAGCACTGAGGGGGTGAAATTCCCCCGGGGCACAGGGGCTTTGAAGGGGCAGAGCACAGGGACCGGTACCTGGCGGGAGTGATGCCTGCAGGACCGGTGCCAGCTCCAGCTGCTCTGCCCCTGAGCCCACCAGAGCACCATGGCTTCAGGCTGGGGAAAGCCACGTTCACCTGGCTGGGGACCTGTGGGAACAGAATGCGGGGCTGGGTCCTTACCTCCTCTCCCTCGGAAATAGGGAGGATGGAGAGAGCCTGGGCCCATGGCGGCTGTCGGGGAGGACAGGGGCCCGGTGGGAAGGGGAGGCAGGAGTGTAGCCAGGGAGGCGCTGTGTGGAGCAAGCCACCCTAGCCCAGGGGGCACCGAGGGGCCTGTTCCAGGATGGGTTGAGGGGGCGGGGAGAGAAGGGGAGCTGGGCAGAGCGGAGAGACCCTGGGTCCAAATTGGGCCCTGCAAGTGCACCCCCCCGCACCTGCTCACAACAGCTTCCACGGGAAAGACCGTCTTGCTCACAGGGTATCCTGTGAATCAGCCAGAGGAGCCAGAACTCAATGCAGTGCCAGACTTAACTGCCCTTGGTGTGGAGAGACGATCCTGTCTGGGGGCTCCCAGCCCGGTCAGAAGCTCTCAGTCCTGGCTGGCTGCATGGTGGAGTCTCCTAACGCTGGACTCCACTGCAGACCCACAGAAGCCAGGCAGCTGGTAAGGCCCAGGTGGCGGGGTTGGAGAGCCTGGGATCAGCCCCACAGAGGACTCTTCCACTAGCTGCACCTTGCTTCCCGTGCCCGCAGCAGGCTGGGGGCAGCAGCCAGGGCAAGATGGAGTCGGGCCATCTCTAGTTGTCACACACCCCTCGTGGGGCTCAGCAGATGTCCTGGCTCTGAACAGAGGCTCCGGCTTTCTGCCCCCCAAGACTGAAGTCTCCCAGCCTCTGCTGCCCTTGTGCGTCACCCCTCCCCCCCGACCAGGCCCAGCAGACCCATTGGCCTGGCACAGGCCAAGGCCCTCTCTCTCAGGTCTGGTGTGCAGCTGGCAGGAGGCTTGGATTCTGTGAGCAGCCACATTGAGATGCTGCCCCTGTTCTGCCCTAGTTCAGGATTTCAGAGCCTTAAGGCACCCTCCCTGGCCTTTTCCTGCTCCTGCTGTCACCCTGGAAACCAAGGGGGAGGGCGGGCAGGGTTGGGCATGGGTAGGGAGCTGTGCTGGCTGGCTGAGCGGAGAGAGGCCTAGCAGAACCAAGGCTGGGCTCAGCCTGGAGAAAGGCCTGTTTCCGAGGTTCCTGGCTCCAAGGGGGATGTTTTTTCTGGTTTGTCTCCCCCGATGAGGGTG
Source organism: Oryctolagus cuniculus (assembly GCF_964237555.1). NCBI lineage: Eukaryota > Metazoa > Chordata > Mammalia > Lagomorpha > Leporidae > Oryctolagus > Oryctolagus cuniculus. The sequence continues at coordinate 159,645,354 of NC_091433.1, forward strand.
CCTTTTCTTGTCTGCGCAGAAGTGTCCTAACTGGTGGCCGATGCATCGAGCTGCCTTTTGAGCAGCTTGTGGGGTTTGCTCCCAGAACTCCCCGTGGTGGCTTGCTCTGGCTCTGCCCCAGGCATCCCAGCAAGACAAGGAAAAGAATCACCCTCTCCTCCCAGATCCAAGCCAGCCAAGACCCCCAACTGCGGCTGGGACCGGAAGGCGCGGCAGGTGGCTGCGTGGAATCAGCCTCAGTTCCCTGGGCATCCCCTGCGCCCAGGAGCCCGTCACAGCCTCCTGGCCAGGGGGTTATCTGTGAGAATCAGCAGTGAGATCCAGCGGCCATGCTGAGTGCTCCATGACTCTCAGACTCCGCGAGCCTGGGAGCGCTCTCTCCAGCAGTCACGGCTGTGCACATGTCACACAGCCAGCGTGAAACTTGAGGGGAGGCACAGGAGGGGGGCCCTAAGTGAGAGGCCCTGCTCCAGATGCAAGGGCATTGTCCTGGGTCCCGGCCCCAGCTCTGCTGCTCTTTTTATTATTATTATTGTGGTTTTGTTGTTGCTGTTGTTGTGTTTATTTATTTATTTATTTATTTTGAAAATCAGAAATACAGAAAGCGGAAGATCTTCCATCTGCTCGGTCACTCCCTAGACGGCAAGGGCTGGGCTAGGCTGAAGCCAGGAGCCAGGAGCTTCTTCCAGGTCTCCCACATGGATGCAGGGGCTCAGGGACTTGGGCCATCTTCCACTGCTTTCCCAGGTGCATTAGCAGAGAGCTGGACCAGAAGTGGAGCGGCTGGGACTCAAACCTGCGCCCATACGGGATGTCCGCGCTGCAGGTCGGGGCTTTAACCTGCTGCACCACAGTGCAGCCCGTCTGCTGCTCTTGTATCACCTGTTCTTGGGTGTCCGGCCGCCATCTGGAGACAGGACTCTCGCCCTTCCCAGCCAGGGCTGCAGGTGGGTGGGAGGGCAGGTGCCTCCCTGGCCGACAGCTGCTCCCGCTGAGAGGGGTGATCAGGATGGCCTGGCCAGGCCCCTTCACCAGGCTGCAGTCCCTGTCCCAGCTGCTGTGAGAGTTGATTGCTAAGGCTCAGGGTTGCTCGCTTCTGCACAATCTGGGAGTGGATCCACTCCCAGGTACCCACCCCTGACCCACCATCTTGCCCTACTCACTGCCTGACCCAGGCTACCACATAGCAGGCCCTCAGCCTTCAAAGGGGACACAGCAATCCACAGTGCTCGGAGCTCCCATGGGGTCATGTTGAGGCTGGAGGCCACCCTCTGCCTCTGTTTCTCCCCTGCCCCACCCTCTGCCTTCCCTGTCCTGCTCCTATGAGTGCTACCCAGGCCACTTCCATAGGGATGCTGCTTCTAGGACCCCAGCCCAAGGCCCCAGCAGGGGGGCAGAGAAGCTTAGGGCCTGAGCTGGTGTGGGCGGAGGTAGGTAGTGGGCGGGGGGGGGCTGCTCCACCTTTTGCCACCCTCGTCTCACTGCGCCCCCTGAGCCTCCCACTGGGAGCCACCCATCGGTAGTCCTGTCCTACTGATACAGCAGCAGAGACCGGAAGGGCCCCTCTCCTCTAAACCTTGGGTCACCAAGGACACCGAGGGCTTCTTCCAGGCTCCAAAGCTAGTGTCCTGCCTGCTGCCCCACAGACAGCCCCCCTGTCCCTGCCCTGGGATTGGCAGAAGCCAGACCCTCAGCAGGAAAGGACTTGAGGACATTAAGACCTGGGTCCTCCCCTGGGGTAGGGAGGACAGGAGCAGCTGGCCTGGCCACCCAGCTGGCAGCTGGACGGGGCGGGGAGGGGGGGCTTCCTGCGTCCTTCCTTCCCCTTTCCTGCTGGGAGGAGGGGGCTCCCAGCTTCCTTCCTTCCTGCTGACACTGCCCTTTTCTGAGCGGGTGGGAGCGTGGGGACACGAAGCACTGGACACAAAAGCAGGGTATGTGGGAGCTGTCCAGGCACGGCCGCTGGCAAAGCTGGGGACTCGCAGGCCAGAGGGCTTCTTGGAGCCTGTCACTGCACCATGTCACACTCCCTCTGCTCTGGCTTCTGAAGAGAGGGAGGATCTTGGGCACCTGGGCTCTTCCCACCTCTGCACACACACGCCTGCCTCCCTGGGCCTTAGGGGAAGGGAAATCTCCAGCAAGGTTCAGGGGAGAGGCTGGGGGCCCCAGCTGGCGGGGGGGCCGAACGAGGAAGAGGAAGTAGCGGGTGTTTTGCTGACGGCCTAACACCCCATGTTGGCCTGGCCTGTCTCAGCAGCCTGGTGCCTGCATCAGTGGGTAGCTTACGGGCTGCAGCCACTGCTTCCTGTGCCCAGCCTGTGGGGAGGCTGCAACAGCCATGACTGCCAGGACCAGTGAACACTCTGAACCCGAGACCTGTTCTGATAAGCTCAGGCTCGGCCGGCGGAAGGAGGTGGTGGCCCCACAGCCCCAGCAGCCGGCCCTGAAAGCTATGTTTACCCCAAACCTTCCTTCCGCTCGGGTGCAGCCAGGAAAGCTGCAGCCGTCTGGGCTCTGGGGCGGGGCAGGGCATGCTGAAACAGGAGTTGACTGAGGCTTGTGGGCTTGTGCAAGCTTCCAGCCCCAGTGCGGAAGGGTGGGAGGAGGACAGTTGCAAGCCTTCTGGGGGCAGCTTGGCAAGGCGGATCTCAAGCCCCAGAGATGAACACAGCCTAGGATTCAGCACTCCGCTTCTGGGAAGGGAGCCGGAGGGAGGACGAGTATGTTCAGGTGAGGTGTGTGCACCAGGACACTTATCTCAGCCTCGGTTACAGCTGACCCAGTGCTGGGAGGTTGGGACAGGCACACGCGGAGAACTTGGCAGCTGCCATGAACATTCTGGTACATGGCCTTGGTTGCTGCCACACACGATTCTCCCGGGTGTAGACGAAATTCCTGGGTTCAAAGGACTGTGAGGTTGGAGATGACGCTGCAAAACTGTGTTTGTCCCAACAGCAGTCCCACCCCCGGTGCACGAGAGGCCCAGTTCTCCAGCATCTTTGCCAGCACTTAGTACCGGCAGCCTGTTGAGTTTTGGCTCTTCAGCTGAGTGTGTAAACGTGTTGACTGTGGTTTTAATCTGCATTTCCAAACATATGGCAACAGAAAAATGGACAAATTGTATGTATTTATAACATGAAAATCTACACGGCAATAAAAAAATGAACTACTCATTCACACAACTATGTGGATGAACCTCAAGACATGATCACACACACCTTGTATGCAGAAGAGCACACCCTACACAGTTCCATTCATGTGAAATTCCCAAACAGGCAAAACTAACCTAGGGTGATGAAGGTCAGAGCAGTTGCCTACAGGGCTGGGGGAGGCATTGACTAGGAAGAGAGTGAGGGAACTGTCTGGAATGTTGGAAATGTCCAATATCTCAATCTGTGTAGTGGTTAAATAAGTGTTTGCAGATGCAAAGTTTTATCAAACTTGTCATGTTTTTAATTTGTTGTATGTAACACATACTCACATAGAAGAAGATGTTTACATATTCAGCAAGCGGCTGGTGTAAGGCACAGCATGTTGAGCCACTGCCCGTGACACCACCATCCCATGAGTGCCAGCTCAATTCCTGGCTGCTGCACTTCTGATCCAGCTCTTTCTGATGGGCCTGTGAAAGCAGCAAAGATGGTCCAAGCACTTGGGCCCCTGCCACCCACTCTGAGACCCAAATGGAGGTACAGGCTCTTGGGTTCAGCCTGGCCCAGTCCTGGCCGTTGTGGCCATTTGGGGCGTTAACCAGCAGATGAAAGCGCGCTCTCTCTTTCTGTAATCTGCCTTCCAAATAACTAAAATAAATCTCTAAAAAAATTCATCACAAAGAGGAAAAATAATATAGACCTATATTGATTTGCCTGGAATTATGTTCAATATACATTAAGTGGGAAAAGTAGGTTGAAAATCTTGTGGTCATCTACAGATTCTCTAGCTAATTGTGCTTTGGAGAAAGTTAGGTGTATCTCTCACTTTAAGCTAACATATAATTGTAGGGTTTACATCTAAAATGTTTCCTTTGCCAAGGTTCCAAAGTGCATAGGAAACATCATATATAGATATGAAACAAACCAATGGTTCTCTGATGTGGAAGCCAAATATTACAGCTCGCAGTACACAGTTTGAAGAACTGAAGAAATGTGTATCTACAGGGCCATGATAAGACAGGAGAATCTGAATTATATTACATGGAAACAGTTGGAGGGATCTGGGGATATTTAACTTGGAAAATGGAAAACATAGAAGTGGTTACTTTTGAGAATTTGAAGCCTATTACCATATGGGTCTCATACTCCCTCAGTGCCATTGGAGAGAGTAACAAAAAGAAGCAAGGTGGACATCATTAGAGAGAGGGGCTTCTACCACTGAGGGGGTGAATGAGCTGGCCATCAAGGTTCCAGACATTCTCTCTCTCTCTCTCTCTCAAAGATTTATTCATTTATTTGAGAGGCAGAGTTACAGAGAGAGGGAGAGACAGAGAGAAAAGTCTTCCATCCACTTGTTCGCTTCCCAGATGACTGCAATGGCTCAAACTGGGCCAATCTGAAGCCAGGAGCCAGGAGCTTCTTCCAGGTCTCCCACGTGGGTGCAGGGGCCCAAGGACTTAGGCCATCTTCTGCTGCTTTCCCAGGCCATAGCAGAGAGCTGGATTGGAAGAGGAGCAGACGGAACTAGAAACGGTGCATTTATGGGATGCTGGCACCACAGGCGGAGGCTTAACCCACTATGCCACAGTGTCATCCCCTCTCTTTTAAAAAATTATTTATTTATTTGCAAGGTTGGAGACAGATCTCCTAGCCACTGGTTCACTCCCCAGATGCTCCCAACAGCCAGGGCTGGGTGAGGCCAATCCAGGAACCAGAAACTCATTCAGAGTCTCTCATGTGGGTGGCAGGGACCCAAGTACTTGGGCCATCACCTGCTGCTTCCCAGGATGAATTAGAAGAAACAGGAATCAGAAGCGGAGCTGGGACTTGACCCCATACACTCATTTTTGGATATGGGTGTCCCAAGCATTGTCTAGCCTTTGCACAATGCCTGCCCCTATTCCTTCCATCTCTGACTCCAACAGTCAGACGGTGAAGGAAAATGGTACAACCAGAGCCACACAGGGAAGCGATGCAACTAGAATCATAATCCTGCCCTCCAGCAGGGAGAGTCTACAAGAAAATCTGCGGAAAAGAACAAAAAATGTTAGACTGCTTGCAAAAAAGTCATCAACCCTTCCTTCTAGCCCTGCAAGAACACCCTTGCCAGCGTGGCTCTTCAGCGCCTCTCCTCAAGAGCCCGAGCTCTGGGACTTGCTTTGGCCGCTGGACCGTTAGCAAACGTGAAGCAAGCAGAGGTTGGAAAGGAGAGCTTCCGCTCTGGGCCTGCCCTCATTTGCTCTGTGGTTGCCGCCCTGTGACAACTCCAGTTAGCCTGCCCATCAGGCTAAAGTCCCAGCGCTCCCACCACCCCCAGCAGATAAGCAAGCGACAGCGAGTTCCAAACCCCAGACATGGGAGTGAGACCATCCCACCAAACAGCCCCCAGCTGACCCCCAGCTGCCTGCAGCCACCCAGGAGAGGCTGGGTGGGGCCAGCGGAAGTGCTGCCCCCAATGAGCCCAACCCACACTGCTGACCCACGAAATCATGAGCTGCTACACGCTTGTCTTAAGCCACTGAGATTTGGGGTGGGGTATTAGGTAGTAAAAGTTAAACAATGAGCATCTTCTATGTTTTTTTTTTAAAGTCATAGAAATCACACATTTCAAAGATTCTGGAGGCAAGGAGTAACTTAGTCATAATATATTTCCAAAATTAGAGAGCAGGTGTTTAAGCTAGCAGTTAAGATGCTTCATTCTACACTGGAGTACTTGACTTCAATCCCTCACTGACTTCTGCCTCCAGTTTCCCACCTATGCAGACCCTGGGAGTCAGTGGTGATGGTTCAAATACAGGGCTTCCTGCCACACACATGGGAGACCTGGATGGGGTTACTGGCTCCCGGCTGTGGCCATTCCGGGAGGGAACCCAGCAAATAGGAGCCCTCCTCCCCGACCTCTCTCTGTCTTTCCCTCTCTGCCTCTCTTTATAAACAAATAAATAAAATTAGGATACTCTCAGCCTTGGATGGAGATAGACAGGTTCCTGACAATATGAAAGAGAGAGATGTAGTAGGTATAAGGACAGCAGCAAATATAATGATTGCTAACATTACTGTGCAGGTGCACACCAAAGACCTTCCCCTACTTACTCATGGAATCATTTTAACAAGCCTTGAAGTCTGCTGTAAGACAGAGACGTGCCCCCTGGAAGATGGGGAGGCTCAACCCAGGCTGGTGCTTGTGAGGAGCGAGGGCCTCTTGGAGCAGTCATGGAGGGAGGACGTGTTCCCTTGGAACACCTGCTCACACCTCCCGGAGTTCTTTTCCACTCCGCAGCCTCCTTCCCCTTGAGCCATCCCCACCTGTCCTCTCCCTAGGAAATCTTCAGGGGGCTTCTACCTAGTGTTTGGTAATTTCCAGACTTCCAAGTCAGAGTCCCTCCTTCTAGACTTCCCACCGCCACTTCCCACCCTGCCCCACTCCCCTTTTCCTTCCAAAGCCAAAAGTTACTTTGGAGTTGCCCTTTGCACAGAGACAGAGACCAGGGAGCAGAAAAACTCAAGAACTAGCCCAAAGTCATCCAGCTGATCCCCCCTCGGTTAGCAGACCATGGACTTCTGAGGTCCCAGCCCTACGTTGTCCTATCATGTGAGAGTATTCTGGAGCTGTCCATGAACTTGATTGGGCTCTGGACTTTGGGCTCCAGGGTCCAGAGAAATGAAGACAATTCTCATAGTCTTTGAGCTGATGGAACCAATAAAACCTAAGGTTTTACCCAGTGGTGACAGTGTCGTTTTTCCTGTTCTACCTTGGCTTGCTCTATTTTCACCCCTTACTCTCTGAAATAATTTTGTTGTGAGGTGGCTGGGTCCAGGTTCCTGTCTCCAACACATGAAAGAATTTAAGAAATGCAGGGAGACACAAGATTTATTTGCATGCAAAAGCAAAAGTACACACTTGGGACAGAGTACAGGCATGCTCAAGAGAAAGTTGCCCTCCATGAGGTTCAAGTCTATCCCTTAGGAACAGGGAGCCATAGCAGATGGTGTCTGCGGTGGAGCTTAACTGCATATTCAGAGGGAGAGTTTGGGGCAGGGTTTGAGTACCACCCACTTCCTTGTCTTTTTTGGACAACTTGGAAATGTCGTGGCATCAGGTGCGTGATAAGAGCAGGTGTTTCAGCCATAGTTTTGATTGTAATGATCCTATAATGAGCTACAGGTCTTCGTGGGGACGCAGCTGGCAGCCATGTTGAATAATTTGAGCCGGTGCTGGTTCCTAGAGGTGAAACTGTGGAAGCTGTAGTTTTCCACTTCACAGAAAGGGGGTGCAGGTGGGGTTGCAGGGTAGGGGGGGTTGGTGGCCTTACCTCCTCCTTGCTAGCCCCTCCCTGCCTGTAAGGATTTCAGTCTCTCCCAGGGTTGGGCTTGTCCACACTGCTGGTGGACGTGAGAGGTCGGGTTGCTGTTGTGTGCAGCTGGGTGGGGGGATCTGCATGAGTGTGCGGGGACACGTCTGTCTGTCCGTGGAAGCCAGCATCTGTCTGTCTGGGTGTGATGTGACTCAGACGCTGAGGCTCACATTTCTCAGCACCCCCCACCCCTCCATCACTGCCCTGTAGCTCTCACAGCAGCTGTGTCCCCCCCTAACCCCCCCCCCCACCACCACAGGAAAAGAATGTCCCTGGCAGCCACGATGCCTGCCCCAGGCTGGATGCGGCAGCACAGGTGGGGGTGCCATGTCCAGCTGGCCCCAGGACAGGGCCGAATGCCCAGGGATGTTTCCCCGGAGCGTCCCCAGTCCCTGCTGCCCATAGCAGCTGCTGCTCTCTAGCATAGCATTGTCCTAAGAGGCGCTGCAACCCAGCTCTTGCCGGGGGCTCAGTCCATAGACTGAGTTGGCTGGTGATTCCCAGAGGACAGGACTCCACCACCTATGCATAGCCCACCCCCAGCACCTGTGTGCATCAGGAGCTGTGGCCTGGCCAGGGAGCTCTCAGTATGGCCAGGAAGAAATCCCCTTGCTAGATCTGAGTGGCCGGGGGTTGGGGTGGGTGGTGGGACTTCTTGGGGAAGGGCACGGTGATTCTTAGATGTTCAGTGGGAATTAAAAACTTGACACCATTAATTCTCATGACAACAGCAGGTCAAAACTGATCAGAGTCATGGGAAATGTTTAGAAACATAATTTTGGTGGTTTGGAGAGGCATAGTTGTGCTCTGGGGGGAAGGAGAGGCAGTGACACCTGCAATGGGTGGGTAGGCGGCCGAGGAGAAGGTGAGAGGGCAGTCTTGGCAGAGGCACTGGCTGGGCAGAGGATGGCCACTCTGGGAGCCCTTCTGGTTTTGTTGTGGGATCAGATCTGGTGGCCAGGACAGCAGTGATGGGAGAGGCCCTTGGTGAGACCCATGGGCCTAGGAAGGTTTCAGAGAGGAGGGGACAGAGACAAGGAGAAGGTCGAGGGCCCATGTGGGACGACAGCTTTCATGAACTTGGGAAGGCCTCTGCTCCCGGTCTTGAACCTGAAGGCCAGAGGCCCAAGGACTGGGGGCCAGAGTATCTGAGACAGGAGGGACCCTGAGCTTGTCTCAGCAAGGATGGCCAGGCCTGAGAATAGGGACATGAGGACATGAGGACTCAGCATGGCTCAGGAGACTCGGGTGCTGCCCAGCCTCCATCCAGCTCCTTCTGCAACTCCCAGGGGAGTCCCTGCCCTCACTCAGGCTGCACCTGAGCAGCCCAGAGGTGAGCAGGAAGCTCTGTGCTGTGTGACCTCACACACATCTCTCCCCCTCTCTCTGGGCCTGATTAACTAGTAAGGCTAGAGGGCCATGTAGAGGATTGCGGGACCTGCCCAGGCTCGGAGCGACAGATGCAGGGATCACTTGGTGATGTCTGCTTTGTCCTCTCAGGTGGCCTGGTAGCACATGTACCTCATATCTCCCATCTTCACAACACCCTTGGTGACATCCCATGCTCGAGCACTGGCCTGAGGACAAAGCCTCCACTGGGAAGTAGATCTCCCATTCCATCAGCCTTCCATATGTTTGCCCAGGGCCAGACATCTGCATAGAAGACAGGTGTCTCTGAGCCCCTGGCACCTGGCCTCAGGTAGACAAAGGCAAAGCCAGTCTGATAAGGAAGAGGAGGGAACGAAACACTCTCAGATCAGGAGTTCTTGGCCCATTTATTTTCTCTGGCATTTTGAGAAACTTGTGTCCCACTCCTCTTGTTTATAGCTAATAAGAAAGAAGTTTTGATTGTTGTTTTGTTTGTAGCTGAATCAGACAAACATTTGTAAGTACTGTCTAGAAAGAAAAGAACAAGGGAAACAGATGAATTGTACAATTTGGTTTAAATAGAACCCCAAATCTTAAGAACTTTAATTAGAAAATAAGAGTATATTTGTGGAGCTGGCACTGTGGCCAGTGGGTTATACCACTGCTGTGACACCAGGCATCCCTATCAGAGAGTGGGTTCAAGTCCCTGCTGTTCTGCCTCCAATCCAGCTCCCTGCTGTTGTGCCTGGGAAAGCAATGGATGATGGTCCAAGTACTTGGGTCGCTGCCACCATGTGGGAGACCCCAGTGGAGTTCTGGGCTCCCATTTGGAAAGTGAACCACTGGCTGAAAGATCTCTCTCTCTCTCTCTTTTTTTTTTTTTTTAAATTTATTTATTTATTTGAAACTCAGAGTTACACAGAGAGAGAAGGAGAGGCAGAGAGAGAGAGAAAGAGAGAGAGAGGTCTTCCATCCGCTGGTTCACTCCCCAATTGGCCGCAACAGCCAGAGCTGTGCCAATCTGAAGCCAGGAGTTTCCTCCAGGTCTCCCACGTGGGTGCAGTGGCCCAAAGACTTGGGCCATCTTCTACTACTTTCCCAGGCCATAGCAGAGAGCTGGATCGGAAGTGGAGCAGCCGGGTCTCGAAACAGCGCCCATATGGGATGCTGGCACTGCAGGTGGTGGCTTAACCCTCTATACCACAGCACTGGCCCCAGATCTCTCTCTCTCTCTCTCTCTCTCCTTGACTTTCTTCTTCCCTCTCTCCCTCTCCCTCTTCCCTCTCTGTCACTCTGCCTATCAAATAAGTAAATATTTTTAGAAGAGTATGTGAACTGTATATTCTATTGTATACTTGTCAATGTGTGTCTGTATGTAAATGTAGTGTATGATGATGTCCAAAGTGCTTACGTGGCATCACTGTGATATGAATGTGGATTTAGTGTGTGCATGTGTTATGCAGCAACTATGTTTACAGAGCATGCAGATGTATGACAATACTTCAAAAATTCATGAAGATGTAATTAAAAGATAAGCTTATTTGGGTACAAAAAGTTTTGAAACCCATGCAGTTTTTTCATAATGTGCATTTTCCTGTGTGTTCAGTGTACGTATAGGCATGGTGCGTAATGTAGACAGAAAACCTAGAAAAGGTAGGTATGGTATGAATGTGTGTGTCACGTGAGTGCACGTGACCCGTGACATGTGTGTTCCAGGTATGCATGGGGCATCCTTGCTCTGTGAGGCACTGGCCTTGAGCAGGGCCCGGCAATGGCGTGAAGTGACATTGAAGTTTGAAACAGCTGCCGGTGGGAAAATGAGCACAGCCAAAAATGAGCGCCAGGACCCCTGCACGTGCTTCGGGGCTCCCTCTTGCAGGAGGCTCTGGGGATCCTCCTGCTGGGCTCCCCGGCTCTGGGAAGCGCAGAGCGGTAGCAGTTGCTCACTGAGCCGGGTTCGGAGGCGCCACAGTAGAGAGGACGGCGGAGGGGACAGCCGACAGCCCGCCATGTGCCTGGCGGAAGCCATGGCGGCGGCTGTACTTCAGGCTCGGGTTTGTGGAGCCGGGTTGTTGATCTCAGCGCTTCCTGCCACAGCGGAAGTGCACAGGTCGGGGGCAGCGGCTGTGAATGTTTTTGCAGAGTTGGGGAGGGGCAGACCCCAGGGGTGAGGCTGTTCCTGGCGCGGGGCCGCTCGCTGGTAGGTGTCCAGTACAGAGCTGTGTGGCCCAGAGGGAACCTACGAGAGCGACAGCCTGATTTCCAGCACCCTCGGAGCGGGGCTTCCAGGGCAGGGCTGGGGCGGACATGTCTGTCCGCCCTGCTGCCCTCTTCCCTGCTGCCGTTATCCGGCCTCTCCCCCTGCAGCCCCAGTACTTCCCACGGCCTCCCGGTGCCATTGTTCGGTTTTCTCCGGACCCAGGCTGGCCTCCACCCTCCCTCAGACCAGAAAAACGGCATGGTGGCGGCAGACTGTGGGGAAGGGACAATTCTGGGGTTGAGGAGAAGAATTAGATTTCAAATGCGGCTGATCAGAGCAGCCTCAAGGGAGGAAGCCAAGGTTTAGGAAGAAATGGGGATGTCCCCAAGGTTACATGGAGAAGTGGTAGAATAATAATGGCCACCACAGCTCTCTGCTGTGGCCAGGGAGTGCAGTGGAGGATGGCCCAGGTGCTTGGGCCCTGCACCCCATGGGAGACCAGGAAAAGCACCTGGCTCCTGGCTCCTGCCATCGGATCAGCGCGGTGCGCCGGCCGCAGCGCGCCGGCCGCGGCGGCCATTGGAGGGTGAACCAACGGCAAAGGAAGACCTTTCTCTCTGTCTCTCTCTCTCACTGTCCACTCTGCCTGTTAAAAAATAAAAATAAAAAATATAATGGCCACCAGAATCACGGCTCCAGCAGTGTCTACTATATGGGTATACATGGGATACTGGAGTAATGTAAAAAATATTAACTAGTGTTTCTGCCAACATTCTTTAATGTATTTATTTATTTGAAAAGTAAGAGTTACAGAGAGAGGGAGAGATCTTATTATCCACCGGTTCACTCCCCAAATGGCTGCCACAGCTGGAGCTGGGCCAGGCTGGAGCCAGGAGCCTGGAATTCCATCCAAGTCTCCCACGAGGGTGCAGGGGCCCAAGCACTTGGGCTATCTTCTGCTGCTTTCCCAGGCACATTAGAAGGGAGCTGGATTGGAAGTGGAACAGCCGGGACTCGAACCGGCGCGCATATGGGATAGCAACATCACAGGCAGTGGCTTAACCCACTGTACCACAACACTGCCCCTCCCCACCACCCCATATTTTCCTGTGTTCCTTAGCTCCACCCCCACTTCCCTCCGCTGGTGTGCTCTGAGCATGCAGAGAGGATGTGAGCAGTTGCATGGCTCCTGGGGTTCCTGGGGGGGACCCAGTGGGGCTGCTGCAGGCTGAACCCCAGGAGCCTGGGTGGGAAGCCTGGGCTGCACCGCTCAGCTTTGGTCAGCTCAGGGAAGAGGCTGGAATTCTTGGACTCTGAGGTGCAGAAGCCAGAAGGAAGGTCTTCTAAAAGAGAAAGTAGTCATTGAAATGGAAATGTGGTGGAGTGAACAGGCTTGAGACAGGAGAGCTGAGAATCCATCCCAAATGCAACTCAAAGAAGTGAATCAGTAGGAACTAGGACAGTTGTTTGTTTGAGGGTATGAAAAACGGAATGGGCGTTCACCCTGTGCCAGGTCAAGCTCCAGAAGAGGGAAGGTCTCCTTCTCTGTGGATCGGGACCCTCTGAGGGGCAAGTCCGCCTGCTGAGCCTGATGTTGGGGAACAGCTGCCAGACAGTGCCCGCTCACAGCACTCCGGGACCCTGGCCCCTCCGGTCCTCTGCCCTTGAAGTTTCACTCGCTTTATTTTTAGATTTCTTCCCATTTTTGTCTGTTCTTTTTCTTTTCTTAAATATCTACGTATTTATTTACAAGGCAGAGTTATGGAGAGAAAGCGGGGGCGGGGGGGGGGGTTCTTCCATCCGCTGGCTCATCCCCCATATGGCTGCATCGGGCCGGAGCTAGGCCAGGCCAAAGAATTCCATCCCGGTCTCCCTCATGGGTGGCAGAGCTTAAGCACTTGGGCCATCTTCTGCTGCCTTCCCAGGTGCATTGCAGGGAGCTGGGTTAGAAGTGAGGCATCTGGGACTCAAACCGGAGCTCATATGGATGCTGGTGTTACAGGTGGTGGCTTAACCTGCTGCGCCACAGCGCCGGCCTCTGCTCTTTTCTTTTTCGTCACATATTCATGAGGAACTACAAAGCAATGGCTCTTGCTTAATTCTGCTTAGGATGCCACAGGGAATTTTATGAACAGCCGAAATGTACTGCTCACAGTTCTGGAAGCTGGGAGCTCCAAGATGGAGGCGGTGTCTGCCGAGGGCTTGCTCTCTGCCCCAGAGATGCACCTGCTTGCTTCGTCCGTGGGCCTCTTCCACAGGGGCTCTCATCCTGGATGTCAGGGCTCTGCTCCACAAAAGCCCCACCTCTGAATGCTGCCACCTGTGGGTGTAGGCTCCCATGTATAAATTCAGGCTGTCCCCAGAGAACCTCGGCTGGAGTGAAGTTAGGAAGCTGCCCCACCCACCCTCCACCCCCAAAAGCTTCCACGCCGCTCTCTCCAAGGTTTACTCCTGGGAATGCTGCTTGGTGGTGATGTGTCCCATGAAAAAGCACTCCGTGGTCCTAGCTGGGAAACACAGAACTCCCCCTAGAGTGCGCTGGGTCTCTCCAGGACCCCTTGGAGACTCCTGTTGACCTTGAGCGCTGGGAGTGTCTCCCGGGGCAGCAGATGCACTGAGTTCTGGCACGCTGGCTGTGACATCCAGGTGGCCTCCGCAGGCTGGTGCTGTGCAGAAGGCATTGGGGGAGTCCTAGTGACGACTGTGGTTTCTCCCCACCTCGCAGAGCTCCACACCAAGACAGGAGGAGGCAGGAGCACGAGGGATTACACACAGCACTCTTCCGAGCCCTGCCTCAGGGTTCAGTCAGTCCCGTGGGAAGCCAGCCATGGCCAGGCCCTCTTTCTTCCTGTCTCTATTGCAGACAGACGTGGCCTGGCCCAGCACGGAGAGGGGAGCCCAGGTCCCAGGGGAGTTCTGCCTCACATATCTCTGTCTGGGGCTGAGCCAGCCCTTTGACCCTGGCCCAGAGAAGCCTGGTTCCCACCTGGAGGCCCCCTTCTTGGTGGGCTGTGCGGCTGCCCAGGCCTCCTCTTACCCGCAAGAAGAACTCCTGGAAGCTCAGTGCTCCGGGGGCAGTGAGGCAGGATGTCTCCCCACACCTTGCGGGAGTAGCCCTGCCGCCAGCCCTCCACCTCCAAGGGCTCTCTGTCCTGCAGCCCACCAGGCCTGCCTCCCCCACCTCAGGCTGCAGGAGCCGCGCTGGGGAGGAGGGGCAGGCTCCCTGCAGCTCTCCCAGGGACCACGTCTGGGCCTGGCCTTGTCTGGCCACCCCTGGTGCCAGCTTTCCTTTCTTTCCTACCCTGAGCCAGCAGCAAGGGGCTGGGATGCCACAGGGACCCAGGCAGCTCCATGTCTGGGGATCCCGGGGGTCGCAGTTCTCGAGCATCAGTATAATATTTTTAGCTGCGCTCCAGCTGGGATGAGGAGCGCCTTCCTGGGATACTTGGTTAAGCTCCGAGAACCCTCACTTGTGAGCAAGTGTGCTCCACGCGGCTGTGGCCCCCTAACTCTGCTCCCTTTGGCTCAGGTCCCCCATCTCTCCGTCTCCATCTCTGCCGCCCCGACCCTGCCTTGCCACGGTGGGGCTGCTGGTCCCAGGAGAAGGAGGCAAGGCTGGAGACTCCCCAGCTGGCCCGCCCTTTTGGACCCTCGTTCTTTCTGTCCTCGGTGACTCTGTTTCTATGGCTACAGCCGATGCCCCGGCCATCCTTCCTGGGGGGAAGTTGGACAGGAATTTCTGTGCTTTCAAAAGTCAGCATTGTCTTAGGGGCACCAGCAAAAACTCCAATCGTTTTGCCTGAGAGTGGACGTGGCTTAGGGGGACGGGAGGGCCTAGAGGGGGCAGGAAGTGCCTGGGAGTTCTGCGTCTTCCTCCCACTGGGGGCTCCCTGTGGCCATGGCCATGTCTCTGGGCCGGACCACCTAGAGGGCCAGGGCCCTGCCTCTGCCATCTGACTGCCGCACCCCCGAGGCCTGAGCAGGCCCTGAGAACTCAAGGCAGTTACAGATTTTTGCAGTTCCTGTCTTTGGTCCTGCCCAAGCCACCCCATCCTGCTTCCCCAAACCCCCCTGCGACCCTCAGGCCTGTGGAGATCTGAAAATTCTACCCCCAGCCCTGACCCCAGCCCTCTGACCCCATCAGCCTGGCTCCCCTGCTCAGCTACGCCCCACCCCGGCCTGGTTACTTGCAAATGTCCTCCCCACCCCATGTGCTTCTGAGTCTGCGCCCCCTCCCTGCCTTGGCTGAGCCATTGCCTGGGCCTGTGGAGCCCTTCACACCTCTCCTCTCACCAGCTTTTCCTCCGCCTCCGCCTCCCGGCAGCCTGCCCTGCCTGCCCTGCCCCCTGCCTGCCTCCCTCTCTCCATCCCTCTCCCTTGTGCCCTTCAGGGCAGTGCACCAGTCACTTAGTGGGGACTCTAACACCTCCGTGCCCAGCCCCGCGTGGAGGACACACGCTGGGGACGGCAGCATGATGGATGAGGCTGCAGGTGGCTTTGTTGCCCGCTGGGGCTACAGCGAGGAGACCTCCCCTCGGAGAAGCCTGATATTTTCCAGGAATTTCCTGAGGGAGGGGACCCAGGCCGCTGGAATGAGAGCCAGCTGTGGGGCTGAGGCTGGGCGGGGGAGGGGGCTCGGGCTTCCCTGCTGAGTCAGCGAGCATGCCTGGGTAGTGTACAGGCTGAGTCAGGGCAGGGGGCCGCGTGGGGGCTCTCAGTCTGCAGGTGGGCCAGGGGAAGTGAATGTGGCTGAGACCCCTTCTCCCCACCAGCCCCACCCCACCCCCCTCCACCTGGAGCTTGCGTAAGGGACCGCTGGGGATGGATGCAAGATGGCAAATGGGAAGAAGCCTCTGGCAGGCGCTGGGCTCCTGGAGGCAGAGGTGGGCCCGCTGCAGGGAGTTGGCTTGGGCGGCCCCAGAGCTCCTGCATCTCAGCCCCAGCTGCCGGCTCCTCCTTCCTGCTCTCATCCCGTCCCTTTCTGAACCAGTCTGGCTGAACTGCAAAGCGTATCTGGTGTTTGGGCCCCTTCTGCTACGGACCTGCTGGGCCAGGCAGGCTGTGCTTTCTCCTGAACCGGAAATCCTCGCTCGGACCAGACGGCCTGGCTTCTCCCAGCCATGAGTGGAGGTGTGGCCAGAGAGCCTGGGGCAGGGTCAGGGGGGTGAGGCCTGGAGGACAAGGTCGAGCCCCTGCCAGCCTGGGAGGGGTGCCCAAGAGCTGCCCTTTGGGGGCCACTGCAAGGGGCCCTGGTTGGAGATGGGGTTGGGGTAGGAGCAGCA
Source organism: Oryctolagus cuniculus (assembly GCF_964237555.1). Lineage (NCBI taxonomy): Eukaryota > Metazoa > Chordata > Mammalia > Lagomorpha > Leporidae > Oryctolagus > Oryctolagus cuniculus. The sequence continues at coordinate 159,661,711 of NC_091433.1, forward strand.
GGGAGTTGGAGGCAGGGTATGTAGTCTCACGGGGGCACACGCATGCGCGCGCACACACACAGTCCTTTTCTGTCCGTATCCCTCAGCATTGAGCCTGGCACCCTATGGAAAAGTGAGTCCTGATGCCAGCCTTGTAGGGCCCTTGTCCTGCTCACAGTGCTGGGTGGGAGCATCCCCTTGGGCAGTGGGGCCGTTCGCAGACATCTGTAGCAGTTACCTCGCCGCGGAGGGCAGGCGGAGCCTTGCCATATCGGGCTCCCCTGGCCTACCCCTCACCCCTGCGTCTTTCAAAGAGCCCCTGGGTGCTACGCCTCTTGCTCTAGGTCAAGGCTGAAAGCCCCAGGAGGCCCTATCAGCAGGGTACACTTCAAACATCCCCAACAGGGACATGCAACCTGCAAAGGGATTTGCTGGGATTGTGATAGCTTGCGAAGGCATACAAAAGGAATCCTAAGGATTTGCTTTTCTTGATGAGAGTGGCCAAAGTGACATCAGATATGGCCAGCAGGGTCCTGGGCCAGCCAGTGTGTGCCTGTGCAGGCCGGGCGAGCGAGTGCTGGGCGTCCCTGCCAGAACGGTGTCTTTGAGCTGCTGCCCCACTGTCAGGCGAGACCAGTTTGCCTGCTAGCCCCCCCAAACTTAGGTTACTTGAGGAAGCAGCCCTGTCCCCTCACCTGTTTCTCACGAGCGGACGAGAAACGGGGGGCAGAGAGAGCACCTCTCGCCAGAGGCCCCAGAGCACAGTCGTCCTGCCAGCCTCAGCCGAGGGGTGAGAAACCTACAGCTGAAGCTTCCTGGGTGCCAGTCTGGGAGGCAGGGCTCGGGAGGCCCCGGCGGGCCGAGGATGGGAGAGGGGGCTCTGCTCCCTCTGCGCACTCTCCCCGTGGGTCACTGCCCCCCACTGCTCCCCAAACATGGCTAGAAATCCAGTCTTTGGCTTCTCTTAGCAGAGCACACTAAAAATCCAGGACGACCACACCTAGGGGCATTAATAATCCTGAAGGGAAGAAGACCCAGCACCCAGAAGATGTAGAAAACCAACGAGGCTTCCGCAAGCTGGGGAGTCCGCTTGGACCGCAGCCAGGCTCCCTCCAGTGTCTGCCAGGTTGTGTCCCACCAGGCTCCGGATAAAAAAGTACCCCAGTGCACCCCCAGCCAGGGCACTTGTCTGCATGCACTCACATCTTGCACACATGAGAGATTCCCAGGACCTGAGAAGCCCCCAGACTCGAAGAGTGGCAGGCTCTGCTTGTAGCCCCCAAGGCGTCTTCACATCACTCTACCACATCTGCCCCGATGGAGACACTCTGAGTTACCAGTGATTGACTTCGCTATTGAAAAACCAGCCATGGGAGCAGGTGTTCAGCCTAGTGGGAAATACGCCTGCATCCCACATTAGAGTGCCAGGGTTCAGTTCGCAGCTCCAGCTCCTGACTCCAGCTTCCTGCTAACGTAGACCCTGCTTGGGAGAGATTGAGCTCCCACTCCCAGCTTCAGATCTGCCCAGCCACTGTCATTGTGAGTCCTCTCTGTCTGTTGCCCTTCCTCTCTCTGATCCTAGATGGTGAAGATGATGATGATAACAACAATAACAGTAAAACCAACAGCACTTAAAAAACATGAGTCTAAGCCTATTGTAAAAAATATGAAAAACCTAGAAAAGTGCCAAGAATAAAATACCTTGTAATCTTGCTAGATAGGCATAACCATTATTATCACACACACATTTAAATAAAATATTGTGCATGTGTGCACATACAAATGCATATGTCTATATAAAACATTGACTTTTTTCCATATAAATTACATCATAAGAATTTTCCTGGGTAATTAAAGTATTCTTTGAAAATATACTTTTATTAAATTTTTTATGTTTAAATTTGTATTTATTCAAAAGCAGAGAGACAGAGATAAAGAGAGACATCCCATCTGCTGGTTCACTCCCCAAATGCCCACCACAAATGCCCACCACAGCAAGGACTGGGCTAGTTCAAAGTCAGGATCTTAGAACTCAGTTCAGCTGTCCCAGGTGGGTGGCAGGGACCCAAGTACTTGTGCCATCACCTGCTGCTTCCCAGGGTACATTTTTGCAGGAATCTGGAATTGACAGCAAAGCTGGGATTTGAACCCAAGAATTTTGATTAGGGATATTGACTCTTAAAAAAAAAAAGATGTATTTATTTATTTGAAAGTCAAAGTTACAGAGAAGGGGGAAGAGACAAAGAGAGATCTTCCATTTGCTGGTTCATTCTCCAAATGGTTGCAATGGACAGGGTTAGGCCAGACCAAAAACTAGGAGCCAGGAGCTTCCTCCTGGTCTCCCATGTGGGTAGCAGGGGCACAAGCACTTGGGCTATCTTCCATTGCTTTCCCAGGCCATTAGCAGGGAGCTGGATCAGAAGCAGAGCAGTAGGGACATGAACCAGCACCAATATAGGATGCTGGCATCCCAGGTTGCAGCTTTACCTGCTTCTCTGCAATGCCACTACCCTCTTTCTGGAAAAAAAAAAAGATTTATTTATTTATTTGAAATTCAGAGTTACAGAGAGAGAGGGAGACACACACACACACATACAGAGAGAGAGAGAGAGAGAGAGAGCTTCCATCCACTGGTCATTCCTTAAATGGCCACAACAGCTAGGACTGGGTCAGGCAAGAGGAATCCAAGAGCTTCCTCAGGGTCTCTCATGTGGGTGACAGGGACACAAGGACTTGGACCATCTTCTGTTGCCTTCCCTGGTGCATTAGCAGGGAGCTGGATTGGAAGTGGAGCAGCCAAAGACATAAACTGGTGCCCATACGGGGTGTCAGCATTGCAGACAGTGGCTTAACCCGCTGTGCCACAATGCTGGCTCCTGGGTGTGGACATCTTAACCACTATACCAAATACACACCCTCAAGTAGGCTCTTAACCTCTGCACCAAAAAGCCACCCCTGTAAATACCATTTTAAATGGCTTTATAGTAGTATCCCATTGTATGGCACTTTAATTATTAAACCAGTCTCCTATTGTTAGGCAGGCAGGCTGTTTCCAGTGTGTTTGCTATTGTAAATAACAATTTAATAAGCACTCTCACATATGCATCTTTGCAAACAGCTCTGATTATTTGTTCAGTTAAAGTCTTCAAAGTGGAATTACCAAGGAAGGCATGTGAGTGCCTTCAGAGTTCCCGGTGTCTGGAATTAATGTATACTAATTATTTTGTGTTAACTTGGGGGTGAGAGTTTGGCTCAGTGGTTAAGACACTACTTGAGGTGTCTGGGTTCAAGTTCCAGCTCTGTTTCCCATTCCAGTTAGGAGGCAGCAGGTAGTGACTTAAGTAACTGGGTCCCTGCCACCTACATGGGAGACCTGGATTGAGCTCCAGGCTCCTGGCTCCCACCTGGCCCAGATCCCACTGTTGGGACAGAATTTGGGGAGTGAACCAGTGGATGAAAGATCTCTGTCTCTGTCTTTCTTTAATATCTCTCTTGTGTGATTTTCACACAAATGGATAATAATTTTTACAAAATTGTATTAATGTGAACCATACAGACAGGATCCATTCAGTGCCTCATCACTCAGAACATGCAATTCTGTCCCACAAGCCCCCCAAAGCCTGTGGGGCTGCCCCTGGCTGTACCTGGACCCCTGGCTACCACACGGCAGCTGCCCGCAGCTTCCCAGAAATGTCCCGGGAATTGGGGAGCCGTGAGGAGCTGAGCAGAGGGAGCTCAGGGTGGGGTCATCACTGGGGGCCCCAAGGCCACTCAGTGGGGGGGATTTCCTTTCAACTGATCCTTATGGCCCCCTGGGAATGTGACAAAGCCGGGGCCCCCACTCCCCCCACCCCCAGATGGGGAGTCTGAGGCCCTGAGCAAGGCCAGCAGAGACCAAGTGAGAGTTGGGACTCAGGAATGGGGCTCCCCAACTCTCCCCACACCCAACATTGCCAACCACTCCACCGGGGGAAGGGGTGCAGGCCCCCAGGGAGGCAGCCAGGGCTCACCCCCCGTCTGTTTTCAGCAGAGATTTGTTGAGCACCTGCTATGTTCCAGACATGGTGACACAGCTGTGAGCCAGAGAAGAGGCCAGTCTCCTGCCCTCCATGTTCTCATGGGGGAAACAGAGAGGAAGCCCCGAACCAAGTCGAACAGTGTTCAAAGCTACGAGAAAAACCGAGCAGGGTCAAGGGGATGGGTGAGTCCCAAGCAGGGTCGTGGTGGGGTGGGTACCTCTCGGATGGGGTCGATCTCGCTAGGCTGAGATCTGAGCCAAGGCCCGAACGAGTTGGATGAATGAGAGCCGTGGGTATCTGGAGCCCACGGGACAAAGCCAGGGCCGAGGTCCCGAGGCTGGTACAAGTGGCGTGTCAAGTAGAAGCCAGGAGGCCGGGGGGCTGCAGGAGGGTGAGGGAGCGGAGAGCACAGGGAGTGGGGTCCCGGGCTAGCCGTGGTCCCAGCCAGATGAGGGGCTACTGTGTGTGAGCGCCTACAGGCCCAGGCACCCCCCAGGGCACAAGTCTTTAAGGGGGCTGGACCCTGCTGTGATGGCCTGGCCTAGGCCAGAGAATGGCAGAGGACAGCCTCTGCAGCTCTGATGCCCTGGTCGCAAAAACTCTGAGGAGGGAGGCAAGTTCAAGACCTGGATCCCACTGTGCCAGGGGGTGAGGGTCCAAGTTGACTAGGCCAAAGGCCTACTTCAAAAGGGTTCACAACCCCGTGGGGCCAACAGATGGGCACAGGTAGCCAGCCCATGGCGTGACCGAGAGAGAGAAGACTTCCTGGAGGAGGTGATGTTTGCATGGGGCATTGAGGGATGAATAGGTGAAATGGGTCCCGACGGACAGGAAAGCAGGAGATGTGCTTTGGTTAGAAACACCTGCTCGTTGGGGAAGGGAAGGGGGTGCCCTCCAGAGCTGGAAGTTGAGTGTGCAGCCCAGGCCTTGACTGGGAGTTACTCCTGGGGCACAAGAGAGGGGGAGAGCGAGAAGAGAAAGGGTGCAGAAGAGAACTCTGGGTCACACGAACATGTGGAAGAAGCAAGTGATGGGGAAAAGATCAGACAGCCAGGAGGTCAAGAGAGAGGCCTGCGAAGGGCCCCTGGTGGGCGAGAGCTGGTCCCTGGAGGCTGCGGCCGGGGCCTGGGTGGCAGAGGCAGAGGTCTCGGGGCTGCGGCTCAAACCACCACCAACTGATGCTTCAAGCAGCACGCGCCGTCCTCTGACAGTCCTGGGGGTCAGAAGGCCAAAGCCAGCATCCCCCGGCTGACACCAGGTGTCTGGGGGCTGGCCGCTGCTGCAGCTTCCACAGAAGCTCTCCTGGCCACCCCCCCAGCTACCCCTGCCGGCTTACCAGAGCATGGCCCCCACTCGGCTGCCTTCATCTCGGCACTGTGTCTGAGTCCCTTTCCTCCTATGCCCTCTTCTAGGGCACCCCTGTGTGCGTCAGGCCCACCCAGATAACCCCAAGGGATCTCCCCATCTCAGGATCCTGAATTTCACTGCCGCTGAGACAGGAACTCCTGGGGGTGGGAGCGGGCGGGGGGCGTGACTCAACTTGCCTCCTGGTCCCGCAGGTGGCCCTCGCTCAAGGTGTCAGGGAAAGAGAGGGAAGGCAGGTGGGATGGAGATGGCCGAGCAGGTCAACGTGGCTTTCAGGATTTGTCTTCCTGAGCCTGTTACGCTCCTGCCCCTCCTCCTTGGCCCCCAAACCCAGGCGGAAAATTAGAAACAGAATCTGTGTTGTCACTTGCATGTGCTGCTGTTTCCGGGACCCCAGCCACCCCAGGCCCTTCCAGGCCGGCTGAGCTACGAATCAACATTTCTCACCCACAAAGAAGAGCCGCCCCGAGCCACCCAGAGCCGCGGGCTGGTGCCCTGGAGTGGGCGAGGAAGCCGTATGTGTAGATTGAACACTCAGGATGGGTTGTGTGCCTTTTTGTTTTACTTGTCTCTCCTCTTTCTCTTCCCTTCAGTAAACTGGTTTTCAACTTTGTTTTTCAGTGAAAACCATTTCCTGCTCGCTGTGGACCAGGTCCAGAGGCTGCGCCCGAGGCTCCCACGCCAACCGTCCAGTGTCCTTGGCCGAGGGCAGGGATCTCGCCGCCTTTCCCCCTTCCTCAGCCAAACCCTCGAACTCCCGCAGCCGAATCGCCGGAGGCCAGGAAAGACCCTCGCCTGTCCCTTGCAGCAAGAGTGACAGACGTGGGCAGAGGCCATGTTCGTCCCCACAGACAGCCTCGCTTCCCTGCTCCACTTGCCTTTCCCCAGGGCAGCTGCGGACCGGGCCTGCATGGGAGCCAGCCCCCACTACCCACCAGAACCAGCAGCCCCCAGAGAGCTGACAGGGACCTGCAGGAGCGGGCGCTTCGTGGTGCCCGGCAAAAGCCTCCTGGGCAGAGGACACAAACATACTGAGGACAGAAAACAGCTGTTGGCCCAGGATGGCAGGGTCTGGGGTGGGGTGGCGGGTACGTGTCCCTGGCCCGCGGGAGTCCCTTCTCTGGTGGGAGCCGCGCCTCCCGCCAGTTGCCACCTGGTCAGCTCGGGAGATGTGGAGAATGCATTTCACAGTGATTTCCACTGGGCCGTGGCACCGAGACAGCTGCGGGGGGGGGGGGGGGCACAGCTGGTGCCGCCCTCAGCCCGCCACTGAGTGTCTCTGGAGTGATGCCTCCGCCCCATGGCGGGTCTCAGGGTCTCACTTGCTGTGGCTCCAGGGGCCACGGGAAGGTGTCTTTAAGCTGAACCCCCATTTTCAAGGGCAAGACTTGGCTTTTATTAAAAATAAAGTCCCATCATCATTTACTCCAGTGGCTCCCAAATCAGGCTAACCAGCAGGATCTTCCAGGATGTTTATTAGAAAATAAAGATAAATCAAGAGTTTCAGACCCCATCAGTCAGATCTCTTAGGGTCAGCCCAGGCTGGGGTCCAATTGCTTTCCTGAGTCCAGGAGGTTGAGCCCATCGAGTGAGACGGGGAGGGCGGAGTGGTGAGGGTGGAGGTGAGGGGAGTCATGTTTGCAGACCGGCTCATCAGAGAGGAATCGTAGCTGCCCACATGTCCTCGCGCTCAGCTTCAAGACAAACCTGTGTGCTGTGTCTGATTATTGTCCCTGTTTTGATGATGAAGAAACGACCACACACACACACACACACAGCCGGGAAGAGGCCGCGCCAGCACTCAGACCCAGATCTGTCTCTCAACTGCTCGGCCATGGAAGGGATAATCTGAAACCTCGGTGTCACCTTGGAGTCAGGCCACCGAGTGACATCACACAGCTGCTTTCTGGACGCGCGTCTCTGGTGGCTCTCTCTGTGTCAGGGGCTCAGCTGGCCCTGGCTCAAGTCCCTCCACAGCAGTTCACCATGCACCTGGGGACACAGACGTGACCAGGACACGGCCCTCATCAAGGCGACCGGTGCATGGCAAAGGCACCGGGCTGGCATCGGAGAGGGACTCGTGGTCTCAGAGCTCTGACAGGGAACACAGTGTCCTTCCCGAGCAGGGGGCCTGGGCTGCCTGAGGTCTGGGCACCTGGCCAGACAGACGCGCTGGCACCCCCACGCCAGCTCCCAGCCCTGCGGATGCCTCTGTCTGCCCGACGACACTGGTGGCCGCGCCTCGTGCCCCTCTGCTTCCTGTCGACAGCCAGCACCGTGTCCGGCACACGCAGGTGCTCAGTGAGGCAGCTGTACGCCCATTGAAAGGCCCAGGCACTGGGCTGAAAGGTTAGGGATTCGCAGTGAGCCTCCATCTCCATGGAGCGTACAGCCTCACTGGGGAGGAAGACAGGAAACATAATTAATCCATTACCATTGTGGTGAAAGCTGGAAGGAAAAACAATAAGGTGGTTTAGGAGTGGTGTGTGTGTGTGTGTGCGTGTGTGTGTGTGTGTCTCACCGAGGGATCAATGAAAACTTTTCCTCATCAAAGAACATTTACGGGGACCGGTGCTGTGGCGTTGCGGGTAAAACTGCCGCCTGCAGTGCCGGCATCCCATATGGGCGCTGGTTTGAGTCCTGGCTCCTCTACTTCTGATCCAGCTCTCTGCTATGGCCTGGGAAAGCAGTGGAAGATGGACCATGTGGGAGAACCAGAAGAAGCTCCTGGCTCCTGGCTTCAGATCGGCGCAGTCCCGGCCATTGTGGCCATCTGGGGAGTGAACCAGCAGATGGAAGACTTCTCTCTCTCTCTCTCTCTGCCTCTGCCCCTCTGTAACTCTACCTTTCAAATAAATAAATAAATCTTGGGAAAAAAATAGGAGCAAGACTCAACAATTAGGGGAGAGATAAATAGATAGATAGATAGATAGATAGATCTATATAAAGAACATTTACTCTGAGATCAGAAGGATGAAGAGGAGACAGAAGGACATGGGCAGTGAGGAGAGAGTAGGGAAGGTGCCCCAGGCAGAGGGCGATGGGGACGCTTGGAGGCTGAGCCAATGGGGCATCCCCCAGGGCTGCCTCTGGCTCAGAGGTCTTGGTGACAGACCCACTGTCTTTGTACGGACACCAGGATTCTGCCCCCCACATTGCAGATGGGCAGTCGAGGACCCTGTCCTAGAGAAAGGCAGAGTTGAAGCCCTAAACTAAGATGGAGCTGGAGGGAGCTCTCCCCATGCTGTGGGCGCGCCTCGGGCACCGGATGCAGGGCAGACAGGGCCTCCCTTCGGATGACGAAGAGCCGCAGGTGGGTGACCCAGAGATGCGGCGCTGAGCAGAGAGCACTGGGCTCCAGCCCATTTTGCCAGAGGTCTAATGAGGCAAGAGGCCCAGGGTCTTCCAGCAGTGCTGGAGAGGCCGGGGGAGGCTGAACGTGTCCTAACCCCCAGGACTTCCAATGGTGATACCTTAACATGCAGGTGCAGGTCAGCGAAGGAGCCCATGCTGGGGACTGTCTAGGCAGGCCAGGTGTGATCAGATGGGGTCCTAGGAGAGGGTGCAGGACCGGTGGAAATGAGACATGATGCTGTGATGAAGGACCAGAGCCGGGAGCCATGCTCTGGGAGGGGCTGTGCACCCAGCGGTGCAGGCGGTGCCCTGGGCAAGGCCAGGGAAAGGACGGGAAAGCCTTCTCCTGGGGAAGCTGCAGGAGGGGCCAGCCCTGCCGACACCTGGAGTCAGCCCCGGAGGCTGGGTTTGGGCTTTGGAGAATGACTGTGTGCTGCCTCAAGCCACTCTCGGGGGGACCTGTTACAGCAGCCGGTGGGGACCAATACTTGCGCCCTGGGCGTGAAGACTGGCAAGGGCCGGCCTGCTCTGCACATGCCAGGAATCCCCAGCCCCGTGCCGGCTGGCGCCGCAGCGGTGGCCCACGGACCAGTGCTGGGTCGCGTGCGTGTGTGAGAGAGAAAGGAAGAACACGTCTCCCTCACACGTCAGGGCTGCTCCGGGTGGGCCATCTTCCCAGGCTTGTCAACATTTTTCTCTCCAGGAAAACAGAACACAGTCTGCACCGAGAAAGTCAGCATTTCACACGCGCACACATGGATGGACTTTGTGGTCCCAGACAGACATGCACGCCACACTGGCTCCCGGCGCCTTCGGTTTTCTCAGAATAGGGAGTGAGGCTGGGGGGACCGAGGGAACTGCCCACAGCCGCATGGTGACATCTGTTTCCCCACAGCTCTCCCGGCCCCTATGGCCCTGAAATCTCAGGGAAGATTTGACACACGTCTCAACAGTGGGCAGCAGCTGGACTTTCCAGCCCCATTCCAGATGTGGGGCTGGCTGGCAGGGAGTTTGGCTTTGGAAAGCATCGGGGAGGCCAAGCGCCCCCTGAGACCCTTAGCGCTGCCTGCCCTGCCATGCACGTGTCTCCCTCCTCAGGGTCCTGGGTCTGGGCTTTCAGCGGGAGCTACAGAGTGCCTGTGCATGGGATTTGCACATGCGTGGCAAAGGCTGAGGGGACCAGGGAGCTGGCAGGCGGGAGCCCCACGGAGAACAAGAGGCCCGTGGGGCTGGGAGAGGGGCCAGGGCAGGAATTCAGAGGGGAAATGGACAAGGTGAGCTGGCGAGGGGTGCATGGGTGAGCGGACCTGGCCTCAGACGGAGCCAGGTTTGGATATGGGGCAGGCTAGGAGGTGCTGAGGGAGACGCAGGGGGCCCAGGTGAGGCAGCAGTGCTGTAACAGCAGGTGCCCAGCCTGGAGCCACTGGGAGGCCTGGTGCGTGGTGCCCATGGCTGCTCAAGCCCCAGACAGGACTGCTTGGCATCACAGGACAGGAGTGAGGGTCCCTCTGGGTGCCTCAGTAAGCAGCAGGAGGACCGAGAACGCCACTCGCTCTTGCTGGCCTGTGACTGCCCTTTTTGGTGGACAGAATGATGGCTCCCCAGAGAGGCCCACGCCCTGTCTCCCAGAACCTGTGAATGTGTGACCTGACAGGCAAAAGGACTCTGTGGACGAGATTATGTGTCGAATCTCGAGATGAGGGGATTATCCTGGATTATCGGGAGCAGCAAGTCATCACCGGAGTCCTCACGAGAGGGTCGGCGGCAGTGAACAGGGCGGCTTGAAGACGCCACGTGCAGCTGGCTCGGAGGGTGCAGGAAGGGGCCGCGTGCCCAGGAGTGCAGGCAGCCACTGGATGGGAGCTGGAAAAGCCAAGGAAACAGCTTCTCCCCTGCAGCCCAGGAGGAGCCCAGCCCTGACGATGCCTTGGTGTTAACCCAGTGAGGCTGATTTTGGACTTGTGGCTTCCAGAGCTGCATCATAACAAATGTGCATTGTGTTAAGCCAGTACGTTTGTGGTGCTCCGTTATTGTTGAAATAGGAAAGTGACACAGCTTCCCATCACATGCTGGGCTCCAGACTCTGGCCCGGTGCTCCATACAAGGGTTTTCAACACAACACAGGGGCCCATTGCCCCAGCTCTGGCTGAGCACTGTGCAGACCCTGGCAGGGGGGCCAGAGGAGCTGCTGCCGCCAGCCAGGCTCCTGGCCAGGGTTGGTTCTCCCATGGCCGCCACCTTCTTTGCTCACGGGTGAGCCAGCCCTGGACATGTTGTCTCCCCGTGGGCCCCGCCCTGCCTCCCCCTCCCCGACCCCTCGCTCTCGGGCTCTGGTCTCCCTCCCAACCAGGGGGACAGGGTCTACAGACTGCAGAGGAGCGACTCCGAACAGACGGCGCTCTGGAAAGCCTTGTCTCTGGGCGCTCAGGTCAGCAGCACCTGCTGTCAGTGGGGTTTTAACAAACAGACTGGGGGACTGTGCTGGGCAGGGGGCAGGAGACGTCCAGGCTGGGTCAGCGTGTGTGGGCAAGGGACATCCCCGACCCCAAGAATGTTGATTTCAAAGCACACCCCCACGCAGCCCAGCGTCGCCAATCCAAGCAGTGGCATCTATTCACAAACTCTACAGGCACCCACACGCACACAAACACACAGGCCCACGAGCAGTGCATCTGCAAGGAGAAGTCAGATACCACCCAACACAAACAAGCAGCTGTGCACAGGCACCCACAGACACTTTACACGCCCACAAATGCAGACGCGGCCGCATGCATGCCCACAAACACTGACACACCCATGCGCGAATACAGGCCGCCCATGCATGTAGACACCTGGACACCTGGCAGCTGGGCAGCAGGCCCAGAACGGCCCGTGGCTGCCTCCCCCACCAGGAGCCCTCCTGTGCTCTGCTCTGCTCTGCTCTGGAGACCTCTGCTGGTGGAGCCAGGCAAGGGCTACCAGGCCCTCCCCTTGGCCGTGGCGCCCAGCCAGGCTGGACTGAGGCTGTGGACAGAAGGGGAATAGGAGAGCAGAGGGGCCCGCAGGCCAGTGCCCAGGTGCTCAGCACCGCAGCTGCCGCTTGGCCCCCGGAACTCTCTGGTCTTGGCTCCAGTGTGGAAGGAGATGTTTCTTCTCTAAAAACCTCCCTTGGGCTCCTTGCCAGGCCAAGCCTGCCCAGTGCTGCCAGTGGGCCCTGCTGGTGTGCCTGGTGCAGAGGAAAGGGCCCTGTGCTGGCCGCAGGAGCAAGGCTCTCCACTCTCCCGCACTCCAAGAGCTCACGCTGGTGCCCCCGTGCCTTGCCCGGCCTGGGCTGTCTCCCAGAGCTGCTGGGCACACAGCTTCCCTCCCAGCCACCCGCTGGGTCTCTGACATGGTGTGTTGCAGCTCCCTATCCCAGCTCCACCTCCTAGATGTCCTCCTGGGTCCCACCCTCCTGCTGCCAGTGGCTCCTTCGCATTCTCCTGCAGGAGGTAGACAAAGTGAAGAATATAGGTCTTGGGAATAAGACAGGTGAGCCTGAACTCCCATCTCGGCTCAAAGGTGGGACTTCCTCGTTCGCCACAGACCTCTCCGGGAGCTAAGCTAGCTGCCCTCAGCCCCAGTGGCACCAGGTGGGGTGGACATGGTGATAGTCTGAGGGCAGGGGATGAAATGAGACAATGTACGTGTGCCTAGCACCAGGCAGCTGCTCAGGGGCCATCTTTACCAGGTACCCCAGCATCATAGGAATGAGAGGGAGACAAAGAAAACTGCCCAGGACTCCCATAAGGGATGCTTGGAGGCTCTGTTCTGATGCGCTACTTGTGATGGGGTGTCAGGGGGCCGGGATTTGGAGTGCTTTGTTCCCCAGTGGGTCCCATGTTGGAAGGCCGGCCTCCATATGGTGATGGGAGAGGTGGTAGAACCTATGAGAGGTAGGGCCTGGGGCAGGTGATTAGGTCACTGGGGGATCTCCCTTGGAAGGAGTTAATGTGGTTCTCATGGAACCCTGCTTAGTTCTTGGGAGAGTGGGTTGTCGTAACCAAGACCATCCCTCCCTGGTCTCTGGCTTCCTGTCTCTCCACCTCCCAAGTTGTGTTGCAGCCAAAGGGGCCTCACCAGAAGCTGAACAGATGGAGGCACACAATCTTGGACTTTGAGCCTCCAAACCTGGGTGCTAAATAAACCTCTTGTCTTCATAAAGCCTCTAGCCCCAGGCATTCTATTATAGTGACAGAAGTCAGACTGATACGGCAGGGGTCCCGAGGAGCAGGCCAGCACGATGACAGGCAGTCCCTCAGAGTGGGAAGAGGCTATGCAAGGTCTGGTTTTATCGAACTGGGGTCGGGTCAGGGCTGCCCAGGGAGACGGGGAGCTGTCCGTAGGGGCCCTCCTACCTGTCCACTCTCTCACTCCTCCGGGCGGAACTCAGCTTGCACCACAAGTAGGGTTGATAGCAAAAGAATGTGACTTTTGCAGGACACAGAACTAACTATTAGGTTGCCAGGGCAACCCCCTTGTGTCTGTTGAGTCGATCCCTCCGGCTCGTGGCCCTACGGCCTCTCTCCAGCCCCTCCACTCAGCGCTTCGCTCTCTTCTTCCCCACCTGACCTTGACCTTGTGCCCACGGCTCACTTAGCCCCTCTCCTCCTGGGCATTGAGCGGGGGTCAGCACTTCCATTTCCTGGAAATCGCATGGTTGTCGCCTCTCAGCCAGCAGCAACAGCAAGGGCAAGGAGACACCACTTTGCCCTGGAAAGTGTCTCAGCATCCTTCCCCACTTCCCCGTGAGCTGTATTTCAGAACATTCCAGAAGGCCCAAGACTCAGTGTTATGAATGCGCTTCAGTTTTCCAGGTCGGGCCACAAATGCCCATTGAACAAAGCTCAGAGCTGGGCTGCCACACATGCACCAGGGAAATAATCCTGCTGATCTGAAGATTTATTTGTTTGAAAGGCAGAGTTGCAGAGACGGAAGGACAGACAGAGAGAGAGAGAGAGAGAGAGAGAGCTTCCACCCGCTGGTTTACTTCCCAAATGGCCCAAACAGCTGGGACTTGGCCAGGGCAAAACCAGGAGCCAGGAGCTTCCTCCAGGTCTCCCACATGGTGCAGGGGCCCAAGCACTTGGGCCATCTTCCACTGCTTTCCCAGGCCATAGCAGAGAGCTGGATCGGAAGAGGAACAGCCAGGACTCGAACCGACGCCCATATGGGATGCCGGAACTGCAGGTGGATGCTTAACCTGTAATTTGTGTTTTAAAGGCGGCCTGAGAGAGAATGAGCTGAAGTGAACTGATCGATCATGGTCGAAAGAGCCAAATCGAGAAAAGAGAGATGATGATGGCACATGGGTGACCCCGCCGCCCAGGCAGTTCCAAGGATGGCCACTAGGTGACACCACAGGCCCAGCACAGCTTGGTTGCTGCTGGCTGCAGGTGGAGGGGACCAGGAGCCTGAGGGCAGAGGGGTGCCAGGCAGTGGTTCTGATGGGGCTCCTTTCTGCATGCATGGGAGGAAGTTTGCCCCATGCACCTCTCCTGCCTTCCCCAGCCACCACCCCTGGCTCCCCTGAGGGGTTTGTGCAGGTGTGCAGGATGAGGGAGGGATGGGAAGGTGCCCAGAGAGCCAGGGGCCAGGGAGCGGAGGGTGAGGGAAGGGACAGGAAGGAGGGCTCAGGCAGGCCTTGGATAGAACCTTGATAGCGGAGGGGACAGGAAACAATGAGCCTTTATTCAGAGTCCGCCCCCACTCACAGGTCCTGGCAGAGGGAGACCCAGAGGCAAACCCAGGGGCCCCGCCCACCAGCTGGAGGCAGGTGATTCAGAGCTCAGGTTTGGGCTGATAAAGCCCCACCCCACCCGCTGAGAATGGGTCCTTTGTGAGGGTCACCCCTCCCCAGCCCTCTCCTCACAGCTGGGCTGGCTGGAACAGGCCCAGAGGAGGGCCTGACAGCAGAGAGCCCAGTAGCCTCTGCTTGCGGTGAGGTGCTGTTGGAGAACCTGGCGATGCCACAGGGCCCTTGCACGGCACAGCTGTGCAGGAGAACGAGACAGCAGGGCTGGAGCCCACGTGTTTTCTTCCAGGTTCCCAGCCTCAGCTGTGTCCCCTTGCAATCCACTCATTGCCCCAGGGAGGAAAAACCTACCGCTTCCAGTAAAGTCAGAACTCTGAATTGCAAATGGCCAAAACCCAGCTTGAACCAGTCAGCCGAGGACGGAGCAGGCCCCTGAGGTGAGGGCTGCTCACCAGCTGGCCAGATGATATTCTTTCATCTCTTCCCTTTGCATCTCTGAGACTGGCTGCACCTTTTGCTCTGTGGCTGAGCTTTGTATGTTCACCCGTCCCCCCCCCCCCCCCCCAACCAGGAGAAAGATCACAGCTGGTTCAGAGTTACATCCTCAGTCTCCCGGCCGAAAGGGAACTGCTCCATTGGCTACCACTCTGATTGTATCCTCTTGAGTCACGTGCTCAGCTCTGGACCAATCGCTGTGGCCAGGGCAGATGCATAATTTTCCCACATTGGGTCTCTCACTCATCCTGTGGCCAGGGTTCATGGGGCTCAGGGCAGACAAATGCAATACAATCCTTGTTGTGCCTTGTGGATCCCATGACAATCTCCCCCTTACTCTCATAGATCAAAAGGTGTTTTCTGGACACGTGCCTGCCTGGAATAAAAACCATGTTGCCCAGACTCCCTTGCAGCTAAGGATAACCGCGTGTTGAAGAGTTCTGGCCAATGGGATGGGACAGAAACACTGTGTGCAACCTCCAGATGGTGCCTTCACAAGGAGGCCATCCTCCTCTCTTGGTCCTCTTGCCCCTGCTTCATATGGGCGAGTCGTCTTAGACCAGACAGGTGAGGACAAAGCAATGGCAAGTGACTTAGGAGAAGCCGGAGTCCCTGAGACTGTTTGGGCCCTGTTTATCCCTGCTTATCCTACAAAAGAAGAGAAACCGCTGTCTTGTTTGAACCACTCATTGTGGGTGTCTGCTTTATTAGCCCCGTCTACTTTGCCTGCGGCGCCGGCACCCCGGGTTCTAGTCCCAGTCTGGGCGCCGGATTCTGTCCCGGTTGCCCCTCTTCCAGTCTCTCTACTGTGGCCCGGGAGTGCAGTGGAGGATGGCCCAAGTCCTTGAGCCCTGCACCCCATGGGAGACCAGGAGAAGCACCTGGCTCCTGGCTTCGCATCAGCGCGGTGCGCCGGCCACAGCGTGCAGGCTGCAGCAGCCATTGGAGGGTGAACCAACGCCAAAAAAGGAAGACCTTTCTCTCTGTCTCTCTCTCTCTCTCTCTCTCTCTCTCTCTCACACTGTCCACTCTGCCTGTCCAAAAAAAAATTTTTTTTAAATAAAATAAATAAAATTTAAAAAAATATTAGCCCAGTCTACATCCTGTGAAATAGAACCCCTGGGAAGCCACTTGGTATGATTAGAATATGACTTGTCCCCCAGACTCATGCAGGAGTTTAACCCACAGTCTTGTATGATATGAAGCTGGTGGAAACCTTATCTGATTGCCAAGTTTAGAAGCACGGCCTTTGGACAGTGGCTGGATTAAGTCACGAGGACAGAGCCCCCAGGAGCACGTCCCCATGGCTTTATAAGGGTGGAGAGACCACACAGACACAGACAGGCACGTGCCTTTGTCCGGTGGGAAGTTAAAAATTAGCCTGCGTGTGTGCGTGTGTGCATGTGTGTGTGTGTGTGTGTGTGTGTGAACGGCCTGAAGAAAAGCTCCCAGGAGAATTCCTCTCCTCAGGACCAAATGAGTTACCTGACCTAGTAACACGGGGCAATAAAACCTGCCCAGACGCCCTAGGGGAAGCCCCTCTTCTGCCTCCAGCAGACCTGGGGAGGAACTTGCTGATTTGCTCTCCACAAAACCTTTTATCCTAACGGAGAAGGGGGAGGGGATAAAGAGCCTCCCTTAAAAACCAGGCATCTAAACAAGGACTGCAGCTCAGCTCTCTGCTCTCTGCTGAGCCCGCCTGCCCAGCCCAGCCCAGGTGTCCTCCCTCCATTCAGTCGTGGAACCTTGCTCCCTCCCAGTCCGAGTGACTGGGCGTCCTCTCTGTCCCTTCCATTCTGACGGATGCCCTGTCCCCAATAGAGCCTTGTCGCTGTGCTCTCTGTCTCATGCCTGAATTCTTTCTTGGGTGAAGACAAGAACCTGGGGCTCTTCTCCAGTGGCACCTGCTGTCTCTTGCCACACGATGTTCTGCGTCACCTGGCGATTCTGCCGGATGCTGTGTTAGACCTCGCACCTCCAAACCATGAGCCAAGCCAGCCTGCCTCAGGTCTTCCCTTACAGTAATGAGAAGCTCAATACTATTCCTCCGCTGTGGGCTAAAACCTCTATCTCTTATATGGGAAACAATACAAATAGTGTTAGGTAGGAAGTCAGTTATGAGCTTATGTGTGTGTGACATAAAGGCCTAAAGAGAAGACATCTATGTCCAGCATATGCATCTGCATCTCAAAGTCATCCTGACAATGTTTCAGGGGCAGCCCGGTCTTCGAATCCTGCCCTGCCCCCTTCTACCTGATAACCTGCCAGGTGGAGGTCCCCGCCCTTTCTGCCTGACAAATCTTCCACAATCTCCCAGATGCAGCCCAGTATCTGCATTTCAAACACCCTGCTCAGAATCCCCATTCTCTAGGGGGTCCTGCTCACCCTTCCTCTGAACCCAGGATGGTACCAGCTAGGCTTCCTCCTGTCTGAAACCTTCAAGGGAAAACTCAGATAGGAACTTCTTAATATTTACAGCCATAAAATCCTTTGTTTCAGGAGGAAATGTGTGAAGACAAAGACCCATCTCCTTAAAAACCCCCAGCCTCAACTGAACTGCACGCTCAGCCCTCTGCCTCTCTGCTGAGCCGCCCGCCTGGTCTGGCCAGGTGTACTCCACTCAACCATGTAACCTCACTCCTTCCTCCCCCCTCCCCCAGTCGGAGCGACTGCACTCTTTCCCAGGTCCTGTCTGGAGAGGTGCCCATCCATCCTTACGGATGTCCCTTCCCTAATAAACCTTGCTATTTTACCTCCCACTACTCTCTGTCTCACACCTGAATTCTTTCTTGCGCGAAGACAAGACCCCTGCAATTTCTCCAGTAACACAGGGATCCCTTCCCACCCTCATTCCAAGCTTGCAAAATTGAGTGGAGCCCAACCAGGAAAGTCCAGAAGGAAACAAGGCCTGGGACCACAGCAATGCAGGCTGGAGCTGGGCTGGAGCTGGGCTGTACAGGCCGGGCTCTGTGCGGGCGGGGCTCTTCCTCTCTTTCTGTACGGATTGTATTCCAGAACAATGGTGGGCAGGCCCACGTCTCTCTTAGCCCTTCCTGGGTTCCCAAGGAACCCTTCACTCCTTCTTCCTCCTCTCCATGTCTCCTCCCTTAGGTGGGGGCTCTCCGGAGCCAAAGCAGCGTCTCTCCCCTCGGATAGGGCTCCGAAGACGGTGGGAAGGCCAGCCGGTCAGTGCACCACCCTGGGTGCCATCACACCCCGCCTGAGCCAGCAAGAAGGCGACACTTGGCTTCCAGGCCAGAGCGCGGGCCCCATCTCTAACCACATTGATTCTCTGCACTGCTGTCCCCTGACACCAGGGCTAGACCCAAGGGAACGGACGCGGTGCCCTGCCCATGAGGAACTCCAAGCCTGAGTGACAAGCACAGCTGATGCCATTGCCAGGGAGCCAGGGCAGTGAGAACCAGGCCATTTCGAGAAATCTACAGCTGCCTGCAGCTTGTGAGGCTCAGCCAAGGCCAAGGTCAGCAGGAGCCAGTCACTGCCCGCCTTAACTGAGTCCCGAGGGGCTGCTTGCTTCAGCTCATCTGCCTTACCCCTCCCCGCCCCTCCCCCTGGAGCTCTTTTTTTTTTTTTTTTTTTTTTTTTTTGAGGAGGGGGGATTAGGGAGAAATTTTCTTCCATTCATTGGATCACTCCCCCAAAAGCCCACAACAGCCAGGGCAGGGCTAGGCCAAAGCTGGGAGCCCAGAACTCAATCCTGGTGTTTCATGTGGGGGTAGCAGGGATCCAAGGCCTTGAACCATTGCCTGCTGCCTCCCAGGTGCACATCAGCAGGAAAGTGGAATTGGAAACCGAGGCAGGACTCAAACTCGGGCACTCGGATGTAGGACGTGGGCTTCCCCGTGGCATCTTAACTGCAGTGCCAAATGCCCAGCCCACCCTTGCCCTGTGGTCAGCACACTCCCCTCCAGCTTCATGCTGCTCTAGGAAGCCCTGAGCCACACAGCCCTCTCAGAAACCATGCAGGGACCAGTGTTGTCGGGGAGGGAGGAGGGCCTAATGAAATAGGATTCCATGGGCTGTCACTGCATTACTCTCTTGCAAAGTGTACTGGACCCCCCTCCTAGTCCCAACATGGAATCACCTGTACTGATCGTGTCTTATTCTTCCCATCACGGAGGAAGAACTGCCACATTTTCTTAGTCACAGAAAAATTCCATCACTGCCAGTCATCATCAATTCCTCCCTCTCTAACACATCCCCCAGCATACGGTCCTGCTCTGGTCTCTCCCACCTTGAAAACAAAGCTTTATTAGTGAGGATAAGAGTTAGGCTGCTGAAACAAAGAGATCCCAGGGCAGCGCACCAGGCTAGCAGAAGGCTAACCCTTGCCAGAGCCGCCAGGGAAGGGAGTGACACAGTAGCTGCTCCTGGAGGTCGCTCTGCCATCCTCAGTCTGCTTTTCCCTCCAAGGTGGACGCTCCAGCTACTGGCAGAGTTTCAACCTTCCAACCAGAAGGAAAGGGAAATGAGCCAGAAAGGCTCGGGCTGGAACTGCATAGGTCACATGCACTCACATTCCCGTGCCTTAGCCTTAGTCATAGACATACCTACCTGCAAAAGAAGTTAGAGAACAGAGTCTTTATCTGGACAGCAATGTGTCCAGTTAAATATTCCACTATCACTGAGGAAGCAAGAGTGGATATTGAGGGAAGGCTGGTGATTTATTCTGCCACAGTCTGTATCTTTGGCCTCTCGAATACATGCGCATGCTCTTTCCAAGCATGGAACATGCTCTGATCCCCTTCCCAAATGCAGAGCCCACAAGGCTTGCATTACTACAACCAGCTCAAGGTCAGGGTCCTCTTGGCAAGTGTCTGATCTTGGTACGAGATTCAGATATTGGTCTAGTAACATGCAGACTAAAAGGCCAGACACCTATTTGATCCCTCCAACAGCCAACAACAAACACACATGTACACACACACATACATACACAGAGAGTATACAACAGGGGTAGGAACAGGAGAAACACAATTTAGGAGGAGACAATTGGAAAACACGCAGCCATCAGCAGATCCCTCTAGACAAGAATTCCAAAGGCCCCCCTCCCCCCCCAGGGGACCAAGTTCACTGGCACTGACTACCAGGAAACATCTTCCTTATCCATCATTCTCTGTGGTCCCTGGCCCTGCCTCCTGGGAGGTCGCCCAGGGCCCCACCTGGAGAGGCCATTGGAGACCACGGCCTTCTGGAGTGGGGAGAACACGGCCTTCACAGCTGCTTCCTGCGTGTGCAGATCCGGAAGCTCTGGACTCCCTGTAGGAGCTGAGCAACCCCAGACGTGCGCAGAGCAGGCTCGCAGTTGCAAACATGAAATTTAAAACTCCACTTTCGATCGTACTGAAAGGAATAAACTGTGTGGGACTAAGTTTGACAACGAAGTGTAGGACTTGTCTATTGGAACTGCAAAACAGCATTAAAAGAAATTAAAGAAGATCTAAATAATAAGACCCTGCGTTCATGGATTAAAATTCTTTAATGTGGTTAAAATGGCAGTACTCTTGAAAGTGACCTACAGATTCGATGCCATCCCTATGAAATCCAGCTGATCCTGAAATGCATATGGAATTGCAAGGACCCGGATTAGCTAAAATAATCTTGAAAAAGGACAAAGTGGGAAGATTTACAAGTCTCTGTTTCAAAACATATGATGATGATGAAGCTATAAGACATCAAGATAGGCTCAAACTGGCATCCCGATACACATATAGGGAGCCGGCACCGTGGCGCAGCGGGCTAAGCTGCAGCCTGCACCACTCGCACCACCTCATATCAGAGCACCAGTTTGAGGCCTATCCAGCTCCCTGCCAATGCACCTGGGAAAGCTGCAGAAGATGGCCCGAATACTTGGACCTCTGCCACCCACACGAGAGGCTCAGACAGAGCTCCTGGCTTCGGCTAGGCCCAGCCCTGATCCAAGTGGCCATTTGGGGAGTGAACCAACGCATGGAAGATCTCTTTCTCTCTCCCTCTCTCTCTGTCACTCTACCTTTCAAATATATTTTAAAAAATTAAATATAGACATACAGATCAATGGAATAGAACTGAGAGTTTAGAAATAAACCCTCATATATGAGGAACCTTCAAAAAGTTCGTAGAAATATAACATAAAAAACTGCATGATTTTTATTCTTTTGTCATCAAAATAAACTCTTTTACTTCCATTTTTCCACAAATGTTCTGAAGTATCCTCAAATATGGCCAACTGATTTTCCAAAAGAATGCCAATACAATGCTTGGAGCAAGAACAGTCTTTTCAGTAAGCAGTGCTGGGACAACTGGATATTCACATTCAAAAGAATGGAACTGGATCCCTGCTTCACACCACCTACAAAGTTAACTCCTCATGGATCACACATCTAAATAAAACTGCTAAAACTGTAAAACCTTAGGATGTTGGTTTCTTAGATATGATGTCAAAACAAAAGCAAAATGAAAAGAAAAAATAAACTGGATGTCATCGAAGTAACAAACTTTTTTGCTTCAAAGAACACCAGCAAGAAAGTGAAAAGATGACCCAAAGATTGGCAGAAAATATTTGCAAATCCTGAGTCCGATAAAAGATTTATACCCAGAGTATATAAAGAAACCTTAAAACTCAACAGGAAAGAAGACAACCCATTTAATTTTTAATGTGCAAAGGATTTGAAAGGACACTTCTCTGAAGAAGGTATGTGAATGGGGGATCAACAAGGAAGCTGCTCTGTGCGTGGTCCTTAAACTGCAGACGCATGCGCGCATGTCACTTACTGGCTTGTCCACCTGGGCGTGCCCTGCCATGCCAGCCTCCCCTGACTTAGGCTGAAGTCCTGAGAAAGCAGCAACACCCCTGAGCAGAGCCAGGCTGCTGGGCAGACTCCCCTCACCTGTCGGAGAATCTCGTCTAGGGTTAGAGCCACGGCCTGAGGTGCTGGGAAGCTGCCTCTCCGAGCCACGTGGTGCCACTGCTGCCATTGGGAGCACAGTGGCAGCTGCAGATGCTGGCCCCTCAGTCCCTCTAGATGACTGGCACAGCAGAGAGGCCTGCGTTGTCACCTCCGCTCGAACACTGCTGGCTCTATTCTGAATTTCTCGCTTACGGGGTCTTGCTAAACGTGAAAAGAAGCCAATACCCTCCAACAAGTGGTTCTTTCATGCCCTAGAGCTAGAAGCTCAGGAGGCGTGTGACTGCCTTCCAAGATATCCTAGGAGAGAGTGGTACCCAATGTTTTGCATAGCGTGGGTCACCAGCTTTCCAAGCCAAATATCTGCCCAGAGTCTGACAGCAGCCCCAACGCCTCATATTTAATATTTTCACACCAACACTCTACTTCTAGACATCGATTCCTATGTTCATCAGAATATGGCTTAGACTGTTGCCACAAAGAGATTCTAAACTATCTAAACAAGGGAGCAATCCGTTTTCCTGTCACCTAAGTGGATGGCCCAGGGTTGCTATGGTGGTTCAATGATTTTGGAGTTCCCAGGTTCCTTCTATCTTGTCATTTCCCTGTTTTCATTGTTCTCATTGCTACTTTCATAGGGACAGCACCATGCCTCCTTGTGCATATGACAACAGGAGGAAGAACCATGTGGATCTCTCTCTTTTTATTTTTAAGATTTATTTGTTTGTTTGTTTGTTTGAAAGGCAGAACTACAGAGAGGCAGAGGCAGAGAGAGACAGAGAGGGGTCTTCCATCTGCTGATCCAGGTAGCTATACAGCCAGAGCTGAGCTGATCTGAAGCTAGGAGCCAGGAGCTTCTTCCGGGTCTCCCACACAGGTACAGGAGCCCAAGGACTTGAGCCACCTTCCACTGCTTTCCCAGGCCACAGCAGAGAGCTGGATCGGAAGTGGAGCAGCCAGGACTTAAACCGGCACCCATATGAGATGCCAGCACTAAAGGCCAGGGCTTTAACCCACTGTGCCACAGTGCCAGCCCCCACATGTGGCCCATGTGAGAGAGAAGAGGGCGGGGCCAGCAGCTCACTCCCACAGTCTCCAGGAGAAGGGGGCCTGCCCTGGAAGCCTAGGCCAACGCTGACCATGGGCCCAGCAGAGAGAGGCCCGAGTTCCCCTGTTGCACCTTCATTTCCCCGAGAGGTCCAAGTAGAAGTGGTACAGACAAGACCACAGGGCCTGCCTTCCCTGGGCACATTTGTGTCCCTACACAGGAACCACCTGGGAGGAGGAGAGAGGTGGGAGAGGAAGAGGAGAAGCCAACGAGAGGAATGGAGAAGTCCAGAGACAGGCAGCCGCTGAGAGCGGGGCTAGGCAGGGGGGCGGTGGAAGGAAAGAAGTTACTTTTCCTTTTTCTTTTCTTATTTTTTTTTAATTTGAAAGTCAGGGTTTCAGAGCAAGAAGAGGGGGGCAGAGAGAGGTCTTCCATCTATTAGTTCATGTCCCAAATGGCCGCAACAGCCAGAGCTGGGCCAGGCCGAAGCCAGGAGCCAGGAGCTTCCTCCTACATGTGTGCAGGGGCCCAAGCACTAGGGCCACCTTCCACTGCTTTCCCAGGTGCATCAGCAGTGAGCTGGATTGGAAGTGGAGAAGCCAGGACTCAAACCGACACCCATATGGGATGCTGGCATCCCAGGCGGCAGCCTTACCTGCTATGTCACAGCGCCGGCCCCCAGAAGTTATTCTTTTTGAGCAGCACCCTAAGTCAATGTTTAACCCTGATCTAGGCCCAGGAATGCTCTATCTGAGACATGCAATTACAGGAGGTTGGGTTACAGCCCCAGCACTGGCAAGGGCTCAGTGGCAGGAGATAAGAAGGTGGCACCAGGAAGGGCTGTGTGTGTGCTAAACTGTGGGCTCCCAGTACACCCCCGGGCCGGCTCACAAGGCCTCCATTGTTGGGGTCTGGCTCCCAGCCCATCACCAGCCAGATAGGAGCTGCTGTTTTGACAAGGCAAGAAAAGCACACCCCAAGTTCGTAGAGATGCTGTTACCCCATCCTTATCAGGCAGGGGGAAGGGAGCTTGCACAGCCAATGTTGATCCAGAGGAAAAAAAGGAAAAAAATATTAGCGATCAGGGCAAAAGTCAGTTCCGGCAGCAGAGGCAGGGTCAAGGGTGCCAGGTCTGGCCTGGCTGGGGTTTCCGAAAGTGTGGAGCACCTGAGCGAGGAGGCCCCGTGGTGTCCCACCCTGCTCTATGTTGCTGTGGTGCGGGGGCAGGAGCCAGCACGGCTCCCACTTCCCAGGGCTCACTTCTGCAGCCGAATGTAACCAGGAACCCACACGCACAGGCTCAGCTGCAGGTGCCGTGGGTTTGGGCTGCTGAGGCCCAAATGGGATGCGCCTACAAGTGCACGGGTGGGGTCGGACAGAGGGAAGGGGACAGGGCGTGGGGGGAGCAGTCAGGTAAGGCAGCGAGGGCTGGGGCTGGGCTGGGGGCTGAAGGTGAAATGCAGGTTATTACTAAGAGGCTCCCGTGTGAGTCCCAGCACCTCCCGCTGGCTGACTCCAGGCAAGGAACTTCGTCTCAGCGAGCCACACTAACGTGGGGTTGGGGGCAGGGGTCCGGTGCAGTGGCTAAGACGTCTCTTGGGATTTCTGCTTCCCATATCAGAGTGCCTGGATTTGAGTCCCAGCTCAGCTCCTCCTCCTCTTCCTTCTTCTTCTTCTTAACTTTTGTTTATATTTATGAAATGCAGAATTACAGAGAAAGAGAGGGAGGAACAGAGGGAGAGATCTTCCATCCTCTGGTTCAATTCCCAAAGGGCTGCTGTGGCTGGGACTGTGCCAGGCTGAAGCCAGGAGCCAAGGAGCTTCTTCCAGTTCTCCCAAATGGATGCAGGGGCTCAGGCACTTGGGTCATGCTCCACTGCCCTCCCAGGTGCATTAGCAGGGAGCTGGATCAGAAGTGGAGCAGTCAGTTCAGGAACCGGCACCCCTGTGGGATGTCTGCATCGCAGGTGGTGGCCCAGCCCACTACGCCACAATGCTGGGCCCCCAGCTCAGCTTCTAATCCAGCCCCCTGCTAATGTGCATCCTGGGAGGCAGCAGGCAATGGCTCAAGCACCTGAGTCCTTGCCTCCTGTGTGGGAAATCTGGGTTGATGTCTGGGTTCTTGGCTTCGCCTTGGCCCATACCCTGCTGGGCATTTGGGCAGTGAATCAGAGGATGGGAGCTCTCTGCCTGTCTCTCTGCTTCTCAAATAAGTGAATAAAATAAATAAAGAACTAACATGGGGCTGATGAGAGGGACCAACCAAGAAGGTTAATATTGAGGATGGGAAGAGAGACACAGGCAGGCAATGAGCTCAGGACCCTCCCTGCGTGTTGGCACACAGTGGGCCCTGGGCAACTCCATGTCACCCATCAGTGCTGGCAAAGGGCAGCCTAAGGTGGGAAGTGAGATGGACAATGTGGTGGAGGGGCCGGGGTGAGGCCAGTCGGTGAGGAGGGGGGAGGGCACGAGCCCAGACTGTGGTGGGGTGGGGGTCATCACACACCCACCCCGCTGTGAGGCCGGGCGCTGGGGCGAGTGGGCCACAGTTGTGCACGTAAGTGTCAGCACTGTTGTGCCCTGTGCGCGCACTTCCGAACTCAGTTCCGGAAGGGAGGAGCAGAGCTGAGCACGTTCAGGGGAAAAGTCCCTAGAAAAGGCGAGGTTGTGGATCTGCCGCCGCAAATGCGAGCATCAGGAAGCCGACTCAGCCAGGATTAGACATGGCTGAAGACGGAGTGAGGGTGTCAGGCACGGCTAGCTGCTGGGGAAAACCCGCAGATTAGAGAGGGGCTGTGGGGTGACTGACCCCACGTCCTGTGCGCGCGCCTAGGGAGTCTGCCACAGAGCTGCCACGGCTGGCCGGGGAGGAAAAGAGACTGAACGCGTCTTCTTGGGCTGCCGCCACAGTGCCTTAAACAACAGGGTTCTGGGGCGTGGCAAGTCCAAGACCAGGGGGCCAGCCGACCGGGCTGCTGGGGAGGGCGCTCCTCCCGCCTGCGGACGGCAGCCCTCTGTAGCTGTCTCTTCACGGGGCCCCTCCTGTGCGTGCTAGCAGAGAGATTTCTCACGGCTCTCCCTCTTACAAAGACACCAGCCCAGGCCAGCGCCACAGCTCACTAGGCTAATCCTCCGCCTGTGGCTCTGGCACACAGGGTTCTAGTCCAGGTCAGGGCGCCAGATTCTGTCCTGGTTGCTCCTCTTCCAGTCCAGCTCTCTGCTGTGGCCTGGGAGTGCAGTGGAGGATGGCCCAAGTGCTTGGGCCCTGCACCTGCATGGGAGACCAGGAGAAGCACCTGGCTCTTGGCTTCGGATCGACGTGGTGCACTGGCTGCATTGGGGGGTGAACCAATGGTAGAGGAAGACCTTTCTGTCTCTTTCTCTCTCTCACTGTCTACTCTTCTGCCTGTCAAAAAAAAAAAAAAAAAGACACCAGCCCAGGAGGATTAAGGTTGCAGCCTTACAACCTCACTAACCTTAATCACTTCCTCAGAGGCCCCGTCCCCAAATACAGCCACGGTCGGGGTTTAGGGCTGTAATATCTGAATTTTGGAGGGCCACGGACATTGGGTAACAGAGGCTTCCTAATGCGGTGTGCAAGATTTGAGGCCTCTCCTGGGGCTGCGGGACAGACCCAGGCATGGAGTCCTCCTCCTCCTCGGGCAGTTAAAGTCGACAGCACAAGAAGAGCTACGGTCCACTATTCTTAATCTAAGTGGAAAAAATAGCTTCTGTCAGTAGAGGCTTCCTGATGGAAGCGCTGTGCCCACATGTTTGATTTAGTTTAGTCTTTTTTTTTTTTTTTTTTTTTTTTGACAGGCAGAGTTAGACAGTGAGAGAGAGAGACAGAGAGAGAAAGGTCTTCCTTCCGTTGGTTCACCCCCCAAATGGCCGCTACAGCCGGTGCGCTGCACCGATCCAAAGCCAGGAGCCAGGTGCTTATCCTGGTCTCCCATGGGGTGCAGGGCCCAAGCACCTGGGCCATCCTCCACTGCACTCCCTGGCCACAGCAGAGAGCTGGCCTGGAAGAGGGGCAACCGGGACAGAATCTGGCGCCCCGACCAGGACTAGAACCCGGTGTGCCGGCGCCGCAAGGTGGAGGATTAGCCTAGTGAGCCGCGGCGCCGGCCTTAGTTCAGTCTTAACCACTGGAGATAGCAAGTCTGTGCTTCTCAGCTTGAGAGAAAAAATGTAATTATAGAAAAAGCATACAAGGGTAGCCAAGAAGTACTATCTTTTGTCCCCGAACCATGAATTCCTAATCTTTTAAAAAGAGATCTATTTATTTGAAAGGCAGAAAGAGAGAGTGAGTTTCCATCCATCCACTGCTTTACTCCCCAAATGTCCACAACAGCAGGGCCGGACCAGGGCCCATGCCATTGGGCCATCTGCTGCTGCTCTCCCAAGTTCATTAGCAAGCTGCATCAGAAGTGGAACAGTCAGGATTCGAACTAGCACTCCAACATAGGATGCCAGTGTTGCAAGCGGTGCCTTAGCCCACTGCACCACAGCACCATCTCAACTGGCTGGTTCACATCATCATAATGTGCTGCTGTTGATATCCATGTGGTACTGAGGGCTGACTAGCAGGCACGATACTTGGAGAGAAGAAAAACATCCTTTTCTGGAGCCTATGTGCCTGCTATCTTAGAGACATAATCTCACGCAATCTTTAGAAGAACCCTGAAAATTAGCATTAGTCCCATTTATTTCCTTGTTTAGTTTAAGGTTAGGTTTGGGGAAATTTTTTCTTGTTTTACAAAGAGGGGGACTGAGGCTTGGAGAGTCACATGACTGGAGATTCTGCAGCCAGCAAGGGGCAGGGGGGCATTTAACACAGCTTATGGGAAAATGGAAGTCAAAGACGATGTGCATTTTCTACAAACTTCCCTTGAAGAGCTGGGACTGGAACTCAGGCCTTCTCACGTCAATGCCCACATCCCTTACATTCTTTGCTGACGTGGTCTTGCAAACCCAAACCCATGAGGCAGCCACAAGAGCCCTGTGCTCACAAGCACGCAGCCACGTGTGCTCACACATCATTCCCTTGTGTGTGGTGCTCACAGGCAGACCTGCACCTGGCCCCTGCTGGCCATCACCCTGCCCACATCCAGCCACAGGTCAGCTGTTTGGTCCCAGCGAGGGACCACCTAGTGGAAAGGATACAAAGGGGTCGGCGGGCCCAGCACAAAGTCAAGGTGATGCCTGACTC
This sequence comes from Oryctolagus cuniculus, assembly GCF_964237555.1. Taxonomy (NCBI): domain Eukaryota; kingdom Metazoa; phylum Chordata; class Mammalia; order Lagomorpha; family Leporidae; genus Oryctolagus; species Oryctolagus cuniculus. The sequence goes on from NC_091433.1 coordinate 159,689,864, forward strand.
TTCTTGATACCAGGAGCTCCACCAACGGGGCCTTCTTTGCCTCAGCCTTTGCTAGAAGACAGAGACGACGTTCACAGCTTCTGCTCCCTTCCTCCCCGGGAGTACCACCTTGCAACAGAGTCACAGAGAGAGGGAGAGAGAGAGGTCTTCCATCCGCTGGTTCACTCCCCAAATGGCCACACCGGCCAGGGGTGGGCCAGACCGAAGTCAGGATCGAGGAGCTTCTTCTGGGTCTGCCACATGAGTGCAGGGGCCCAAGCACTTGGGCCATCCTCCAGGACTTTCCCAGGCATTAGCAGGGAGCTGGATCAGAAGTGGAGCAGCGGGGACTCAAACTGGCACCCATATGGCAAGTGGTAGGTTAACCCGTTACACCAAATGTCAGTCCCTCCCCTACTTAATTTTTAAGACTTAAGTATGTTACCTCCCTCCAGGAAGCTTCCTTTGACTCCCAAAGCCAGGCTTGCTTCCCCTTGCCTGAGTTCCAGAGATAGGCTGAAATTCCCCATGTCTATCAGACTGGCAGCTCCCGGGGGCAGGTGCAGAGTCCACTGCCGCTGTGTCTCAGGGGCACAGTTCACAGTCGGCTGTGAAATTTAGTAAATAAAAACGCAGGATGCCCAGTTACATTTGAATTTCAGGTAAATAATGAATAACAACAATAATGGATAAAAATATTATAGTATTTTTTTTCTGGCTACTCAGTGGTCAGAGTATTAATTAAGACATGAATGACTGACAGTGCAGGGAAGGGAAAACAGTCTACATGGAAGAAAATACGAGTAATCAGTTCTGGAACAAAAGACTCGCATAGAAGTCAGGCAGCGACCGCGCACCAGTGTGCTCCAAGCAGTGCCCCGTGCCCAGTGAGCGCCCATCAGGAGCCACCGACACCGGCTCAGCGAATTCAGTGTGGAGGGGGTGCTGTTGGATGCCGAAACAAGTAGCGAGGTTGTCAACACAGAGATGGGGGTGTAGCTCTGGCACTGTGGCATAGCAGGCAAAGCCGCTGCCTGGGACGCCAGCATCCCATACAGGCGCTGGTTTGAATCCTGGCTGCTCTGCTTCCAATCCAGCTCCCTGCCTGTGCACCTGGGAAAGCAGCAGATGATGGCCCAAGTTCTTGGGCCCCTGCACCCACATGGGAAACCCAGATGGAGTTCCAGGACCCTGGCTTTGGCCTGGCCAGCCCCAGCTGTTGCAGCCATTTGGGGGATTGAACAGCAGATGTAGGATCTCGATCTCTCTCTCTCTCTCTGTCTCTCTCTCTCTCTCTAAGTCTGCCTTTCAAATAAATAAATATTTTTTAAAAAGGCCGGCGCCGCGGCTCAGTAGGCTAATCCTCCGCCTTGTGGCGCCGGCACACCAGGTTCTAGTCCCGGTCGGGGCGCCGGATTCTGTCCTGGTTGCCCCTCTTCCAGGCCAGCTCTCTGCTGGGGCCTGGGAGTGCAGTGGAGGATGGCCCAGGTGCTTGGGCCTTGCACCCCATGGGAGACCAGAATAAGTACCTGGCTCCTGCCTTCGGATAGGCGCGGTGCACCGGCCACAGCGCGCTGTCCGCAGCGGCCATTGGAGGGTGAACCAACTGTAGAGAAAGACCTTTCTCTCTGTCTCTCTCTCTCTCTCATTGAAAGAATTGGAAAGTGTGGAGAGGATAGTGGATTTGCTCAGAGGGCATTTGGAAGGGTCAGCACTCGGCCTGCCAGCGTGGCCATGCGCGGATGTGATGAGAAGTGGAAGCTCTCCTCCCAGGCGTCACAGGATCCTGCACTCACCTCCGGCAGGGGCAGCCCCGGCAGCCGAGGCCTCCCCAGAGGGCCCAGTCGCCCCTCCGCAGCACTTCCCTGGGCTTTTGCCTGAGTTGATGCCCAGTGGACCCAGTAAGTGCAAACCCCGGTCTCCCCTTCTCATCCAGCGAGCAGAGGGGCCGCCAGTTCCCTGAGGGTGCGTAAGGGCCAGAGTCCCACGTCCCCCATTAGACTGGGGCTCCCCTGGAGCACCTCTCGCAACAAGGCCGGGGGAGTTCCCCCAGGCCCCGGAGGCGGGCGGCTGGGCTCCCAGGTCCCAGGCTGCCAGGCCCAGCGCTCCAGGAGGAAACAGGCACCCGTTGTCCGCCCAGGCCTGGCAGCACAATGGGAGCCTGTGTCCAGGCAGCAGCTGTGTGTGGCTCTGACGGTGGGGGATAGCGGGCTTGGAGAAGCTCGCAGCCCCGGGGACCCCGTCTGTTTCAGGTGCCCCCGAGTGGGACCAGCCCGGACCTGCACACTGTGTGTCCACACCCCTGGGCCTGACCTGGGGACACAGGGGTGCCTGGGGCTGGCCTGCAGAGTCTGCAGTTCCATGCACCTGTGAGTCTGTGTGCCCTCAAACAGAGGGCTTCCTACGTGCGGGGGCACACGTGCCCATCAGGGTGCCTTCCGCAAGAAGGCAGCTAGGGAGGGCATAACTGGCCGTCAAGCTCCTTTGAAAGAAAGGTCCTGGGAGGCTGGGACCGTAGCTTTGTCCAGCGGAGACGCGGGATCCGCCCTCACACGGGTGCAGGCAGGGCAGGGAGAGTCTTCTGTAGGGCATCGGCTGCCCAGATGCTCCCTGGGGCCTTGGCCTCGGTTGCCACCTTCACTCGGCCCCTCCTTACCCCTAGCCTCTTCCTCCTGCTGCTTCCCTGCCTCCTGGACGATCAGACCCTCATCTGGGTTGGGACCCTCAGACAAGTAGTGCAGGCGAGAGGACAGGACCGGCCAAGGCTCTTCCAGGTTCAGCACGGCCCCTGAGGACTCAGCTGCATCCTCCCAGCCCTCCCACCACCAATCAGAGTTCACCCAGCCCAGCCCGTGCTCTCAACCCTACCAGAATCAGGAAATGAGATTCCAACTCCATTCAGGTGAACCCGACAAATATTTACAGAAGATCTTCGCTGCGCCAAGCTCTGGGAAGCCGGGAGGAGTGGGCAGAGGCTCTCTGCTGGGCCCTGCCTCCCAGGATGACCCCAGGCTCAGGACCAGCAGGCCCCACAATAGGACTTGGCTCTGCACCCTCACCAAAGCTGCTGCCGGAGCTCCAGCCCTGCTCCCTGCCTCTGATGGGTGTATGGGGCGGGGGGCTCCCAGGGAAAAGGCTGTGCCCCCACCTGCCCAAGTACAAAGGAGCCCACTGAGGGACACCAGAGGGGGAGGGGCAAGGGATGAGGTGTCCCCTGCCCCTTTCAGGAGCTGAGGAGCTCCAGAGCCTGCACCTGCCTTCTGATGAGAAAGGCCGGGGATTACTCCCACCACCCCCATGCCGGGCCCCCTCTGCCTTCGCTGTCCCAGTGGGCAGGCAGGAGTGGGGCTGCTCATCGGACAGAAGTGCCTGCCTGTCTTGGTCCCCGTGGTGAATGGCAGTCTGATCCCTCGGGTGAGGCATCAAAATAGTGAGTCGGTTGTTTTTCTCTTTAATCTGGACTTGAAGAAGGACTTAGCAAACCTCTAATGAAAGGATGGACCCTGTGCTCCCCTTTAGTCCCCATTTCAGCTTGTCCTGAGTTCCAGAAGGTTCTGCAGGAATTCTGGGATTGTGGGTATGGGGGGCACCTTTGCATTCTGGCTCACTTTTGGAGGATGGCATCGCTGGTCCCCGAGAGTTGGTGTGTCGCCAGTGTGCTTGGTTTTATGAAAGCAATGCCATAAACCGACTATTTGCACACTTCACAAATGAGAAGAGCACACAGCAAACTCCCCTGGAGGGCAAGTCCTCTGGGTGTTGAGTTTAAGGACAATTTGTGTATTTTTGCTTTGACAGAAAGATCAGAGTCACTGACCTTTTCAATGACAAGTGGCCGTTAGTGTCGCTCCCCGTCTTCGTGGAGGAACGACACAGGACCCTGTGCTGTTCTTTTGTCTGCTCGGCCCTCCCCGGGTTTGCTGCTGGTTCTTCCCAGGTTGGCTACCGTCCCTTCCACCTCCGTGGAAGGGCGGTTCCCCCTAGCCACTTTCCCCACTTCCACGGGGGAGCGGCACACCGCCGGCCGGCTCTCTCGGGGGCTGCACAGGTGTTCCTCTTAAATGTTCCCCTTAGATGTTCCTGGTGCATGTTGTCTCTCTCCTCCTTTATAGTCCTTTTCCACCAATCCCAACTCTGCTACCCACACACCGAGTATGCTGCTCTCCTCCAATCAGGAGCAGGTCCTGCTGTTTATTGATTGAACTGGAGGCAGCTGTGTAGAAGCTGTTTCTCCCTTCTCAGCGCCATATTGTGGGAAAGCAGATGCATAGAATAAGTCTTAATTCCAGTAACTTAGTCTAGTCCGGGTTGCTCCCCACACGTTAGTAAAAGACAACTCTATTTCAGACGAAAACAGCCTGTCCTATCAAGGTATGGGAGACTTCTCACCAGTGAGTGAAAGGGAAACAGCTTTTCACCTGGAACGTACTGGGGGAGAAAGCATTTGAAAATGGTAATTCGAAATGTTTCCATCATAAAGTGAATGGGGGGCTCAAAACTGTGTTGATATATCACTCACTCTGCACATTTGAAAAATAGGCTTAGAAAAGTTTCCAAATAAAAGGTTTAAGAGAATTTTTATCTACTAGAGAAGCAGAGAGAAATAACTCTCACCCTCTGGTTCACTCCCCCAGCTTGAAACCGGGAGCCACAATCCAGGTCTCTCACTTGAGTGGCAGGAATTCAAGCACTTGAGCCGCCACCGACTGCCTCCCGGCATCTGCATTAGCAAGAAGTTGGAGTTCGGAACTTGGGGCCACCTGTGGAACCCATACGGAACAAGGGCACCAACTGCTGAGCTAACGCCCACTTCTTCCAGAGAATTTCGAATCAGCCTATTAAAATCACAAAGACACAAGACTTCACAGTGATTTTGCAGGAACAACTGTCTAACATTGGGAGAGATGAAAATTTATTAGCTAAATGTCAATTCAGTTGCACAATCGGTGGATGACATGTGAATGTTATGATTTAATGAACACAGTGAATAATTTGCATTTATCATTTGGTGAGATATCTCATAAAGTGATGGCCATTATGGACACGTTGAACCAAATTGCCGTACCACCAAAGTGTTAAAAAAATTGTAGTGCTTTGACCAAAGACAGAATAGTGAGCATTTTAATAAAAAAGAAACTTGATAGCACCCTTGGGCCTGTGGATCCACCCAGCCAGAGTGTGTCCAACTCTGGCCTCCCTGTTTCGTGAGATCATAAATGTCCTCATTTATTTAAACTGGCACAAGTCAGAGTTTCTTTTCACTTTGCTTTTTTTTTTTTTTTTTTTTTTTTGACAGGCAGAAGAGTGGACAGTGAGAGAGAGAGAGACAGAGAGAAAGGTCTTCCTTTGTCATTGGTTCACACTCCAATGGCCGCTGTGGTCGGCGCTGCGGCCAGTGCACCACGCTGATCCGAAGCCAGGAGCCAGGTGCTTTTCCTGGTCTCCCATGGGGTGCAGGGCCCAAGCACTTGGGCCATCCTCCACTGCACTCCCTGGCCACAGCAAAGAGCTGGCCTGGAAGAGGGGCAACTGGGACAGAATCCGGCGCCCCGACCGGGACTAGAACCCAGTGTACCGGCGCCACAAGGCGGAGGATTAGCCTATTGAGCCACGGCGCCAGCCCCTTTTACTTTGCTTTTAAAATTCATTTTTTTTTTTTTTTGACAGGCAGAGTGGACAGTGAGAGAGAGAGACAGAGAGAAAGGTCTTCCTTTGCCGTTGGTTCACCCTCCAATGGCCGCCGCGGCTGGCGCGCTGCGGCCAGCGCACCGCGCTGATCCGATGACAGGAGCCAGGAGCCAGGTGCTTTTCCTGGTCTCCCATGGGGTGCAGGGCCCAAGCACCTGGGCCATCCTCCACTGCACTCCCGGGCCACAGCAGAGGGCTGGCCTGGAAGAGGGGCAACCGGGACAGAATCCGGCGCCCCGACCGGGACTAGAACCCGGTGTGCTGGCGCCGCTAGGCGGAGGATTAGCCTAGTGAGCCGCGGCGCCGGCCAAAATTCATTTATTTTTAAAGGTAGACACACAGAGGCTTCACTTCCTAAACAGCTGAAACCTGGAACTCCATCCGGGTCTCACAGGTGGATGACTGGAACCGAGTATTTAAGCCATCACTGCTACCTCCCAGGGGCCACATTAACAGGAAGCTGACATCAGGAATGAAGGCAAGACTTGAACCCAGGCACTCTGATAAGGGACCCGGCTGTCCCTAGCAGTGTCTTCGCCACATTGCCAAATGCACACCCCCCAAGTCACTATCTCTATCACTTGTGGTGGGAAGCTGCCTGATCCACCAGCTGAGCAGCCGGTCCCACTCTTGCCTTTAGCCTGAGGGCTTCACTGGAGCTGGCTCCTAGGGTGGCATCTCCAAGGGAATTCTGGGTTGCGAGATCAGGGAGAGAGAACACCAGCCCAGCATTTGCAGTCTCCCTCCCTCCCTTTCTGCGAGCAAACAGGAGCATCTAAGAATGTCCTAGCCCGTGATCTAATAATAATGCAAGCAATATCAATGGCTAATATTTGCAGAACGTTTATGTGCCAGGCTCTATTCTAAGTGCATTGCATGTCATTCCATATCACCTGAATGACAGTCTGATGGGGTATTGCTGCTGTTCTCCATTTACACGTGCGGGCCCTGAGCCTCCGAGAGGTCGTCCCAAGTCACGGAGTTGTCAACGCCAGAGTGGGAATTTGAATCCAGGCAGTCTTGTTCCATGCCTCTAAGTTTTTTTTTTTTTAAGTCAACTTTATTGAGGTACAACTGGGGTACAAAACCCTGCAGATATTTAAAGAATCCAATTGGATGAGTTAGCACATATGGGTACACCTATGAAATCCACACTCCGATCAGGGTAGGAGCCGTAACTAGCCATCACCTCTGACAGTCCCTTAATGCTTTCTTGTTCTATTTTGGTTTGTTATAAGAACACTTAACATGAGATCTACCCTCACCTATGCCATTCTCCCTCTTTTTCTCCTTCTTCTCTTCTTTTTTGCTTTTATAAACTTTTATTTACTATTTAGTGTATCCAGAAAGTATTCAATCTTTTTTCTAAAAAATATTTTTATTTATTTGAAAGGCAGAATGACAAAGAGAAGGAGAGGGAAAGAGAGAGAGAAAGACAGCAATATTTTCCATCCACTGGTTCACTCCCCAAATGGCCTTAATGGTGGGGCTGGGCCAAGCCAAAGCCAGGAGCCTGGAACTCCATCCAAGTCTCCCACAAAGGTGGCAAGAGCCCAAGCACTTGGGCCATCATGCACTGCTTCCCCAGGTGCCTTGGCAGGGAGCTGGACCGGAAGCAGAACAGCCAGGACCCAAGCCGGCGCTCAGACATGGGATGCTGACATTGCAAGTGGCAGCTTAACTTGCTGTGGAACAGTGCTGGCTCCAACACCCGATTCTCAACCACTACACCACTTGTCCCCTAACCCTTGCATTCTTGCCTGACAATAGGGAGATGATCCAAATTACAGAGCATGCCTGCCCAGGGAGACTTCAGCTTACTGAGCTTTCCTTATGACTGCCCATAAAATTCATTCCATCTGGCAATAACAACCGTAATGACATCACCCACCCATAATTGAGAACATGAGTCCCAACCTCAGAGCCTGACATCTTGAAAAGAGTGGATACCCCTGTTCCACTTTCTCCAAAAAACACCAAAGTCTTTCCCAGATATCTCCCATATTTCCCCTGGAATCTTCCCCAAAAGAAGACATGGAGATGCTACCAGCACAGTGTGGCTGTTCCTTCTCTTTATGCGCCACTGCGAGAGGCAGGCAGGGAAAGAGCCTGCACCTGGAGCGCAGTGGAACATCACAGTTAATAGCATCTCCATGAGCCCGTCGTGGCCGGCCAGTTTTCAGCTGAGCGAACTTGGACTAGTGACTTGACCTTCTTGTATTGGCACTTCTCTTCTGTAAAGTATGAGAAATAATAGTACTGACAACAGAGGGGTTTTAAGAAGATTAAATTAGTTAATATTTGTAAAGCACTTGAAGCAATGTTTTCGAGAATATCTACAAATAACTCTTATAAAGCAATAGCAAGAAGAACCTAGTGGAAAACTAGGCATAGGGGTGGGCATTTGGCACAGGGATGAGGTCACCACATAGGATGCCCACGTCCCATATCAGAGTTCCTGCGTGGAGTGACGGCTGCTCTATTTCCAGTCCAGCTTCCTGCTAATGCACACTCTGGGAAGCAGCAGGTGATGGCTCAAGTACCTGGGGCTCTAACACCTACTTGGAAGACCAGATTAAGTTCCAGGCTCCTGGCTTTGGCCTGGCCCACCCTGGCAGTTGCAGGCATTTGGGAAGTGGACCAGCAGATGAAAGAGCTCGCTCGCATGCTCTCACTCTCACTCCCTTAAGAAAAGAAAAGAAAAGAGAAGAAAAGAAGCAATGACTTATTTTCAAAGAGTTCTTTTTATTTAAAAGGCAGAGTTACAGGCAGAGAGAGAGAGAGAGAGAGGTCTTCCATCCACTGGTTTTGAACTAGCACCCATGGGATGCTGGCACTGTAGGCAGTGGCTTTACCCACTATGTCACAGTGCTGGGCCCAGCAATAATTTTTTTCCTAATATTTATTTATTTTATTTGAAAGGCCGAGTTACAGAGAGGCAGAGGCAGAGAGAGAGAAAGGCCTTCCATCCACTAGTTCAGTCCCCCAATGGCCACAATGGCCAGAGCTGCGCTGATCCAAAGCCAGGAGCCAGGAACTTCTTCTGGGTCTCCCACGCGGGAGCAGGGGCCCGAGGACTTGAGCCATCTTCCACTGCTTTCCCAGGCCATAGCAGAGAGCTGGATCAGAAGTGGAGCAGCCAGGACTCGATCCAGTGTCCATATGGGATGCCGGGCACTGCAGGTGATGGCTTTACCCACTACGCCACAGCACCAGCCCCCAGCAATGACTTTAAAAAAATTTTTTTAAATAAGCTAAATATTTGAATAGTCACCCATGAAAACACATAGCTTAAAAAACATAAACGATCTTTTGCCTCAGTAGTTATTTGGGAAAGTCCAATAAAGCCAGAGGCAATACCACTCATGGCAGCTACAATCCCCTCAGTTTAAAAAAGCTAACACCGCTGAGTGCAGAGGGCAACACAGAGCAGCTGGAGCCTTCATGCACTGCTGATGGGAACACAGAGAGAGGCAGACACCTGGGGACACAGCCAGGGAGGTGCTTACAAAATTAAATGTTCCCATATCAAAGGATTCCATGGTCCCGGCTTCTAGAAGTGAAAACACATGTGCACACACCCATACACAAATGTTTATAATGTCTTTCTTCATAACTGCCCCAAGCCAGAAACAACCCAAATGTTCACCGTGCAATGAATGAGCCAATGATGGTATGGCCACACAATAGAGTACTATTTAGCAAAGAAAAGGAACAAGCTACCCATCTACTCCACATGGATAAATCTCCAAGCAAAACGCCGAGTGAAGGAAGCCGGTCGCACACGGTCACATACTGTGATTCCACTTATGTGCCACCTGGAAGAGGCAAAAATATAGGGACAGGAATCAGATACCTGATTCCTGAGAACAGAAAGAAGAAAATGACTATAAAAGGGCATGGATGGGGCCAGCTCTGTGGAGCAGCAGATTAAAGCCCCAGCCTGCAGTGGCAGCATCTCATTTGAGTGCCAGTTCAAGTCCCAGCTGCTCCACTTCTGATCCAGCTCTCTGCTATGGCCTGGGAAAGCAGTAGAAGATGGCCCAAGTGCTTGGGCCTCTGCACCTGTGTAGGAGATCCAGAAGAAGCTCCTGGCTCCTGGCTTTGGATCAGCTCAGCTCTGGCCATTGCAGTCATTTGAGGAATGAACCAGCAGATGGAAGACCTCTCTCTCTCTCTCTCTGCCTCTGCCTCTCTCTAACTGTGTCTTTCAAATAAATCTTAAGGGGGGGGGGGTGCATGGAGGAGTTTCCTGGAGTGCTAACAATGGTATATACCCTGACTGTGATGTTATTTACATACCTTTATATATTTGTCAAAATTCATTCAACTGTACATTTGAAGATTAACTTTATCATGTGTAAATTATACTCAATAAACCTAACATAAAAACCCAGTGCTTATCACATTCTAAATGCTACGTAACTACTTAAAAAGCAAATACGTTAAAGCTGAGAAGTAACACATCCACAATGCTGTCACCATCTCTGAGTGCTGAGATTGGTGTGATTTTCTCCTTTTTACTTGTGTTCTGTGCCTAAAAAATAAACAGAGGCATTTTTAGAAAATCGACATTGAAACACTGATTCCATGATTCACATGGAAGTGCAAAGCACCTAGACTAGTCAAAACAACTTTTGAAGAATAATACTGGAAGACAAACAATACGTGATTTAGAAACTCATTATAGGCCCAGCACTGTGGTGTAGTGGGCTAAGCCTCCACCTGTGGCACCAGAGTCCCATACAGGTGCCAGTTTGTGTTCCAGATGCTTCTCTTCTGGTCTAGTTCTCTGCTATGGCCTCGGAAAGCAGTAGAAGATGGCCCAAGTCTTGGGGCCCTGCACCCCTTTGGGAGACCCAGAAAAAGCTCCTGGCTCCTGGCTTCGGATTGGCGCAGCTCCGGCCACTGCGGCTATTTGGGGAGTGAATCAGCCCAGGAAGACCTTTCTCTCTATTTCTCCCTGCCTCTCTCTGTAATTCTGACTCTCAAATAAATAAAATAAAAATAAAAACTCTTTATAATAAAAACTCAGAGTAATCAAGACAATATGATGTTGGTGCAAAGATAGACAAACAGATTAGTGAAACAGAATTGAAAGTGCAGAAATAAAGCCACACCGATACGGACCAGTGATTTTGGCAAGGGAACCACGGCCATGCAGCGCAGGAAGGACGGCCTTTTCGGCAAATGGGATGGGAACAATCCCATGTCCATGAGCAGAACAGTAAATTCTACTTCGCACCCTATGTAAAACCTAACCCCAAGTGGGTACAGATCTGAATGTAAAATTTTAAACTATAAAATATCTAAAAGAAAATACCTGTGACCATGTTGTACGAAACAGCTTCCTAGAAACAACACCAAAAGCAGGATCCATAAAAGAAAAAAGTTTGATAAATTGGGCTTTGGCAAAATTAAAACATTTGCTCTTAATAACACTGTCAAGGCAATCAAAAGTGGAACTTCATAGTGAGAGAAAATGTTTTCTTTTTTTATATATATATATTTTTGACAGGCAGAGTGGACAGTGAGAGAGACAGAGAGAAAGGTCTTCCTTTGCCGTTGGTTCACCCTCCAATGGCTGCCACGGCCAGCGCGCTACGGCCGGCGCACCGCGCTGATCTGAAGCCAAGAGCCAGGTGCTTCTCCTGGTCTCCCATGGGGTGCAGGGCCCAAGCACTTGGGCCATCCTCCACTGCACTCCCTGGCCACAGCAGAGAGCTGGCCTGGAAGAGGGGCAACCAGGACAGAATCCGGCGCCCTGACCGGGACTAGAACCTGGGGTGCCGGCACCGCAGGTGGAGGATTAGCCTATTGAGCCGTAGCGCTTGCGAGAGAAAACGTTTTCAAACAATATACCTGACAAAGGGATTGTATGTGTCGCTCCCGGTCTTCGTGGAGGAACGACACTGAACCCTGTGCTGTTCTTTTGTCTGCTCGGCCCTCCCCGGGTTTGCTGCTGGTTCTTCCCAGGTTGGCTACCGTCCCTTCCACCTCCGTGGAAGGGCGGTTCCCCCTGCCACTTTCCCCACTTCCGCGGGGGAGCGGCACACCACCGGCCGGCTCTTTCGGGGGCTGCACAGGTGTTCCTTCAGATAGATGTTCCTGGTGCATGTTGTCTCTCTCCTCCTTTATAGTCCTCTTCCACCAATCCCAACTCTGCTACCCACACGCCGAGTACGCTGCTCTCCTCCAATCAGGAGCAGGTCCTGCTGTTTATTGGTTGAACTGGAGGCAGCTGTGTAGAAGCTGTTTCCTCCTCTCCCAGCGCCATATTGTGGGAGAGCAGATGTATAGAATAAGTCTTAATTCCAGTAACAGTCTAGTCCGAGTTGCTCCCCACAGTATGTATTCACAGTTTAGAGAAAACCCTTAAAAGTTAACAAAAAAAAATGGACAACCTAAAAAAATACAGAAGATTCGCGATACCACTCTTACAGTAGTGAAAATGAGAAAGACCGACCATACCAAGTGTTGGTGAGGATGTGGAAGAAACAGAATTCTCATCCACGAGTGATAAGGACATAAAATGGTGCCATCACAAACTACCTTGGGAAATATTTGGCAATTTCATTTGAAAAGTACAGTTAGACCTACTGGCTAACTCAGTCATTCCCCTTAGGGGTTTAGCTAGAGAAATGAAAGTCTGTGTTCATATAAAGACTTATTCATGAGTGCTCCCAGCAGCTTTATGTGTAATAGCCTAGAACTGGAAACACTCCAATGTCCATCACAGGATGAATGGATACACAGTGCTGCGTCTACACAGCAGGATAGTATTCAGCTTTTGAAATAAATTAACTATTAGTACATGCAGAAACATGGGAGACTGTGAAATAATTATGCTGAGAGAAAGAGCCAAAGAGCATGTACAGTATCATTTCATTTATATAAAATTCCCCCAAATCCAAACTCATCTATGGTGATAGAAAACAGATCAGTGTTGGGGCCAGCACTTATGCATAGCAGGTTAAGCCATATCTGCATCCCGTATCACAGCACTGGCTGGGGTCCCAGCTGCTCCACTTGGGATCCAGCTCCCTGCTGATGTCTCTGGGGAGGTAGTGGACGTGGTTTTGGCCTAGAACAGTCCCAGCCATTGTGGCCATTTGGGGAGTGAACCAGTGAACAGACGATCTCTCTCTGTCTCTCCCTCTCTCGATGTCACTCTGCTGTTCAAATAAACAAATAAGTCCAAAAGAAGAACGAAAGAAAACATATCTATCATTTTGGGGAGGATGAGAGGAAAGAGGGATGATTACGCAGGAGGAAACTTTTGGAGTGATGGAAATGTTAACTTCTCGGTTGTGGTGATGGATTCAAGACTGCATAGCTATGTCAAAACTTATCATGTTACATAATTTAAATATGTGCCATTGTTATAGGTCAATTATACCTCAATAAAGCTGTTAAAATAAACTTCTTTTGTAATGAAGCTGAATTTTTTAAAAGGCAGAAATATGAGAACAAGGACGTTGTATCATTATACATGCATACTTTTTGCGGTTAGGTACTGTGTGGTCCTATTTCCTAATTCATACACTACTTTGAAAGTCTTGTGATGCATAGATTATGAATGTACCTTTCTAACTATTTGAATTTGGTTTTGTGGTCAGTATAAAAATTTGTGCATCCAGTCCTTGGCCAAGAACATAATCCTATTATAAAACTACTTCTATGGGAAAACCAGAATTGACTTACATTACATTTACATAGTTCCTTCTTTCCGCCTCTAGGCTTTTTCTTCCCATAGCCATCCTACACACTAACGCCAGACATAAATTTTATCTTTTTAACTCTTTTTTCAAAGATTTATTTATTTATTTGAAAGTCAGAGTTACACACAGAGAGGAGAGGCAAAGAGACAGAGAGAGAGAAAAAGAGGTCTTCCATCCACTAGTTCACTCCCCAATTGGCCACAATGGCCTGAACTCTGCCTATCCGAAGCCAGGAACCAGGAACTTCTTCTGGGTCTCCCACGCAGGTGCAGGGACCCAAGGACTTGGGCCATCTTCTACGGCTATCCCAGGCCACAGCAGAGAGCTGGATCAGAAGTGGAGCAGCTGGGTCTCGAATCGGCACCCATAAGCGATGCTGGTGCTACAGGCGACAGCTTAACCCGCTACGCCACAGTGCCGGTCCCCGAACATAAATTTTTAAAAATCAGTTCCTGTTTCTATCTCTCAGGGGTTCCAAGTAGTAAAGTCCAAACTCCTTAGCCCAATGTTCAAGGTCATTCACAACTGGCTCCACCTACTGCACCCATCTCCTCCTTTATGTCTTTTGCATTGGTCAGTTTTTCTTTATTATAATGAAGTCCTGGAGGCAGGCTAAGTTTACAAAGGAAAGAGATCTATTGTGGCTCATTGTTCTGGAGGTTCAAGTCCAAGATGGATAGGCTTGCCACCAGTTTGGCCTGTGCCAGCGGCATTCTGGCTGGCAGTCAAGGCTGCACAGGACATCACCGGGAAGGGACAGAACACCCACATAGTTGACTCTTGTTTAAAACCACCGGGGTTTTAATGGTGGTTTTAAACAAGAGAGTCAATGGTGGGGGTTCCCCCTTTAATCCAATCTGATCACTTCCCAGAAGCCCCATCTCCAAACACCATAACTGAAAAAATGTTTCACATTCTTAGTACCATGAACGTAAGACTTTGGAGACTGAGTTCTGTGTTGGGGGACGAACGTTCAAACCATAGAACGTTTCCACCACTTTGAGCTTTGGCTCGGTTGCTCCAGCCGTCAAGTATGCCTTCCCCTTTCACCTCGCTTGTGCATCTAGAAAAACTCTCATCCTTCAAGACTCCTTTCAAATATCACCCCTCTTGGAAGGCCTCCCCGACTTGAATTAAGCACTCCTGCCACGGCACTCCCATCTCAGGCTGCAGACATCTCTACTCCAACACCTGTTCCTCCGCAGTTCAGTAGTGAGGGCATGGCTGCGTTAGCTGGGTCGCAGGCTCAGCTGCTAGGAGAGAAGAATCTCGGAGCCAGTAGCTTGCACCAGTTTATTTCTCTGCACATAGAAGTTGGCCTGGCTGCTCAGCTCTGCAACAGTTTTGGGATCCAAACCCTTCTATGTTTTTCTCTTTATCACCCTTTGGGTTTTGCTCTCCTGCTCATGCTCCAACACCGCCCCCCAACACAGCTAACCTCCAGCCATCAGGACAGGTGGAATGAGAAGGCGGCTTCTCCTGCCTCTGTACAGCATGACCCAGAATTTGAGCCATCGCTTTATTTATGTCCCATTCACCAGAACTTGGTTCTCTCCATGTATGCCTGGGATATGCACTTTTGTCATGGGCGTCCACGGGCTTCACTAAAAGTCTGACGTTGGTGCTGTTATAAAAGCATGGGAAAAGTCTAGATGAGGCGAGGCTGCTGCCACAATCTACCCTCCGAGCCTCCTAGTTATCTGTGAGCACCTTTGTTTTGTTTTTAATGCATACAAATCGCAAATACCTTCCCGTGGAAACCACTTCAAGTGCCTGCATTCCTGCCCCATGGCAGCCACCCAGGGCTGGAGACCAACACTAAAACAGATCGTCTCCGCTCTCCTCCAACACACAGGGGTGGAATAGTGTGTGGCGGATGATGCCACAGAGCAAACGCAACACTTATTCGGGAGACGAAACAGTGAGGGGTGCACAGACGCCAGGGTCCATAGCAACTACCCAACCACGCTAATGAGAAGTGACGTGGCTGCCCCGCCCCTCCGCTTGCTAGAAGTCAAGGCCCTGCTCGGACCTCGAAGCTGAAGTGGGCATTGAATGGACACGCCTCTCGCGGACTTCCAAACTATCCATTTCCGGTCAATTCTGTGTGCAAGTGACTCCCGTCAGAAGTCTTGTCTGAACAGGGTTCGTGGGCCTGATAACTCTGGCTCTACTTTTTCCCAGCCTCTGCGCTCTGCTCAGACCCCTCTGTCTCAGCTCAGATCTGTTACGTCCCGGCCATCTGAGACAAAAGGCTTGGGTGGAGAGGGAACAGCCTTCATCTGATCTTGGCTGCTTGGGTCAGCTCCCGTTGTCTGGCAGAGTTCTGGGAAAGGCTGAGAAAGGCCCAGGGCCCGGCACTGACCTCTGCTGAGGCCGACGTCTCAGAGCCAGCTTAGATTTGGGCTACAGAAGCCCTTGGCTTTTGCAGCTGTGCAAGGCTCCCAGTGACCAGACTCTCCGTCAGCTTAGATCGCAGGTCACAGGTAGAGGTGCGCGCTTCACTGGGGTGTGTTTCCTGCCCTCTGCGTGCACACTGGCCAGCTCTCACTGGACCCCCGTCTCTTTTCTAGGAATTGGCTGAAGGCAGCCAGAAGTAGTCCTCGCAATTCTCAAATTCTCCCCGGGTTCTGGTCTCAGCGAGCATGTGTCTCCCTGCCAAAGTGCCACGTCCCTGAGGACAGTTCCACTGAATCTGCTGCGGTATAACCAGGGTCACCGGCTTTGCAGTGGGTGCTGGTGCATCCGTGCCTGCTCCACCCGACCATGAAGCCAAGGCCGTGAGCGTGAGGACCTCCAGGGCCATTCCCCACTTCTGAGTATCCCACACTAGTTATGGCACAGATCTTGGCAGCTGTGACTGGGAGACCAAAGGCAGCAGCAGAGTGCGAGGCCGCGGGACACTTCTGCTGTGTGACGTCATCACGGCTCTGGGCTGCTTTGGTCTCCACCGTCCACGTGGTCTGACATGGCTCACCCCCGACGTCCTCAGCCCAGTGAATGGGGAGGGGAGAGGAATAGGGGCGTGTGCAATCAGAAGCTGTGTGCATCTCTCGAGTTCACCTCCACTGTGCTGTGAACGTTCCTGCATTACCAACATGAGGTTAACAGGTGGGCCCTTTAGGACATGACTGATTCCCAAGCACAGAGCCCCGTGAAGGGGATTCAAGCCTTCGTGAAGGAGGTCCAAGGGGCAACCTATCCCTCCCCCCGTTTTTTCCCTTCTGCCATCCGGGGATGCGGCGGGGGGAGATCCGTAAAGCAGAGAGCAGCCCCCATCAGACACTGAACCTGCCAGCACCTCGACCTTGCACTTCCGGCCTCAGGACTACAGGAAGTACATATCTGGTGTCCATCAATCATCTGTCTTGGGTCTTGTGTTAGGGCAGCTGAACGGACCCCAACAACCCCCCTTTGGCCAAAACTTGGCCATGAGGTTATGCGTGGTAGCGAGGGAGGCCATGGAATGCAGCCTTGGTTCTGGTCAGTCAGGGCTGGGAACGGGCAGGAAGGGAGGCAGGGTGGTCGTCACTCACCCCTGCCACAGTCTGCCTCCCCCGGGGACCGCTCTCAGGGGCAAGGACCACATCTCACCATTCTATCATCCAGCCCCGTGCCCAGGAGGGTAGGTGACTGTATTCAAAAAGGCCAGGGAGAATGTGTATGATAAAGCAAACTGTACTTGGATTTCAGAATTTTTGCACCAAGATAAACTTTCTCTCTTTTTCTAAAAGTGTTATTTATTGATTGATTTTTGTCTACTTGAAATGGAGAGAGAGAGGGAGAGAGGGAGAGAGATCTTCCACCTGCTGGCTTACTCCCCAAATGGCTGAGCAGGCCAAAGCCAGGAACCTGGAACTCCACCCAGGTCTCCCACATGGGTGGCAGGGGCCCAAGTACTTGAACTGTCATCTGTGGCCTCCTAGGATGTGCATATGCAGGAAGCTGGATTGGAAGCGGAGGAGCCAGGACTTACCCAGCACTCTGATATGGGATGCTGGCATTCCAAGCAGCTGCTTAACCTACTGAGTCACAGTGCCCACCATGAAACTGACCTTTTAAGTCAGTTTTCCAGGAACTTGGCTTCACCTGTGTCCTGAGGCGTTTCTGGCCTTCACATCTTTCAGCGCTACCCCTTTCAAGGACTGGAGGGTCTTCCAAGGCTGGCGTTGCATTTGTCCTGACTCAGTGGCATGCCCCCAGCCCCAGGTCACTTCGCTCCCCAGCGTGGGGCCCAGCCCCAGGCCTGCGTCCCCTCTCTGATCGGTGTCTCCCATCATCCCTCCAGAGTGCCAAGCTCCCAACGTCTCTGTGTACAGCGGGCCTGGAATCAATCCAGGAGTGGCGGTGTGGTTATAGTGTGAGGTGGGCAAGGACTTCAGGTCAAACAGGGCTGCCCCAGAACAGGGGGGCCCTCACCACCGCAGTCGTCTCTGGGAGCTCCCTGTGGGTCCCTCTCTGCCCCATGCCAAGTTTCCCTGGCCTCTCTGCCCTGACGCTAGATCTCTCCCTGTTCTCCCCCATGCCTGGGTCTCTTGACCCAGCTCCCAGCTGCCCTCTGAGCATTGACATTCCTGTCCCCTCCCCCGTTTTCCCCTAAAGATCTATTTATTTATTTGAAAGTCAGAGGGGACGGAGGGAGAGAGAGAGATCTTCCATCAGCTCATTCTCTCCCTGGATGGCCACAGTGGTCAGGGCTGGGCCAGGCCAAAGCCAGGAGCCAGAAGCTTCATGTGGGTGGCAGGGGCCCAGACATTTGTGTCGTCTTCCACTGCTTTCCCAGCTGCATTAGGAGGGAGCTGGGTTGGAAGTAGGGCAGCCAGGACTCGAAGCAGTGCCCATATAAGATGCTTTACCCACTACACCACAGCGCTGGCCCACTCCGCTCCCTTTATACACAGAGCACTCAGCTCCTGCTTACCCTCAGCCTCACCCATCTGGTAAGCCCTCCGTTTCTTGAGTCCTAATGTCCTATCGCCCTGTCTCCCTAAGCAAGAGGGCCATCGGCCCCAGGGGTGGGTTATGTGGTCCCGTGGGAGGCAGAGGAGGGCACAGACCATGGGGATGTTACACAGCCACTTCATCTTCTTCCCTCTCTAGGTGTGAGGTCTCATCCAATCCCGAAACCTGCACCTGAGACCCAAGGAGGCTACTCCACCCGCCCAGAGCCACACAGTGGATGAGAAGCAGGGCTCCAGTGCCCTGGAGAAGAGAAGTCTGTACTGTCCTAGGCCCGCCCTGTGGCCTGCAAGCTGTCATATTCCCGCTGCCCCAGTCCTAACCAGGCCAGACCTCAGCACCTGCCCCACCAGGCAGTGCTCAGGACAAGCTCTGCTCCAGGAAGCTTCTTCCTGGATGCATCCTGCCACTTAGCCCTCCACACACGCCTACACGGGCTCATCTCGGCTCCCCAAACGTCCTGCCCACCCACCGGGGGAGGTGGGGGCGGCTGGGCCGGAGTGAATAGCTGCTTTCTTCTCTCAGCCTTCCCCCACCTCCGGGCCGTCACTGATTAACCCTCTGGGCCAGATAACCCCTCCATGGGAGAAGAAAAATGTGTGCTTATGCTGGGTCATAAAACATCAATATTGACTTCTCACAGGTGAAGGCAGAGGGGCAGGTGGGGGAGCTGGGGAGGCTGGCGTGACACCCAACTAGTTGCCTGCACCCCGGGGCCTGGGGTGGGGTATCGTCCCCCATGGAGAGCCTTGGGCCTTGGGTGTGGGTGCAGGAAGAAGACAGGCAGGCACCCTCTGGGCCAAGGGACCCCCTCCCTGCCTGGGACTCCGCATCCCCTGCGGTGGGGGCCCTCTCCCCATGCTGCACCCGTCTGCCCTGACCCCAGCAGGTAACAGAACTGAACAGATCACCATCTTCTGCCCTGCTCTTTCCCCACTCTGGCACGTGGACCAGTGACACGACTTGTGCCTCAGTGTCCTCATCTGTAAAGTGGCCACGGGCTACCAAGGGCCGTCAGAGGAGATCATCATGCGGAGCCCAGCACCTCCAAGGCCCTGCCTGTCTCTCTCTCCTTACTCCTCCTCCTGCCACATGCGTTGCGGCCTTCATGACAGGACTCTGGGATGGACAATGCCACAGTCACTTGGGGCCAGGGGCAGAGGTGGTCAGGCCAGGGCTGGGGTCTCCCCTGGCCCAGAATGCATCCCCCCGCGGCTCCCTCTGGCCTGGCACTTTCTATCCAGGGGCCCAAGGAGGAGTCTGTGGCAGTGGGCTGCTTGGTTTGGGGGGGGTGGCCAACATCAAGTTACGGCTCCCCAGAGACCCCCACACCTGCATGCCAAGGTCTTTGTCTCTGTCTCCTTTCTCAAAGGGGATCAGTGTTTCTCCTGCCCAGGGCTGTCCTCTTAGGGTCAGTATGAGGATGGCCAGCCACTCCGGCTGGATTCTTCCTACCACTCACTGATCGCAGGCTTGGGGAGTGGTGCTGGGGTGCTGCCTCTGGGCCTCCTTGATCCATACCCAAGCCTGTGGCCTCCACTCCCCAGGGTCTCTTCTTCCTCCCCCTCCCCAGGTGAGTCCCACCTGCTGTTGCAGGAGGCCAAGGCCCCAGCCCCAGGGCCCTCCATCCAGCCCTGTCCCTGGACACCTGGTCAATGATTAACACTGAGCAAACGGGAGCCGGGCCTCCCAGCAGAGTCAGGGCCACACAAAGGCCCTCCTGTCTGGCTGAGCTGCCATCTTGGTGGGGGGTTACTGGCCACTCAGTCAAATCCAGTGACAAACACCCCAGCTCCAGCAGGGAGTAGGCACGGCCAGGCCGGGAGAATGGGCTGGGGTTTGCTCACCTGCCAGTTCTCAAGTCCCAGCTTCGTGCTTGTGAGCAAGCCCAGGACAGAGGCCGGTGGGCTGGGGGGGGGGGGGGGGCCCTCGGCGGGGCTGGCTGCACAACCCTGGCTTGTGGGGTGGGGGGATGGGGACCTGCCCCTAAGAAGAGCTCTTAGCCCCTCCTTGCCTCTAGCCCCTCCTTCCAAAACTGTTGAGTGTCTTCTCTGTGCCAGGTTCTCACTGACCCCTCCCTCCCCAACCCCCACCCCTCTGCTGCTTCCCAGTGACTTTCCTTGCAATGTCCCCATGGTCTTGGAAACCCTTCCCCTCTCTCCATCTGTGTCTCCCTCCTCCTGGAAGGCCTTCCTCCTCCAAGAAGTCTTCCTTGAGCTCATCCTCATCCCATCCTCCTGGTGCCTCCCATGCTGCCCCTCATCTCATGTCCCTGGAAGCCCCCCAGGCCCCTTGGCACTGTTTGCTATAGGTTTGTCAGCAAGGCCACTGCAGCCACACATCAGGCAAGGAGTGATTTTCTCTCCAAACCTCGGCAGACAACGTCTACATCAGTCAGAAAATTCCAGACGCACAGCAGGCTGCCCAAGCTGCTGCCATCGCCCCCTTCTTCCCCTGCCTAGGCCTCACCAGCACGTTTCTGGCTGTACCCATGATCCAGCCTGGCGTGCAGTCCCCACTGCCTGCCGGCCCTGGCTCCCTGCCAGGGTGCACTCGCAGGGCTGAGCTCCCTGTGCCTGGCTGTTCTTGGCCTCCTCTTGCAGACACACTCTCCCCTCTTCCCTCGATTTCTGTTTCCGCCCTGCCAGCCCCTTAGCACCCACCTGGCCCTGCCCAGCTATGCTTCGAAACAAGAGCCTGCTTTGGACATGCAGCCTCCACACTGCCTCGGAGTCCACGTTCCAGAAAGGGCACCTTAGCCAGACTGAGGATGACGAGTTGGCTTTCTAAAAGTTATTTATTTGAAAGGTAGAGAGCATGAGAGAGAGAGAAAGAGAGAGAGAAAGGATCTTATGTCTGCTAGTTGACTCTCCAAATGGCAGCAACACCCAGGTTTGGGCCAGGTTGAAGCCAAGAGCCAGAAGCCTCACCCTGGTCCTCCATACAGGTGGCAAGGATCCAAGGACTTGAGCCATCATCCTCTGCTTTCCAGGAGCATTAGCAGGAAGCTGGATCAGAAGCGGAGCATCTGGGACTTGAACCAGTTCTCCAACATGGGATGCTGGCATTGCAAGCAACTGCTTAACCCACTGCACCACCACACTGGCCCTAAGTTGGCTTTTTATTTAAGGTTGAGATTGAACCAGGATGTAGGGGTCCATGGTACCCCCTTCCCTCTCCCAGCAGAGGAGAGGAAAGGGGGGCTGACAGAGTCCCAGCTGGGCCCAGGGATGTGGGCATCTCTGTGCTTAGCAGTCTCAGTCCACCCTGCTATCTCCTAAGTGTCCTCATTTTACCAAGCCAACCACACGGATCGAGTCTAAAGCCCATGGCAGTGCTCCTCCTAAGGAATCCAGCACTGGGGAAAAGGGCAGAGTGGCGGGCCTCCCTGGGCTGGGCACACGGCCTCTCTGGACCAGCCACACATACCCCCTCCTGCCCTCTGCTCTCCTCTGCTGGAAGCCCTTCTGCCCCCAATACCCACCCTGGACACTGAGGGTCCTTCTAGAAGGTTCCCTGTATAACCCCCGCCTTCAGCCTTCACCCTCCCCTTCTGAGGGTCCTTCTACCACAAGCACCCTCTGCCCTCCCTGCAGCCCACCCAGCACGTGGAGTACCAGGCAGCGCCAGCTGACACAGATCCACCCTCAGGTTTTCTGCAGATGAGAGACTGCCAGGTGCGGGGTCTGCAGCAGCGTCTCACTGTTCTGAGAGCTGCTGTCCTTTGTCACTCATCAGCAAAGCCCCCTTGGCCCTTAGCAAGCATTCCTAACGGCCTCCTGGACACCCCTGAGCCCTGCCCCCCGCCCAGTGCCACCTCATTGCCAAGCCCGAGCTCTCATCTTGGGGGTGATGCCTCCAGGGGAGCCAGCTCACCAGGCCCGCTCCCAGGAGTGGAAAGGGGAGCACCTCAAGGGAACCGGGAACGGAGGGCGAGGCCGCTAGATCTGGGATGAGGACTGCAGGTGAGCACAGGTAGAACAGGGCAGGCAGGCCCAAGGGGCATGGCCAGGGGGCAGCAAGTACCCTCCCCAGCTGCTCCCTGCCTTCCCCCCCTCCCAGCCATTAGAGGCTGGCTCAGGCCTCTGAATCTAATCCCAGCAGGATGGCGCCACCTGCTGTGGGGAGGCAGCAGCACAGCTTGTCCTTTTTGGGGGACTGAGGGCTGGGCGTGGCAGGAACTCCCAGGGCAGGGAGCCCAGCCTGGTTTGGGAGCAGAGGCTGCAGACTGCAGCAGGTCTGCCATCAGCCTTCCCGACGCCAGGCCGGTGAGCTGCGCGGCCAGGCTGCTCTTTCCTCCTCGTCTTGCAGGGCCCCCGAGGGAGCCTGGAACCCTGCCCAGCTCTCTCCTCTCTGCTGGAGCTCTCCTGGCCTGCAGCCCCCAGCCCAGCCCCTCTCTTCGCGCCATCCTGTGGTGCATCCTCCCACCAGCTCTGCACAGGGCCTGCCATCCTCCGCAGGTGTGCAAGTCCTCCCTAGAACCAGCAGCAGGGGTGGGGAAGTGAGGGCACAGGAGGGGCCTGGGTTGGCTGGGGCGGGCGGGGCCTGGCCACGGGGGGTGGAGGGAACTCTCAGAGCAGGGCACTGGGCTCCATGGGACTGAGGCGGCCTATTTGTGTCCGATGAGCTGGGGTGGGCTCAGGCCTTGCTCCTGCTGGTGGGTCGTTGGCCCCAGGTGCCACGGGGTTGCCTGTGCCTGTGGAGCCCTCTGCGGGCTGCTCTGCCCTTCCTGTCCCTGGCACGGCCCTCACCAGACCAGCCTCCCTTGCCCGGGGACCTTCTACACCACAGAGCCCGTCCTGCATGCCTCCGCTTAAATTCCTGTACAATCGCCTTGGTTCTCTGGAAGAAATCCAAGCCACCCCGCCCACTGGCACAGCCACACCCCCAGGGCTTCCAGCCACACCGCCCCGCACTTGCCCATGTGTGCCTGTTCCCGCCGCCCCGCTTCCGCCCTGTGCCAGCTCTGCCTGGAGCCTCGTCACACCCCCGGGCTTGCACAGGCACCGATTCTCAGCCCAGGCGCCTTCCTTGCTAAGCTCACTTCTCCTGCCCGTGGAGAAACAGCTCAGAACTCACCTCCTGACCACCCCCAACGCTCGCCTAGCAAAGTGTGCTTTCCACACATACATGGGCCCTGGCTTCGCTCTGCTACTGCACCTGTCACACAACACAGGTGTCCCCTCCGTGCCGGTGTCCTCCCCACTGGACTGTGAGCTCACCGAGGACAGGGAGCTGGCTTGGTCTCTGTGGCCCTTGCACCTGGCAGGCAGGCAGGAAAGAGGGAATGATGGCAGCCCTGGTCCCGCCCTGCCCCTCCCTCTCTGAGCCCTATCCCTCACTTGCCTACCCTCTTTCTGGCCTTAACTCTCCATCCCCCAGGGCGCCTTACTCAGCCTCCCCTCTGGGAGCCCCACGCAGCCTCCCTCTGGGCTCAGTGTCCCCTGCTCACTCCATACACCGCTGATGCCCAGGTGGACAGGAGCCCAGCCCTCACCTGGCCGGGGTCCCAGACGCAGTCTAGCTTTGCAGGCCTCCTTCTGCACAGAAGAGCTGCCACTGGCTTTGCTTGGACCTCAGACGACTTGCTTTGTGGTAGGGACATTGGCCCACAACCCCATCAACCCGGGGGCGTGGAGCATACGGGGAGGTGTGATCCCCAGGGCTAGGTCATTGTCAAAAACAAGGAGGAGTGTCTGCCCTGCTGCTTCAGGTGACTCCCTCTGGAAGAAGCCACCCACTGTGCTGCGAGACACCCGTGGAGAAATCCGCGGGGCGAGCATGGCCTGGCGTGGGCCCTCCGGCCCCAGTTGAGCCTTCAGTTGACTGCAGACCCGGCCAACAAGAGTTCCAGGGCCACAGCCACCCTGCCAGGTCGTGCACAAACTCCTGCCTCCCAGGAAGAGTGTTCATGGGTTGTTTTCAGCTTGTGAGTGGTGGAGTTATTTATTGTGCTGCAACAGACAATTAATACAGAATTTAGTGATTTTTATGATTCTCAACTCCTGGCCAAAAAACAAAGCGCCCAGCGGCTCTTAAAGCAAGGCCTGCCTGACTTTGGCTGGAACTGAAAGTGCAAAGCTGCCTAGACACGTACTGACCTGTGTGTGCATGTGTGTGCGTGTGTCTGTGTGTGTCTGTGTGTGTGCCTGCATGGTGGGGCAGGGTGAAAATCTGGCCCCTGCTCAGCTGGGGAGCTCAGTTTCTGCAGGTCTAACTCAGTCTCCCTTGAGCAAACACTGGGTTGTCCTGGGTCTTCTCACCCCTCGCCTTTGCTAGACAAGAGAACATTCTGGTGCAGAGACATGGATGGGGGTGGGAAGAGGGGCCCAAGGTCAACGTGGGGGCATCTGCATCCTCTCTCTCTCTCTCTCTCTCTCTCTCTCTCTCTCTCTCTCTCACACACACACACACACACACACCCCGGATGGGACAGGGCTGGCCTGGTCCCTGGGGCTCGCTAGAGGTGGTGGCAGCCATGGTGGGGGGTGGGGGCATAGCTCAAGTGTATGGTCCCCACACGGCTGGTTGTGGGGATCTTGCCTTTGTGGCTTTGGTTCCTACCCAGCCGTAGGCCCCAAAGCCCCCTGGCCATATTCTCCCCACCCCGAGAAGTGGCAGAGTCCTGCAGAGCCACTTCCCAGGCCCTTCCTCAGCTGTCTCTAAGCCACCTCCTGGGCGCCTCCACGGCGCCTGCACCACCCCGAGTCCATCGCTGCTTTGCTAAGGGGCTCAGGTATGGTCCCCAGGGCCACAGGCCAAGAGCCCGGCGCCCCTACCCCTGGAAGGGAGAAGGACCAACAGACCCGAG
Organism: Oryctolagus cuniculus; assembly: GCF_964237555.1. Lineage (NCBI taxonomy): Eukaryota > Metazoa > Chordata > Mammalia > Lagomorpha > Leporidae > Oryctolagus > Oryctolagus cuniculus. The sequence goes on from NC_091433.1 coordinate 159,715,022, forward strand.
GGGGCTCCTCCTGTTGCAGCCCATCTCCCTGGGGTCCCCTGCTGGGAGCGACAGCGCTCCACACCTGCTTCACCCCTGCTGGACGACTGGCCCCGGCCCCGCCCTCCACGGACTCCCCTGGGCAGAAGCCTCACTTTGTCCTCGGTGACCTGCGGAAGAGCAGGGACCACAGGAAGAGGCGCACCGCTTGCTCTCCTCTCTCGTAAGCACTGTCCCGTGATGCCTGCAGCATCCAACCGGCAAACTGGTCTCCAGGGCCTGTCACTCTCAAGATCACGTCCAGAGCCTGTCTCCCAAAGGCTTCAGAAGTGAGGCCAAGAGGAGGGAGCCTGACCTTCCTTGGGATAAAAACCTGGAGACACTGCCTGGCTGTGCCCTGGAAGCTCTCAGGCTGGGTAAGCCCAGTGGCCTTGGCCGAGCTGCAAACACCTCGGTCAGCACCTGCAGGGCTCTCTCTCTGATTACCCACACGCCTCCAGGTCAGCTCGTGCCAGATCCACTCATCCTCCCCCCGGCCCCCACCAACCCAGCGCTCAAGTGGTCCTCTGTGGGACCTCACTGTCTGCCTCCCTCCCACCACCACCTCTCCTCCTGCCTGGCCCTCCCCTCGCTGCTGCCGCCGCCACCCCCTTCAAGCTGACCAGAGGAGGGCTCCTAGCCGGAAAGGGGGCTAGGCACTTCCCAGGTGCCCTCCTGCTCTGGCCTGGCCTGCCTGGCCCCGCGCGATGTTCCGCAGGCGGACCCGGCTCCCCGGCCCTGACACACATGGTGTTGGAAGACTGTTGCTTGCAGAGTGCCTGCTGAGCCTCTCATTTTTCGAGATCCTGCTTGAGTCACCTCCCCTGGGAGCAGGTCCTTAGTCAGAGTTAATCATTCCCTTCTCTCGGGCCAGGGGTGCCTCTCCCAGCCCTGCGGTCTGGCTGCAGGGCCGTGGCCTCTGCCCCGGCTGCCCGGCTGCCCGTGCCTCCTGAAGACGGCCTATCTTGCCCCTTCCAGGCCACTATGGGAACAACAGCTCCAGGGTCTTTGAAACGCCGGCCACGTGCAGGCTGCTCCAGCACCCCTCATCTCCCCCGGAGCACAGGCTGGGACCCAGCGGTGGTCTCTGAGCCCCTCCCTGGCCAGGCCCCTCCTTCCTCTGGACTTTCCCCTCCCTGCCTCAGCCACACCAGCTTCCCTGGGGCTCCTGAACCCCACAGCCCCCTCCTGCTGCCTCTGGGCCTTTGCCCATTCCCCATTACCCAGTCTCATCTCTCTGGCCAGCTTCAGGTCCATACTGTGTCTCACCTCCTCACTGGAGCCCCGAAAGCCCACCTTCCCTGCCCGGAGGACCACAGCAACCAGTCCTCACCTCCTGATCTCCCTCAACCTGCTATACCTTTCTTTCTTTTTAAAAAATTAATTAGTTTATTTGAAAGGCCGTGTCAGAGAGAGAAAGAGATATCTTCCACTGGTTCACTCCCCCAAATACCCGCAACAGCTGGGGCTGGGCCAGGCTGAAGTCAGGAGCCTGGATCTCCATCCAGGTCTCCCACGTGGGCGGCAGGAACACAAGTACTTCTTGTCTTTGTTTCTGTAGTACTTGCCACCTTCTATACATATTATTTGCCTTAATTGAAATTTTTTTCAGTGGTCTAACTTCCCTCTGTAGAATCTGTAGCTTCACCAGCTTTGCCTACTTGGTGCACCGATGGCTCCCGGAGCCCCAACACGGTATAGGCGCCTCTTGTGTGCTCAGCAGTGAGCAGATGAGTCAACCCCCCGAGCGGTGGAGGCTCCACCGCTTCCACGGGGCCTCCCTGGCAGCTGAGGACGCCAGGGAGACGGTGTCCTTGCTCAGCCACCCCTGGAGCCGCAGGGCTTCGTCCACTGCCCTGGCCACAATGGGGGTGCGAGAATCATCTATTGAAGAAGTGAACGAATGAAGGAATGAAGGAGGCCCTGCCCCACTGGCTGAGGGGGAGATCAGAGGCCTGGGCAGCGCAGAGACAAACCTCTGCCCAAACCAGCCGTCGTCAGATGGCTCCTGGGGGCCTGTACCGCGCCCTCCCTTTCTCCAGGATCTGCCTCCCTCACCCCCGCGGCCTGTTGGTTTGGGGCAAGCTGGTGCTACTTTCCACTCTGGTGAGGCTGCCTAGATCCTGCAGGAGACTTGACGCTTTCCAAGAAAAGGCATGCGTTGTGACGGGCCAATCCCTGAACGGGGAGCTTGGGAGCCACGTGGTGAGACATCAGGTGTTGTGTGCAGCTGTGCAAGATGTGTTAGGGGCATCAAGGTGGCCCTGGCAGGGGCGCTGCTGGCCTCCCCGGAGGCTTTGCCCAGCCCTCCGCAGGCTCCTCTTCAGGGCAGGGACATGGGGCAGGGGCTCAGCTCGGCACTGAGGAGAAGCCGAACTCCTCCTACAGAGCGGGACTGCAAAAGCCACAGCAGCCAGGGGCCTGGCTCTCTCCCTTCCTTCCCACCCTTCTCCTTCCAAGCCCCCCGGGGCTCCCAGGAGGCCAAGGGGCCGGAGGTGGAGCTTGGCTTCCTAGCCCAGGCTGCACCCCAACCTGAGCTTTGGGGGTTTCAGGCTGTTTCAGCGACCACAGTCACGTGTTCCTTGGTGTAATCTGAGCCCCCTGACACGGCAGGAGTCTGCACCCCAGCTCCAAGCCACATCTGCTTCTCATTTCCGCCCCAGGAAAACAGCCCAATTTCCATGAGCCAAAGCCAAGCCCCGAGGCTCTCAGCGGCCAGCCCCACCCAGCCCAGCTCCATTCTGGGATGGTGGTGGGGGCTGGGAGAGCAGCAGAGGTAAAGGGGTGTGCAGGAGAGCTAGAGCAGGATCTGTGAGCTCCTTGCTGTGCACCCTTGACCAAGCGGCTAAACCTCTCTGGGCCTCAGCTTTCTCATTAGTGACCTGTGTTACTGATGAAGGTATTTTTAAAATTTGGGGACCAAGGTGTTCCTTGGGGACGAAATCCACAGAATTTTTCCCAAAACAGAACCTAAAGGGGTGTGGCCTCTGTCAGGAAGAGGTTGGGGCCGGGGGAGAAGGGGGTGGGTGTCTCTCCCACCTGAGCAATGGGTCAGACCCAGGCTTAACTAAGTGCTGGCACTGAGCAAGTGTGACCGTGGCCCACCAGTGTTTCTCAGCGCCTAGGACGCGTCAGGCCCCGGGCAAGGGGCTGGAGACTGAAGCCAGCGGCACAACTCCAGCTCCTTCAGTGGGGAGGGGCCTCCAAGTACGGAAATCAACTCTGTGCAGCCCTGCAGGTTGGAGGGTGGTGTAGACAGGGCAGGTTTGGGGAGGTACCAGGAGGCCGGAAGTCACTCACTCCCTGTCTACTCTTGGCAGAACCCCTGAATTTTTAACACTTTCTTGACCTGATATTTGCTCTGACAAAGTCTCCAGCAAACTCCATCCCCTTCGAACAAGGACCAGGGCTTTGCACACTCCCCCAGACCCCTTCTCTTGCCTCCATGCTTCGAAACCCCATATAAGTTATGCCCCACACCCGGAGCACAGACCTCCCAGGCCACCCAAACCACCCCACCCCGGGCCTTCCCACCTCGACCCCTGCTTTGCAGTGACAGAGCGGGGACCCTGAGCTGAAAGAGAGCTTTAGGAGGCTGGGGGGAGGTAAGAGCGGGGAAGGGCGGGACGGGGGGGGGGGGGTTGCAGCTGCCTAGGGTGGCTCCCACCCACAGGATGGCGTTTTTTTTTTTTTTTTTTTTTTTTTTTACAGGCAGAGTTAGACAGTGAGAGAGAGACGGAGAGAAAGGGCTTCCTTTTTCCGTTGGTTCACCCCCTAAGTGGCTGCTACAGCCAACCTGCATGTTGCGGCCAGCGCGCTGCGCCAATCTGAAACCAAGAGCCAGGTGCTTCTCCTGGTCTCCCATGGGGTGCAGGGCCCAAGGACTTGGGCCATCCTCCACTGCCTTCCTGGGCCACAGCAGAGAGCTGGCCTGGAAGAGGGGCAACCGGGACAGAACCGGCACCCCGACCGGGACTAGAACCCGGTAGGCGGGCGCCATCTTTGCTTCCATTTCACAGAGCAGCAGCTCGGCGCGCAGCGCGGCTCTGCGTTTTCTGGAACAGGTGGATCCGACACCTGGTCTGATCGCAGCCACAGGGCCTTCCCTCAAGCCCGGTTACCCCGGAGTGCACCAGCCCAGTGTTCTGGCTCTGTTGTTTGCTGGCAATGGGCACCTGGCACGTTCTCCAAGCCTCTGAGCCTCAGTGTTTGCAACACACTTCCTTCATAATCCGCTATTCTGTGGACTAATTTGTATACAATAATGGCACGGATTGTCAGGGCCCGACTCGGTGCATTTTGACGAAGGCATGTCCTCACATGACACCCACTCCAAGGGGAGGCAGGACATTTCCCTCGCCCTGGAAGGCCCTGGCCCCGTGCTTGATTTTCCCATCTGCAAAAAGAGCAGTTATGCCTGGCGAGGCCCCTCGGCTTCACTGGCGCAGGGACCAGGGCGCATCCTGAGATGGAGCTCGCGTTTCCCTTTTGCACTGGGCCCCAGAAGCTGTGCGGCCGGCAGTGGTGACAGGGAGGGTGCCTGTGCCCTCGCTTCTGCATGGTGACTGCACTCAGCCAGGCGCTCCGTCCCCTCTCCAGCTCTGCCCGCAGCCGGGCATCAGGGTGTCCCAGGTCACACTGGGCCCTCAGCTGCCAGGAGGCACCGTGGGACCTGGAAGCCTAGACACCCCCTTGGCTGGCTCCTGCTCGCAGGGCCGCTGGTGGGCCACCCGGAGGCCCATCCTCTGACGTCCCCTGCCGCCGCCTCCGCCCGACTCTGCAGCTCTGTGCAAAACCACAGCTGGGCGCCTGCCAAGGGGGCTTGGGTTTCTTCACATTCAACTTCCCACACCTCGGCCAGAGGCCAGGGTCCCATGGGGCGCCTGGCCAGAGGCCTAGGCTGGATGGCGGAGAAGGGGGTGGGCTCCAGGTCCTTCCTGGCTCCCTGGGCCCCCCAGACCTACCTCCCTCTCTCAGGCCTCAGTTTCCCCTCCGTGTAATGGAACGGATGCTCAGAGTGCAGAACGGGGAGGCTCAGGGACCTAGGGACGGATGGAGGTCCTAGACCTTCAATGCTTCTAAATGAAAGAAAATGAGCAACGTGTTAGCTCCTGCGGGCTGCAGACTCAGGCATTAGCTACGTGTGGCTTGGGGATACCCAGAAATAAAACATTCCCAGCTCTGCAGGAAGTCCTACTGCGAAGTGCCCCCCAGTTGGGAAAGTCTCATGCTAGGGACACTGACAGCGTGGCTGAGAATGCCCCAGGTGAGACATATTTGAGACAACGCTCCCAGTGCTCTCCTGGCCTCGAAACTGAGCAGGTGGCAGCATGGGCACCCCAAGGCAGCATCTACTCCTGGAGCAGAAAGACGGGTTCCTGGGGCCCCTGACATGGGCCGAGAGGGAGGAGGTGACCGGAAGCAGGCCCCTTTCCTAGCAAAAGAGAAAACCCGCCGCTCCCTCACGCCTCACCTCTGCAAGTCCAAGGTCACTTTCCTGCAAGCCTGGGAGCCCTGATCCGCTCAGGCCCGCGGCCCACATCAGAGTGGCTGGCAGCTTGCTGAGGTGCAGCTGTGAGCGAGCGAGGCTGGGACGTAGGTATTTGGGTGTCACGCGGGGGAGGGGGTGGAGGAGAGGGGAGCAGGGGGACTCCCCCCAGGCGCCCGCTGCTGGAGTTGCCCCCAACCCCAACCGCCCCCCCCCCCCCCAGCAGCAGCCAAGGACCCGCCCGGATGCTGCTCTTGCCTTTCCTCCCTTTCTCAACTCCGACATTGCAAGGGAAACAGGCCTGGGAACGGGGCGGCCCGGCACTGTCTGTGAAGGCATTTTTCGGGTTGTTTTCTGGGCTCATTCTGCTCTGACTGACCCCATAGTCAGTGCACTCGTTAGAAACTAAGGCCTCTGCAGGGAGTCAGTGTCAGGACCCGCAGGGACGGGGCGGGCCTTCCCACCTGCCTCCCACTCCCACCCCGGCCCCCTCCTCCCAACACCACCCTCAGCGTACCTGGGAAGGGTGGGGAAGAGAAGGGTCCTGGGTTGCAAAACCAAGGACGGGCGAAGCCCACAAAGCAGGGTTTCTAGTACCGGGAAAGCCCAGATCCTAGGGGCAGCTGGAAGATTCTAGACTGACCCTCTGTCTGTAGCTGAGGGAATGAGTGCCCCTCTGGAAAGCCCTGGGACCCCCTCCCCTCTCTGGGAATGACCGTCCCACTTTGTCACGGTCACCCATCCCCCGTTCCCTCCCCAGCAGGGTCACCCTCGATGCCTGCATATATTTGTGGGTGACTCCACAGACTTTTCCTCCCTCTGGAGGAAGCAGCACAGGTCCAGCCCCAAGTACAAATGATCCAAGAGACGAAGGGACCACATGGCTCATCGAGGCAGAGCTGCCTGGCCTGTCTCCTGGAGCCAGCCCCTGCCCCCGCCCCACCCCTAGGCCAACCCCGGGTCTCCTCACCCAGGCCCAGGAGCCTGGTGGATTTAGAATTTCCTGCCCTCCTGACAATCTGCATGTACAAAACGGGCTTTATTTCAGCCGCGTGGAGGACATCTCCCAGAGCCCCTTCCCCTGGCTGCCTTCACGCCCGTCTGGAGCTGGGTGGGTCTCTGGCATCTGATTAGAATCTCGGGGCTGCCTCCGGGCCTGCCCTGCTGGGAGGTGTCTTTCTCTCGGGGTTAATTAGCAGCCTTCACACCGGGCCGCATTTAGCCGGGAACACAAAGCCACACACATAAATAACGACGGGGCGGAAGAAGAGGGTGCAGATGGTGTGTGACACTGCCGTCCACACCGGCGTGAGTAGCGTCCTGCCGGGACTCAGCACTGCTTTCAGGGTCAGGCCGTGGGCGCGTGGGCCGGCAACCCTGGGCTCTTGGGCAGAAAGAGTGCTGAGTCCTGGGAGGGGGGAGGGGGGACTGCCGGCCAGGACAGCCTGAAAGTCCCTGCTGTGTCTACTCTGGGAGCCTGCACTCAGCAACTCAGGCCCCAGGCACAGGGTCCCGGCCTGGCCTGGCAGGGAGTGTGCCCCCCCCCCCCCGCCCCAGACACCCCCAGACCTAGGGGGGCTGAGAAAAGGGTGCAGTGGAGGACAGTCCCCGGGAAGCCTGGAAATTTCTGGAAGAGGCACAGTGCTGCTGCAGTGTTCCCACCTCCTCTGTGGGTTGGGTCCTCCCTTAGGCCCCTGAGGGCTCAGACACCCACCTTGCCAGGGCCCTGGGTCGCATCTGAAATGTTGCCATGTTGACCACAGGAACCCAGAGTCACTTTTCAGAAATCAGCAACAAGGAGGAGAGCAGAAGCCAAGAGACAGGCCCTGGACACCGCCGGCGGCGACCCGCGGGAAGGCAGGAGTGGAAGCCCAGAGAGCAAGCTCTGGCCTTCAGCCTCTCCCCATGCTCTGCACTTGGGTGATGCCCTCTCCCCAGCCCCGAGGGGTTCCTCCCCAACTTGGAGAGCTGCCAGCTTCCTCACTCAGGAGCTGGGGGGTCTGGGTGGGGGGCCAGGGGGGACTGGCAGAGTGTCCCCCGGGGGTGAAGGCGCCCCCTGGTGGACACCTGGATGCTTGCTCCTGACCCAGGCCTTCTAGCACACTCCGGGCTCAGTGCCCTGGGAGGTGAAGGCACAGAGAGAGGCATGGGGGCCTCGCAGTGGGGCTCCGTGCCCCTGAGTCATTTTCCACATGCTGCCTTGCCCTCGACACACAGACGCGCTCTCAGAGTTGGGACGGCGGCCGCCTCCCTCCAGAGCTGGGCCGGCCACCTGCCGGGTGACCCTCCTTGCTTCGATTTCTGTCCCTATAGCTCAGCAGCCTCCAGCTCCCCTCTCAAAGCCAGCTGCAGCCATCTCAGGTCCCTCTGGACCCCGGGGTCCCAGCCCACCCCACCTGGCCCTGGCTTGTGGGCAGTTCTGGAACACCCTGAATGCACCATCATGCCGGGCTGGGGCCGACATTTCTGTTTTCCCTGAAGGCTCAAAGCTGCACCCCAGCCCCGCCAGGCAGAGCAGCCCATTTGGGGTTTGACTTCGGTTAGAAATCAGCACGCAGCCATCTGCAGGTGATGGAAATGGGGCTTAAGTAACTTTTCAGTCAAGGCTTCTTGGCCAGAGCCCAGATGGAAATAAGAGCTCTCGTCTCCATCTCCCTCTGCACACTTTTGGAAAATGCGGCGGGGAGAATCGTGGAAACTGCAGCTCCAAGCGGAGTGTGCTCTGTTTCTTGGCCCCGGAAAGGGAAAATAAACACCCAACAGCTTCTCCATTCAAGCGCGTGTTATCTGGCGCATCCTGGCCAAGAACTCGCTCCCCTCCCTGCTCCGGCCGGGAATGACTGCGCCTCCCAAAAGCCCCGACGCCCACCCCTAACCCAGAGCAGGCAAACAATGGGGCCAGAAACCCGGCTCAGCCAAGGCCTCTCCCTGCAGCCCCTAGAGGCCGGCACATTGAGAAACACACGGCTATTTTTACTGTACTGTTTGTCCACCATCTGCAACTCCAAGGCCTGAGAAGCAGTGGTGCCTGTGGGAGGTGGCATTGAGTTTTGTGTGTGCCTGCCTCTGTGTGTGTGTGTGTGTGTGTGTTAACTTGCTCAGACAAAGCTACATTTTTGAAACTTCAAAAAAGCAACACCCTGCAAGAATGATCTTTTCCCTGGCTTGCCCTGTAGGGGACTCTCTTGGGGGGGTCTGGGAAACAGCCCCCTCCCCACTGCTCTGCCACAGGCCCCAGGTCCAGAGCGCAGAGAGCCAACAGGAGAGGGAAACCCGGAGCCGCGGAGGGGAGGTGGGAAGGGGAAGCGCGGGTCTGAGACGAGAGGGGTTGTGCAGCCAGCGGCCCGGGGCCTCCCAGTGTGATGGGCCCCTCCCTGGGGATCCCTCATAGAAAAAGGGAAGGGGATGCTGGCTGGTGGCACAGTGAACTAAGCCCCACTTGCGCCACCAGCGTCCCATATAGGAGCACTGGTTCAAGTCCCGGCTGCACTGCTTCCTATCCAGCTTCCTCCTAATGTACCTGGGAAAGTCACAGAAGGTGGCCCCTGCCACCTGCGCGGGAGACCCAGATGGAGTTCCACGCTCCTGGTTTGGGCCTGGCCTAACCCTGGCTGTTGTGGGCACTTGGGAAATAAACCAGTGGATGGAGGATCTCTCTCTCTCTCTCTCAAATAAAATAAAAGTAAATAAATAAAAATTTAAAAGAGACCTGACTTAACCTTCTGAAAAGAACGTATTGTAAATGGCTGACGGGTGGCAGCGCCGGTGCCTGCGGCGTGGGCCCCTGGATCGTAGCTGCCGTTGCTAGGAGCAGGGACTCAAAGAACTCATGCAAGAATAGAATCAAAAGATAATGTGCATTTTCTGTGACCTTTTAGTTTCATCTCCTTGAAAGGCAGAGAGAGAGAGAGAGAGATCTTAGATCCCATTCCGACCTGTTCTTTCCTGAGTGGTGAAAGTGTGTTGTGACTGAGTATGTGTTAACGGGTGGTCTACAGCTCACGGGTTCACAGTGGCTGGCAGCAGGACTGGGTTGATGTTCGCATTGAAGCCACTGGTGGAGAGTGAGAGGTAGATAAAGTCAGGGCCCACCCAGAACCCCGGGGCCACACCTTGGAGGAGGGTGCAGGCTTGAACCTGGGCTGGGTTGGCTGTCCGCCTGCGATGGAGTTGGGGTGATGATGCCTGAGGGAGCCGCTGGAGACCCCTTGGCACAACGCCTGCCTGCAACTGCTCTCTGCCAGAGCAGTGAGGACACTCTCTGAGAACAGGGACCGCGATGTCCAGGGGAAAGCCTGCTGTCACAGCGGCGTGCTGAGTGCGATCCGCGGGAAGTGGGGAGGCGGGGCCGCGTGGCTGCGTTTGCTGGGATTTACCCTGGCAAATTCTGAAAGGACACCTGAGCAATGAGTGCGCTAGGTCTCCTTGCAGGAGGGCACCCGGCAGGAGCAGAACGTTTAAACATTTAATTGGTTAATTAATTTTATTTGAAAGGCAGAGAGACAGAGAAAGAAACAAGATCTCCCATCCTCTGGGTCACACCCCGAGATGCCCCCGACAGCTGGAGCTGGACCGGGGGAAGCCAGGAGCCAGGAACTCAATCCAGGTCTCCCGTGTGACTGGCAAGGACCCGGCTACTTGAGCCAGCACATCAGCTGCTGCCTTCCAGGTGTCGCATTAGCAGGAGGCTGGAATTGTGGGCAGAGCCGGAATCTGCATCCAGGCACTCCGATATGGGACGCTGGCCTCCCAAGCGGCGTCAACCTCTGGCACCAGATGCCCGCCCTCGGGAGCAGGATTTTTGACTTTGCACCTCTTTGGCAGCCAATGTGGACCCATCACCCATGAACACAGAAAAAGTGAGCTACTAATACAATTTTTGATGGTCATTTATTTATTTTTATCTATTCTCATCTACTTGAAAGACAGAGCAAGAGACAGGGAAAAAGAGAGAGAGAGAGAGAGAGAGAGAGAGAGAGAGGTATCTCCCACCCACTGGTTCACTCCCCAAGGGCCCACAGCGGCCAGGACTGGGCCAGGCTAAAGCCAGGAGCCAGGACCTCCATCTGGGTCTCCCATGTGGGTGGCAGGGGCCCAAGCAGCTGCACCGTCCTCCTCTGCCTCCCGGGCTCCATCAGCAGGAAGCCACATGGAAAGCAGAGCAGTCAGGACCGCAGGCAGCACCCCACCGTGGGCGCCGGTATCCCAGGCAGCAGCCTAGCCTGTGCCCACAGCGCCTACCCGGGGCTGCTAACTCTATTCTTCCGTCCGAGCATCAGTGTTTTCCCAGCTGAGGAAGGAGTTCCGTGTCCTGCCTGCCTAACTGGGCTTTTCCAGGGATTCAGAGAGGAAGCGCAGGTGAGTGCCCAGAGACGCGGAAGGCTGAGGTGAGGGTGGGGCGAGGGTGAGGAGGCGGACAAGGGAGAGGGAAGAAGGGGCCGTGGCTGCGGTAGGTCTCCCTCAGGTGGGCCCAGTGGGATACTCGCTGAGCCGTCGTCCCTGGAGCTGAGCTCAGGTGAGTTAGACTCACCGACTGCACGCTCTGGCCCCAGCCCTGGTCTCTTTCCCCAGGCACCCAAGCATTCCAGGGGAGGCCGGGGCTGGAGCCCTGGCTGTGACTCTTAGCACCTGGCCAGAGCTGTTGGGAGCAGGAGGAGGCCCTGGGGACACTGGGATGTGGATGGATGAGCCATTGACAGGAGGGGTGGCAAGTGTACCTGGCCCTGAGCTCGTCCACCCTGGATCCCACTCCTGGCTGGATGAGGAAATTGGGGCTTAGTGAGTCTGGGGGACACGTGTGGCTGGCTGGAGAGGAGCTGGGATTCAATGCCGGGCAGCGTGGCTCCTCCTACCTCTTGTCGCAGCTCAGAGCTGACCACCTTTAGGTGGGCTTTGTTTCTAGAAGCAGAATAGAAAGAACAACTTAGCTCTGAAATCCCGCCAGCCAGGGCAGCACGTGTGGCCCCAGAACCCCTCGTCCAGGAGCTCTCCACACTAATGAGATGCCCAGGGCCCACGGGCAAGGACTGGGAGGCCGGGGCTTGGGACACCCCACTCCCCCGCCCCGGACTCAGTGCCCCTGGAACTGCGGGGGCACAAGGCTGGGAGAACCAAAGCGCTTTTCACAGAATCCCAACAGGAAACCCGCGAGAACATTCCTGCCCCGAGGATTCCAACAGGAAAACCACGAGAACATTCCTGCTCCTGGGCTCCAGCTGGAGCTGGAGTCTGTGTTCCCTGCGAGGAGGCTGGCCCAGGGGTGGCGGGGTCGGAGCAGAGGCTTAGCCAGCACCCCGAGGCGGATCCAGAGTTCCTCCGAAGGCTCCCCGGCGGCCGAGGGTCACTTGGGAAGGGGCGGCTTCGTTTCCGGGCTCGCTCCCAGTGGCTGTCCGACCACACAGCTGCGCACTGCCCCTCCAAATATTTGCCTTTGATTTATTTTTATTTTGCACTTCTATTTTTATTTATTTGAAAGACAGAGACAGAGATCTTCCATGTGCTGGTTCATTCCTCAAATGAACAACAGCCCACAAGAGCCAGGACTGGGCAGGCCACAGCCAGAAGCCAGGAGCTCCATCCATGTCCCCTACATGGGTGGCGGGAACCCAAGTACTTGAGTTACCGCCTGTTGCCTCCCAGGGTGTGCATTAGCAGGGCGCTGGAATCATGATTAGAACAGGGACTGGGACCCAGGCCTCTGATTTGGGATGTGGTAGCTTAACTGCTTGCACCTGTCCCCAAAATGTTTGTGTTTCAAGGCCTGCCCTTCCAAGGGTCTTTGTAATTGTACCATACTGGGACTTGTGAACTTGTGAAGAACTTTCTGTTGAACTTAGTTGCCTTTCAAGACAACTCAGTCAGCTGCAGAGGCAGTCACACCGGCCCTGTCCAGCTTCCTGGCCTCAAGATACTTCCATGTTATTTTATTTTATTTTTAAATCTTGACATCTTTTTTTTTTAAAGATTTATTTATTCATTTCAAAGGCAGAGTTACAGTGAGGCAGAGGCAGAGAGAGAGAGAGGTCTCCCATCTACTGGTTCACTCCCCAAATGGCTACAACAGCTGGAGCTGGGCCCAACTGAAGCCAGGAGCCAGGAGCTTCTTCCAGGTCTCCCATATGGGTACAGGGGACCCGAGGACTTGGGCCATCTTCTGCTGCTTTCTCAGGCCACAGCAGAGAGCTGGATCAGAAGTGGAGCAGCTGGGACTTGAACCATGGGGATGCTGACACTGTAGGTGGCAGTTTTACCTGCTACACCGCAGCGTCGGCCCCCGACACTTCCATTTTAACCGAGGAGCACATGGAGTGCTGAAGAGAAGTGACCAGTGCCCACAGGAACACCTGCTGCAGGCCAGGCCCTGTGCTGGGCTACGAGGCACAGTGACTCAGTTCCTCCCGCAAAACCATCGCCTAATCCGAGAGACCAGCAAATCGGTGGCCGTTTCCCAGTAGGGGGAGAGTCACAACCAAGGTTTGCTCAGGATGCATAAAGACAGGACACCCATCCCTGAGAGAGGAGAACAGGGAAGGCTTCGTGGAGGAAGCGACACTACCGTGTGCAGGAAGACGCCGCAGAGTTTGACTGGAAGGGCCATGGGCCCTCAGGGGTGGGATGCAGAGCGGTGGGCCCGGCCCCACACCTTGGTGGTGGTTAGGGTATGGGCCGCGGGATGGTGACAAGAGCTGAATAAGGGCAGGGACAGGGAGCTGAGTCAGTCTGGGGCTCAGGAGGGCAGATTCAACATGGGCCAAGATGGACCTGAAAGGGGCACAGGACACCCCAGAGAGCTGGCCACGCCCCAGTCTAGTGGGGACGTGTGTCTTTGCTCAGCGAAGAAGAGTGAGCGCCTCCAGGCAGGGAGAGGGCGGCAAGGAAGACAGGCAAAGAAATCCCATCCCTAAGGGGCACTCAGAGCTGGTGGGCTCGGACCATACACCCAACACCTGCATCTGCGACCGTCAGCGTCCTGGGGGACCCTTCCCCTGTGCAGGCCTCAGGGCTGATCCAGGCCAGCGCCGATGCAGGGGGCTGGGCCCACCCCACCCAGCAAGTCTCTAAGAGGGCCCAGGGCAGGGGGAGGGGGAGGGGGAGGCCAAGGGCACCCTGGACAGCCTCAAGCTGGGGTGGGGGGCCGAAACTGGACCATCACCGCCCAGGGGCCGGGCAGTAGACCTGGTGCCGCAAGCGAGGAGACCGAGGGCTTTTACGACGGCAGTGGACGGGTCAGCAGGGGGCAAGGTCTTATGGGCTCCAGAAACCAACCTTTAAATGCCAGCAATTCTACAGGACCATTGTTAAAATGTGGGCAAAAATCAGCCGTGGCAGCAGTGCGGACCCCACGGAAATCAGCGAATGCTACAAATCAAGCCTACATTTTATTTACTTTTTTGATCCAGAGAGGTGGCTGAGACCAGGGTTCTTGACTTCTTTCCTCCGCGCCGTGGCTGAGCACCATTCTGCCTCGCCTCTACCTGAATGCTCTGACCCCCGTCTGCCACCGAGGGATACGGGGGAGCAAGGAAGAAGCGGTCGCCGACGGAGCCTCTGTAGGGCAAAGGGCTGCGCAGAGGGAGCCGCCATCGGGGCTGGATTTCCTCTCGTCTTCCTGGATGTCTGATCTAAATTTAGGTCCCGGGGGTCCAGGCTGAAGCCCGCCCCGCCCCTGCCTTTCCGTCCTTCCTGCAGGTGCTCTCTGTAGCACAGCCACAGGACGTCACCGCGGGAAGTCGCTCTGCCCTTTGTCGCCTCCTCCCTCTACCCCTCTACCCTCTACCCCTCCCTTGCGCCCAGATTCCTGCAGCGGCTCCCTGCTCCTCTCCAGGTTCCCTGGGCCCTAGGCCACCCCCTCCCAGACCCAGTCACACCCCCTCAGCCACTCGCTGAGACAGCACAGCCTTCCACGCTAGGACACCCCAGGCAGACCCGGGGTCTCTCTAGGTCTCATCTGTGCTGGGGATCAGGCCAGCCCTCGCAGAGCCTCTGACACAGCCTGTGTGTCTTCGTGGGAGTGACAAAAACCTGGATTAACAGGTTAACATTCCTGATCATCAGGAATGTTACTGAGGCTCTCAAGTGGGCTTTGGAACCCCAAGATGCTGGTGTACCCTAAATTCATCTGAATTCTCCCCATCTTCCTCTTTTGGTCTTTTAGCCACAACTCCCAACATCACAACTTCTTAAGGCTTCCTCCAGAGTCCGGAGGATCAGGATGTAGGGTGATGGCCAAAGTTGGAAGCTGGAGCATTTAGCCCATATCCCGTACTAGAGTGATCTGTGTCCTGGCTGCTCTGCTTCCAATCCAGCTTCCTGCTAATGTGCACAGCAGAGGCGTCAGAGGATGGCTCACTCCTGCGGGAAACTTGCATGGAGCTCCTGGCTCCTGATTTCAGCCTGGCCCTGCCCTGTGTTGAGGGCATTTGGGAAGTGAACCAGTGGATGCAAATCTCCCTCTGTGTCAGGCACTGTTTCTCTACCTTCCAAATAAACCGTAAATAAATAACTTTTTCTGAAGTCTGTTTTTTTTCAAAGAAGGTAGTTTTTTGTTTTTTTTTTTTTTTCCTCAGAGATGAAAAACCAGGACCGGTGCTGTGGTGTGGAGGGTTAAGCTGCTGCCTGCAGTGCCGGCGTCCCATATGGGCGCCAGTTCGAGTCCCAGCTGCTCCACTTCTATCCAGCTCCCTGCTGTGGCCTGGGAAAGCAGCAGAGGACGGCCTAAGTCTGTGGGTCCCTGCACCCACATGGGAGACCCAGAAGAAGCTCTGGCCCTGGCTTCGATCTGGGCCAGCTCCGGCCATTGTGGCCGGATTCCAATGGATAGAAGGGTAGATTCTCTCTCTCTCTCTCTCTCTCTCTCTCTCTCTCTCTCTCTCTCTCGTGTGTGTGTGTGTGTGTGTGTGTGTGTGTGTCTCCCTCTCTCTTTGTAATTCTGCCTTTCAAATAAACAAATAAAAAAAGAGAAGCCTGCTCAGAAGCTTTCCCCGGCCCACTCCCACGAGCCAGCAAATGCAGCTCCTTCTGTGAGCCGGTCCCGCACAGCCTGGGGCGAGGGGACGCCCCGTTTCCACATCGCTTGTTCCTCTGCGGAGTGGGAGCAGCGGTAGTCACCCGGAGGCTTACGGCCTGAGCTCGCCCAGGCTGGCCCTCCCAAGTGTGCGAGCCTCGGGCCCCGGGGCCCCCTGATTGGCTGGGGGAAGGACGTCAGAGACTCACTTACCACCTGCTCTGCGGGGCGGGAGGAGCCCTTCCTGCCTCTGAGACATTGAGCACCGAGGATCGAGGATGGAGGGCCCAAAGCAGTGGCGCACAGAGTGATTGATGTCGTTTGTCTTGGTGAAGAATGACTGTCAGGAACGGTGGGAGTCCCCAAACCCCACCGAACTGACTCACTGCATCCCAGAGGCTTTCCAAGACGAAACCCCCGTTGAGCGCAAATGAACACTTCTTTACCCAGAGCTGATCCGATCTCCCCGTCTGGGGGCTTCCCAGAGCCCTATAACTTCCCTTCATGGATCTGTGGTGCAGACCGCCGCGGATTAGATCACACCACAGAAGTCAGGATGCAAGAAGCGTGGCCCACCTGGGCCCCAGGCAGCCTGGGCCTGAGATGCACAGCTCTCAGAGGCCTAGGACCACCAGGGCCCCGCCATCTTTGCCTTGAATGGGGTCAGACAGCAGCTGCTTCCAGGCCTGGCCCCAGCCCCTGCCTCCTTGGCAGGGCAAGCTGTCTCAGGCCCCTGAAGGCCACGCACCTCCCCTGCCCCGAGCTGACCTGTTTGCTCACCACCGCCAAACCACAGCGTCTTCCGAACCACAGGGCCAGCCTCGCGGCACCCGTAGCTTCTCCATTTATCTGGAAACACAGACCATAGACGGTTACCTCCCTCCTCGTGATAAGGGCAGCTGGGGGCTCAGGAACCCAAAGCCAAGAAGGAAAAGGGAACGTTTGCCTCCTCTTGTCCGGAGAAGATCACACTGAAACAGTGGGGAGATGGGGCCCAGATTCTCACCAGGCTGCCCCACGGCCTGGCGTTGGCATTGAACTCACCCCCCCCAACGGTTCTGGGGGGCAGGAGACCCTGGGCCTGGTGTCTCATTTGCTCCCCATCCTATTCCAGGTTTTGGGCTCAGAACACAAGCAGTGAGGCTCAATCAACTTATTAATCCTAAGTCTTGGGCTCCAAGAGACCTAAGTTCAAATTGGACCAGGTTTTTATTTATATTTATTTATTTTTAAAGATTTATTTATTTATTTGAAAGGCAGAGTTACAGAGAGAGATGCAGATTCACTCCCCAAATGGCCCAACGGCTGGAGCTGGAGCTGGACTAATCCAGAGCCAGAAGACAGGCGCTTCCTCCAGGTCTCCTGCACAGGTGCAGGGGCCCAAGAAGCTGCACCATCTGCTTTCCCAGGCCATAGCCAGAGAGCTGGATCAGAAGTGGAGCAGCCGGGATTCGAACCGGCATTCATAAAGGATGTCGGCACTGCAAATGGTAGCTTTACCCGCTGCGCCACAGTGGCGGCCCCTACAGGCTTTTCTTTTTTAACAAGACCATTTGTTGGTTCTGCTAAGTGGGGAACAGAGGGCAATGCCGGCTTCAGGCAAGCTCGGGCTGCGGGGGAGGGTGCAGCCTCCCTTCCTCTACAGCTGGGCTCCACTCCGCCAGCAGCGTCTTCCCGGTGTCCTTGGGCAGCGGCTGCAGCACCTCCCAGCTCTCCTGGGCCTCATCACTCATCTCTCTCTCCAGCATCCTGAGCCCGGCTCTTCAGCAAGACTTTCACTGCTTTGTGCTTCGATTCTAGAACCAATTGCTGGGCCAAGAGAACTGGTCACATGAGCACATGGTTAGCATGGAGCCCCTCCTGCACCTGCACCCCGCACTCGCCATGCTCCGAGGCTGCACGGAGGCGCCGAGGAGGCTCTCGCCTGACTCCAGGGCCTCGGTCTTGCCCAGCCTCTGAGCCGTGAGGAATCGATTTCTTCTTGTTGTGAATGACCCAGTCTGTGGTATTCCGTGATAGCATGCAACGGACTGGGCCAGGCACGAAGGCTGGGTGGGGAACGTCGTGGGTGTGTCTTGGTTAGGGTACAAGCTGCTCTCAGGGGCCGCACAGCCCAGATCCACTCCCGCCATGGGGCTCTCCTCCAGGCGGCCCTTTCCGCGACTCCCCCACCTTGAATGCCCCGCAGCCCAGAGCGGATGGGGAGGCGTGGGGGCAGGAGCATGCAGGGCGGTTTTAGGAGCTGGGAGTGGACTTCGTGTCCAGGACGCCTGCCCAGCAGCTCTTGGCCAGCACAGTCCTTGCACACAGTCCCTGCAGGGCGGGCCAGAAATCATGCCTCGTTGAGCCCACAGCCCTGCCCGCTGTGGGGGGGCGGGGCAGTAGGGGGGTCAGAGCGGACCGGAGCTCCAGGCTGCCAGCCTCAGCCTCCATCTCTCTCACGTAGGGCAAAACCCTCCCTCCCCAGCCTCAGTCTCCCCATCTGCCCCATATAACAAAACCCCACTTCACAGCCCCTCACCCCAGCCCTTCTTTCCGCCTTCTGTTTGTCCCAACAGCACCGGTCATCTAACAGACAAAATGCTTTCTCGTTTGTGCAACAGTGAAGGGCCCAGAGAGCACAGCTTTTTGTGTTTAGTTCGCGGCTGAACCCCAGATACCTAGAAAAGGGCTTGGCACTTTGTGAACACTCTCAGTAAGCACTGAGTGAATGAATGAGTGAGCTTTAAACGGCTTCTCGCAAGAGCGGCTTGTCTGCAGTTACAAACAGAGCAACACTGCCATCTGGTGTCAGAAACCTGAATTGCAGGCACAAACTGGTGGTGAGAAAGGCAGTTAGTTCAGGGAAGCCAGGTCGAATCAACTCCATTTTGTTACTTGGGACACCAGGGTCTGACTTGGGATGTCTGAACCAGCCCACAACTGTGTTCTTCTGGTCCACGTGTTCTCCCCTGAAGCTCCCTATGTGACACCCATTGGGTTCTCAGATGCACCGGGCACTCAGCATTTGCTCTGGTGCTGCTAAAACCAGTAACACAGGGAGACCGCAATCTCCAGGAGACAGACCGACAGGAAGAAAGCCTCCCCCCCTACAAAGACCATGAAGGGGAGGCTCTGTGAGGTGCTCCAGTGAGGAGGACCAAGGAGGGGGTGGAGGAGAAGGCAGGGGCAGGAGAGTAGAGCCTGCCTCCAGCTTGACTTGGGTTTGCTTTGGTTTCCTCATCTGTATGAGGATGACATTGGACTAGATGACCTCTGGGCCATAGGCTGAGCCTGACCCTAAAATCCCATAGTGCTTAAGAAGTAGCAGAAGGGTGGCAGTCCATGCGGTTTCTGGAGTTACTGCCTCAAATGCGGGGCACAGAGCTGATGTCCGCATTGGTGCCCCAGTGCCCCAGTGCCATGGGCACCTCTCCAAGAAGACGTGGCTGTTTAGCTTCCGACCCACCCCTGCACAGGCCCAGTCCTGGTGTCCAGGCCCAGTGGGCCCAGTGTTCTCAGCGCCATGGTGACCAGAAGCCACACACACACACACACACACACACACACACACACCATGGTTTGATTTGCTGCTTTCAACAGCCCAGGGGTTGATTCTGGCTGCTCTGTGGTTCCCTTTGGCCCCTGACGTCCACACCAGCAAGATTTGCTTGTCCAGCACCCGCTTCAGGTTGCCTGCTGGGGGTGGGGGGTGAAGGGAGTGGCCCTTGGTGGATTTCTGTCCCCGCGTCCAGCGCCCTGGCTGTCAGCAGCAGGAGCAGCCTTGCCAGCAGATCTCTCCCTCTGGGCTCCTCGGCTCCAGCTCAGTGCAGCCCAGGTATGTGGAGCTCCTTCCAGGGTCATGCGAGGTTTACAAGGTAGGTGGGCTTCTGACCCCAAAGGGCCACCCGCAAGAGGGGGATGGGACCGACCCAGAATAGCGGACAAGCTGGGCATGTGTGAGCAACCTCAGAGGTTCAGACTGAAGGGCGAGTTGATAGGAAGCCTTCCTGGAGGAGGTGGCATTCCTGTGCTCCCTAAATCTCCCCAGGCTGGGGATGCAGGCAGAGGTGCTCAGAGTCCCTGGGGCCTTGGGAGCAAACACTGCGTCCCAGCTCCTCTTGGCACCCAGGGTGGGGGAGTGAGAGCTGAGAGCCACCCCCTTGACCTGGATGTCATTGAGATGTGCGTCTGGCCAGCTCGCGACACGGGAGCATCTGGATGGCTGGGACACTTTGGGGGACCCACAGAGACTCGCCTTCCTCATCTCCCCATGCCCCTCCCTCTCTGCCCCTCAGAGGAAGCTCGCTCAGCATCCCCCGTGCTGCTCACCGCCCTCCCGGACCCACTTACTCCAGCCAATGGGATGACGCCCAGACGATGGATTGGAGTTCATCCAATGGAATAAGCTGATGCGGTGGAATATCGCCCGGGAGCAGTGGCCCGGACCATCGCTGTCGGCTCCGGATCATTTCCTCCCTTTTCATGGTGCCCTGTGGCACCGTGAGAGGCTGAGAACCACAACCTCCCAAAATGCTCCTTGGCGGCCTCCGCCCACTTGGAGCCCATGGAGGGGAGGCTCTGCCTGATGGTATTTGGCAGATGGAAAAGTGGGAGAATCAAAATATAGACTGAGAATTTCCTTTATCAAAGATTTATTGTATTGTTGATTTGAAAGAAAGAGTTACAGAGAAAGTCATGGCGGGGGAGCTTCCATCTACTGGTTCACTCCCCAGATGGCCACAACAAGAGGGTCTGGGCCGGGCCGAAGCCAGGAGCCTGTTACTCCATCCGGGTCTCCCACGCGGGTGCAGGGACCCAAGTCCTTGGCCATTTTCCACTGCTTTCCCAGGCTCATTAGCAAGGACCTGGAGAAGCCAGGATGCTGGAGTCACAGGTGGTGACTTCAGTCGCTGCACCACACCGACCCCAGATTGAGAGTTCTTTAGGAAAATTCAGCAGCTTGACTGGTGCTTGTAAGTGTAAAAATGTGAAAGACCTTCATTATTTCTTTTTTTGACAGGCAGAGTGGACAGTGAGAGAGAGAGACAGAGAGAAAGGTCTTCCTCTACCGTTGGTTCACCCTCCAATGGCCACCGCGGCAGGCACACCGCGCTGATCTGAAGCCAGGAGCCAGGTGCTTCTCCTGGTCTCCCATGGGGTGCAGGGCCCAAGCACTTGGGCCATCCTCCACTGCCTTCCCCAGGCCACAGCAGAGAGCTGGCCTGGAAGAGGGGCAACTGGGACAGAATCCAGCACCCCGACCGGGACTAGAACCCGGTGTGCCGGTGCCACAGGCAGAGGATTAGCCTATTGAGCCGTGGCGCCGGCCTTGACCTTCATTTTTGTAGTGGTTCCATATTGAAATGATATTATTTTTATAAATCGTATTGCTGTAGTAATAAAATGTTGCATGACAATAAAAATAGATTGTCAGAATTATTTTTGCCATTTTCTGTGCCTTTTTAATGCAACTGCTGGAAAATTCTAGATTATATATGCAGCTCACATGCTATTGCTCCTGGAAAAGCAGGCTCCACGCGTGCTTGGGGACAGCAGGTGCGTGCAGACACTGTGAAATCAAAGTTACCAGAGGCCTTTGTTTTGGCCTAACCTCCTGCTCTAGGTCCCATCAGACCAGACAAGAAACCAAAACAGAGTCCCTCGTGTTGAAAGTCAAGTCCAAACCATGTTGTTTCCAACCTCCCCAGAAACCAAAGGAGCTAAGAGCCACGTGCCCCGAACAGGCCACCTGGCACGAGAATGAAGCTCCTCTGCCTTCAGCCCTGGACCAAAAGGCCACCTGGAGTAACCTGCGGCTAGCCAGTCGCTTCTACTTCTGCTGCTCCGGCTCCCGGCTCCGCTCCCCCAGGAGTCACCTTGAAATCACCCATCCGGCTTGGTTCTTCCTTTCTGCTTTCTTCTGCCCTTTTCTGTCGGTAACACCAGCCTCCCCTGCTAAGCCCATGAGGACACTAACTCTGCTTTATAAAAGGCAGCGTGGCCTGAAGAATCAGAAATGAAGCCGATCAGGATCGTTAAACCAAATCGCTGTCATTTTGTCCCTTGACAACACAAAGCACTTCCTCTCGCGAGAGACGACAATGTCACGATGCTGACTGCGGATCCACAGCACACGGCCTTCCAGCAGTGCCAAGGGCTCCAGGATAGGGAAGGAAGGCGGTGAAGCAGGGTGGAAGTGCACCTTGAAGGCTGGGGAGCTATGGGTTGGGGTACTCACATAGAGGCCATTCCAGGCACTTCACTCAATGAGCTAGGGGCGGGGCGGAGTGCAAAGATCCTGAGGTCTCGAGCAAACATAAAGAAATGGTTCATTGTTTCCCTCACTACCTCACTACTATTCACTCACTACCTTTTTTTTTTTTTTTTTTTTTTTTTGACAGGCAGAGTGGACAGTGAGAGAGAAAGACAGAGAGAAAGGTCTTCCTTTGCTGTTGGTTCACCCTCCAATGGCCGCTGCAGCCAGTGCACCACGCCAATCCGAAGCCAGGAGCCAGGTGCCTCTCCTGGTCTCCCATGCGAGTACAGGGCCCAAGCACTTGGGCCATCCTCCACTGCACTCCCTGGCCACAGCAGAGAGCTGGCCTGGAAGAGGGGCAACCGGGACAGAATCCAGCACCCTGACCGGGACTAGAACCCGGTGTGCCGGCGCCACAAGGCAGAGGATTAGCCTATTGAGCCGCGGCGCCGGCTTCACTCACTACTATGTTCTCTTCACCTCGGGGAACAAGGGAGGCAGGTGGGAACACAAGTGCCACCTCCCAGAGTGCTAAAGGGCCTGTGAGCTGGCGGTCACATTTGTGTGTGCAAATTCCAGCCCAGCTCCAAATACTTCCTCTGCTTTGTCTAGAATGTTCCTTCATGTTTTTCTAGTGTGTAAGGGCCAGGGGTCCAGGCTCCTGGGGCAGTCTGCCAGCCCCCAAGCCTCCTCCCAAGCAGTTTTCTGGGTTCCCAAGAGGAGCCACAGGGGAACACGTGTTCCTGTCTGAGATGAGCTCACTCCGCCTGGAATGATGGAGTTTGGAGGGATAGACTGTGAGGACAGGAAACACAGCCTGCAGCTTTAAAGTGCATGAGCTTGCATCGTGCAGGGTTTCTGGCAAGATTTTTCTGAAGAGAGCCAGGACCTCTGTGAGCCAAGCCTGGGCCCCTGGGACAGGCTGTTCGGGGCTGCGGGCGGAGGCGTGGGGTGCCCCACGAGGAGATCCTGGCCAAAGACGGAGCTTCTCCACCATTGCTGCCTGTACCCTGGCTTCAGAGAGCCGAAGAGCGAGCAGAACAACGAGGCCTCCTTCCTAAGCGCGTGTCGCACCCAACACAGCGTCAGGCGCTGTGAATCTGTAAACCTCAGTGTGCGAAGGCCCTTTAGCGCCTACAGAGGCCACCCTGCCTTTTCAACGTAGAAATTGCTCCAGTGGCAGCCCTGGCCATTACATGTGGTCCCTGTCCTGCAAGAACGAACAGTTTAACAAAACCAAAGACAGAGCAACACACGGGGGCCTGGCCCAGCACACAAAGTGTTCACACACCCAGGCCAGCAGGTGCGCGCCACGGAGTCCTGAGTCCCAAAGACTGGGAGGACAGGGATGCGGGGGTGGGAACAGCAGGGAGACCTCCCAGACAGGGGGACCGGAAGTGGGCTGTGAGGAGCCTGCAGACTCTGGGGTGGGGAATAAGACAGGCTGGTGTGCAATGGATTAAAAACAAACAGAAAAAAAAAAATAGTGCAGGAGAGAAGAGGGATCGGGGAGGAAAAGATGAGCGAGGCAGAGTTCCGCAGCCCCCATATCTCTGCTGCCTCAAATCCCACCATTAATTTTTCATTTAGGGGGATTAAGTGTGATGTTTTCTATTTTCATCTTTGAAGCAAAGCTCTCCCCGCTTGATAACATGTGAGGACCTGAGCAGGACATAAGATGCTGAAACCAAGCAACAGGCAGAGAGCAGAGGAATGGAGGCGGACTGTCAGTGTGGGGTTCTGCCAGAGATGAGCCCGCTGGGCCAGCAGAAGCCGCTGGCCATGGAGGAAGGAGGCTGAGGACGGCTGTGGCCCAGGGTTGGGGGCGGGGCTTCATATCGGGGTGGCTCTTTACCCACTGACCTCAGGAAAGCTCTGGCATTTCCCTCTCAGGCCCCCTGATGCTCAGCCCACCCAAAGTCTGAAGGGACACAGGGTCACTCTGAGGCCGCGTGGGGCTTAGCCTGCACACGATCCCGGCCACTCCACCTTCTCTCCAAGCAGCGCACGCGAGAAAAGCTTTCAGGGAGCTTTTACAGCACATTGCTGCGCTCGCGGGCTCCGAGCCAGCCTGCCTGAGCTGCAGTCCTGGCTCTCCTGCCTCATCCATGACCTCAGCGTCCAGCTCGCTGACGCTCAGTGTCCCCCTTTGTGATGTGTGGTGGTTTCACAGGGTGTCGTGAGGGCTGAACAGTGGCATGCCCATGAAATACTTAGCAGGTTGGCCATGATGTTTGAAAAACGTTGCCATCATCCCCAGTTTTCTGGAACTGGGAGAGAATCCTTTGTTCGCGTCATCAGAACAATTTTAGCTTCGCTCTTCCGTTCAGTCAACACTTGCTGACGGAGCACCTGCTGGGAGAGGATTTTCTAGGGAACAGAAAAACTGTCGAGATCACTGGGAAGGCTTTTCTCTGCCAAGGGGGCTCAGAACTCGCCCAGGAACAGTCAGACACAGCCGCAGCTCTCCAGTGCGGGACAGAGCAGGAGGACATGCTGAGCCAACTTGCTTAGGATTAGATTAGGCCACGAGCAACTGGAAAGCCAGAACACTGGTGGCTGTCACAGGGTGGGAGCTTGTCTTTCTCTCTTATAGGCACAGTCAGGAGATGAACAGCCAAGGGCTGGTGCTGTGCCTCGGGAGTTATTACGGACCCAGACCCCAGCCCATGGTTTCCACTCCACGATCCAGCGTGGTGCTTGGGCTCCAGCCTTGCCATGCTCACCTCCACCATCGCCATCATCTTCCTTGTGGCCACCCTTAGAGAGCAGCCCGGTGTTGTGGTGCAGCGGGTCGGGCTGAAGCTTGCCACACCAGCATCCCGGATGAGCACTGCTTTAGGTCCCAGCTGCTCTGCTTCTAATGATCCTGGGAAAGCAGCAAAAGATGACCCAAGTACTTACACCCTGCCTCCCACATGGGAGACCCGGATGGAGTTTGGGGCTTAGGGCTTCAGCACGGCCGAACCCCAGCTATTGTAGCAACTGAGGACTGAACCAGTGGATGGAAGAGCTCTGTGTCACTCCCTGTCTCTCTGTAACCCTGCCTTTCAAACAAGCAAATAAATAAATAAACCTTCTTGTTAAAAGAAATACTCACTCGTATAATCCTCACAGTAGTCCTATTATGTAGATACCAACAGTTGCTGACTTTGGATGGTTCAACTTGGGATTTTTCAGCTTCATGGTGGAGCAAAAGCCTGCAGAAGGAGCCATTTGGACTTTTGCCTTCAGTGTAGTATTCAATAAATTACATGAGTCATTCAACGCTGTGTTGTAAAACAGCCTTTGTTTTAGACAATTTTGCCCAACCATTTGCTGGTGTAAGTTCTAAGCATGTTCAAGGTAGGCTAGGCTAAGCTGCAGGTTAGGTGTGTTGAATGTGTTTTCTGCCTTTAGCATTTTCAATCACTTACGATGGGTGTATTCGGACATAACCTCTTTGTAAGTCAGGAAACACCTGTGTTCTTCTTTTAAAAAATATTTACACATTTTCTTTTTTTTTTAAAGGGTTGGTTTGGTTTTTTTAATCTGAAAAGCAGAGTTGCAAAAAGAGAGACAAACAGAGAGAGAGAGAGATTTTCTATCTGCTGGTTCACTCCCAAAACTGCCATAACAACCAGGGCTGGGCCAGGCCAAAGCCAAGAGCCAATAACCTCAACCAGGTCTCCCAGTGGGTACAGGGTACAGGGGCCCTAGCTCTTGGGCCAGCCTCCACTGCTTTCCCAGGCACGCCAGCAGGGAGCTGGATGGGAAGTGGAGCAGCCGGGAACCAAACCAGCACACACGGGATGCCAACACTGCAGGTGGCGCCTTCGCTGGCTAAGCCACAGCAACGGCCCCATCTATGTATTTGCATCTACCTGAAAGGCTGGCGACGGAGCAAGAGAGAAATGGAGACAGAGACAGAGACAGAGAAAGCTTCCACCCACTGGGTCACTCCCCTAAATGCCTGCAACAGCCATGGGTGGCAAAGGGCTCAAGCACTTGAGCCTCCCAGGATGCACTAGTAGGAAGTTGGATCAGAAGCGGAGCAGTCGGGACTCGAACCTGCACTCTGTCATGGAACATGGGTGTCCCAAGTGGAGTCTTAACCAGCTGTGTCACAACACCCGCTTCACTTATTTTCTTTCTAGTCTCATTTTTCTGCAAAGACAGCTGTAGCACAAAAGGACTCGGTAACTTATCCAAGGTCACACGGCTAACTGACAGGCAGCAAGGCCCGGATTTGAACTCGGGCAATCTAGCTCCAGAGTCCAGTGAGCAGGAGGAAGCAAAGAAGGGCTCCTCCCACGCCTTTTGGTGGCACTTTGCCCAGAACTTAACCACATGGCCATGCCGACTGCAAGGGAGGTTGGAAGAATTGTCTTTGTTTATTCCAGACCTGGGATAAACAAACCTGGGAGTTGTGCTACCAAAAAAGATGAGGAAACAGATACTGGGGACCAATGTGCAATATCTGCACGGACTCCCCTAAATGTGCCTTCTCTCACAGAGTGGGCCAAGCTCGGCAATAAATCGGCCCCGCCTCTGTTCCTCTGGCCCTAGAGAGCCTGGTCAGAGCCTCTGACCTGGGACCCATCTTCCCCTGTTGTACTGGGCGTGTTCCCTGGAGTGCCGTGGCCGTGGGTTTCCGCCCAGCCTGCAAAGCTAGAGCCTACGGAGAGAAGCAGATGGACGTTCCGAGATAGCGCACTACCCAAGCAGTATTTCCAGATGCCAGTGCGAGGGCTTCCTGGGGCACTGCTGCATTCCTGCCCGCGGGTGCTGGCGATAAAATCACTTGCGCGCTCCAGCAGGTTTCTGACAGTTGTCCAGTTGCCATCAAAGAATTCTGAGTGCACAGGCAGGCAGGTGTGCTAAGGGCTGATAGATGTGTCAAGGAGAATGGAGGTGTGCAGGAGAGAGATCCGGTGGCCCAGGGCCCGCGGAGGCATCGTCACCACCTGGGGAGTGAGGGCTGACAGATGACATGCTAAGCACGGGCCAGCCCTCTCTGCACAGTCTCCCTCCAGGCAGGGGCGGCCCCGGTGCCTCACTTTACAGATGAATAAACCAAGGCACAGGAAGGTTGGGTAACTTGCTCCAAAGGGCAGACTACAGAGATAACAGAACCGCACCTAGTCCATGGCCAGCGTGCCTGTAGATTCCACGCTCTTAGCCATCGTTGGGTTTTAGTATTTGGTGTCTGGGCTGGATTTTTTTTTTTTTAAAGATTTGTTTAGTTATTTGAAAGGCAGAGTTACAGAGAGAGAACACACACACACACACACACATACACACAGAAGAGATATCTTCCATCTGCTGGTTCATTCCCCCAAATGGCCACAACTGTCAGGGCTGGGCCAGGCTGAAGCCAGCAGCCAGGAGCTTCATCCAAGATCCTAACAAGGGTGCAGGGGGCAAAAGACCTGGGCATCCTCCACTGTCTTCCCAGGCACATCAGCAGGGAGCTGGACTGGAAGTGGAGCAGTCAGGACTCAAACAGGCACCCACATGGGTGCTGGTGCCACAGTCAGCAGTTTCACCCACTAAGGCACAATGCCAGCCCCTTGGATCTTAAACAAAGGGTAGGAGTGTGATGGACAGAGACCGGACTGTCCATGCCAGCAGAAGGCACACGAGAGCCATGCCATGGAGGCAGTCAGCACGAGGCTGGGGGCAGGGCACAGAGTCTGGACCAGTTGCAACCTGTGGAATCCAAGGAGCAGGTGGGCAGCCAGGCTGGGGCCAGTTCAGAGAGGCTTCTGCGGTCATGAATGGGGAGACTTGGGGGACCACTGAGAGTATTTAAGATGGGAAGCAGGGGCCAGCACTGTGGTGCAGCAGGTAAAGCCACCACCTACCATGCTGGCATTCCATATGGGTTCATGTCCTGGCTGCTCTTTCCAATCCAGCTCCCTGCTAATGGCCTGGGAAAAGCAGTGGAAGACGGCTCAAGCACTTGGGTCCCTGCACCACTTGGGAGACCTGGAAGAAGCTCTAGGCTCCTGGCTTGGGCATGGCCCGGCCCCAGCCTGGCCACTTGGAGTGTGAACCAGCAGATGGAACATCAATCTCTCTCTCTCTCTCTCTCTGACTCTCTCTCTCTCTCCGTGTAACTCTGCCTTTCGAATAAATAAAATAAATCTTAAAAAAATAAAAAGGGGATTAAGAGCTCTGGGCCTGGCTATGGGATGATCACTCAGGACCAGGGGTTAGGGTTACGGAAATAGACTAAATGACCCAGTCCTAGGGATTTCAAGAAGGACAGAGACGGGAGATGGAGAGAGAGAAGCCGAACTTGGAGCTGCCGGGACACTAGAGCGGGGGAGGAGCCACAGTTAATTCCCGGCCTGCAGGAGGGGAGGGCGTGGAGAGGCAAGAGGGAGACGGTGCAGCTCGGACAGCAGCAGTGTGGGTGCCACTGGGATACCTCTCGGGGGTAGGACCCTGAGACTCCGCTCTGAACTCACACAGAGCACCATCCCTGGAGCTGCAGGTGTGATGCTGCCCCCGGGAGAGAGAGATCCTTGGCCAGATCCACTGGGAGACAACAGATCCAGTGGCAGGCAACAGGGCGCAGCGTGGGGGACGGCCGAGGGCAGTGGAGAACGTGGGTGCCCTCCAGCACCATTGCAGGCTTGCAAGGCAGAAGCAGGACCCTAAGAACTGGGCACGTTAGCAGCAGGAGGGCAGGAGGCAGGCAAGTGCTGGCAGCCCGCGCTGGGGGCCGGCCTTCAGCCCCCCGCAGGCACCACGGCTGCCGAGAGCTCCCCCACGCCTCCGTGTTGCCCTGGCTGTGGCTTCAGCATGGGGGATCTGCAGCTTCAAGTAGTTTAGATTTATGATGGAAAACGGCCCCAGGGCCTGGGGTAATTTACGGCTCACAGACAGATTCCAACTTGTCCATTAAAGTGCCTCATTCCATCCCACACCTCAGGTGAGGAGCTGGGCCTGCCCAGGTGATTAGCAGTGGGCTGGGCTCCAGGGGGCGCAGCCCTCCTAACTCTTCCGAGCCAGGGCCACGCTGGCCCACGCTGCTGCGAGAGAGGCGAGGCCGGCAACAGACTGCCCTGCACAGGGTCCCTGTGGCTCGGTGCCCCGCCCCCACCCCCACCCCCACCCCCACCCCGCACATCATGGCTGAATTGGCTGCCGACTCCCAGCCCTGCCATTTGGGAACCATGTGGGGAATGGACATTTAGCCCAGGGGTTGTGACACCACATCCCATATCAGAGGGCCTGGGTTCAACTCCCGGCTTTGGCTCCTGACTTGGGACTTCTGCTGATGCAGACTGGGGGGCAGCGGTGATGCCTCAAGTAATTCAGTTCCTGCCGCCCACGTGGAAGACCCAGGTTGAGTGCCCAGCTCCTGGCTTCAGCACCGGACAGCCCCAGACTTCAGTGGGCATTTAGGGAGTGGACTAGCAGGTGGGAGCGCAGTCTCTCTCTCTCTCTCTCTCTCTCTCACTAAAGAACAGAACTGTGTGACCTTGGCCTGAGCCTCCTTCCTCATCTGAAACGTGCACAGTAATTTCCGCCTGACCAGGATCACAAGGCGATCAAATGAAGCGAGTGTGGGAAGCATTAAGCACAGTGGCCCGGGGCGCAGCACCCACCGAATAAACCAGGGTGATGATTCCGAGTGTCCCTCCGCCTGGCCTCTCCTCCCGAGCAGGAGGAGTGCACTGAGGGTGGGGCTGCAGGCAGGTCACTGGCAGCTCTCCCCCTCTAACCTCTCCTGTCTCCTCCCATTGCTGCCAGCTACAACCTCCACTGTCAGGCAGTCTTCCCAGGTTGTCTCAAGGTCCCCGGTCGGTGACTTTTCTCCCCTGCCCTGGGGAAAGCCCTGCTCACAGTCACAGCCTCTGGACGGTGCCCTCACTGTCTTGGGCCCTGGCCTACTGGGCTATCAGACAAGGTCGTCCCCACCCCAGTCTTCCTCTTGTGGGGTTGCTTCTCTTCTCTGTCGCCGTAGTCCTGTCCCCTGACCGTGCCGTCGTAAGCAGTCTGTACGGACATGGACACAATTGGCCAACTTGGGCACAGTGCAGAATTCTTCTTGCTCTTGCCTAACTTTCCCTCCCTGGGCTGCCTCCCACCCCGCGCTCGGCCCAGGCCCAGGTGTCCTCTCCCGGGGCCCTGCAGCTCTGTGCTTGGCTGCTGCTGCTTTCGTTTGCAGTGGGGGCTGGAGCCAGGATGGAGGACAGAGGGAGATCTTACTGTGTGAGCAGAGATCTCCACCCTCCTTCGCAGGCGTCCACTGAGGAGTGTGGGGTACACTTCCAAAGGAGGCCTCACTCCTCTTGCCCCCCGCCCTCAGCCCTTGAACCCCATCCCCAGGGTGGGAGCAGGTGTTGTATCCCAAGGTGACAAAGTGAGGTCCTGGCAGCCCCTCCTCCCCACCCCCGTGATGGGGGTCATTAGCCCAGGTGCTGAAAGCAGGTCACTCAGCAGCCAGTAGGGAGACCCAGGGAGGGGTGGGGGAAGGGGTGGGGCTTGGGATTGGCAGGAGGCTCGGTTCCTGTCCCAAGAAGTCTGTGTGGTGTGCAGCTGGCTAGACGGGCCTGACAAGTGTGAAACAGAGAAAGGTGTAGAAGCAGAGTAAGGTGCAGGCTGCGGAAATCTGAGGAGCTGGGGAGCCCCAGAAGGTTCAGGAACAGGGCAGGCCTTGCGGGCTGGCCGGGGAGCAGCCCAGTCGGGAGACCTTTTCCCAACAGTGACGACCAGGACCGGCTGGGGCGGCAGGGAGAGGGGCGGCGGGAGGGTCCTCTCTCAGAGCTCGCGGGGGGGGGGGGGGGGGGCCGGGGCGGTGCTGGCCGAAGCTGAGGCTTGGTTTTCTCTGTCAGCACTGCCGGCCGCTGAGCCGGAGCGGAGGCACTTTCGCTCGCCTCTGGCCCCATGTAGCTGTTCCTGGCTTCGTGTCTTCTCCCTCCTGGGGCAGGGGCCATCTGAGTCACCGCGGCAGCCCCCACACTGCTGGAGTGGCGGCGGAGCCGGCGTTTAGCCAATGGAAGCAAATTCTCAGAGTGCATCTTTTCGACTCGGTGGGGTTTGGTTCGTGTGCTTCGCTTGGGAGTGTGTGGGCAGTGCCATGGTCTGTGTTTCCATAGCCCCGACCGAATCCTGGGTGCGAGTCCCGGGCCTGGGCCCTCAGGCCTCATTCCTGCTACGGGAGCAGCTTCAGCTGCAAGGAAAGCTCTAAGCAAGCACCTTCCTCATCCACCCAAGAGCGCCTCTTTGTGGTCGGGGCCCCAGAGCACCCAGAGGGAGGAGCCTGGGGGGGCCAGAACCAAGGTCCCCATGCTGGGGTGTGCCGGGTGGAGACAGAGAAATGAATCTGCCCACCTCTTGACTGCATGCAGGAGGGGGACCACTAGAGACAATGAGCTCTGCGTGGCAGATGATGGCCCAGTGGGTGCTGAATCTCATGGCCAATTGCAGAAGCTGCCTGCTGCCATGCCAAGGGGCCCCCAGGCCTAGTGTCCCTGATAAAAGGGCTCAGTGCCCCCAACACTCCCTTCCTGTCCTTTCATCAGCATGAGGGTCAAGCAGGAAGGTGTGGCCCCGACACACTTGGCTCATCTCTCCAGCGCAGAGGCCACGGCCCCAGAACTGTTCCCAGATGTCCGTGTCCCGCATGGCTCCATGCAGCGTGCCCACCAGGCACGGGAGGACAGCAAGAGCCGCCACCCCAGGAACAGGTTTCCCTCTCATGGCGTGGTTCGGCTGAAGCCGCGTTCTTAATCGTCCAAGTCAACAGTTTGCAGCCTGGAGCCCAGGACACGCTGAAACACGCCACTGGGGGCTGCCGGCACGAATCCATTTCCTAAGCCACAGCAGGCTCTCAGCAGCGCCCGGTGCGCTGTGGCAGCAGGCAGGGATGGCGGCTTCCCACTGGGTGACCCTGGGCTTTGGGCCAGGGAGGGCCTGGGCAGCAGAACTTCATTAACCCAGATCAAAAGGAGGGGAAGACCCCACGGCGACCTCACCCCGGCTGCTTATCCTTCCGGCCTTGGCTTTTGCATCTGTAAAATGGGAGCGATGGGCTGGTGCTTGAGCTCTCTCAGTGTGTCCCCTTCGGCACCCGCAGTGTCGGCAATGCACATGTCTCAGGCAGGGCTCGGCCTCGCTGGATCAGAACCTTGCGGCCAGGGCCCGGCGAGGTGTGCTTTAAGCAAGCGCTCCAGGTGAGAACCAGACAGGCTCAAGGCGGGGAGCTACAGAGGTCTGCCGGGCGCTCGTGTTCCCTGATCTGTGTTCTTGTTCCCATGACACCGTTTCCTTCTCAGGCTGCACTGTGACCTCGAAAGACCACCGGCCCTGTCTGCCAGGGGAAGCCGCACAGCTCAGCCTTGTCCCGATTCCCGTCTGCTCCGAGCTCAGCACCAACCGTGCTTGGGCTCGCCAGAACCCTGGGCTGGGGCCTGTTGTGCTCGGGCATCAGCCCTGGGCTCGGGACTCTGGTTTCAGAGCGAGGCCTGGGACACAAGAGCCCAGAGGAGTCCAGCCAGACAGCCCCCGTGGCTGTCACGTGGTGGCGGTGACAGACCACCAGGGCAGCCGCTCCGGGGCAATTTGAAGGAGCCAACGGGCTACAAGGAAGACCACAGCTCTAGGGATGGCAGGGACTAGGGACAGAACCAAGATTTATTTCCTTGCCACAACTACAAAGAACAAAAGCTCTAAGGAGACCGCACCCGGGGAAGGGGGAAGGGTGGCTATGGCTTTGCCACAGGGAGCTTCTGAACACAGATGAGACCACCAGACCTTTCTCCCTGGCTTAGCTCCAAGCCCTGGCTCTGTCCACAGCGACAGCTCTGACATCTGACTGTCCCAGTGCAGCAAACTGGCCTGGAGGACATTGCTTTCTGGGAACCACCAGCCCCAGGAGCACGCAGGCGAGCTCACAGTCTGACACTGCAGGGCAGGCCAGGCCCAGGTTAAGCGTGGCCGGCAGCACCAGCACGTAGCAGGGTGGAAGGGGACCTTGGGAGCTGGGCCAGGAGACCTGTGGGGGCGGAGGGATGGCTGGACTCTGAGGCTGGCCCATCCCTGGGCCCTGTCAGCATAGGGCAAGGTTCTGATCCCTGGGGCCCTGGAGAGGGTGGGCAGTATGGCCCTCCTCCTTGGAACCCTGGGGCTCATCTCCATGGCAACCTGCTCCCCCGCAAGTCCCAGGGCTACAGTGAAGGTCACAAGCTGAGCTCCCAGCACTTGGGAAAGGGCGAGGCCAGGAGGAGGCGAGGGCCCCACTGACACCTCTGTCAGGGTCGCTGGGAAAGGCTCTGACCAGAGTGCATTTTGGACCCAACCTCCGGGGCTGTTTGGGGAAAGCAGCCCAATCCTAGGCCTGGCTTAGGGATTTTTCTGCCTGGCTTCCAAGAGGGAGTAGGAGAGAGCCTGGACAACTCTGCACGCTCTTAAAGGGGAAGAGCCCCCTTAGGCTGTGATCATTCCCCTGGGGCCTCCCGTTTAGGAATTGTCACCAGCTGTCCCCACGGCAGAGGACGAGGAGTGAGTAGGGGCAGACAGCCCTGCCTTCTCAGGAACCAGCAAGACAATGGCACCGCCTTTCTCGGCCTCAGTGCTCCATCATGGGCTGCCAACCGGCGGCCCAACCTTGCCTGGTAGCTGGTGACACACTCGTCCCTTGACCTTGTAATAGCTCCCCAGGGCACTCACAGCCCCAGCCTGGACACTTTCTCTCCCCAGGGGCTGCTCTGCCTCTTGGGGAACACAGTCTCCTCTCTCAGTAAACTCAGCTGTCCACAAACTCAGAGCCACAAACGAGACCCCTCGAGAAGGAGGTCTGGCACACACATGTGCGTGCACACACACGCTCATGCTGACCCCTGCCGCAGAGTGACCTCAGCTCACCAAACTAGCAACACACACAATGGCATAGTGCCACCGCTCCCCAGCACAGGGAGAGCTGTGCGTGGTTTGCCTGCCGCCCGCACCATCATATCTCCCTTCTGTCCAGTAGCACAGCTTGAATCTGCACAGACGGAAACAACCTCATAGCCAAATCTCCACCGAATCTGGAAAACCACAGATGCTTCCTTCCTGTTCTGGGTGTTCCCATGGGGGGTGGGGGGCGACACAGGACTATCTTTTTGGTGAACGGCAGGAGTCCCCTGGGTGGACTTTAGCACCTCCCCAGCCCCTCTGGCCAGGGATTTCCGGCTGCTCACCAGCGGGACCCCAGCTGGCCACAGTCATGCGCTATCCCTTTAAGAGAGCAGCCCTCAAGAGTTTATGGACAGAGAGGGCTATTTGGATCTCGGAGGGAGGACAGGAAGAAGATAAAAGCGGGTCGGGCTACCAGAGGGGAAAAAGCCGAGTGCAGAGAAAGCAAGATGAGAAAACTGGTCCAGAGGGAGAATTTATGTTTGCAGCAAGGATTCCAGTCCCCCGGGGGCTCTTTCCACCAAACCCTGGGCCGGGCTGGGTCAGACGCAAGTCCCTGCACGGGGAGCCCTGCCATGGCCCGCCCCGCAGTCAGGCAGAGCCAGCATCGGGAGGAGGGGGCTGGCCGGCCCCTGAGAGCAGAGCCCAGAGACAAAGCTTCTGGGCCCCCAGGACCCCTGCCTCGTTTGCCCTTTTGTGTGGTGGGCACCTGTGCACTTGGCTCTGTGGGATTCCTGGGAGCAAGTGCACAGCTTTCACAGCCTCTCACAGGGTGTTCGGAGCCCACGGGAAGAGTCGGGTTGAGGTCAGGCCCATATCAAGGCCCCTGAGAAGTGAGGGGATCTCGGGGCTGGTGCAGGTGTGTCCCCAGAGTGGGCGCCAGACAGGTGACACTGTGAGAGCTCTCGCAACTGCAGAGGCCAGCTCAGGGAAGAGGGAGGTTTTTGTTTGTTTAAGATTGATTGATTTGTTTGAAAGGCAGAGTTACAGAGAAAGCGAGATAAAAAGAGAGGATCTTGGCCGGCGCCGCGGCTCACTAGGCTAATCCTCCGCCTTGCGGCGCCGGCACACCAGGTTCTAGTCCCGGTCGGGGCGCCGGATTCTGTCCCGGTTGCCCCTCTTCCAGGCCAGCTCTCTGCTGTGGCCCGGGAGTGCAGTGGAGGATGGCCCAGGTGCTTGGGCCCTGCACCCCATGGGAGACCAGGAAAAGCACCTGGCTCCTGGCTCCTGCCATCGGATCAGCGCAGTGCGCCGGCCGTGGCGGCCATTGGAGGGTGAACCAACGGCAAAGGAAGACCTTTCTGTCTCTCTCTCTCACTGTCAACTCTGCCTGTCAAAAAAAAAAAAAAAAAAAAAAAGAGGATTTTCCATCCTCTGGTTCACTCCCCAAATGGCTGCAATGGCCAGAGCTGGGCTGAGCCAAAGCCAGGAGCCAGGAGCTTCTTCTGGGTCTCCTACGCTGGTGCAGGGATCCAAGCACTTGGGCCACCTTCCACTGCTTTCCCAGGCCACAGCAGAGAGCTGGATCGGAAGTGGAGCAGGCAGGACATGAACTGGCGCCCAAATGGGATGCCAGTGCCACAGGCGGAGCTTAGCTTACTATGCCACAGCGCTGACCCCCAAGAGGGAGGTTTGTGGATGGCTTTGCCAAGTGTCCAGAGTCCAAAAACAGTGCCATTGACACTGGCTGAGCCCATGGCACAGAGGCCCACAGGTCCTGCACCAGACTCTGATGTGGCTGCTCTAGGTACCAAGTAAGCCCATCTATAAACAGGCCAGACACCCGCGGGTGCTCACCCCCACCCCGCCCCACCCCACCAGCCCACCCTGGACCCCAGGCCCCATTGCAGAGCTGGATCTGCCCTGCTGGCTCTTGGAGGCCACGGCTCTGCAGTGGGGACAGCTGAGAGCTGCGGGTCAGGCTGAGGACACTGTCTGGCCTGGCCTGAGCCAGCCCCTTCTCAGGAGACAGCTGGGCCCGGGTGTTCCTGGAGCGGGTTCCCAGAATGTTCCTTCCTGTCATTTTCAGAGGATTTGGGGAGCAGCCTCTGCAGAGAATTAGCCCATCCAGGCTGCTCCACGCCCTCGCTGCACCAGCTCCAAAGCCTCTCCCAGCCTGAGGTCGGAGGAGAAGGCAGACGGGGCAGAGCCTGGGGCTCCCCCAGGCTGTGGTGCCCCTCCACACCTCCCACTCCCCCAGAGGTCCTAGTCTGTGGAGTCCAGGCCCTGGAGCAGGGCGCCTGTCTCCACCGTCACTTGTCACCAGGGGGCTTCTATGAGACCTGATTCCGTGCCCCAGGGCACAGTGTGGTGCCGCCTGCACTTGGACTACTTGCTCCTGGGGGAGCCAGGGTAGCTGCTGGAGTCTGAAGAGGGTGTGGGGCCTCCCCACCGCCCCTCCCCCACGGCAGCCCTGCAGCACTGGACAGGTCCTGCCGTGTCAAACGGCTTGTGCCTAACAGCAATGTAAAAATTCATGGAAAATGAAGTTAACAGATAAGTCTCTTTTGGTGCAAACAAAATTTGAAATCCATGCATACTTTTCTTGTAATACACACCTTTGGAAGGCCCGCATATGCATGGGTTTCAAAATTTTTGCACCAAAACAAACATCTTTTAATGCAATTTTTTAAACTTACTTATTTGAAAGAACGAGAAATTCCATCTGATGGTTCATTCCCCAAATGCCCACAACAGCTACAGCTGGGCCAGGACAAAGTCAAGAGCCAGGAACTCAATTCAGGTCTCCCACATGGGTGACAGGGACCCAAGTACTTGAGCCACCACCTGCTGCTTCCGGGGTGCACATGGGCAGGAAGCTGGGAATGGGAACGGCGCAGGCACATGAACCCAGGCACTCCCGCATGGGACGCAGGCTTCCCGAGCAGCATCAGAGCTACAGCACCAAACGCCTGCCCCTTTTAATTCCATTTTCCATGAAATTTTTGAAGCACCGTCATACGTGTTGTTGGGAAAAAGGAAGGGAAGACAGGCAGATGGACCAACAGTATCAAAGCCTAACTGGTTTTTCCTTTCTGCGTTCCCCATCCCAGCCAGTTGAGAAGGAAGCAGCCTACAAAGACTGGATTGGGGGTGAGGGGAGAGGATTCGGGAGGCCGGCCCTGAGGGAGAAAGAAGGAACAAAAGTAAAAACCCCAATTGGCCAAATCCAAATCCCAACGGCTCTTGGGCTCTTGAACCGTCTCAACAGGGCTGCCTCTGCCCCGGGACTGGGCCAAAGTGCCCATTTGCTCAAGACCTGCCCCAGGCTCCCGTCCTGGGCCGGCTTCCACTTCCCCTCTTGCTAAATAAACCAGCCTTTGTGTGTGTGTGTGTCCCAGAGGAGCGAGAGAGGGCTGGGGGAGGGGAGGAGGAGCCCTTTGTCAAAATAGACCTCCTGAATGCTTTTAAGGGCCTGCAGTTGGATGAGTAAATATTTTCCCTTTCAGATGAAAGGTGCAATCATTGCCGTTTTTTAATGACTTTAATTAGAAAAGATTGCCTTAATCTTTTACTTATCTGTTCCATTGTGGGAACTGCCAGAAAATGAAGTGCAGGCAAAACAGGTGGAGTTTGACCTTTGCTCCAAGCATCTTGAATTTCTTCTAGGCTGGTAATTAAGAAGAATCGGGGGAAGTGCCTTGCAGAAACTAGGAAACCAAACACACACAGAATCCTGGCTACACAGGCACTCACTGGGCTCCCTCCCGCAAGCTTGGACTCCGCCCCCGCCCCCCCCCCCCCACACACTGGCACACTCTCATGCACTCGTGTGCACATGATCGGAAGGAAAAATGGACCCCGGTACCGCAGACCAGAAAGCTCCCACTTTGAGAGCAGCAAAGTTCCTGCTCCCGCCTGAGAGGGGCTTAATGAGTTTCCCAGGGTGGTCTGAAATGATTAATTAAGCAGCAGCCCCCCGGCCCCGGCCCCTGCCCAAACAACGGAAACCATAACGGTCTGTTTGAGGAGGGCGCGGCGGGGGCCCCAGACTCCAGGGGCCGTTGGGGACGTGGCGTGGCCGTGGCGTAAGAGCCAGGAGCCCCAGATAAGGGACGAGAGCAACCGCTTGTAACGGCCGGCTGCCCGCCGAGGCTCATCCTGCCAAGCCCTGGCGAGAGGGCCGGGCCTGGGAAATGG
Source organism: Oryctolagus cuniculus (assembly GCF_964237555.1). NCBI lineage: Eukaryota > Metazoa > Chordata > Mammalia > Lagomorpha > Leporidae > Oryctolagus > Oryctolagus cuniculus. Next base: position 159,752,804 of record NC_091433.1, read on the forward strand.
CCTTCCTGCCCCGTCTCCAGGCCCGAGGGGGCCTCCGGCAAAATGGCTGTGCTGGCCTCCCTCCCGTGCCATTTCTACACTGCACCGCTCCTGGGCCCGTTCCTGGACCCTGGGAAGGGGGTCTGCAGACTTCCTGGGTATCCAGACCCCCAGGGGCACGGGTGACAAGGACAAAGGAACAGCTAGGGAAAAGCTCCTGGAGCTTCTTCCAAGATCACCGCTGTCAGGGGGCCTCTCCTTCCGGGTGTCAGGAGCCCCCAGGCCCGGCATGAGCCATTCACTGTCACAACAAACACACGTGGAGTGTGTCCAGTGTGCAGCCACGATGGCGGCGTCCACACAGATGCCGGGCCCTGTGGCTGCACTGGGGGAGTCCTGGAATCCAGGGGTCTTTCTGTGCGCATGGGCTCCGTCTGCTTCTATTGCACCCATGGCATCGGGCTCTCTGTGATCCGTGTGGCCCTCTGAGAAAAAGAGACTGGCCTCTCTGATGAGAGCATGTCCACCTCCAAATCCTCGCTAAAATAAACCTGCTGGAAACACTTTAACAACAACTTGTTTTTTTTTTTTTTTCCCCTGTCCTTGGCATGGCCACTAACACCAGCAGATCTCCATGGTCAATTTAGGAAGCTTGGGAAAACATCACTTGTAATTAAAAGTCTAGAAGCGCCTCAATTAGGACAGTGTTGGCCTGCCAGGCTGTTCCCAAATCCCACTAGGCAGCATTCCTCTCCTGGCTGGAAAAGGCCTTTGATTGGCACCAAATGTGCAGTGGCCACACTGGACTGGGCCTGGGCACTGTCAGCCCCGCCAGCCGCTCGGCACACGGGCCAGCCTCTGCCCCAGGGCCTCTCTCAGCGCAGGCTCAGCTCCCTGCCGCCTGACTTCATACCCCTGCGTGGCACTGAGCTCCCACTTTTGGAGGAGGCAGCCCCTCCCCCCTGAGAGGGCACTTGAGGCCACCCCACAACCACCCTGCACACCCTGGTCCACAGGCCACGGGCAGGCGCTGCTGAGGACAAGGCAGCCACTGACTGTGCTGATGGGAGGGAGAAGTGCCGGGACCTGCGCCTCTCCTCGCTCCCCAGAGGCCTCCCCTATCTGAGCAGAGGCCTGGCCTAGAGTAAGGCAGCTAGAAGGCTCGAGACCCCAGAGAAGAGAGCGGCTGGCCAGGAAGTATACCCCGGTCTCTTTAACCTGATGGATTAAAGACCCACCAAGCTCAGCTAACTGGGCCTGGCCCTGGGGCCAAGCTGGCCCCCTCCTGTTGGTGGGAGTGCGGCAGCCACCACAGGGACGTCAGCAAAGGCCCAGGCTTGGGAAGGAGGAGAAGGCGGAGTCAGCTCCCCAGGATGCACACATTCATACCACCTGCTTGCCCCCACTGGCTCTCACAGACGCGCACCTGTGTTCACTGAGTCTGCCAATGGGCCCTGGGTGTCCCAGGTCACGGCCATCCGCACAAACTCCCATCCCTCCACCACTTCACATTGCCCCCCACACATGTTCACCAACACAATGATGGGCACACAGGCCTGTAGGCCCCATGCAGGACCGTGTGGCCTGCCAGGGTGCTCCAGTCCTGGGCAGCCCCCACCCTTCGCTGAGTGGGGATAGAACCCCTATGCAGGTAGGTGGTCCCTGGGGTCGGGCCATGAACCCTACTGGCCACTGAGGGAGCGGGTGCGGGCACAGTCCAAGTGCCTCCCTGAGCCCAAGGGAGAGCCTCAGGCCAGCAGCAGGGGCCCAGCAGGGGAAGGGTTACAAGCTAACTAGAAAAAACAATTACTAACGGGAAAGGCAGCCCATCGCAGCCGCTGAGCAGGCCTGCCAGGGCCGTGGGTGGGTCTTGGATTATGCATTTCCTTGAAAACAAAAAGAGAGTTCAGGGCAGTTCAGCTGTGCCCTGAACCTCACTCTGGGGCCTTTGTGTCCAGCCCCTCGAGGCCCGCGTGCCTGTGCACACGCACACGCGGTGCCCGGCCCAGCCAGGCTCAGCTGGGAAAGGGAGCGCTGGACCCTGCTGGGAGCCTATGAGAAAGTGGGGAAGGCTGCGGTAGTGGGGGGTGGGGGGGCTCTTATGGCTGGAGGTCTCCCTGCACTCGGAGGCCAGGCAGAGCCCTGTCCCGTCACTCCCCCGGGCAGATTGGAGCCTCTGCTGCACCAGGTGTGTGCCAGGCCCCGAGGTGGGGGTCCCCCGGAGGGTTCAGTGAGGAAGGCCTGACGGCCCTCTTCGGCCCTGGATGTGGTCTCTCCCGTCTCTGTCCCAGTGTGTTTCTCCACTAACTGGTCTCCCCTAGACTCTGAGGATCATGGTCATATGGAGGAGTGGGGGCTGGCAAGGCGTTAAGGGGGCCCCCCCGCTTGGGGTGGGGGAGCGATAGAGCTGGTAAACAGGGTGAGGACGGGGCCTCCCCAAGGAAGATGGGAGGGGCGGCCGTCGTGGGAGCAGACTTGAAGGCCTCTGTCCTGCTCATCGTGGGGGTCCCTCTGTTCCCCACCGAGGCCCTGTGAGTAGTCAGGGGCAGCACAAGGCCTGGAGCAGGAGCAGGGTCAAAGCCTTGCTTTAGCAGCTTCACGGGCCGCCTCCGCCTGCCCTGCCCTCGCAGCGCTCTGAGCAGCCGCTCCGTGTCAGCTCCCAGAAGCCCCGAGCAACCACCTGTCGGAGCAGGCTGCCCCTCACCGCCTCCTTCCTCTCCCCTTCCTCTGTGTGAGCTTGTTAAATGCCCACCCTCCCATCAGCCTGTAGACCCCAGAGGGAAAGGCCTGACTCTGCATTGTCTGCCATGCAGCCCAGCACACAGTAGGCCCTCAGTAAGTATCTGTGGCCAGGGCCAGCGCTGTGGCATAGCAGGTAGAGCCGCCGCCTGCAGTGCCAGCATCCCATAAGGGCACCGGTTTGTGTCCTGACTGCTCCACTTCCAATCCAGCTCTCTGCTGTGGCCTGGAAAAGCAGTAGAGGATGGCCCAAGTGCTTGGGCCCCTGCACCCACGTGGGAGACCCAGAAGAGGCTCCTGGCTGCCAGCGCAGCTCCAGCTGTTGTGGCCAACTGGGGAGTGAACCAGCAGATGGAAGACCTCTCTCTGTCTCTGCTTTTCCTTCTCACTCTGTGTAACTCTGACTTTCAAATTGTGGGGAGCAATCCGGACTAGACTAAGTTACTCGAATTAGGACTTATTCTATGCATCTGCTCTCCCACAATATGGCGCTGGGAGAGAAGTAAACAGCTTCCGCACAGCTGCCTCCAGTTCAACCAATTAACTGTAGGACTTGCTCCTGATTGGAGAGCAGCGTACTCAGCCGAGTTGGGATTGGCGGAGGAGGACTATAAAGGAGGAGAGAAACGGCATGCACCGGGAACATCTATGGGGAACATCTAGCTGAAGGAACACCCGTGCAGCCCCCGAGAGACCCGGCCGGCGGTGTGCCGCTCCCCTGCGGAAGTGGGGAATGCGGCCAGGGGGAACTGCCCTTCCACGGAGGTGGAAGGGATAGTAGCCAACCCGGGAAGAACCAGCAGCAAACCCGGGGAGGGCCGAGCAGACGAAAGAACAGCGCAGGGTCTTGTGTCGTTCCTCCACGAAGAGGGGGAGCGACATAATGGTGCCGTGACTCGGATAGGAAACCTAGCTTGGATAGGAAACCTAGAACGGATAGCAAACTTAGGAGGGAAGAAACGGGAAGAACTGGGAAATTACCGGAGAGAGAGATTAGCAAACAGCCTAGGGAAAAGCCGGACGAAAAAGGAGCCGGAAGAAGCTATTGAAAGCCTAGGCATAGACTCGGATACGGACTACGGGGGGAAGCTGGGAGAAATCTCTAAGGTCGAAAGCGAAAGTGAAAGCTAGAACAAACAGACTCGGACGCGGACTGTGGGGAGAGGCCAGGAGAAATGAGGGAGGAATATCGTTGGAGGAAAGTTTGGGGAAACATACCGGGTAGAGAAAAATGTTAGGGAAATTGAAGCCGCGGGGGGCAGGCCGAGGCGGAAACGAAAGCCACTTTGGGGTTCTCAAGTTAGCCCGGGAATAGGGGGCGAAAAGTTAAAACCAGAAGCTGAGACGCAAGCCAGATTGGGATCCGTCTGATTAGCCCGGGGAGCAAAGGACGGGAAGCCAGATCGTGGGGCGGAGACGTACGCTGGGTTGAATTCGCCAGGCTAGCCCGGGGAACTTAGATTGAATCCTAGTGGCGGAGACGCAAGCTACGCTGTGTTACTCGCGGAAGCCGCCGCGTGCAGAGAGAGCACGGGGCGTGAATAGATAGGGAACGCTGGCGTAGGCCGTGGTTCAGACGCGAAAGGGTTAAGCGTGGAGACCGCGAAGCCGAGCCGCGCAAAGCCGGGAAGCTGCGCAGATGAGAGAGGCGCGCGGGCTGAAGCGGCGCAGAGCCGGGAACCCGCCGGCGGGGCGAGGTGCCGGGAAGCCGCAGGGATAAGAGAAACAGAAGTTTTAGAAGTAAAGTGAGAGAAATAGGAATGCTGGCAGACAGAAGTAAAATGGGAGAAATAGAAATGCCCGGAGATAGAGAAATAGAGAAAAATAAGGCTTCCCCACAATGCAACAATTAGGAGGCTTGGATTCGGTCTGCCTGATTTAAGGCGGTAAGCGCCAGCAAAGCTCGACCAGAGTATGAGCTGCAGGTCACCGAAGATAGGCACAAACCAACACTAATAAGTCTCCCCCACAATACGGCAATGAGAAGGCTTGGATTCGGTTTGCCTGATAGGTTTTGTAAACACCTGCAGGCAGTTCTAGCAGAGTAGAGCATGCGCTGCAGGGCACCGAACACAGGCACGCATCAGCGCCTAAAAACCTCCTCACAATGGCGAAGAGAGGACCCGGATTCGGTTTTCCTGATTGATAGGACTTGTAAGAGCCTGTGGCAACGCTAGCAAGTAGAGCAGAGTGTGTACCGCGGGACACCGAAGACAGGCGCGTATCAACGCTAAAAAATAAAAAGAAAGGGGGATCTGTGGGGAGCAATCCGGACTAGACTAAGTTACTCGAATTAGGACTTATTCTATGCATCTGCTCTCCCACAATATGGCGCTGGGAGAGAAGTAAACAGCTTCCGCACAGCTGCCTCCAGTTCAACCAATTAACTGTAGGACTTGCTCCTGATTGGAGAGCAGCGTACTCAGCCGAGTTGGGATTGGCGGAGGAGGACTATAAAGGAGGAGAGAAACGGCATGCACCGGGAACATCTATGGGGAACATCTAGCTGAAGGAACACCCGTGCAGCCCCCGAGAGACCCGGCCGGCGGTGTGCCGCTCCCCTGCGGAAGTGGGGAATGCGGCCAGGGGGAACTGCCCTTCCACGGAGGTGGAAGGGATAGTAGCCAACCCGGGAAGAACCAGCAGCAAACCCGGGGAGGGCCGAGCAGACGAAAGAACAGCGCAGGGTCTTGTGTCGTTCCTCCACGAAGAGGGGGAGCGACACAAATAAATAAATCTAATAACAAGAAAAAAAGTGTCTGTGGCCACATAGCTGGGGCAGGTGCAAGCAGGTGGAGATCTCAGTCCCTTGGCATCTGGGCCCCTGCACCAGGGCCTGTGGTTGCTCTCCCCATCCTCCTCCCTCCAGGAGAGACGTGGGGAGGAGGCTCAGAGCCTCTCTACCCAGCTCTATGCTGGGCCAGAAACAGCCTAGACCTTAAACTAAAGTCAGGTTCTGCAGCCGGGCAGCCTGGCAGTTAGGTAAGGGTCAGAGGCCCGGGATTCAGAGTGTGCCAAAACTTGCACTCATTGTGATCCCCAAGGAGGCCCAGGGCTGGCTGCTGCGTGCTGCTGGGCACGTTCTTTCCCGCTCTGGTCCATGGACATTTTCCAGGTGACAAGCCGGGTGCTTAGGGGCAGCACCGGCCTTCAGAGCACACTCGGTCTTTCCGGATCGTGGCAGGGGCAGAGCTGGGAAGCGTCTCAGACCCAGCACAGCAGGATGTAGGGCCAGGGGAGGGGCTGATGTGGGCAGGCCTGCCAGGCTCAGAGAGCAGCATGTGCAAAAGCAGAGGTAAGGGAGGGCCTGGGGGCCTGCGGGTGGGCGTGTGAACAGCCCGTATCAGCGCCTGGGTTTGAGTCCTAGTTCCACTCTCGGATCCAGCTTCCTGCTAATGTGCACCTCGGGGGGCAGCAGGTGATGGCTGGAGGCAGAGGATGGAGTATCGGCCTTGGCCTTGTGTCTGGGTGGCTAGAAGGGATGCAGGTGCCGGCTGAGCTCTGAGTGGCCTGAACCTGAGCCTGGGGAAGACGATGCAGCAGGGAGTGTGAGTAGGGCGAGGGCAGTGGAGAGAGCCTCCCGCCCTCTGCTCAGACCCGAGCACGCTTCCGCACGCTTCCGTGTGGGAGGGCACTCGGCCAAGCCTGTCGGGAAGGGAGCAGCTTGCAGAAGGCCTTGGAGAGTGGCAGGGTGGGATGGGCAGAGGGCCTTGGATGCAGGAGCCAAAGTGCACGCCACCACTGAAGGCGAAGACCAAGAGCGAGGGCCGGATGCTTGCAGTGCCCGCCGTTCCCCCTGGGGCACAGACCCCAGCCCACCCCAACACGGCAGCCGGATGCTACAGGGCACTCCCCCTGCTGGGGCTGTTAGCCCAGGGCCCGCGGGGCCACCCTGGAGCCGGGCTCTCCAATCTCTTGTTTCTTTCCACTGTGAGCTCTCTGTGGCCGAGGACAGGAGCTGGGCACGATTTCCTGCTCCCTCTCCTATCTCCAAAGGGAGACTTTTTACTTCCTGTTTCATTTTCCTTGGTGTTTTTGCAGGCCATGGTCCTTGGGAATCTATCACCAACTCAGCCCCCTTTCCTGAGCCCCGCAGTAGAGGTGCCACCGCGTGCTCCTGTCCCCCCTCCCACCCAGACCCCAATGCCTTCTCACCTGGGCTCCCCACTGCTGCCCGGCCTGTGTGCTGTCCCCAGAACTCCCCCACAGAATCTGTGGGACCAGCAGACGTGGCTGGTTTCCATGCCTTAGCTCTCCTAGTGTCGCTGACATTGCTGGTGGCCAGTGGCTAGCGGCCCACTCTGTGCCACAGGCCTATGCCCAGTCAACTCTGATGGCAACAGACACCCTGCCTCCTCCGGGCCCCCTGCCCTCCCCTGGCCCTCTCTGTCTCATTTCTGTTCCTGATATTCCTTCCCTTGGCCTCCCTCCTCAGACGGGACAGCCTGCGCGTATCCGGGATGCAGGGAGTGACCCGAGCCTTGGTCCTGGCCAAGGCGACTGCCCATCGAGGTGGAAATCATCGCAGTAATGAACAGGGCTCCTGGGCGGCGCTGGGGCGGAGGGCGGAGAGGTGGAGGAGCACACAGCAGAGAGTCCCCCTCTTGGGCCAGCAATGGAGCCGATGAGGCCCTGGAGCAAGGCCAGTGCTTCCCAGACCTTTCTTGGGGCCCAGAACAGAGAACTCCCCCCTTACCCTCTGGGGCCCAGCATGTTCACTGGTGTGAGAGAAGCAAGGGTTGGGGGTCTGGGGGAAGGGCCAGATCCTAGCCCAGCAGTGGCTGCAGCCCTGGTGGGGGGCACCCAAAGGACACGCATGGGGCATTGCTGAGTGCCCTTCCTGGGAGCTAATCTCTTCCTGTTGCCTCCCTGCACCAACAGGGCCCTACAGAACCCAAACTAGAGAGGCAGGGAGGCTCGGGGGACAAGCAGCTGGCGCCCGCCCTGTTTCCTTGGCCGCCACTCTGTCCTCGGCCCAGGGCTGCAGGTGAGCTCGATTCCAGGCCCCGGCTGCACCGCTCAAAGCTGGAGCCAACCCGACCGCCTCCTCTGGGAGGGGGGAGAAAGCACGGGAGCCCCTCGCAGTCAGAGTGATCTTCAGGTCAACGAGGCACCTGCACCTCTGTCCCAACCAGGCCGACGCCTGGGCCAGGAGAGGGTGCGGCACTGCTGCGGCGGTTGGATGGAGAGACGTGGCCTGATGGCTACGGCAGCTTTCTCTCTGGCCCACAGGTGTGCCTTTTCAGTCTTCCTGCGTCAGGTCTCCCCAGTAGGAGGATGTGGGGTGACATCTGTGGTTTTCATACCCTGCTCTCAGAGCCCAAGCAATCTATGGGGCAAGGCAAGAACTGCAACAGCTCTGGTGTCCCGGCTCTACCCCAGCCTTCATCCCCAAGAGCTCGTCCACAGAAGGCACCAGCGGCTGAGAGACACTGGAGCAGCTCTGGGCTAGCTGAGGCCTGCGACCTCCCCAGCAGGAAACTCCCAGGGCTGGGCAGTACCAGAGCAGCTGGAGGCGGGCCCAGGAGCTGGAGAGAGGGTTCAGGCCTGGGAGGATGGCCAGGATCTGGAGGGGTGAGGCTGGCTGTGGCGGGTAGGCTCAGGACGGGTCCTACTTTCGTGCCTGTGTGCACATGCACGCACATACGTGCACACGCATGTACATGCACACCCACATCCACACCCACCTGCCCCTCACATGGAAGGTTCTGGCTGGAGGGATTCCCCGCTTCTGCCCCTGAGCCCTACCCTACCCCCACGTACGTCCTCTGTGGACACCTCAGGTTGACCCAGTGCAGCTGTGCCTGGAGACGAGCAATCACTTCTCTCTGGGCTTGCTAAAGACCAACACATTCCCACCCACCCCCCATTTTTTTTTTTTGGTTATTTATATAAAGGGAACAAATTTCATGTATTTCATATCGACACTTTTTTTAAAGTGTGTGTAATCTGAGGGCAATTTGATCCGTATGTTTCTGATTCCCTTGCACTTAAATCATCAAAATATTGGTTTTTAAGAGCCATTTGATGTCTAAGGAACCTTTTTAATAAGCTTTTAAAGCTCTTTAAACCCGGAGCCTGGAGCCGGTGCCAGGGCCCAGGCTGGCCGCTGGCCGCCCGCGCTTCACCCCGGCCCCCGGGGTCAGGATAGCTTTCAGCCGAGTCTCACTGCCCCTTGGCAGCCCCCGCCCCTGCTCTGGCCTCCCTGCTCCACCCCCAAATACCACCCAGGGGTCCCCGCCACAGCCTCCCGCGGGCGTGACGAGGGGCCCCCCACTCTTTCCACAGCCTTCTCTCATGGTTCCTCAAAGCACCCTGAAGACACGAGGAGGAGCCAACACAGTGTCTTTAAACTGCTTATCTGTGGTCGAAATACGCTGTGACTTCCTGAACAACTCTTATGCAAGGGCACTCGGGTCCTTCCCCAGTGTGCACCTTTATGCGTATTTCTGTTTTCTTGGGATACGTTTCTGGAAGTGAAAACGCTGGACCCAGGGTATGTACACCTTTAGATCTCTCTCTCTCTGTTTTCGTCATGAATTTACCAGCTATGACGGCAGAGAGTTTTCCTTCCACTGCCTCAGTCCCCAAATGCCTGCAAGGGCCAAGGCCGGGCCAGGTTGAAGCCAGGAGCCCAGATCTCAATCCAGGTCTCCCACGTGGTGGCAGAGACGCGAGTACTTGCGCCATCCCTGCTGCCTCCCTGGTGGGGAGCTGAAGCGGAGAGCAGAGCCAGGCCTGCAACCCAGGAGCTCCCATGTGGGGCGCAGGCATTGTGTGGCCCCAAGTCTCTTCACACACAGCTGCCACATCATGTTTCTGAAAGATTGGGCCAATTTATACTTCCAAAGGCGCCACCATGTACTCCTGGGCGGGGCTGTCGCAACAGTGCTACCCCCCTGGGGCGCCGGGAAGGGCTCCAGCGTAGCACTTAAGCCTGGGCTCTGGAACCACAACGCCTGCTGTCCTGCTCCATGTGGTGTTGCTCTGACTAAACACCACAGACAGGATCATTTATAAAACGATTTCTTTTACTCACGTTAGCTGCTGAAGGCCCTCTCACTCTGTCCTAACGTGGCAGAAGGCATCAGGGGACGGGAGCACCCAACGGCGCAGCCAGCTCAGCTCTCTCCCCCAGGCTATAGAGCCACGGATGGCCATAGAGTCCCACTCCCACGACCTCACCCCCAAATACCATCAGTGGACTTTGGGCTCTACGTTTCCAACACAGGAACTTTGGGGAGCACATTCAACCCAGAGCACTCACTCTGTGTCCCCAGCTGCAACTCGGGGATAACAACAGCACCCACACACATCAGTGTAGGTGGGGATGAACAGTGCCTGATGTGTGCCTTGGGCTCAGTAAACGATGCTTGGTGTTATTCTTGCTTATCCTCCTTCCCCTTCCCTCTCTCTAACCAGCCCCTGCTCACACCCCAGGTGTCCACTCAGGGTGTACCAACTGCACCCCTCCTTTGAGGACACTCACTACGGGCGCCAATACTCATCGCGACGCTTAGTGTATACCTTCCCTGCCAAGCTGCCAGCCCCAGGAGGGCAGAGCTGGAGCCCATCTTACAGCCAGAGCCTACGGCGGTGCTCACACACAGCAGACAATAAATGCCTGTTAGTGACACCTTTCAAACCATACTTCCTAAAAATACTCTATTTACCCACAAAGGGTGATTTTCCCCTTGAGGAGAATCAAAAGAGCATGCAAAGACTAAAGGCCTGCCTCCAAAATGTTTAAGAAGGTGGCGGCAGCGTCACCAGTAGCACGCGCACTGGCAGAGTGGGTGACGAGTCTGTTCCGGGGGGAAAGGCCTGCCGTGAGCAGGCTCTTGACGGACCAGGCAAGGAAGCCCCCCTAGTTCCCTGCCTCCATCCTGTACTCATAGGAGAGCCCAGTTCTGCCCCCCAAAGTCCCATTTCAATCTGGTTCACCCCCAAACCGTGGGCCTTGTGCAAGCCAGGTCTGGAGAGCTGGGCAGAGACGTGTGAAGCAGACGGCCCTCGGGGTACAGGATGACAGTGCCTTTAGAGACTGACCGTGACCCCACTCCAGCACTCCGTCCACCGGGGCCATTCGGGAAGGGGTCATGGACGGCTCTCTGGCACAGCTTCATTGCTCACGGGTGTGTTGGCACGTGTGTTTTCATGTGTACAGGGGTGGCTTGAATTTCCTGGAGTGCAGAGGCCACATGGAGAGAGGCTGTTCCACAGATCCTGCTCTGGCCTAGGCGCAATGCTGTTCAATAAAAGGGTGAATGAGCAAAGCAGCCATCAACCCTAAACCGCCCCACCCAGGCTGCCATCTGGGAAGGAGTCAGCAGGAGGCCCCATGGGGCCCGGGCGGGGCTGGCTACTCTACAGTGAAGGAGCTGAACGCCCTGGTCTCCAAAGTTCTTTCTGGCTCCGGAGGCTCCCCCTACTCCCCCACCCTGCAGGGCCTGGCCCAGTCCCCAGCCCTGTTCTGTCCCTGTAGCTGTAGAAGTTCTTAGACTCACAAAGGCCCCCAATCCAGTCGCTGCCCGGCCCGTGGGGCTCGGGGCTATTTTGTCAGAATTCTCCAGGAACAGAGAAAAGTACAGAGGCTTTGGCTAAAGCCCAGTGGGCAGGTCTCTCGGAGGACACGGATTAAGTTCGTCTCTGTTGATCCTCCTTCATGGAGGCTGCTGTCTGGGTACAGGCTTGGGATTCCTTAGGGTTTATCCGCCCTCGTCTGTTTCCATTACCTTTACATTACCCTTGTGCCATTTTTAGCCTTCCCTTTGCAAAGCAGAACAAACCCCAGGGGAACAAAGGAAATGCTGGGCCAGGCCAGTTCTAAATGGAGTCCCTCTTTCTTCAGCAGGCCCACCCTGGGATTGGTGGGGAGGACGCTCTCGACTCCCAGGCCTGGGCATCTCTGCCAGACCCTCATTCCAGACTCCAAGACCCTCCCCACTGGCGAGGAGAGGGCCCGGTCCCCTTCTCCCCAGCCAGGGCCAGGCTTGGGCTCAGCTGGAGCTGGAGCCGATGGTGACGGATTTGTGGAGTGACCCTGAGAGGATTATCTGGCTTTCGGAGGGTCACACAGGAGTCAGCAAGTCTGAGAGGCTCCGGCCTAATGCCACACAGGAGAGGTGGGATGAGGGGTCTCTGCCTCCCAGCGACCTCCTTTCGCTCTTGTCTGCCCTGGAAAAAGTCCGATGCCTCTCAAGAGGGTCTCACCCTGCACCCAAGGAACCTGCTTTGGGCTCCACGTTGCCCTTTGCACTGAACACCACACTCGCAGGCATGTGAGCTCTGTTTAGTGAGGGGATCGTGTTTTTGAGCAATGTATGTGATTTTTGTTTTAAATCTAGGTCTTAAAAGCCCTAATGTTCCAGAAACAGGAAAAACATTGATGTTTAAGTATTTAAACTGAACAATCAAAAGCAAATCCTCGAGGCCAGCACTGTGGTGTAGCAGGCAAAGCTGCCGCCTGCAGTGCCGGCATCCCATATGGGTGCTGGTTCAAGTCCTGGCTGTTCCACTTCTGATCCAGCTCTCTACTGTGGCCTGGTAAAGCAGTGGAAGATGGCCCAAGTCCTTGGGCTCCTGTGGGAGACCTGGAAGAGGCTCCTGGCTCCTGGCTTTGGATTGGCACAGCTCCAGTCATTGTGGCCATCTGGGAGTGAACCAGCGGATGGAAGACCTCTCTCTCTCTCTCTCTGCCTCTCCTTCTCTCTGTGTTACTCTGACTTTCAAATAAATAAATCCTAAAAAAAAAAAAAAATCAAATCCTTGGTAGGGGAGAGGGGCCGGCGCTGTGGCATAGCTGGTTAAGCCTCGGCCTACAGTGCCAGCATCCCACATGGGCACCAGTTCTAGTCCCGGCTGCTCCACTTCCGATCCAGCTCCCTGTTGATGCACCTGGTAAAGCAGTGGAAGATGGCCCAAGTGCTTGGGCCCTTGCACCCATGTGGGAGACCTGGAAGAAGCTCCTGGTTCCTAACTCCAGACCGGCTCAGCCCTGGCCTTTGTGGCCATTTGGGGAGTGAACCAGCAGATGGAAGATCTCTCTGTCTCTCCCTCTTTCTAACTCTGCTTTTCAAAAAATAAATAAATCTTCAAAACAATAATAAATCCTTGGAGGTCCTGACCAGCTGGAAGGTTTTGGAAGTTCAGGGGCTGATTAGGAGAATGTTGTTCATGAGACTGGTGCCTTGTGTGAATCCCTCACAGCATCTGGGGGATGAGATAGCTCAAAAAGTTCATGGAAAATGGAATTAAAAGTTATAGGGCCTGGCAGTGTGGCGTAGAAGGTTGTCTGTGCCTGCAATATCAGAATTCCATATGGGCAGCAGTTCTAGTTCCGGAAGCTCTGCTTCCAATCCAGCTCTCTGCTATGGCCTGGAAAAGCAGCAGAAGATGGCCCAAGTCCTCGGACCCCTGCACCTGCGTGGGAGACCCGGAGGAAGCTCCTGGCTGCTGGCATTAGATCAGCCCAGCTCCAACAGTTGCGGCCATTTGTGGAAGTGAACTAGTGGAAAGAAGACCTTTCTGTCTGTCTCTCCCTGTTTGTAACTCTGCCTCAAATAAATAAATAAAAATCTTTTTTAAAAAGATACTTTTAATTTGGTGTCTAAAACTTAAAAATCCATGCGTAAGTCAAATTAATTGATTCGTACCATTAAAAGAAATCCATGCGTAATAAGGGTCTTATGTGTATTATGAAAAAAGTGTGCATGAATTTCAAAATGTATTGTGCCAAAATAAATTTATTTTTTAATTTCATTTTCCATGAACTTTTTAAGGCACCCTCATATCTACTTCTATCAGGGCAGAATCTAGGACCAGAGAAAATATTTCTAGATACTTGGTAGACTTGTTACCACTCAGAGAGTTCATCTTCCTGTTGCTAAGTCCATGGGCAGGGCCTCGGACCAGGGCGGCGCAGGTGGTTTGGGAGTCTTGGCTGACTTCAACTGGCGCTGTCCACCTGTGCTATTTACTGTGTCTGCCGACAGGGAGGTGGTGTAAACACTGGAAATTCTGAGTAAGCATCGGTGTCTTGTCGAGCTCTTAGTGATCCTCTCAGTGTTAAGTAAAAATGACAGGTCGCTGTTCTGGACTAAGCCGCTGTACTGGGCCCCAGCAGACCAGGTGAAAAATCAAAATGGAGTCACTCATGCCAAAGTTCCACATCACCAAGTTAAAACTAGGCTGCTCATCTGACCTCCTGAGAACCCTTGAGAAAGGAGAGCTAACTGCCAAATTTCCCCAACAGACCAATTTTAATTGGCATAATGATGAAATGCCCTCTGTCTTAACCCCTACACATAAAAGGCAAGCTAAAGTGACCTATCTCAGCCCATCAGCTCCTTTTATTTCTTTTTTTTAATATTTTGTTTATTTATCTGAGAGGTAGAGTTACAAACAGTGAGGGGGAGAGACAGAGAGAAAGGTCTTCCTTCCATTGGTTCACTCCCTAAACAGTTGCAACGGCCTAAAGCTGTGCTGATATGAAGCCAGGAGTCAGGAGCTTCTTCCTGGTCTCCCACATGGGTGCAGGGGCCCAAGCACTTGGGCCATCTTCTGCTTTCCCAGGCCCTAGCAGAGAGCTGGATCGGAAGTGGAGCAGCCGGGACTAGAACCAGCGCCCATAGGGGGTGCCAGCACCGCAAGCAGAGGATTCACCCACTGTGCCGCGGTGCCGGCCCCATCATCAGCTCCTTTTCTATTGCTCTGTTGGCCTATCTCACCTTGCAAGGACGGCCACTTTGAAATCACCAATCCACGTTCTAATTTTTGCTTCTGCTTTCCTCAGCTCTTTTCTGTCTACAAAACCAACCTGCTCTGCTCAGCTCGCCGAAACACCTGCTCTGATTTACGGACTGAAGCGTTGCCTGCTTCTGGATCCAAAATAAAGCCAATTAGCATCATCAAACTAAATTGCTATGCTAGTTCCCTTTGACACCAGGAAAAGAATGACATCTATGGACCGGGGCTTCCAGAATGGGAAGCACAACACTGAATGGATGTTTGGGAAGCTCTTCAACAAAGAAAGGCCTCAACAAAGCCGAAAACCAGCATGCAGCCAAAAACCAAGGAAGAAGTTCATACTCCATCACAGAGGATAATTGCCCAAAATTCAGTTGGATGCTTTCCAATGGGCCTCGAGGTCTTGATCCCCATCCATGCCCCACCTTTACTGTTTCGCCAAGATCGTGTTGTTGGGCAAGGTATGTGCTAGAACAAGGTAGGAGACCGCAGCCCATGGGTCGATTCTGACCGGACAGCCTGACCCAAGATCTTCTGGAGCAGGGGCCGGCGCTGTTGCGCAATGGATTAATGTCCTGGCCTGAAGCGCCAGCATCCCATATGGGCACGAGTTCAAGACCCGGCTGCTCCACTTCCGATTCAGCTCTCTGCTGTAGCCTGGAAAAGCAGTGGAGGATGGCCCAAGTCCTTGGGCTCCTGCACCCACATGAGAGACCAGGAAGAAGCTCCTGGCTCCTGGCTTCGGATTGGTGCAGCTCCGGCCATTGCGGCCAACTGGGGAGTGAACCATCAGATGGAAGACCTCTCTCTCTGTCTCTCTCTCTCTCTCTCTCTCTGCCTCTCCTCTTTCTATGTAACTCTGACTTTCAAATAAATAAATAAATATTAAAAAAAAAAGACCTTCTGGAGCGAAAAGCTAACAGGTAGGAATAAAATAAAATGCACTTGTCAACTGACGGTTGCAACAGTTGTCAAGCAGCATCTTATTCGGAAGGATGAGTGCATTTTATTTCATCCCTACGTGTTAGCTTCAGGAGTTCTTAGGACAGGATATCAGCAGCAAGGCAGGCACTTAGATTGGCTCATTTCTTAAGGCAGTTGATGAATGAGAGGCAAGATTTGAAACAAAAAGAGGAAGTCAGATGCACAGGACAGTTCTGCCACTGTGGCACTACTTTCTCAGGCACAGGTTTCAGTCCCAGCTGCTCCACTTCCAATCCAGCTCCCTGTCAATGTACCTGAGAAAGTAGTAGAAGATGGCCCAAGGACCTGGGCTCCTGCCACCTTTGTGGGAGACCCAGATGGAGTCCCTGGCTTCTGGCTTCAACTCTGCCCAGCCCTGACCATTGCAGCCATTTTGGGAGTTAACCAGTAGATGAAGCTCTCTCTCTCTCTCTCTCTCTAACTCTGTTTTTAAATAACCAAATAAATCCTCTTTAAAAAAAAAAAGAAAATTAATTGAGAGTCAAGGGATGGGACACAGCAGGTTAAGACACTGTTTGCAATACCAGCATCCCATATCGGAGTGCTAGTTTGAGTCCTGGCTGCTCCACTTCTGATCCAGCTTCCTGCTAAGGCACCTGGGAAAGCAGTAGACGATGGCCCAAATGCTTTGGCCCCTGCCACCTACATACATGGGAGACCCAGATGGAGTTTTAGGCTCCTGGCTTTGCCTGACCCAGTCGTAGCCATTGTGGACATCTGGGAAGTGAACTAGCAGGTGGGAGATTTCTTTCTCACTCTGCTACTCTGCCTCTCAAATAAATAAAATAAATCTTTAAAAAAATTTTTTTAAATTAAGCTCTACTCTTAAAATGTGTGCACTATTCTGAATACATACAGTACTTAAAAACAAATGTTCATGGCCAGCGCCGCAGCTCACTTGGCTAATCCTCCGCCTGCGGCGCCCGCACCCCAGGGTTCTAGTTCCGACTGGGGTGTCGGATTCTGTCCCGGTTGCTCCTCTTCCAGTCCAGCTCTCTGCTGTGGCCCAGGAGGGCAGTGGAGGATGGCCCAAGTGCTTGGGTCCTGCGCCCACATGGGAGACCAGGAGAAAGCACTTGGCTCCTGGCTTTGGATCAGCGCAGCTCCGGCCATTGCAGCCAATTGGGGAGTGAACCAGCGGATGGAAGACCTTTCTCTCTCTCTCTCTCTCACTGTCTAACTCTGCCTGTCAAAAAAAAAAAAATGTTCATGAGATGAAAACAGGGGCCAGTGTCATGGCTTGGAGGTAAAGCTGCCACCTGCAGTGCTGGCATCCCATATGGGTGCCAGTTTGAATCCCAGCTGTTCCACTTCCAATCCAGCTCTCTGCTGTGGCCTGGGAAAGCAGAAGGAATGGCCCAAGTGCTTGGGCCCCTGCAGTCATGTGGGAGACCCAGAGGATGCTCCTGGCTCTTGGCTTCAGCCTAGCCCAGCCCTGGCCAGTGAAGTTTTCTGGGGAGTGAACCAGTGGATGGAAGATTATCTATCTATCATCTATCTATCTATCTATCTATCTCTCCTTCTCTCTGTAACTGACTTTCAAATAAATAAATATTTTAAAAAGAGCGAGCAAGAAAAGCATATAGGCCCCTTCCTTCCACCCTAGCAACCCCTGCCCAACGTAGCACATTTTCAAGGGGAAGAAGGCCTGTGTCTGGTGCGCCATTAGCAGTGGCCCCCTGACCTGGGGCTCCCAGTTCTGAACCACACAATGCAGCCATACACTTTGTCCTGTACCCTGAAGGTGATGGAACGGAAGTCACAAGACTTGGGAGTCAGACAGACCCCAGCTTTGCCACTTAGCTCCTGTGGGACACTAGGCAAGTCGTCCAGTCTCTCCAGCCACTCCCCGTGGTCTAAACCACACACGCTGTTGCTGGCGTGTGCTGTTCGTTGTCCACCCAAATGCCATTCCTTCCCACAATGGCTGAGTGTCCAGCTGTGTGACTTCCCAGTCTCCCCTGTTGCTGGAACATTGTATGTGGCCCTTCAGATCGCCAGGGTGGGGAGCAGAAGCAGAGGAGGATACCAGTGGTCTTGGTGACGTTGCTGTGCCAAACCCGGATCTGCCCTCTGCCTCACTGGGGGGAGAGAGGTGCCAGGGGTGGTCTCTCCTAAGGGGCTTGAGGGCTTCAGCTTCTCCACCCCCCACTAGAACTGAGCGATGTGAGGGTCCTCCAGGCAGGGGGGCAGGTCCCAGCAGAGGACAAGGAATTGGGCATTTGGGTCCAACTATGACTGTCCAGGAGTAGCTTCTTTTTTAAATTTTCTATTTTTATTTATTTACTTGAAGGGCAGAGACAGACAGAAAGACAGATGGAGAGAGAAAAAAGGTAACCCCTTGTCTGCTGATCCACTCCCCCAGTGCCCACAACAGCAGCCAGAAACTCCATCAAGGTCTCCCACATGGGTGGCAGGGTCCCAAGTATTTGTGTTATCACCTGCTGCCTTCCAAGGTGCACATTATCAGGAAGCTACAATCAGGGGGTGTGGCTGGGACATGAACCCAGACACTAGTACAGGACAGAGGCATCCCAGAGACATCTTAACCACTATAGCAAATGCCTACCCCAGGGTTGCCTTCTTTTTTGTTTTTTTAAGGTTTATTTGTTTTGTTATTTGAAAGACAGAGAGGGAGAGAGGGAGAGAGGAGGAGAGAGGGGGAGAGGGAGAGAGGGGAAGAGAGAGAATCTTCCATTGCTATTCACTCCCCAAATGGCCACCAACAGCCAGAACTGGGCCAGGCCGAAGCCAGGAGCCTAGAGCTTCTTCCAGGTCTCCCATGTAGGTGCAGGGCCCCAAGGACTTGGTCCACCTTCTGCTGCTTTCCCAGGTGCGTTAGCAGGGAGCTGGATTGAAAGCGGAGCAGCCAGAACTCAAACAAGCGCCCATAAGGGATGCCAGCATCGCAGGTGGTGGTTTAACCTGCTATGCCACAGTGCTGCTCCTGAGGGCTGCCTTCTTACGTCTGCTTCAACAGAGCCTCTGACTCCTAGATACTTTGCCTTACTGTGAAGAGACAGTGATGGACAAGAGGTTCCCCATATTTGCAGAACTGACCACCATGTGACCCCAGTGGCTCCATATTGATGCTTTTACAATCACAGTGAGCACATTCCCAACGCTGTATTTTGAAATCCATCAATATCCCAAAGGCACTCCCAAAGCCCCTTAATGCACGCTGCCAGAAATGAACCGAGAAGCAGGCAGTTGTGGCACCACAGACTTAACCACCACTTGGGACTCCTGCATCCCATGTAGGAGTGCTAGTTCGAGTCCCAGGCTACCCTACTTCCAATTCAGCTACCTGCATGGGCACCTGGAAAGCAGCAGATGATGGCCCAAGTACTTGGGCCCCTGCCACCCATGCAGGGAATCCAGATGAAGTTCTTGGCTCCCAGCTTCAGCCCAGACCAGCCCCAGCTATTGTAACCATTTGGGGAGTGAACCAGCAGATGGAAGATATCTCTTCCTCTCTCATTCTATCGTTCAAATTAATAAATAATCTTTAGTGCTGTATTTATTTATTAAGTATCCTCTGTATGTAAGACATGAGTATATAAACAGATGGAATGTGCTTTCACCCTATAAGGAGCTTAAATTCCTTAAAATTTATTTATTCTAATTTTATTTGAGAAGCAGAGAGACAGAGATAGATAGAGCAAGTCTTCTATCCACTAGTTCACCCCACAAATGCCTGCAACAGCCAGGACTGGGCCAGGTTAAAGCCTGGAACTCAAACCAGATCTTTCATGTGGTTGGCAGGGATACAGCTACTAGGCCCATCACCTGCTAACCCCCAGAATGTGCAGCAGCGGGAAGATGCATCAGGAGTGTGGAGCAGGGGCCTGTGTTGTGGCACATTATGCTAAGGGGCCGCCTGCAACACTGGCATCCCATTTCACAGCACCGGTTCAAGTCCTGGCTTCCCTGCTTCGGATCCAGCTCTCTGCTAATGCTCCTGGGAAAGCAGTGGTGGGTGGCCCTGTGCTTGGGCCCCTGTCACTCAAATGGGAGACCTGGATGGAGCTCTGAGTTCCTGGTTTCAGCCTGGCCCAGCCTTGGCCATTGCAGACATTTGGGGAGTGAAAGTAAATGAAAGATATCTCTCAATCTCTCTGTCTCTCTCTCTTTCTCTCTCTCCCACCTTTGATCCCTCCATGCTTCCCTCCTTCTCTGTGTCATTCTGGCTTTCAAATAAATAAATAAATCTCTTTTTAAAAAAAAAGATTTATTTTATTTTATTTGAAAGGCAGAGTTGGAGAGGGCGAGAGACAGAGAGAGAGCTTCCATCTGCTGGTTCACCTCCCAAATGGACACAATGACCAAGGCTGGGCCAGGCAGAAGCCAGGAGCCAGGAGCTTTCTCCGGGCCTCCCACTTGAGTGCAGGAGCCCAGGTACCTGGGCCATCCTCCACTGCATTTTTCCAGGCCATAAGCAGGGAGCTGGATCAGAAGCAGAGCAGCCAGGACTCGAACCAGGGCCCATATGGGATGCTGGTGCTGCAGGTGGTGGCTTAACTCTGCTATGCCACAACAGCAGCCCCATAAATAAATCAAAGAAGAAAAAAAAAAAAAAAAAAAGTATGGAGTAGCTGGGACTCTAACCAGCCATCCAGTAGGGGATATGGGTGTTGCCAACAGCAGCTTAACCACTGCACCAAATGCCCATCCCATGAGGGCGTCAACACTTGAACAAACATCTGACTTAGGTAGCACCAGCTACCACGCCCTGGGGAATTCCAGAGAAGGTCCAGCACAGCTGAGCCAGCTTTGGGAGCCACATGACCCTAAAGGTGGCAGGATGCTGCCAGGCAGAAAGGCTGGAGATGGTCCCCGAGCACAGGCCGAGGGCACGGCTGTAATGGGGCAGAACACGAGCTGATGGCGGAGACAGGGGACCAGTCGGGCACGGCGGGCAGGCTGACCTGGCAGGACCTCAAATCCCA
Source organism: Oryctolagus cuniculus (assembly GCF_964237555.1). NCBI lineage: Eukaryota > Metazoa > Chordata > Mammalia > Lagomorpha > Leporidae > Oryctolagus > Oryctolagus cuniculus. The sequence continues at coordinate 159,773,203 of NC_091433.1, forward strand.
GGCCAAGGAGTGTGCTCCGCATCCTGCGATTTCTACGCAAAGGGCTGGGTGCGTGGGAAGGGCGCTTCGGTGGCATCTGTGATCGCCTGAGCTGACTTAGAGGAGGAGCCCACGGAGGCAGCAAACGGAGCCCCGGGCGGCTTCAGAGCTTCCCCAGGGGGCACCACACTCCGGGCTGATTCCTGGCTCCGGTTACCCTGCCGAGAGAGTCTGTGCCAACCCTGCTGTGGGAGACCTCGAGTAGCCTCCCAACATCCAATTCCCCTTCTCTCTTCGCTAAGATCCTGAGTCTGTTTGTGGCAGCAAAACTCCCTGGCAAGCATATTCACCTTCCATCCACTCAGCTAACAAGCTCCCTGGCTCCCGTTTCCGGCAAATGGGGTAGACAAGGAATTTTATGGCGGAGCTTCTAGAAAGGAAGTGTCCTCGTGATAAAAAGATAGATTCACTGGGCACAACCTTTCTCTACCTCCTTCTTCCAGTCTGGAACTCAGATGTGATGCCTGCCTGGAAGTGTTGCAGCCATTTGTGACCACGAGATTAAAGGCTGTAAGTCAAGGACAGCAAAACAGGGAGGTAGGTGAGGTCACGATTCTTCAGAACTCCCGGAGGAGCTGCAGCAAACGAGGATGGTGAGAGACAAATCACCCTCTAGCTGTTGTCTTAAGTAGCCAAACATAACTCGTAGCTGAGTTGCAGGAGTTCTTCCAAAAGCTTGTGGAAAATGAAATGAAAAGGTAAATTTACTTTGCTGCAGGAAACATTTTGAACTGCACCCATAGCTTTTTCATAATACACATTTTCAATGAACTTTTTGAAGACTTTAATACATTTGCATTTCAAAATATTTTTGTACCAAAATAAACTTATCTTTTCCTTCCATCTTCCATGAACTTCTTGAAGTACACTTGTACTTGGCAATCATGAGTGCCTCCTTTCCATGAGCCTGAGACCTGATACAGGTCTCCCACCGTACCTGCCTCGTGCTTTTCAGAAGCTGCCCATACAAACAGCAGAAGAGGCCTGCAACCCAGGCTGCCCGCCCCAATCCCAACACGTGCAGCATGCCTGGATCTTCCCAGATGCAGCGAGCAATGCTAACTGGGACAACCCGGCACTCCAGACCCCAGGCCAGCGGTCAGGAATCCTAGGATCCTGGCCCACCTCTGCCATGAACCAGAACATGAACTTGACGCGGTCTTTCCCAGTCTCTTAGGTCTCAGCCACTCCACCTTTGAAAAGTAAGAATTGAGCTAGGCCAACAGTTTTTCAAAGCACACATGTTAGCTTGCGCTCAGCTATAAATGACAAAAGCAGGCAGGCAGACAAAAATAAACAATCAAAACAAACAAAAAAAATTGGCCTAATGGCTTAAGATAGCTGAAACAAGGATATTTATTATTTGAAAATAACGAGAAGTCCAGAGAGAGAGGTCCACTGTGGGGACGGTATGGACGGCCGCTCACCTGGGCCATTAAGCACTCCGCGGTTCTCCATGGCTTCGCTCTGCCCACATGGCAGCTTCCTGCCGGGGCTCCAGATGGCTGTTAGCAGGCCCAGCAGCAGCCAGGAATCTTTTTTTTTTTTTTTTTTTTTTTTTTTTTTTTTGACAGGCAGAGTGGACAGTGAGAGAGAGACAGAGAGAGAAAGGTCTTCCTTTGCCGTTGGTTCACCCTCCAATGGCCGCCGCTGCAGCCGGCGCACCGCGCTGATCCGATGGCAGGAGCCAGGATCCAGGTGCTTTTCCTGGTCTCCCATGGGGTGCAGGGCCCAAGCACTTGGGCCATCCTCCACTGCACTCCCGGGCCACAGCAGAGAGCTGGCCTGGAAGAGGGGCAACCGGGACAGAATCCGGCGCCCCAACCGGGACTAGAACCCGGTGTGCCGGCGAGCCAGGAATCTTTCTTGTGCTTCCTTCTAAGGAGCAAGAAACCTTTCCCACGGGATCCCGTCAGCCTTCCTTTTACCTCCGCTGGCCAGAAGTGCCTATTCCTAAACCAAGCTGTGGAAAGGAAAGCGAGGGTGCCGCGAGGTGTGCACCTAAGTTGAGGAGCCCCTCGTGACCGGTGCAGAGAGGGAGGCCTCCTTTCCAAAGGCAGCACCACCCCACGCTACAGAGCAGGGGACAGCCGGCCCCTTGCGCTCCCAGTCCCCTAGGCCGGACCTCCAAGGCAGCTTCCTGCCACAGTGTCACCCTGGGTCCCTGTTTCTAAGAGTCATGGCACCAACACAAGGGTGCCAAGAGGAAAGGGGAAACTAATTGTGTCTGTCGAGGTCACCCTGAAATGGAGTCAGCCAGCCAACAGGCTTGCAATCAATAACGAAACTCTCTGCATTACTCTGCACTTACACACACAACAGTAGCAGGTGTTGAGACAACACTTCCTGCACACCAGCTCTTGGTTGGACACATGTTGATGTGGGTAGGGGGGCGGCTAGCACAAAGGCACTGAGGATTGCCCACACCTGTGCTGCAGCCCCAAATCTCACTCCCATCATGCACTTGATACCATGACACTTCTGAGGTTTCCAAAAAAGGGGTGTGGAAGTGGGCAGTTCTGAGACCTGCCCCAAAGACTACCTTGTTTAAGTATTCAATTTATCCCTGCCCCAGACACCACCCCCCGTGCCTCCCCACCGTATGACCGTATGACCGTATGACCTTAAAAGGGAGTTCTCTCTCCCTTTCTCTCTCTCTCTCCCTTTCTCTCTCTCAGTTGCCCTCACTCCCTCCCTGCTGTTTGTACTTGCCCTTTGCCTGTGGGTAAATCTTGCTTTCCCACTCACCTTTACCTATACTTCCCCCTTGAATGCTTTCTTTCCTTTTTAAAAAGATTTTATTTATTTGAGAGGTAGAGTTACAGACAGACGGAGAGACAGAGAGAAACAGAGAGAGAGAGAGAGAGAGAGAGAGAGAGGTCTTCTAGCCGCTGGTTCACTCCCCAAATGGCAGCAACAGCCAGAGCTGGGCTGATCCAAAGCCAGGAACCAGGAGTTTCTTCCAGGTCTCCCACACGGGTGCAGGGACCCAAGCACTTGTGCCATCTTCCGTTGCTTTCCCAGGTCATAAGCAGAGAGCTGGGTCAGAAGAAGAGAAGCCGGAACGCGAACTGGCGCCCATATGGTTTGCCAGCGCCACAGGTGGACGCTTCACCTACTATGCCACAGTGCCAGCCCCTGAGCTCTTACTTGCTTGGAGACAAGAACCTGGATCAAGCCCAGCCAGGGGTCCCCCACAAGCAAGTGAGCTCCTCCAGTCTTCCAAAGAAGCCCTATAAACCGTGTAAGACCCACATGGCTCTATTTTAGAGGTGGGGAAACCAAGGCACTAAACAAGGAGGCATTTGCTCCAAAAACCCAGGGCTGGTAGAGCCTGGCTTGGAGCAGCAGCTGCGGATTTGGCCTAAGAACAAAGGCGGCTCCTGAGAGGCTGGGAGAGCCAACGGCCAGGGCAAAGGACACAGGCATAGTGGCAAGGCTGCGTCACTTGCTCTCCCCTAGCCTCCCTGTCCTCATCTGCAGGGTGGGGTCACTCAGCATGTGTCCCTTTGGGGATCACTCAGAGGACTGGGGGAACCCTGCAAAGAGCTGGGGGTCATCACGGCCTAGGCTGCGACAGCTCTGGGAGGGCAAGCCCTGCTCTCTCACCTCCACACTGCACCTGAGACGCCGGCTGCCCTGTGCCAGGCCACCGCCTCCTTCCTGGGGCGGCCTGGGCCGCAGCCCTGGCCAGGCGCTTCCCCCACTCCCTGGAGGCTGTCGGCGGCTAACGGCTCTCCCCACAAGCTGGTTCATTAAAGATTTGTTCTTTCGAGCTGCAATCAAAATAAACAGACAGGCCTGAAGGCCAGGGAACTAAAAACCAATTAAGAGGGACTAGAGAGGGAAGGGGGTAGGGACAGGAGGGAAAGAGGCTGCGGCTTTCCAAAGACGCAGTTCCCATGGCAGCCGGCTTCCAAAATAGTCTGGGCACGAACAATAATGAAAACCACCACGGCGAGCACCCTGATCCTGGCAAGAGAGCCCTGACCTGGGGATTGGCTAAGTCCCCTGCTCGGGCTGCCAGAGGGCACCTGGCCACCCACCCCCGCCCCAGCCCTCCTGGTAGGGGGGAATAGTGCAGCCCCTCTGTGGGACCCTCTGCCAGGGCTCCAAGGGGAAGGAGCCGCCGTCAGCTCCCACCACCCAGGCACCAGCACTGCATGGAGAGACCAGAAAGCATGAGAGGGCGAAGCCAAGGGGGGTGGAGGGACAAGTCTGAAAAGGGAACGAGGCCCGTCATGGGACCCCACGGAGGTCCCTGGTGCAGTTGCAGAGGGCTTCCTGGAGGAAGTGACATTTAAACAGATCCCAGCATCAAACTGTGCACCCTGCTCCCACCTTCTTTCCCATTTGCCCAGAGCCAGGCCTTCTGGGATGCCCCCAGTTCCTGGCCCTTCCCTCACCCCTGTGACAGGCAATGCCAGAGCGGTCGAGCGTCTAGCAGTGCTGTCTTGGTGTTGTTGCGAGGGAGCCTCGCCCGGCAAGCGACTGCAGACCCCTGGTAGCCTGCTCTCTGTTTCTTTGGTGAGGCTGCAGGAAAGCTGAGAGCCAGTGAGATGGACTTGCAGATGCCCAAAGAGAATAACAGCCCAATTAAGTCAACCCTTTCTCCTTCACCTGCCTCTCCAGGCCCCAGAAATAGCACACTGGAGCGCACTGCCTCCTAGCAGAAGCAGCCGCCTCGGGTCCCAAGGCCAGAGGGACTCCTGACCTCCCCAGCCAGGCCTGATGGGAGTGAGCCACGGTGCCCGTCCCGAAGGAGCTCCCAGCCAGTGGCACCTGCCAGTCCGAAGGGCTCCTGGATGGAAGTGGGACTATGCAGACAGGAGCCAGCTCTGCCCATCAGTGTGGGACCACGCGAGGGTGGGCGCGGTTCCTGCCCAGGCGCTGACTTCTCACTGGCCTCTCTCTCTAAGTGGTGCAGCCAGCACCACGTGGGAGCCCGTGGGAAATGGGAAAGCCCTGAGAAGGCACCAGCAGGGCCATTGCCTCCTAACCCCACGTTCCTCAAAGTTCCAGCTACACCAGGAGCATAGGTACCAAGGAGAGAGCACTGGACTGGGAGTCCAGGAGGGAGCAGGGCAGGCAGAATGAGGGTAGGTTTTACAGCCAGCTGTCTGAGTGTCAGTCCTATTGCCATCACCTGGGAGCTGTGGGACCCTGGGCAAATTACTCCTCCCGGAGCTTCTATCGCCTCTGACATCCCTGGGTGGACACAGGGGTGACACAAGCTGCCAAGGTGCAGAGAGCAGGCATTCCTTCCTCCTCCAGGCCTCAGCGTCCCCAGCTGTCAAATGGGCTCACGCCTATCCTGGGTTGAGTGTGTCAAACCCCAGACAACCGCAGGAGGCTGCAGATGCCGCAGCTGTCTCTGGCTGGGGAAGACACGAGAAATCATCCCTCCCAGCCCCGTTACCCCCACGTTCCTCTCCCCACGCGGACCCTTCCTGGGTAGCCACAGGGATAAAAGAACACACGCGGAGCCCCCACTCACACCAAGGCAGGAAATGAGGATTGTTATGCGCCCCCCCATCCCAGGGTCCAGTGGAAGGAAGGAAGGCGCAGGCACAAAGGGGCACCTGCCTGGAGTCGCACAGTTCAGAAGCCCTGGGTTTGGAATCCCACTCTGTCCACTGTCCGACTCCCAGCCCATGCCCCCACCCTGCCAGATCCCACACCCCCACGTTACCAGCACAAGGACGGCCAGGGCCTCGGCGAGGGGACCCTTCTGAGACCTGAACGTGGCCATGACACCGAAGCCATGCCAGGGTGATGTCCCTCCCTGAGTTTCTCAGAGTGCCACCTCTCCACCCACGGGGGGGTCACATCCCCAACTCCCACCAGCTTCCTTGCAGGCACAGGCCACCTGGAATGAGCGGCCTGGAGGAGGGGACTCCCAGTCCTGGGTTTGAATCCAGACTCGCTGTCTGGACAAGCCTCCTAACCCCTCGTGCTCCCAGGAAAGTCACCAAGGCCCAGGACAGGAAGAACACTTCCATCTCACAGGCAGTTGGGGGATTCAAATGAGCCGACTGACAGGTGCTGAGCACAGTACATCTGGGTGTCGTTAGTAATTAGCACACTCATTATTTGTGCTTCTAAGCAACAGAGCTGCTAGGTGCGTTAAACGGCTTCTCAATCCACACTCCTCCAGCATCCTGTCGACACCAGTCCTGCCCTGGGCACAGACCACCCAGGCGAACCTGCCCAGTGCCCAGAACGGCCTCTGCCCCGGTGAGCACCCACGCAAGTGCTGGGCACCCACTCACACCGGCAGCCTCAGCCCTGAGACCCATGGAGCCACGGGCGACAGGTGCAGCCGGCATGCTTCCTCCTGCACGCTCCCATAAATGAAGAAGCAGACGGAGACGTCGGCTGCACAGCCACCCAGCGAACTCGTGTGCAGCACTGGCTGCCTGCCAGGCCCTGCACCGGCCCCTGAGGGACAGAACCCTGGCAGCTCGCACGGAACCTCCTGACGCAAGGGGCGGCTTCCCTTGGTCTCTCGCTTCCCTTTCCTGCTTCTTTCCCTCTCCCTCCCTTCCCTTCCTTTTCCTTCCCCCAGCTTTCTACTTCTGACCCCAAGAGCCAATTCAGGGCAGTGGCAGGGGCGGGAGGACCAGGGGCCTCCAGGCTCCTGTCTGGTGCAGGAGGCAAGGGCCCTGGGAGGACCTGCAGCCAGGGCAGCAAAAGGGAACAGGCCAGGTGCAGAGATCCTGGGCTCAGGCCAGGGCATGTGCTCAGAGGCTCCGTCTGGGTTCCCCACATGTACCGTTAGCCAGCCAGCCCCCAAGGTCGACGCCTCTACAGACTGTGGCCTCTACGAGGCGGCCACGGCAAGGCCTGGGACGCCATGGGCACACAATCAAGGAGAACCCAATCAAGCAGAGCAGGCAAGAAATAGCGGCTTCCTCCCACACCTGGGGAAAGCAGGAGGGGGTGCTGCCCACCCCGCCTCCAGCTGGGCGGGGTCTGGAGAAAGGAGGAAGGGAGTCAGAGAAAGCCCGGGGCAGCTGAGGGTGGGGGGACCCTGGCCCTCAGGAGCTGCATCAGGGGCTGACAAGAAGCTCCCAGCACTGGAGGCACTTAGGGAGTCGTGTCTCTGCCTACAGCCACCCAGCAAGCAGGAATCATCGAACCCAGAGCAATCGAAGGAGCCAGAAACTCAGAGAAGTGGAATGAGCGGCTCTGGGTCACACAGTGTCCTTGTCAGGCCTGTCACCTGGCAGGATGGGTCCCCTCCAGCACTGACCATGCCCTCCACTCCTCTGACCTGCTGAGAGAACTCGGCCTGGGCCCCTCCATCCCCGTCCCCAGCCTTGAAGAGGGCCCTGCCTTGCAAGGTGGTTCTCTGGCACTTTGAAATGCAGAACTGGCAGCAAAGGGACCAGTTGCAAGGGGATCCGAGCGGCACTGGGCTAGCAGCACTGGGGGCAGCTCTGAGCTGGAGCTCCAAGGACAGGAGGCACAACTGGACCCTGGGAGGCACAGGAGCTGAGAACTTGGTGGGGTCCGTGACACTGCCCTTGGGGACTGAGAAATGCGGGAAAACACCGGGGCTCTCCGCTCTGTGCCTGCCAAGCAGCACCACCAGGAGACCAGACTCCACGCATGCAGCCTCTCCCAGCTTCCTTTCCCGGACGTGTGCAGCGAGGAAGTGGAGCTGGCGCAGAGGCCCCGCCGAGCCTGGCCGCCTTCTGAATTTTATTTTAAAGATTTATTTATTTGAAAGACAGTGTTACAGAGGAAAAGGGAGAGACACAAAGAAAGAGAGATCTTCCACCTGCTGGTTCACTCCCTGAGTGGTCAGAAACAGCCAGGGCTGGGCCAGGAGCTTTATCCAAACAGGGTCCAAATGTGCTTGGGCCATCTGCTGCTGCTTTTCCCAGGCAATTAGCAGGGAGCTGGACCGGAAGTGGAGCAGCCGGAACACGAACTTGAGTCCACATAGGAAGCTGGCATAGCAGGCAGCAGCTTTACCCGCTGTCCACAGCGCCGGCCCTCCCTTGTGTGCTGTCCCCCTCTCGTGCTCACCTGCGTGCTCTGGTCAGTGCTAGTTGGTGTCCTTTTATATGTGGTCACCACGTGGCCTGCTGTGGCCCCCTGCAGCATCTCTCCAGCCCCTTCTAGAATCAGGACACGCTGCTTCAGTCCCCACCACTCATCGTCGCAATACAATCATGTTTCCTGGTTCTGAAATCACTTCCCACGGTCGTTCTCCTCGGAGACGTTTCTGAAATCATTTAAGCTCAGCCATATGCTTTTCTCAACTTTTCACCATGGCCTCATCTTTGTGGTTGTTACTGGGTCTAGAACGTATGTCACCGCAGGGCTGCAGGCTATCCTCAAAGATCAGCCTCCTTTTTTTGTAAAGATGGAGATGTAACTGGTCTGTTCAAGAGTCTACTTAGTAGGGACTAAGCATGAAAACGATTTCTTCTATCTTCTCCTGTCTGTGCTAAAGGCATCTGTACCACAGGAGGTCCCCCGGCGGCCCCTCCCTCCAGGGACCTGGCGACTGCCAGCGGTTGCATCCACACCGCAGGAGAACCTGCCTGCTTACAGGGAACAGTGTGTGACCCAGGCCTGCCCGCCAGGAGCTCCGGGCAGGGGCATCTGCCAGGGAGGAATGTGTGCAACCTGCCTGTTTTACCTGAATGCCGGGCCTGTTTCCACCTGGACAGAATGTGTCTCCACGAGGGGCTGGGGATGACGGAGCACTTGAAACTCTCAGAGGAGCTGATGGACAAGGCATGGGCAGCTCAAAGTGAATTATTGTGGGCCAGCACCACAGTTCACTTGGCTAATCCTCTGCCTGCAGCGCTGGCACCCCAGGTTCTAGTCCCGGTCGGGGCGCCGGATTCCGTCCCGGTTGCTCCTCTTCCAATCCAGTTCTCTGCTGTGGCCTGGGAAGGCAGTGGAGGATGGCCCAGGTCCTTGGGCCCTGCACCCGCATGGGAGACCAGGAGGAAGCACCTGGCTCCTGACTTCGGGTCGGCGCAGCGCACCAGTGGTAGCAGCCATTTGGGGGGTGAACCAACAGAAGGAAGACCTTTCTCGTTGTCTCTCTCTCTCTCACTGTCTAACTTTACCTGTCAAAAAGAAAAAAAAAAATGAATTATTGTGCTTCGTGGCACTTTTGAAGTAAGACAGGGATGAGAACCAGGGGCAGCCAGGAGAGAACCCTAGGAAAGTGTCACAAAGACAAGCTAAGACTGAGTCACAGAGACCGGTGCTGTGGGTTAAAGCCATGACCTGCAGCACCGGCATCTCATGTGGATACCGGTTCGAGTCCCGGCTGCTCTACTTTTCATCCAGCTCTCTGCTATGGCCTGGGAAAGCCGTGAAGGATGGACCAAGTCCTTGGCCCTCTGCACTCATGTGGGAGACCCGGCAGCCATTTGGGGAGTGAACCAGCAGATGGAAGATCTCTCTCTCCATCTCTCCTTCTCTCTTTGTAACTCTGCCTTTCAAATAAATAAGTAAATCTTTTTTAAGAAAGAAAGAGAATGAGTGTAACCAGCAAAGCAGTCACCGTGTGTTTAGACGTCGTGTTTGACAGTCTCTCCCAACTCTGCTTTCTCACTTCCTTTCTGTACCCTGTCAAAGAACAGGTTGGCGAAGCAAGACCAGCTTCCCCCAGCCGTGTCCCAGGTACCACAGCCCTGAAGGACCACTTCCCCACGATCAAAGGAGTTTGCTGGTCAGCAGCCCGTGAGGATGCCTGCATTGCACAGTGGAGAGAGGAGGTCAACCAAAACTTCCCCTGGACACAAGCTCGATTCCAGAGTGTTTGGTGAGAGAAAGCAGGGTTCCACAGGCCGGATCTCCCGGCCTCACACCCACCACGCGGCGGGAGACAGGGCCTTTCCCAAAGCCTCCTTACAAGTCACAGGATTCAGGCTCGCTCATTGGCCAAAATGAGGCCATGCGCCTCTCTGTAAACCAATCAGCATGCTGGTTGGCCTGCCAGTCAGAACCCTCAGAGCTGCCACTCAACTAAGTGACTAGGGAGCTTCACTCTCCAAACCAGCTAAACACCTAACTTGTCACATATTCCGACAGTGCAGATAAAATCGGTATTTTGTGATGTAGCACAGGGCCCTGACACACTCTGCATTGATCAATCGTAGCCATTATAGCTTTTAGCACGAATTCCAAAAACGAGAGCTCTGTCCTCACTCCTGGAGTGACAACGGCGGCCTGCGACTCCTACTCGGAGCGGGAAGAGTGCAGACGATGTAAAACACAATCCCCAACCTTAAGAGGGAAACTGAGGCAGTACATTCAGAACACTACTGAAAGCACGGGGACCCAGTGACAGTGCCCACTACCCGCCCGGCATCCCCACAGAAAAACAGGTAGAGCCGATGCTGCCCAAACATGACTTCCCTGGGGACAGGAAGCTACACTGTGACCTCCCCAGGGGTGGGGCCTGGGCCCCCGGAGCGGGAGAGTCCCATCAAACGGCCACATTCAAAGTGAGAGGAGCAGACAGGCCACAGAGCCCCTCTGGCTGGGCTCAGGGTGGGTGACAGGGTCATATGTCCTGACAGGCCTTTACCCAGGGAGAAAAATCTTTCTAATAGGCGAGAAGAATGCCCTAATCTGACAAGTTGTTTAGCAGATTATTCGGACCAGCTTTGATCTCCACTGGGCATAATGAGTGTGGCTCTTGGGCCAATCAGCGGTCATTAATTAGTAGCACAGCCAGCAGCTGGGGCTGCCCAGGAATGGGGCCCCGGCTCGTGAATTGAGTGGATGATGGAGATGCTTCCGAGCCAGTCCAAGCTGGAGCCAAGCTAGGGAGGTATCAGGGTCACCGGGACCATTCCTGGGGTCTCTCTGGGAAAGTGCTCTCAGCCAGGTTTTCACAGGACAGACGATGCCACCCAGGGCTGGGCAGCGAGGGCCGGCCCCCACTCCCTGCAGCACATGGCCCGAGAGCGAGTCTGCCCCGAGTCAGGGCATAGCAAACGCGCGTCCCACTCGGCGAACGGCGGGCGGTCCCCAGCTGTGCAGCTGGCCCTCTCTGGGAAAGCAGGATTTTTGGCTTATTGGTTCTTGGCAAGAGTTTTCCCCCTCCTTGGGCTCCTGCATCCCCCTGCTGTGGCTCTGGTGTCTGAGAGTGGGTGGGCAAAAGAACACAGGTACTGCGGCCTCTGGTTTCCAACTTCAAGGCCCCAAATTAGGGCTGGGATTTCAGTACTAGGGGGTAGAGAGGGCAGAGACTGGGCCAGAGGCGGTTCTGGGTGGGGGTGCATGGTCTACAGCTAGCATAGGAAGCGCAGGGTTCCCGTGCAGCCTCTGCCACTCCCTAAACAGCCCTGTGACCTTGACCCCTGACCTTCTTTGAATAGCAATTTTGTCCTCTGTGTGAGGAAGGGGCTCTTGTCCACACAGCCAAGGCAGCGCGGTACTGTGCTTAGTTTTTGTATAACACCAAACACAGGGTTAATACATGTATTTTAAGTGTTCAAACTTTTTAATGCATTGTAAAATCAGTGAAACTAAACATTTATTTTAACTTCAAAAATGAATGAACCTATAAAACTAAGGAAAACATGCACTTACAGAAACAAACATCAGACATCACTTCAGAACAAGGCATTAGATTACAATTTTAAAAATAAATCATCATTCTAAAGAAAAAGCAATTAATGGTAAAAGTCAAATATTACCTATTTGATCTTTTAAAATAGAAGCCTAAGGAAAATTAAAGATACCATTTAAAAAATCATTATTGTGACTTAACTCTTAAAAAATTATTTTTTTAAAAAAGAGCAATCTATTTATTTGAGAGACAGAGAGGTCTTCCATCTGCTGGCCCACTCCCCAAATGGGTGCAACAGCCTGAGCTGGGCCAATCCAAAACCAGGAGCCAGGAGTCTCCTTCAGGTCCCCCATGTGGGCACAGGGGCCTAAGCACCTGGGCCTCCTCCACTGCCCTCCCAGGACACCAGCAGAGAGTTGGACCAAACGAGGAGCAGCCAGGACATGAACCAGCAACCCTATGGGATGCTGGCATCACAGACGGAAGCTTAACCCACTATGCCACAGCACCAGCCCTTACTAACTAATTAAATTGAGAAATAGAGATACTCCACAAGGCCCACCATGGCCAGGGCCAAAGCTGACAGTGGAAACTCAGTACAGGTCTCCCATATGAGTGGCAGGAACCCGACGTACCTGAGCTGTCACTGCTGCCTTCCAGGGTTCGCATGAGCCAGGAGGCTGAGGTCAGAAGCCAGAGCCAGGCTTCAAACTCAGTCCCTTCCCAATATGGGACGTGGGGTTCTTAACCACTAGGCTACGCATCCCCCCAAAGGTTTCACTGTTGGGTCAAGCACATTTTGTGTGCAAACTGTTCCTACTGCTATAAAAACATCCTCTAACTCACACGACTCAGGGAACACCAAGAAGAGAGTATTAAACTGATACCAATGTCTTCTTTTTGACATCGTTATTGTTGATGGGGCGGGGAATCTACCTCTTGCCAAACAACTTTGAGAGAAGCATTTTGAATTTTTTCCCTAGCAGGAGCAGGTAGAAATGGAGATCTTTTTACAGCCGGTAAGTATTTGAGTTGGGTCGGAAGCCTTCTTCCCCCTCGAGGACACCACTCCCTGTGTGTATTGAGATGCTCTTGAATTCTTTGAACAAGAACTTCCAGGGAGGCTCTGCTGGCACGATTAGCATTTTCTTGCTCCTCTGCAGAGATGTGGAAATGCTTTTTTTTAAAAAAAATAAAATTACTCTGATCTTACATTTTTTAAAAATAGAAACTATTAGTGCCACACTGAAACAACTGATGTCTGAGCATTAAACACTACACACAGAGAAAAACCGACAACTGGATTTGCAGTGTCTTCTTCTAGACCAAGTCTTTTTTTTGCTGTTCTCTAAGATCCGATTGAGGGCAGCCAGAAGGTCAAAAACAGCACAAGTGGCCGGCACTGTGGCCGGCAGGTTAAGCTGCCACCTGTGATGCTGGCATTCCACTTGAGCACGGGTTTGAGTTCCGGCTGCTCTGTTTCCTATTCAAATCCCTGCTAATGAGCCTGGGAAAGCAGCAGAAGAGGGCTCACATACCGGGAGCCCAGCCACCCACAGGGGAGAACCAGATGGAGTTCCAGCTCCTGACTCCGTCCTGGCTGTTGGAGCCATCTAGGAAAGTGAACTAGCAGGTAGAATATCTCTCTCTCCCTCTCTCTTTCTCTCTGTAATTCTTCCTTTCAAATAAATAAATCTTCAACAAAACAAACAAACAAAACAGCAAAAGCAGGGATCCCTTTACCAAGTGTTGAAAAAACTCAGAGCCCCACGCCTCTCCTCTCTCACTTGGACGTATTAACACGGGGAGGGTGGTGATGCCCATATTGATTTACTCAGTTCTTTTTTTTTTTTTTTTTAAAGATTTTATTTATTTATTTGAGAGGGAAAGTTACAGCCAGAGAGAGGGAGAGAGAGAGAGACAGAAAGGTCTGCCATCTGCTGTTTCACTCCCCAAATGGCCAATCCGAAGCCAGGAGCTTCTTCCGGGTCTCCGTGTGGGTGCAGGGGCCCAAGGAATTGGGCCATCTTCTGTTTTCTCAGGCCATAGCAAAGAGCTGGATTGGAAATGGAGCAGCCGGGACTAGAACCAGCACCTATATGGGATGCCTATGTTGGAGGCAGACGCTTAACCCACTGTGCCACAGTGGCAGCCTACTCAGTTCTTTTGATCAAGGTTTGTTAGGCACAACTGTAGGCTCTGCGCTAGATTTTGAGAATGGAATGCTTATGTGAGAGCAGAAAGATCCCTGTCGCCTGAGAGTTTACATTAAAGAAATGTAGTATAGGGGCTGGCGCTGTGGCATAGTGGGTAAAGCCACTGCCTGCAGTGCCAGCACCTCATATGGGCACTGCTTTGAGTCCCGGCAGCTCCACTTCCTATCCAGCTCTCTGCTATGGCCTGGGAAAGCAGTGGAAGATGCCCCAAGTCCTTGGGCCCCTGCACCTATGTGGGAGACCTTGAAGAAGCTCTTGGCTCCTGGCTTCAGATTGGCTGAGCTCTGGCCATTGCGGCCATCTAGGGAGTGAACCAGCAGGTGGAAGACCTTTCTCTCCGTCTCTCCCTCTTACTGTCTGTAACTCTACCTCTCAAATAAATAATATCTTTAAAAGAAAAGTAAATGAATTTAAAGATAAATAAATACTTTTTAAAGGATATATTGACTTCAAATCAGTATTTAACTGTTGTTAACCGTAGGATTAAAGTTGTGGGGTATCAAAAGAGTGGACATCATTCAGGGACTGCAATTCCCCCTCTGGAGAAGGAACTGTTGCATTCTGGGCTATGTGAGGGCCAAGTGCATCATGTTAGGTGGAATGATGACCTTGTCATCACTTTATTTGCAGATGAAATATGGTTTAAGGTGGTTCAGATGGGTACCAAGTTGACAAGGAGTGGACTTGTGATGGACAACTCTGTATATGTCAGCTTTGCTGGGCTTAAAGATACCCAGAGGGGTGCAAAATGCAAACACCCTCGCAAAGACACCCATCAAAACAGCAGCTTGCCCTCTGTCGCTCATTGCTTAGCCTGGTCAACTAGACATAGAAACTTAGCCAACACAGTACAGTGGTCAGCTGGGAGTAAACCTCCGACTGGTTTCATCAATGAACTATAAGAGAATTTTTCACAGCCCAGTTTCCAGTTCTGTACTTCTCAAATCTTATTTCTCTTCGCTCCCCACAAGCTTCCTGCTCTGAGAACCACAGGACGTACACACCACATCACTCCACGTGAATCAATGCCACAGGCAGCAGGAGCGTTTCTGGAAACAGCTGCTCCCCCCAGTAACCGTAAGGTCACAAAGAAGTGGCCGGGAGCCATATTCATGGAACAGCATACACAGGGCAGGCTCTTGGCACAGCAGTCACGACACCACTTGGGACACCTGCATCTCACTTCAGAGGGTTCAGGGTCAAGTCCCAGCTCCGCCGCTGATTCCAGCTTCCTGTTAATGCGCATGCTGGGAGGCAGCACATGTTGGCTCCAGAACGTGGGTCCCTGCCACACAGGAGGCCTGGATTGAGTTCCTGGCTCTCGGCTTTGGCCTGGGTCAGTCCCAGCTGCCGTCCCAGCTGTTGCATGACATTTAGGGAGTGAACCAGTGGTTGGAAAATCTCTCTCAAGGCCGGCACCGCGGCTCACTAGGCTAATGTGGCACCGGCACACCGGGTTCTAGTCCTGGTCGGGGTGCCGGATTCTGTCCCGGTTGCTCCTCTTCCAGGCCAGCTCTCTGCTATGACCCAGGAGTGCAGTGGAGGATGGCCCAAGTGCTTGGGCCCTGCACCCCATGGGAGACCAGGAGAAGCACCTGGCTCCTGGCTTCAGATCAGCGCGGTGCGCCGGCCTCAGCGCACCAGCCGCAGCGGCCATTGGAGGGTGAACCAACGGCAAAGGAAGACCTTTCTCTCTGTCTCTCTCTCTCACTGTCCACTCTGCCTGTCAAAAAAAAAAAATTTAAATTTTTTAAAAATCTCTCTCAAATAAACCAAAAATGTAGAACAAAATTTTAAAAATCGTATGGACATCTATTGCACACCACATAAATGTATTCCCAGTTGCCCACATTAAATGCACCCCTAGCCCAAGTTCTGGTGAACTGGACCCCCAGAATGGCTACACTTACTCCACTACCGCCTCACAGGAGGGAAAATGCCACAGAGGGCAAGAAGTCAGGGTGAAGAGAAACACCAGCCCCAAACGACTGCGGCTGAACAAACACACTGTCACAAATTTTACCAAAGGAGGCCAGCCCTGTTGCATAGTAGGTTAAGCATCTGCCTGCTAGGGCACCTGCACCCACATGGGAGACCTGGAAGAAGCTGCCGGCTCCTGGCTTCGGATCAGTCCAGCTCCTGCTCTTGCAGCCATCTGGGGAGTGAACCAGCAAATGGAAGACCTGTCTCTGTCTCTGCTTAATAAAATCTTAAAAAAAAAAAAAAAAAAAAAAAAAAGCCTACATCTTTTCCATTTTTTTTTTTTTAACCAAAGCAGGAGACCAATGTGAAAGAATGGTCGGGCCCTTCCAAGGCCTTGCAAAGAGCAAGCGAGGGGCCCGCAGGGCTCTGCAGAGGGGCAGGGTCGGTCCTGGGAGATGAAAGACACAGGGGAAGGGTAATTACTAAGGTGGGGCCTCAGAGCGGCAGCCTCTGGCACAATTACCTTAAATTAGCCCCAGATAAACCTGCACCTCATCTACCCCGGCTGCTTGCGCCTGGAGCCCTGGCCAGGATGACTTCAAAGCCCAAGCCCGGGTCATCAGAGGTAGTTTCTCCCGCTGTGGGCCCCAGGCGTGCCCATGGCTGCAGGCCAGAGCAAGGCCTGCATCTCACCTCTACAGAGCCCAGGGACCTGGCTCACAGGGGAGCACTCAGGCTGCCTCGTGCCTGCCCCGTGCAGGCCCCATCCCCTTGCCCATCCCAAAGCCTTTCCATTCCCAGCACCTGGTCTGATAGAACACACACACACACACACACACACACACACCCCTGTAGGAGCAGTTCTGAAACACATAACCAGGGGCTCCAATGAGCCGGAGCACAGGAGGAAACCCCTTTGTGGGGAAGCAGAAAAGGCTGTGCCCCCTCCTCCCCACCTGCAGGGGGTGCTGCCAGGGCCCAAGGCTCTACAGCCCTGGGACACTTGCTCCCTGCCCCTGACCTTTCACTCACTTCAAGGGGCCTAGTGGGCGGGGCTTGGGTCACAGGCACCTCTCTCAGACGGGTGCATGCATGGTTTAGATGGCGTGGGACTGTATTACTTATCACAAGAAGGGGGTGTCCTAGAGCAAGGCCGCCCCCACGTTGGCCTCTTCTGCATGTGCGGCTCTCACACGTGCTCCCATCCTGGGACACCATCCACTAAAAACCCTCAGATAGGAGCCACCTGATCTTGACTTTCAGCCTCCAAAACCGTGAACTCAATGAACCGCCTTTTTTTTTTTTTTCTTAATAATAACTTACCCAGCCTTGGTATTTTGTTAAAACAACATGAAAAAGACTGAGACGTAGTCCATCCAAGAAGCAGGGGGAATGAAACACTGAGACGTAGTCCATCCGAGGAGCAGGGGATCCCTGGACCTGACCATGGAAGCAGGTGTGCAAAGCCTCCGTGCTTGGAGCATTTGCTGACTGAGCCACGTTGCTGTGCCGACCCACACGACGCGGGCTGGTGAGCTGGGGTGGTGACGCCCACCGGCCCAACCTTCACCCACGGCACCATGGGAAACAAGCTGGGGCAGGAGGAAGGCTCTGAACCAGGGGCCCTAGGAGTGGCCGAAGTCCTGGCTTGTCCCCTCTCTGGCCCCAGACCAGAAACCTGCCGCCCAGGCCTAGCTCCTTGGTTCCAGGGCAGCACAAACCCCAGGTTTGCCAAGCACCTTGAATGATCAGCAAGGGGCATTCAAAAGCCTGGGGAGAGGGGAGTCAGCAGCCAGGAGCCTCCCAGGCTGGGTGGGTGAGGGGCTCCTTGTCCTGAGCAGGCAGGCTGGCCAGAGCCGGCTGGGCCCGGGCCAGGTCTGCGAGGCTCTTCCGCTCAGGAAGGCCTTGTTCTCTGCACCGAGCCAGAGGGAGAAGGAAAACAGGAAACACATGTTCTTCAGGGGAGGCTGAGCACCCAGCTCTGAGAAGCCCCCGGGGAAGACCCGCACCCGGAGCAGCAGTTTCCCACCCCACCTGGGGACCTGCCCAGACCAGCCTTGAGGGAGGAACAGGCTTATCAGGCTCGTACAAAGACCCCAGAGCTGTCAGGCCGGATGTCTGTGTTCTTATAAACTCCTGTGCAATCCCCAGCAAGCAGCTTGGCCTCTCTGGGCCTCTGCTCCTTGCCCTGAGAAATGGAGGTGAGTGTCCCTGCCTTCGCCTCTGTCCTGCCTGCCTTGCGGGGCTTAAACATACAGTACCACGCACACGGAGACACGGCTGGGAATCCCAAGGCAATGCTTTCCTCCCTGTCCCACAAGTCTCACCCTCCGGAGAGGCGTCCCTGATCGCCCCAAAGGGAAGGACTGACCATTGCCTCCTCTTCCAAGGGCGCAGGCTCTGCTGCAGACAGGAGTCACAGATGTCAGTCAACGTGTCCACCAAGCCCCGAGCAGCTCGAGGTGCGGCAGCCTTGTTACTCTCCGTGTCCTTCCCGACCGCCCGCACGTGTACGAGCAGCACTTGGAGCCCCGGGGCCTGGGCCAGTCCCCAACCCCACTCACACCTGTCTCCCTTGATCCAGTCCTGACTGATGGGGACTTGGGATTTTGCCAGCTTGGTAACCAGGGCACACAGGGAGAACAGAGCAGGTGACCCCCAGCAGGTGCCTCTGAGCAGGAGTGGTGGGGCTCCAGGAAGCCCTTCCTGGCCCTGCAGCATCAGTCCCGGCTCCTCACACCGGGACTGCTGCCCCAGCGCCGCACCAAGCGCACCTGACGACCAGGGCCGGGATGTGGTGCAGACGGAGGCCGTGGCAAGCACCCAGGGAGGCCTGAGATGCTTGGCCAGGGTGGGTGTTGTCTGTGGAGTTTGTCTGCCTGTGTCATGAGCCCCTGGGTCTGCTCCCCTGCAGGAGTCCTCTTAAAACCTGGTCTGGGTATGGTGACAGCAAGCCACTTAGATACTAAGGGGCCCTGCCGAGGAGGAAGGAGGCCGGCCTTGGGGGCAGCTCTCCCTACAGAGTGGGAGCTGGCAGAGAGGACCCTCAGGAAATAGTCCTCTCCCTTCTACTGAATGGAGCTGTCACTCCAGCCACTCTTGGATCTTGGAGACTCGTCGTGCTGGATGGAACACAGACATGGGTGATAGAAATCCCTGATAGATGTCACGAGGTTAGAAGCCCGTGTGTCTGCCCAGCAGGTGCAGACAAGGGCCTAAGGGCAGAACTGCAAGATGCAAGGGGCCTGGACCCCTGTACCACCGTGTGGAAGGCCTTTTGCTGGCCAGGAACACCACCATGGGCCGCTACATGGGTGAGAATTAGCATCCACTGGCTTCGGCCACTGAAGTCTTGGGATTTGTTCCTTCCACGTTGATTACCCTGACAGGTCTGCAAGCAGAAAATGGGTCCCTCACTCCAGAACGCCTAACTAGCCCCACATTAGGACTTGGCACGTGACCAGGCCCACTCCCTCAGCCTTGCCTTTTGGTTTGGTCCATGTTGTGGGAACGCTGGATCGCCACACCACACCTGCACTCGGGGTTAAACTTCCCGTCTCACAGATGAGAATCCAAGGCAGGAAGGGGATGTGTCACCTGCTCAGGGCCCAGGGTGCAGTCAGACTAGGCAGCCTCCACTCCAGAGTCATCATCACACCGCAGGTGTTCAGTACACAGGTGTTGGGGCGGGGAATCGGGAGGCAGGCAGAGTTCCAGTGGCTGATAACGTCAGGTGGCCCCAGGACGTTGGAGGGACGCTCCTGGAGAGGCTGGCATTTGGGGTTAAGCCATACAATCTCAGGGGGTCCGCTCTCCCCGGAGGCAGTCGCTCAGGGGTACGTGTGAAACCCACATAGGCCTCGCCTTGGCAGTACAGCCCGGGAGGCTTCAGAGCAGGACCATTCACAGGAATAAGACGCAAGCCACGGACTTAAAGTTTCTCGCAGCTATGCTGGGAGTGGCTGGGGCCACCACACAGCTCAGCACAGCTCTGGCCAGGGCCCGTGAGGTCAGCCTGGTCCTGACAGCAGCATGGTGTGCCTCCCAGGCCCTTGGAAGCCCAGATGCTTAGCCTTTGGCTCACAGAGGACTACAAAGTCTGTAAGTGGCACGCGTGGAACCGAAAGCTGCCTAAACCCCCGAGCACCACGTGTTCCGATTCGGGGAAAGCAGCGGATGGTTTCCGTGCACTGCGCCATCAGCATGCGTTGGCACTTTCTGCTTCACAGTAGGCCCTAGGAGAGGGCTCGAGCAGCACCAAGCAGCTCAGCCCCCACCACAGCTGTGCCATGGTCCCTGATCACCCCAGGCCCCCAGGAGACAAGCAAGCCGGGATTCAACCCAGAAGGTTTTCCCAACCAGGGAGCTCCGTCCATGAAATGTGCTGGGGGAGAGTCTGGGCACAAGAGCCAGGTTGAGAACCCGTGGCCAGCCGTGTCTGTGGGAAGTGGGGTTAGGACCCCCCCAAAGGAAGGAAGCCCTGGTCCCCGCCCTGGAGCATCCAGACTCTGTGGCCAGGCTGGGGGCTGCCCTGTGAGAAGCTCCGGAAACTCTCGCTTGGCCAGCAGCGTGGGAGTGAGCAGCTGGAGGTCAGGCCAGCTCCCTGCACAGGCCATAGGGGCCAGCAACACGGGGCCCCTCACACAGCAAGGGCGCGTGCTCCGAGGGACCGTGTATTTGCCTCAATGTCACCATTTGAAACTCCGAGGACTTTGTGAACCACGGGTGCACATTTTCATTGCGTGTTCATTGTGGAATCTTTCCTGACACAGGCCACTGTGGACAGCAAGAGCCCTCGCTGTCCCAGGTTCCCGCTGGGCAAGGGCTGAGCAGTCTTAGGTTGGCCTTCCAGGGGCCAGCACAGCCTTCGGACCCCGTGGGCAGTACAAGAAGAGAGCATGGAGGAGAGACTGGAGCCGCCCAACAGGGAACTCGGGGAGTCGGGCCCTGGAGGGAAGCACCAGGATGTTGTGTATTTTCCAAAGTTCAACTCACAATGGTTTCTTTTCATTTAAAGAAAAATACCACAACCATTTCCTACCAAAGGTTAAATCTTTGCAGTTAGGAAAAAAAAAAAAAAAAAAAAAAAAAACTTTTGTAACCTGCCAAGGAATGTGCTTTTTAAAGCTTGGCTTGCAGCCTGTCCCGAGGCCAGCGTTCCCTCCCTCTGCTCAAGGAGAGCCCTGCAGTCCTATGAGAGTGGCAAATGGCCCCGCAGCTGCTGCCCCCAAGGCTGGGCAGGTAGGGTCTGGGAGCTGGAGAACCAGCCAATGAGGACGGGCGCCCCTCATGGCAGAAATTCATGGAACCCCCAGTGCTCAGGGCAGGCAGGGACCGGCCCCTCCCAGCCAGCCATCTGCTCCTCCAGTGCCTTCCTGAAGGCCACAGGCCTGGCCATCCTCCCCCTCCCAGACCCTGCCTAGCTCTCCGGAAGCAGAGAATCCATGGAGGCCTTGGCCTGCACTGGAATGAGAGCGCATGCGCGCAAGCACCGTGCTCGGAGGAGTCCCCAGCAGCAAGGAAATGAGGCTGACCGAGCCCTCCACACCCGCCTCCCGCTGCCCCGAGAGCCTCTGCTTGCCCTGCCCGAGAGCACGGCTCCAGCAGCTCTCACCTCCCCCTCCTGCATCAGTTGTCCCTGTTCCTGGCTCACTCTCATCAGCCCACAAGAACAGCCCAGTTCCTCCCATCCTAAACACCATCATCCATGAGAAGTTCAAAAAGCCATCGACCGCTACCTGCCTTGCCTTCCTCTTGGAGGAAACTTGCTGGCAAGAGTAGGCTGCACTGGCTGTGTCCCGTTCCCTGCCCCCAGGTCTCTAACTCTTTACAGGGAAGTGTCACAAAGTCTTCCTAAGCAGGTGCACCATGGACGGCTCTCAGACAGAGAAAACCTGGGCTGTGTTAGAAGCCCGGGGCCTTGGCCATTTCCCCTCTCCCTCCCTCCCTCCCTTTGGGCAGGACCACGGCCCCACTGCCAACACCGTCTCCTAGCTTTGCTTGGTTTGGGATATTCTGTGAGTGAAACCAGAGAGTGTGCTCCCTTTTGGGTCCTGCCGCTCCGCTTGGTTGTGGGTCTCACCCAGGGTATTTAGTGTGGCTCTGTTGGCTCTCTTGCTGGGTGGTGTTCCAGCGTTCAGTAGACCAGTGTTTGCTCATCTGTTGCATGGATAAGGCCATTGGGGTGGGTTCTGATTTGGGTTACTACATAATGCTCCCAGGAACATTCTCATCCGTGGCTTTTGGTGTCAAATGCATGCATTTCTATGGGGTGTAGGCCCGGGGTTGTAGAGCACGCATGTGTTCAAGCAGTTTCCAAGGTACACTCCCCCAGCACCTATCAGGGTCCTGGCCGCATCACGCATCAGCGTGCCCTGGCTCTCCAGGCTGTCAGCCTGCTCTGCAGATGTTGGACTTGCCATCCTCCATGATACAGGAGTCAGCACACATTGTACGTGTGTCCATGCATACATGTATACATACATACCATATCCATCCAGTGGGTTGTGTTTCTCTGGAGAACCCTAACACAATTCTCTGTGTTGGATTAAGGAAATTCTTTTCTGGGCTGGCATTGTGGAGTAGTGAGAGGGTAGAGTCGCTGCCTACGACACCAGCATCCCACATTGGTGCAGGTTTATGTTCCAGCTGCTGCACTTCCAATCCAGCTCCCTGCTAATGGCCTGGGAAATCATCAGAAGATGTGCCAAGTGCTTGGGCCCCTGCCACCTACATGGGAGACCCAGAAGAAGCTCCTGACTACTGGTTTTGGGCTGGCCCAGGCGGCTCTGGCCATTATGGCCACCGGGGGAGTGAACCAACCAGTAGAAGATCTCTCTGTGTCTGTCTCTGTAACTCTGCCTTTCAAATAAATAACTCTTAAAAATTAAATAAAATTAGTTTCTCAGGTTCTTATGAGTTTTTTCAATGAATACAAGTGTGACTTTATCAAAAAATGTTCCTGCACCAATCAGGACAATTTTACATGTTTTCTCTTTTATTCCATAAATGTAATGAACTAAACTGATTGATTTTCAAGTGCTAAACCAGACTTGCCTTCCTTGTAACAAGCCCAGTTTGGCCATGACCTAATATCATTTTGTTTCCCCTGAGTAATACTTTATTAGGGAGTTTTGCCTTTATATTCCTGACAGAAACTGTCCTGTCATTTTTCTTCCTTGTCAGATACTAGGGCTTTGCTGGGCTAGGAAAGCAGGTTGAGAAAGTTTTCTCTTTTCCCATTCTCTGGAAATGCTGCTGCTGTTCCTCCCTCTGAAGCTTGGTAAGATTCACAAGGGGAGATGTCTGAGCCTTGCGTTTTCTCTAGAGGAAGAATTTTTAAGTAAGGATTCCATTTCTTCAACAGGCTGTGTCAAATTAGAGTTGTGTGTTTTCAAGGACTTTTCCACTTCATCTACGTTTTCGAATGTACTGGCATAACATCGTCCACAATGTACTTTTTATTACTTTCCCAGGATCTGTAGGGTCGGTGTTAAAGTCCCCTGTTTCCTTGACTGATAACATTTATGTGTTCTCTCTCTGTGCGTCTCTGATTTTCCTGATTCACCTCACCAAGGCTTGTCAATTTCACTGGTCTTTTCACTGGACCTTCTTTGTGGGTCTTTTCTATTGAGTTTTGCTGTCTCCTGTTTCCTTAATTTATACTCACATTTTCATTATTCATTTCGTCTAACTTCCTATTGGTTTTAATTTGCTATTATTTTTCTAATTTCTTCAGTTAGATATTTAAATCATTGATTTCCTATCTTCTTTTTTTCTTTTTGACATAACCTAGGGGTTTTTTGAGAAGCAGAGAGACTGAGGGAGAGAGAGAGACAGAGCTAGGATTGGGCCAAATTGAATCCAGGAGCCAGGAACTCAGTGCAGGCCCCCCAGTTCCTTGAGCTACAGTCTTTGCCTGCTGGGTCTGCACTGACAGGGAGCTGCAGTCACCTGGAACCAGGCGTGGAACGCAGGTACTGTGGTGTGGGACATGAGAATTTTTTTTTTTAAGATTTATTTATTTATTTGAGAGGTAGAGACAGAAAGAGAGAGGTCTTCCATCCGCTGAGCTGATCTGAAGCCAGGAGCTAGGAATTTCTTCTGGGGCCCAAGGACTTGGGCCATCTTCCACTGCTTTCCCAGGCCATTAGCAGAGAGCTGGATCGGAAGTGGAACAGCCAGGACTAGAACTGGCGCCCATATGGGATGCCATCTCCACAGGTGGAGGCTTAGCCTACTACGCCACAGCGCCGGCCCCAGGACTGGGGAGTCTTAACCAGCATCTTAACCCACAGTCCCGCCTTTCCTTTGCTATTACAAATATCACTCAAGTCTATACATTTCCTTCTAAGCCTAATTCTAATTGTATCTTGAAAGTTTTGTAATGTAATTTCTCTATCATCATTCAATTTAATAACTTCTAATTTCCATTGTTATTTCCTCCTTGTCTATAAGTTATTTAGAAAAACTATTGCTTAATTTTCAACATTTGGGAATTTTCTAATAGCCTTTTTTTTTTTACTGATTTTAAGCTTAATTCCAATGTAGTCAATGAACATATTAGATTGGATTTCAATCCTTTGGAACTTACTGAGACTTGATTTATGGTCTCACATAAGATCCATTTTGTAAATATTCCATCTGCACTTGCAAAGAATGTGTATTTATTTTTATTTATTTTTTAAATACTTATTTATTTGAAAGAGTTACAGAGAGAGAAGCAAAAGTAGAGAGAGAGGTCTTTCATCCTCTGCTTCACTCCCCAAATGGCCACCAGGAGCCAGGAGCTTCTGCCGGGTCTCCCATGTGGGTGCAAGGACCCAAGGGCTTGGGCCATCCTCCATTGCTTTCCCAGGAGCATTAGCAGGTAGCTGGACTGGAAGAGGAGCAGCCAGGACTTGAACCAGCGCCCATATGGGATGCCTGCAACATAGGCAGTGGCTTTACCTGCTACGCCACAGCGCTGGCCCCATGAATGTGTGTTTAAAGTTATTGGGAGCTGAGTTCCGTATATATCAATGAATTAGAGATTGTTAGCCTTGTTTCCCAAACATTATAACTCCTTCCTGGGGTTTTCTGCTTGGTCTGGCAATCACAATTGAGAAAGGCATGTAAAAGTCCCCCAGCTATGGGACTGTGTGTTTCCCGTGTTTCCTTTAAGTTCTGTGACTTCTCTGAGGCAATATTATTAGGTTTCTACAACTTCAGAGTTGTTTTCTCTTCCTGGTCTATCGCACCTGCAGTAGCACAAACTCTAGTAATCGTGTTTGCCGTAAAACCTGCTTCACTTCGTGTTAATACAGCTGCCACAACTTGCTTTGTGCAGTATTTATTTCCCTTCCAATAATTCTGTTACTTTATATTTAAATTACATGTAAGCAGGGCGCAGTTAAGTTTGCTTTTGTCATTTTCTCTGACCATTATATACTTTATGCGGAATGCTAAGCCTTCTAATTTTATCATAATTATTATTCTATGGTTCTTCATCTTATTTGCTTTGTATGTGACTATTTTATGAGCCTTTCTTGCCTCCTTTTGGATTGAGCCAGTATTTTTATAGTATCATTTTTATCCACTCTTGAGAGTAATACATCTCTGTTTTGCTTTTAGTGGTTATAATCTGCATCTTTGAGGGGAAGGCATTGTGGCATAGTGTGTGAAGCTGCCACCTGCGATTCCAACATCCCATTTGGACACTGGTTCATGTCCTGGCTGCTCCACTTCCCAACCAGCCCCCTGTTAATGACCTGAGAAAAGCAGTGGAAGATTTCCAAAGCGCTTGGGCCCCTGCAACCATATGGGAGACTTGCAAGAATCTCCTGGATCCTGGCTTCAGCCTGACCCAGCCCCCGTCATTGCGGCCATCTGGGAAGTGAACCAGCGGATGGAAGACTGACCTGCGTGTGTGTGTGTGTGTGTGTGTGTGTGTCTTCTCTCTCTCTCTCTCTCTCCTTCTTCTTCTTCTTCTTCTTCTTCTTCTTCTTCTCTCTCTCTCTCTCTCTCTCTCTGTTACACTGACTTTCAAATAAATAACTATATATTTCTTTGACTTTCCAATGTCTAATACAAAGAAGTGTGTCTGCCACTTTCCAGGTAACACAAGAACCTCAGGCTACTTTAGGTCTTTACTGTCATCTTCCAACATATGCTGTCATTGTCAGATCCTTTAATTCTCCACACTCTTTAGACTCCACAGATATCATTTCTGTTGAACAAGGGGACTCCAAAAAGCTCATGGAAAATGTGCGTGATCTTTTGCCTTTTTCCCATGAACTTTGCAAAGCACCCTCAGATACACAGTCAGTATTCACTTAGATTTGCAACCATTTGTACTTTCTTCATTGCTCCCCATCCCTTTCTACATCTCCTAACTACATCTTTTTTAGGAAGCTGTTATTTAATAAATCTAAATTTCATAGGTACAGCTCCTGGAATATAGTGGTAGATTACATCTTTAAAAAAAAAAAACACTCAACTATTTCCCGCTAACTGCTACAGACCAGCCAGTGATGAGATTTATCAAATTCTGGTTTTCTCTTTTAAAAAAACATTTATTTCATTTAGTTGAAAGACAAAGTTATAGATAGAGGTAGAGACAGACAGAAGAGAGGTCTTCCATCTGCTGGTTCACTCCCCAGATGGCTTTGACAGCCAGAGGTGAGCAGATCCGAAGCCAGGAGCCAGGACTTTCTTCCAGGTCTCCCATGTGGTGCAGGGGCCTAAGGACTTGCGCCATCTTCCACTGCTTTCCCAGGTACATTAGCAGGGAGCTGGATTAGAAGTGGAGCAGCCGGGACTAGAATCAGAGCCCATATGGGACGCCGGCACTGCAGACAGCAGTTTAACCCACGACACCACAACACTGGCCCCCAAAGGGCCATGATTTTTGTCTGTTTTGATCACTACTATAACCCAGCTCCTTAAAGAATGCCTGGCATTAGCAATGTTCAGTAAATATTTATCAAATTAATTGAATAGAATAAACGGGGGAGGGAGGCTGCCTCAGTAGATTCCTTCTCCTCAGGCAGGCAATGTGTTTGCCTAGCCACCCACTCTTCTCCACAACCATCAATGATTTCTGAAGCACCCCCCCCCCCATACAAAACCCTGTGACACATGATTGGCTGCGTGGATCCTGGCTGGTCACCTCTCCCCACCCGCATCACACACAGCTCACATCTGGCCTCCATGTATGTTGTAGCAGCACGTGTGGGCAGGTGCACAAGACAGGAACAGCCAAGCCGCAGGTGATCCAGATAACACTTTTACTGTGAAACAGAGGAAGCCCCTCTGATGGAATATTCCTCTCCGAAATTGTGCCTTTCCTATTACAACCTGCGGCTGCCAGAAAACCGCACCGACCACAGCGAGGGCAGAAAGATGGCTCCTGGCACCGCTGGTTACCCCAAGAACGCACGCCGCCAGGAGCCCCACCCACTGTGCGCTCAGCTCCAGACAAGCCTGGGGTGCAGCAGACAGCGAGGACACAGAGCTGTGAGAACACGCCTGGTGAACCCCGTGTTCTCACGTCTAACCTTGGAAAACTGGCGGCAGAGAGACAGAGAGCTCCCAGGCTGAGAACCCAGAGCAGGAAAGGTACACCTGGCACGGGCCCGCCCGGCCCTCGACAGGGTCAACAGAAAGGGCAGAGCCCAGACACGGCCAGAAGCCTGGGCCCCCCACCGGGGCGGCACTGCGCTCCCCGTCTCCCGGCGAGGAGGAGCTACTGCTCAGTCCCAGGCACACTTCTCCTTCTGCCTGGGGCTGCCAGGGGTGTTTGTGTCTCAAGCACCACGGGTAACTCAGTCTGGGACGGAGCTCAGGTTCTCGCTGCCCTGACGGTGGTCTGAGTCCACAGATCTTCCGACACAGGTGGAAGCAGCGGGCCCAGCAAACTGTTCCGAGTGAAGACGCTGCATCCAGAGTGGGCCGGCGCTTTGGCAGTCACCTCTGGGCTGGCAGGGACCAGCATGGGGCCAGCTCCTGCTCACCAGGGGTCCTCGGATGTGCCACAAACAGTCATCTCCCTGTTTCTACATAAACACTCCCTGGACACCCACTGCTGGCCATTGGAGGACTCCTGGGATTCGGAACCTATTTTCTGAGTGGCCTCAAAGGTGCCGGTTGAAACGAATGATTCTTTCTGGCGATGAGGACTGGACATGTTGCGCTGGGCATGTCCAGTGCTCTCGGAGGGTGCTGGCCCGGCCTGATGGACAGAGCTGGCTCTGCTCCCCCGGCTCCGCTGCACCCTGGAGAAGAGTCAGGGTCACAGCCCTCAGAGGACAACCAGCCGTGGTCTGAGGACAAACGCCACCCGGTCTCCCGGTGGCCCTTGCACAGCGGCGAGGACTCCGCGTGGGCCCCGGTAAACCCAGCCCCAGCGCCATGCCCTGATCTTGGCCCTCGGAGCAGGAGGGCGGGCTAAGGTTTTCTGTTCCTCCAGAAGAAAACGCACAGCCTGGCCCTGGGGGGACCTGGCCCCAGGGGACCTGTGTGGCTGTGTGGGACAGAACCGCAGGCTGTTTCTGGGTCTGCTGCTCCTCCAGGGGTGGGGCGGGCAGGTGAGGGGACACAGCATGTGGCCAGCTTCTGTTCTCAAACCCCCACTCTCACTTCTGACCCTCACCATCAGCAGGGACTTTGCCTTAGTCCACCATGGCTATGGAAAGCTCCGCCGCTGGGCGGCTGAAACAGCGCCGCCCTGGCCATTCTGGAGCCTGGGAGCCTGTGGGGTCAGGCTCCGGGCAGGGCTCCCTCTGGGGCTGCGGGCTGCTGCTGTCCCCTCAGCTGCCGGAAGCTGGCTGATGTCTCTCAGAGGGGTCCTTATCCCGCTCAGGAGGCTCCAGCGCATGACCTAAAACCCCGCAAACCCCCACCTTCTCACGTCGTCACATCCGGGCCCCTGTCCTGGTGGACAGAACCTTGGGCGCACAGTAGGGTTACTGTCCTCATTTTATGAGGGAGGCACTGACATGGTAACAACTGGGCAGCTGCAGAGAAAGTCCTGGGGCCTCAGCTCCCGCTCGGGGCCTCCTCTGGGCTTGCTCTTAGGGAGTCCCTGGCGGGGCTCTGCCCATAGCTGACCGTGGCCTTGGACGCATCCCTTGTTCCCTCCGGCCCCGGCTTCCTCCTTTACAGGTGGGCACGGGAATCCTCACCTTGCCTAGCTCCACCAACCCGGGAGGTGGCCTGCCCAGTCTCTCTTGCTCCTCTAGTCATCAGCCTGAGGCTCGGGAAGAAGCCCCTCCCCTGGGCACTCCCTCCCCCTGCACACACACCACACAGTGGGGTCCACTTGCCTGCCGCCCGGCCCCCAGCAGGACACCTTATAGGGTGAGGT
Source organism: Oryctolagus cuniculus (assembly GCF_964237555.1). NCBI lineage: Eukaryota > Metazoa > Chordata > Mammalia > Lagomorpha > Leporidae > Oryctolagus > Oryctolagus cuniculus. The sequence goes on from NC_091433.1 coordinate 159,802,283, forward strand.
GCTGTGTGACCACCTTTCCCGGGGCCTGCAGGTGAGGAGGCGGAGCCAGCTCACCCCCAGCTGCTCTGGGCCGGCCCTGCCCACAGATTCACCCGGGAGCCCCTCTGGGGCTGCGTCCTCTCTTCCGGCAGCTGTGGGGGCCAAGGCTAGCCAGAGACGAGGGCAGCGCTGGGGGCCTTCCCCCCGGGCCCCCTCCCTGCCCCTTTCCCTGCCCCTTCACCTCCGAGGACCTCGGTCCTCACCTTAGTGGCCACAAGGGACTCGCTCTAGCGTCCAACCTCCCAGAGGAAACAGCACCAGTGCAGGACCCCAAGGCAGGGGTCCTCTTGAAACGGGGGCGGGGATGACCGGGTGGGGCCCACGTGATGGGGAAGGCTCTTTCCCGTCCCCTCAGGGCCCTGGAAGCTGATGACCATCTGCACCTGCCTGCGAGTTAATGAACGTGCTTGTACGGGAACTGCCCGACTGACGGGGTGGAGGGGCCGGGCCAGCACCCTCGGGGAGGGAGTGGGTGCGGCCCCTAACTCCCGTAGCAACTGGCTCCCGGCTCCCGGCCAGCCCGGCCCACCTGCAGGAGGAGGAAGACAGGGCCGCTACAGCTCTGTAATCACTGTTTTCGCTCCGCTCTGTTTATTCTGTTCAAAGCATGTTATAAAAATGTTCTGCAATTAAAGAAAAAAGAAACAGGAAGTCTTGTTAAAAACAGGCCTGCGGGAAAGAGCAGGTTCATTCTCTCAGCGCAGGGCGGGCGCCTCCTGCCGCACAGGAACCCCGGGGCTGTCGGTGTTGGGGCTGGGGACAGGAGGCAGGGAGCCTCCGCGCTGTGGCCGGAGCCCCAGGGAGCCAGAGGCGCGGCCTGCTCTGGCCAAGCGGCCTCCCCACGGGAAGTCCTGCCCAGCACCCTCAGTCCCAGGCCAGGGTCCCACTGTGTCTGCCTGGCTCCTTCCCCTCCAGGAGGGACGGCTCCCGCACCTGGGCTGTGGCCACCCATAGGCCACCCACTTGCTCGCAGTGCCCGGGCAGTGACCCTGTGCTCTGGCCTCAAGTCCATGGCCACAGACTCCGGGGGGCTCGCCTCCCCACGGATCCCCTCAGGGCTGGCTGAGATCTTCGGCAGGTGCCACATAGGTGGTCTGGCCCAGGGCCCTCAGCTGCAGAGCCACTGTCCCTGTTGTCACAGGCCCCGGCCAACTCCACGGCCACACACTCAGTGAGCTTCCCGCCTTCCTTGGGCTCACACAGACCCCAGCGTGGATCCCACCCACACAGCGCGGACATGCAGGGCCGCTGGAGAGCACTCTGCTAGGGCCCGCCCCCTGCCTGGTCCCCACCAGTGGGGGCCAGGGACTGAGCTCTGAGGTGACCTCCTCCAGGCGCCCCTGCCCTCGGCATCCCCGCAACCAGACCAACGCACCCTCTGCTGGTTTTCTTCCATTTGAAGGGAGAGAGACAGAGATCTCCCATCTGCTGGTTCATGCCCCAGGGACCCACAATGGCCAGGGCTGGGACAGGCTGGAGCCCCGGACTCACGCCGGGTCTTCCCCGTGAGTGGCAGGCACCCAAGCACCTGAGCCAGCGTGCGCAGCAGGAGGAAGCTGAACTGGGCGCATCTTCTACTGCTTTCCCAGGCCGTTAGCAGAGAGCTGGATCTGAAGTAGAGCAGCTGGGACTCGAACCGGCGCCCACATGGGATGCTGGCACTGCAGGTGACAGCTTTACCCACTACACCACAGCGCTGCCCCCAGACAGCCTCTTAACCCCTGCATCCACTGCCTCCCCCAACCTCCCCCTCCCACCAGGGCCCGCGACCTGGCTGCCTGCCCCTGCTTCCCAGCAGCCCTGCACTTGGAAGGGGCCCTGCGCAGCCTCCTGCAGCTGGGGCGTGGGGCGCCCTGCCCGCAGCCACCACCTGACCCTCCGTGTGCCCAGGGAGGCTGCCCGGTCATCTCTGCCGTGCGGTCAGGGCCGGCAGCTTGGAGCCCAAACGTGGCTCTCGGCCCAGCCCTTTCCTGTGGCCCCCAAGAAAACACGATGGAAAGGGCACTAGAGAAAATTCACTCAAACGGCTAAGACAGCAAAGTGTGTGGGGTGTGGGGTGCGTGCGTGTGTGTGTGTGTGTGTGTGTGTGTGTGTGATTATTGAGAGACAGGGAGGAGGGGAGAGAGCTTCGTCTGCTGGGTCATTCCCCCAGCCGCAAGGGCTGCAGCAGGCTGAAGCCAGGAGCCAGCAGCTCTTCCAGGTCTCCCATAGGAGCGGCAGGGCCCCGACTACGGGAGCCGTGCTGCCGCCTCCCAGGGCCACATTAGCAGGAAGAAAGCCGGAGTCAGGGGCAGAGCCATGCCTCACTCCTACACGCTCCGACATGGGACGTGGGTGTCTGAACCGGCTCTTAATTATGCTACATCAAATGCCCACCCCCATTATGCTTTTAAGCACAATTTTTAAAAAATTTTTTTATCGGCCGGCACCGCGGCTCACTAGGCTAATCCTCCACCTTGCGGCGCCGGCACACCGGGTTCTAGTCCCGGTCGGGGCACCGGATTCTGTCCCGGTTGCCCCCTTCCAGGCCAGCTCTCTGCTGTGGCCAGGGAGTGCAGTGGAGGATGGCCCAAGTCCTTGGGCCCTGCACCTCATGGGAGACCAGGATAAGTACCTGGCTCCTGCCATCGGATCAGTGTGGTACGCCGGCCGCGGCAGCCATTGGAGGGTGAACCAACGGCAAAAGAAGACCTTTCTCTCTGTCTCTCTCTCTCACTGTCCACTCTGCCTGTCAAAAAATTTAAAAAAAATTTAAAAAAATTTTTTTATCAGAGTTGGTGCTGTGGCATAGCTGGTTAAGCCTCCACCTATAACACCGGCATCCCATATGGGCGCCGGTTCAAGTCCTGGCTGCTCCACTTCCGATCCAGCTCCCTGCTTATGGCCTGGGAAAGCAGTGGAAGAAGGCCCAAGCCCCTGGGCCCCTGGACCCATGTGGGAGACCCAGATGAAGCTCCTGGCTCCTGGCTTTGGCCCTGACTAATGCAGCCATTTGGGAGTGAACTAGTAGATGGAAGATCTCTCTGTCTTTCCCTCCCTTTCTGTAATTCTAACTTTTAAATAAAATCAATAAATCTTTAAAAATTTTTGACCAGTATTTTAAAAGAAATCAGTTGGAACTGTTTTCCCAATGATTTCCGCCTTCTATCACGAGGCCCAGGAGAGACGTGCAGTGGTGTGGGCCGACGCCATGAGAACCCAAACATCGCTTCTCTTCAATGGGGCTCCCACCGCTGCTGCTTCCTCCCTCTCTGGGGTTCTGAGAGCCCTGACTGGCCACATCCCCCTAAGGAGGAAAAGGGGCTTCCCCCAGCCCGCTGGGTGACCTCCCATCCCCACCCCCAACAAAACCCTCTAACCCCCTCCCTGCCACAGGCACGGGAACTCAAGGATCTCCACCTCTGCCCTGAAATGCTCGCTGGCACCCGGGAACAGCAATGACCACCTAGGACAGAAACACAAATAACAGTGGCTCAAACAATTCAGGAACTTGTTTCTCTTTTACATAATGACAAGATCAAAGGTTGGAAATTCAGAGCAATTTATCATCACCTCAATCTAGCTTTCTCCCCTGCCACTGGAGGGTGTGACTTTTGAACTCATGCTCATAAGATGGTTTCTGGAGTTCCTGCCATCACACCCACAGTCCAGGCAAGAGGGAGGACTTTGGGCTCTATTGTGTCCCCTGGCTGAATGCTCGCTCCTGCTTAAGGGTCTCTCCTAGATCCCCACTTCCGCATCCCTCTTGTTATATGCAGGGTGTGGCTATGGCCAGCTTCAGAGTGAGGCTGGAAAATGAAGTGTTTTAACTGGGCCACTGACAACCCTAAAAGAACCAAGATTCTAGACGGGAAGAAGAGAAAAGGCGGGAGGCTGGCCAGGCGCTGGCAGCTCTGTCACACGTTCTTAACTCCAAGGCCCCCCCCATCAGAAGCCCGGGGCCGGCTTCACTCTCACTGCCTGGTCCCCGACCCAGAGGATGAACCCCCAAGAAAGGGAAAACGTGGTAATGATTTTTGTCACTCCCTCTTTGCTGCCCCCACCTGATCCTCCAGCCCCAGCAGCACTGTTTTTCACAACCAGCAGAGGAGGCGGGCACGGTGGCACCGCCTGCCAGGCGGCAGCTTCCCGCCTCCCGCGGCTGCACCGATAGCCATCCAGCTTCCAGCTAACACGTCCGGGGAGCCGTGGGGGACGGCTCCATGCTGAGACACTCCCACCACGTGGGAGGCACGCATGGCGCTCTGGGCGCCTGGCTTCAGCCTGACCCAGCCCCCATTGTTACAGACATGTATGGAAGATCTCCCCCACCTTGTTTGTTCAAACAAGTAAGTAAGCATTTTTAAAAATAGAGAAAAAGCAGCCACTCCCACTGCTACCCGTGGGAGCCTCAGACAAGGTTTCCATCCTCGCCGAGTCGTCCTGCATTCGCAGGGATACGCAGCAGCTCCTCCACTCGCTGTAAAGCCCTGGGCGCCTGCACGTGCCCGTCCAGCGGCCTACGTGCTGGATGCGCTGATGAAATGGGGAGTTTGCATGGCCCAGGTTCGAGTCCCGGCAGCACCTTCATTACTAACGTGTGACGTCGGTGACGTTTCCCGGGCACACCGGCCCCTCAGGGTGCATCCGCTCACTCAGTCTTCCAAGGAGCTCCTTGGAGCGGTGCTGCTGCCGTCAGTCGCCTTCCCAGGTGCGGAAGAGGCGGCTCAGCGCAGGTGCACAGGTGCGCAGGTGCGCAGGTGCACGGCTCCCCGGAGGCACGCGATGAGTTCTTGGCCTGGAGCTTCAGCGCAGAGCTTTTGACCTCGAATCGCGCACCTTTCCAATGTTTCCATCAAACTTCCGCCTTCAATTCCCTCACTTTCAAAATGAAGGAATTAATTTGGATGATTTGCGATGCACGGCGGTCCATTCAACACAGCATGGGAGACACACTCAAATCTTACAGCAGTCACATTTACAAAGTAAAACAAGTGGAATTAATTTTTTTTTAAAGATTTACCTATTTGAGAGGTAGAGTTACAGAGAGAGAGGAAAGAGAGGTCTTCCATCCACTGGTTCACTCCCCACATGGCTGCAACGACCGGAGCTGTGCCGATCCGAAGCCAGGAGCTGGGAGCTTCTTCCGGATCTCCCACGTGGGTGCAGGGCCCAAGGACTTGGGCCATCTTCCATGGCTTTTCCAGGCCATAGTAAAAAGCTGGATCAGAAGAGGAGCAGCTGGTACTAGAACCGGCGCCCATATGGGATGCCGGCGCCACAGGCAGAGGATTAACCTACTGCGCCACAGCGCCGGCCCCAGGATTAAGTTTAATAATAAAGTTGAAGTATAATTTCAACATGAAATCGTAATGATTGAATCTTTGCCTGTTCGTTCATAAAAGCCAGTGTGTTTACCACGCCTTCAGCCCATGCCCACTCAGATCAGCCACACTCCAGGAGCAAAAAAGTTGCCACTCTCAGCCAGTGGTCACCATAGCTCTAACATTAGCTCTAATGTTTGAAAGGGAAAATTAAAATTAAGCTCTGCTGGGGCCGGTGCTGTAGTGCAGAGGGTTAAGCTGCTGCCTGCAATGCTGGCATCCCATGTGGGCACAAGTCCCAACTACTCCATTTCTGATCCAGCTCCCTTCTAATGCACCTGGAAAAGTGGCGGGAGATGGCCCAAGTGCTTGGGCCCCTGCACCCACATGGGAGACCTGGAAGAAGCTCCTGGCTGCTGGCTTTGGCCTGGTCCAGCCCTGACCATTGCAGACATGTAGGGAGTGAAACAGCAGATGGAAGATCTCTGTCTCTCCCTCTCTCCCTCTGTCTCTCTGTAACCCTACCTTTCAAACAAATAAAGTAAATATTTTCAAAAAATAAAATTAACCTCTGTAATTCAAGTTTTCATTACCATTTATTTTATAAATTATTTAAAATAGTTATTTTCTCTCCTTTTTTGCTGTAGAAAACTATAGAAAACCCAGGGAGCTTTACTTAGCGCCATCACAAAACACTACTGCCATCTGGTGGCAGTTCTCTGAATTGCAAGCAAATTCCCCAAGAGTTGATAATCAGGTTCTAGAAATGTTTTTCAAAGCATGTTCTGCTGACCCTATCTGGTCCAGAGGAGCTGGTTAAAACTGCACATTGCCTGGCCCCACTGAATAAGAAGCTCCAGGACAGATCTCAAACACCCACATTTAAAATAAAGCACCCAGGGGTGACCTTTAGCATAGTGAGTAAACTGGCCTCCTGCAGTGCCGGCATCCCATTTAGGTGCAGGTTCAAGTCCCAACTGCTCCACTTCTGATCCAGCTCCCTGCTAATGTGCCTGGAAAAGCAGAGGAGGATGGCGATGGAACAATGACATAAGGTTCAGCCAGTATAGCCCATTGCCTGAAAGAGAGACAAAATCGGAATTTATCCCTTGCCCCTGAGGATCTCAAGTGAGTCTCACACCCATTTGTCTTCACCCCACCCCTGAATTCTTCCCCAGGTTCAGAAGCCTTGGGGCCAAACTTGAAAGACCTGTATGAAGGAATTCACCTCCACCAGCCCACCTAAGATATTAAAAAAAAGCCCAGAGCTGGGGTCTGGGCTCTCCGCCATGTGTTGGGTCTATATACATGTGAGCAGCTGGTTGACCTCTGCGAATTTGTTTTCTCTAAATAAATTCAGTCTGGCTGCAAGTTCGTATTCTGTCTCCTCTCTGTTCCGCATCTCTTTTTCTTACAGATGGTCCAAGTGCTTGGCCCCCTGCACCCTCATGGGAGACCCAGAAGAAGCTCCTGGCTCCTGGCTTCGGATCAGCCTAGCTCTGGTCATTGCAGCCATTTGGGAAGTGAGCCAGTGGATGGAAGACCTCTCTCTCTCTCTCTCTCTCTCTCTTTCCAACTCAGTCTTTCAAATAAATAAATATTTAAGACAATAAAAATAAAATTAAAATAAAGCACCCGAGTTTTTGTCACATGCACTAAAACTGGAGAATGGTTGCTCTAACGGAGGTGCAGAAAATTCAGTGGCAGCAAACTTGGGGAGGCGCCCGCTTTCCCAATCTGCTCTGAGATGCAGGCCATCTCAGTCTACCAAGCTCCAGGCAGCTGTTTCTAAACCCCTCACTCCCAATGCACACACAGAAAGCCAAAAAGAATCCACAACCCACTCCAGTCACCACACCACACCTCCCTCCCTGATGCAGCCCCCACCCCCTTCCCTCACCCTCGCTCCCTCCCCGCAGGGTCCAGCCAGGTGAGTCCCCTTCCCAGTGAGCAGTGAGCCCCGCCACTTCCCTTCCCACGGCAGACCAGCACTCCCTGCCCCCAGCCCCGGGGAGAATTTGTCCCTGGGAATGCAGTCCAGGTAGCACCTGCTCCAGAAGCCCCACCTCTACGGGGGGGGGGGGGGGAACCTGTAGGCTGAGCGGTGCTCCCCTCCCCCCAGGGTGCCCGCTCTGGGGATTGCACGTCTGACCCCCACACAGCTGTAAGCTTGAAGGGCAGAGCTGTGTCCCTGGTCTGTCACTCTGCAGCCTGGCAGGACGCGGCCACAAAGCAAGCATCGGTACCTGTTTGCTGGTTAATAACCGTGCCTGACTTTTTTTTTTACAAGGCAGTAGTGAAAGCTACCAAGGAGAGGGTACCCAGGGGGGGTCTGCATTTCGCAGGCTTCATTCGAAGGCCCTGGGGACTTGGTTGCCGGCGCTAAGGCACCAGGACAGGCTGGTCGAGCGCCTGAGGCAGGGTGGGCCGCAGTGGGCACAGGGAGAGGGCAGGAACACAGCAAGCCCAGAACGTCCTCGCCGCCTCCCAGGAAGGGAGCCATTTCCCCAGAGGACAGAGGCCTGTCGCATCTCGCCCCGCTAATCTGACGGGAGCCAGCCAGGGAAGGCGTGCTGAGGCTGGGAGCCACAGGCTGCTGCGGCCTCCGGGGACAGGGGCACGAGGGGAGGGTAATTGACTTGTCTCCCAGATTTATTTATTAATTCCTAGCTGTGCCATTTGATGTGGTTTCCAGGAGGCACGCCGCCGTGGAGATGTGCCCCCTCCCTGCCCGGGCCCCCTGTGCTGCCGTGGCCCTGGGGGAGGGCTGAAGCTCAGAGCCAGCCCCCCAGGGAGCCGGTGCGGGCGGAGCCCAGGCGGGAGAATGAGGGCCAAGGGTGCGGACCCCGCACAGGCCTGCCGCGCTGCGCACAGCATGTCCGGCAGGGGGCGCTCGGCTGTGCTGGGGGCACCTCTCGGCTTCAGCTTCTGCAATTAGTACGAGCGAGTGTTATAAACGGGACAGCAGGGTAAAGCAAACGTGGGGCGTCCGTGACCCCGAGAAGCAACGCGGGCCGAAGCTTGCATCCTGCTGGAGCCGAGGCCACACCTGAATGTGAACAGTTACAGGGTGGAGAGGAGGGGCGCCCACCGCAGCGGGGATGCGGAGCCGGAACGAGCCCCTTTGATGCAGGGTTGGTGTGCGGCAGGATGAGTACGGAGCGGGGAGTAGCAGCCGCAGCCCCCAGCCAGGCAACGCTGGGGCGGTAGGGGCCGAGGGGCGGGGCCGAGGCGCGGGATTCGGACCTCCACCAGGAGCCCCAGGCAGCAGGGTCCTGACCTTCAGCCAGCACCGGGTCAGTCCGGGAGAGCTTTCTGTGCCCGGCAAGCTTCGTGCTGTGTGGGTCCCCTCCCTGGACCTCCAAAGACCCCTCCCAAGCAGAGGGGAAGTGACAGCAGGGGCCTGGAGCGCCTGCTCCTGCACACAAGCCGGCTGGGCAGCCCAGGCTCGCTGTGGGCTGGGGCCCCGGGCCCCTCGGGAGGCCGTCTCCCTGCAGGAGAGCCGCTGGCGCTGGCCAGGCCCCTCACCACTCCCTCTGTGTCACCTCTGCTCCCCGTGTCCCAAGATCTCGGAAAGGAAGGTCCTGGGGCCTTCGAAGCAACAGGACAGAGCTGAGGAGCGGAGAGGCCTGCCCTTGTAGAGAGCAGGACCAGCCCACGGCCTGAGGCTCATGCCCAGCTCCTGCCTGTGGGCCCTGGCCTCTAGGAAGGCCCCTCCTGTCTTCCTCCCCGCCAGAGGGCCCCTCACTAAGGCAGGTGCATGTGGGGTGGACCCTGCAAGGGCGACCTGTGACTGCCGATGCTCTGTCGCCTCCCCAAACCCTCCTCCACAGAAATGAATTCTCCCCTGGCTTCTCCAACGGCCTCCCCCACCCCCACCCCGATTCTGCTCCCCACTTCTCTTCCCCCACCAAAGCCTCCCCCAGTGTGCCCCAGAACCATCAGCAGAAACTCCAAAATCCCAGAAATCTGTCTCCCTCCTCGCCCGCCCACCCGCAGCCCCACGCACACCAGGCTCCGCCAGCCGCTTCCAGCCCTGGGGATCTGTGCTCCCCAGCCCACCAGGACCCAGACCAAAGAACCCTTTCTCTCTGCCTCTCTCAGCCTTGCCATTAAGGTGAGTGAGGGACCTGCTTTGGGCACAATTTTATTTTTTAACATATACTTATTTACTTGAAAGGCAGAGTTACAGAGAGAAAGAGATCTGGTACACTTCCCCAAATGGCCATAAGGGCTAGGGCTGGGCCAGACCAAAGCCAGGAACCTGGAACTACATCCGGGTCTCCCACGTGAGTGGCAGAAACCCCACTACATGGGCCATTTTCCACTGCTTTCACAGACGCATTAGCAGGGCACTAAATCGGAACTGGAGCAGCCGGGACTCAAACTGGTGCCCATATGGGATACAGGCATTGCAGGTGGCGGCTTAACCAGCTGTGCCACAGTGCTGGCCCCTGGGCACAGATTTTAGGGAAATACCAAAAAGCTCAGTAATCCAGACAAATCATATTGTAACCAGAGGTGGGCCTGTGGCAAGGACAGTTTCAGGGGCTATGCCGCCCGTCAGAGTGCTGTCTGCTCATCGGGCCTGAGCTGTGTCTCCATTCACATTCATTCACCCAACAACGCAGGCCCTACTATGCGCAGACCCGGGCCCAGCCTGGCCAGGCTGTGTGCATGCTCGCGCTGAGTGGTACACATGCAAGCCACACTGTGTGCACACCCAGGTGGAGTGGGATCCGCCCCTTCGTGAGGCCTGGCCGGAACTCGCACTCAGGTTCCCACCCCAGCCGGGCCTGGCCTCGCTGGGCTGCGGTCACACCCAAGGGCTCCCTTGGCTTTTACCTCTTCCCACTGGTGTGACAACCCCCCAGTCACAGGCGCTACCTGTCCAGAGGCCAGGCCACTGTGGGCAAGGACGGCACAAGGGGCCGCGGCCTGGCCTCTGTCTCCCAGGCCCATCCAGCCCAGCTGGCACGTAGGGGAGGGGCTGTCTCAGCGCTCTCAGCTCCGGGGCCTGCAAACACAGAAACAAGACCTGAAGAGCCCCCAAAATGGGAGCGGGACTCTGGCTCCGCCCCTCCGCCCCGCCCCCACCAGCTTGGGTGCTCTGTCCAGGGCGCCTTGGTTACTAACACCCCTGCCTCCCCACACCACGGGGGCCTGCTCACTAACTCCCACTTCCATCGGGTCACTCCCCTGCCTTGGGGCTCCCCAGCCGCTCAGGCTGAGCGGGCACCCGAAGCCCTGCCTCCCCCTTGCCCCTCCCAGCTCCTCGGGAGCAGGGCCGCAGCCATCCCATAAAGCTCTCGCCTTTTCCAAGGCAAAGCCTTGCTGAGCCTCCTCCTTCCCCTCCTCCTCTTGGAATGGGCTCCTGCCCTTAAGTCCTCCCCACCTCACAGGGCACACCTCCTCCGAGAAGCCTTCCCTGATGACCACAGCCCCAGGGACCGCTCCACCGGGCCTCCTCTCTGTCCCAGATGCCTGTCCAACCATGATACGCCAGCCCCTGCTGAGGATTTTGCCCTCGCCTCCTGGACTCCCAGCTCCCTTAGGCCAGCACACACACACTGAGCAGGCACACAGGCTGCTCTGGGCCCTGGCCCCCGGCAGCACACAGCCTGGGTGACTCTCTCCCTGCGGTGCTGGTGCCACCGGCAGGGCTGCCCTTGCAAAGCTGCAGGCTCCCGGTCAGGCTGGGGCCTGCTCGGCTGGGCGGACCCACACACATTCTTTCAGAATTAAGCACGACCCGCTGGCTCCGGATTCCAGGACAAGCATCATCCGGTTTGCTCTTGGAAGCAGCTTGCTCCCTCCCTGGGTGGGGAGGCCCCCTCGGTTCCAAAGGAAAGCTCTCTGGTCTCTGGGGCAGTGACCTCAACAGTTGCAAAGGAGGGTGAAAGGTCACATCTGTGGCGCTTTGCAAACCTCACTCACCTCCTGCCCGGTGCTCATGTGGCACACGTCCACTGTACTTGCAAACATGCACGGGCACACACACACACATGTGCATGCAAGCAGTGGGGACAAACATACATGCACACACATGAACACATGCAAGGCATAGCCCGAGATGTGCACACGCGTGCATGTGAACATACATGCACAGAGAGAACACACATGTGCACATACAAATGTAAGCATGCCAAGATGTGGTGAGCTGCGGAAAACCACCTCAGCTCAAGAGACAGAACACTTTCAGCAAAGACAAAATAACAGTGTTCCAATCACACTGCCCCCTCCCGAGTGCAGCAGGAGAGAGCTTGGGGGCCATCGCTGTGGCATAACAGGTTAAGTGCCGCTTGAGATGCCAGCGATTTGTGTCCTGGCTACTCTACTTCTGATCCAGCTCCCTGCTAGTGCACCTGGGAAAGCAGCAGAGGATGGCCCAACTCCTTGGGGCCCCTGTCACCCATGCGGGAGCCCTGGAGGCAGCTCCTGGCTCTTGCCTTCAACCTGGTCCTACCCTGGCTATTGTGGCTGTTTGGAGATTGAACCAACAGATGGAAGAGTCTGTCTGTCCATCTCTCTCTCTCTCTCTCTAACTCTGCCTTTCAAATAAATAAACGTCTGGAACAGGCTGCAGCTGCCTGTGCCTGCAGGGTGGATGGCAATGTGGGGGCTCCAAAGGATCCCCCAAATACACTCAACACTCGGCTCCCAGTGTCACCCCCATGACTCTCTTTGCTTCACAGACTCCTCTCTCTCTCTCTCTCTCTCTCTCTCTCTCCCTTCTTCCCTCCTACCAACCTTCCTTGTGCTGGGCCCTGAGTTGGAGGACATCAGGGTCCAGAACGGTCCTGTGCATAAGACAACAACATAGGCAATGGGTAAGTCTCCTCCGGAGGTAGATGAGTTCCGGAAGCCTCATGGGGCACTGGGGAAGGCTTGGGTGGTTGAGCCAGCCTCTGCCATGGGCTCCCAGACTGTTCTGGAAGGTTACAGAGAGAAAGGGAGAGACAGAGATCTTCCATCCGCTGGTTCCCTCCCCAAATGGCTGCAACGGCCGGGGCTGGACCAGGCCGAAGCCAGGAAGCAGGAGCTTGTTCCAGGTCTCCCGTGTGGATATGAGGCCCAAGCACTTGCACCATCTTCTGCTGCTTTCCCAGGCACATTAGCAGGGGGCTGGATTGGGAAGTGGAGCATCCAGGTCTCCACCCAGCACCCATATGGGATGCGGGCATCGCAGGTGGCGTCTTTACCAGTTATGCCACAGCGCCAACCCCGTGGTACCTTGTATAGGAAAAGAAACTGCTTTTTTGAGATATCTTATTTCTATAATGGAATAGTGTCTGAATAAGTATATCAGTTGTATCTACTATAGGAAATCTACTATAGGAAATTGCTATCTACTATAGCAAATTGCCACCTCTAAACATATGGAGAGCCCCCAGTGATGAAAGCACCCATGATACGAACAGCAGCGTCCAGCTTTGGTCCCTGGGCACTCCCCTGGAGGCCCTGCATCCGGCCTCCACCACCCCCGCTACCGGCTGAACCATGTCTCCCCCAGATGCCTGTGCTGAAGAGCTAGCCCCAGGCCCCCTAGTGTGTAGCTGTACCTGGAGATGGGGCCATCAGCGAGGTCGTTACATTTACAAGGGGTTGTCCGGGTGAGCCTCAACCCAGTCTGTCCCATGTCTTCAGAAGGAGAGAAGAGCGGGACCTGCGGAGACAGCAGGGAGCTCGGGCACAGAGGGCCAACAGCAGGGCAGCCAGCTGCCCGCCATGGAGAGGCCTGAGAGGAATCTGAATGAGCTTTGACCTTGGACTCACAACCCCCAGCAGCGTGAAGAAATGCATTTGTGCTGTCGGGGGTGGCCGCCAGCTCCAACGCAAGCCTTTTTCTAGTTCCTGTACCAGTCCCACACTCCCATCCCAGGGAGGACCACGGCCACCCTCAAGAAAAAAGCGCTGGGGACAGGGACCCTCAATGGCCCCGACCGTGCAAGCGGTCGCCAGCTCTGACAGTGCCAGGCCACAGCCCCCTGACAGCTGCCCCAGGGCCCTCTAGGGGACACTTTGCCATCGTCCACCCTACACCAAGCAAAGTTGCCACGAAGGATGTGGGCCGAGAGGAGCAGCTTGGGCCACGCATGCTGAGTCTGGCGCAGTCTGGGGACACAGAGCTGAGGGGACCCTCGGCAAGCCAGGGTGTTCCTAGGAGTCCCCAGGCCAGGGCTACAGGAGCATGGCGCTCCCCACCCCCTCCTTCCCAGGGATCTACAAGGCAAGCCCCTCGGCTCAGGCTGCCCTCACTGGTCCCTCAGAGCTGGCACAAGTCCTGCTCCACTTCCAATCCAGCTCTCTGCTGTGGCCTGGGAAAGCAGTAGAAGATGGCCCAACTCTTTGGGCCCCTGCACCCAGGTGGGAGACCCAGAAGAAACTCCTGATTCTTAGCTTCAGATCGGCACAGCTCCGGCCATTGCAGCCAATTGGGGAGTGAACCATAGGATGGAAGACCTCTCTCTCTCTCTCTCTCCTCTCTCTCTGCCTCTCCTCTCTCTGTGTAACTCTGACTTTCAAATAAATAAATAAATCTTTAAAAAAAAAAAAAAAAAAAAGAAAAGAACTCACTCCAGAGGCCACCAGGGGAAGCAAGGGCAAGGGTTCTTGAGCCAGGGTCAGCACAGGGGCCGGGCCAGGCCTGCAGCAGAGCAGTGCCCCCGCTGTGCTGCTCTGATTCCATTCGGAGCCTGCAAACCCTGCTGTGCAGGCCAGGTTCGCCTGCCTGCCTGCCTGCCTGCCTGCGCCCCGCTGGCCGCAGCCGGTTCGCTTTGAGTGCTGATTTATGGGAAACACAAGGTTGCCTGAAATCCCCTTGAATTCCTCCTCGGTGAGGCAATGGTTCTGGGAGGGAGGGCAGGACTCTGGCATCCCAAGCAGGATGGGGAGATGGAGGCGGGTGCATCAGAGCAGCCGGAGCTGTCTCGCGAGAGGGAGCACGCCCAGGGACCGGAGCTGCTCTCTCCGGTGGGGGCCTGCTGCCGCTGCTGTCCCGGGGGACCACACGGAGCCCTCACGTGCCATGGGATTCCATGCAGCGCCGAACATACACGGGCCAGGAGGCAGGGGTCTCACCGTCCTGGAGAACAGAAACAAGCTATCTGCAGAAGAAGCCGCATGAAAATGATTCTGTTGTCACAGAATTTCACAGCAGGCCACCTCCCCGGGAGATACTTGAAACAAACTGGCCCAGGCAGTAAAAGCAAAGAGGAGCAATGCCAAAGCCAGGACAGTGCTCCTCGCTTGGGGGGGGGGGGCTGCCTTGGGGAGCGCTGCAAGGAGCACCCTGACTAGATGGGTCGTTTTACTTCTGACACTCACACGTGGCTCCACGGGCTTCGTTAAGTTAGTTTGTGGGAGGATTTCTGCACGTCTCCCTGCTTTCACTTGCTGTTTGCTCTCACTTTTCTGGTTTGGTTCGGTGCATCTGACTTATTTATGACACCCACGCCATCAGGAGAATGAGACCTGAAGGGGTTGGAGGACGGAGAAAATGTTCCAACCTCACACCCCTGGATGCAAAGTCCCGGGACAGGGGTGGGGGTGGGGGGCTTTCCCATGGCTCGGTGACTCTAGGAAGGCAAAGGAAACACATGGGGTGGCGGGGGCCCTGTAGCCCCATTCCTACAGCACTGCGGGATGGGTCGGGGTGAGGCCCTCGGGGGAGACCTGTGGCTGCCCCACTCACATCTATGGGGGTGAAAAGAGGCAACTGGAAAGCACCCACTGAGCTCAAGGCAGCAGTGAGGAAGCAGCCCCTGTGCTTCCCGGCTGGGGGCCAGAGCTCGGTCATCTCCCAGTGCAAGGACCACTCTCCCCGAGCACCCCCACTCTGACCCGTGTGCCCTGGACTCCCCCGCCCCCAGTAAACCAGGGGCTCCTGAGAGGCTGTGCTGGTTCAGTACCGAAGTCCAGGCCACAGCTGCAGCTGCACGCCCTGAAGTCGCCGGGGTGGCCCGGGGCATGGCCCTTCCTGGCTTCTGCTCCAACTCCTCTCAGAAGTGGAATTCTGGGGCCCGCACTGTGGCACAGCAGGTTCAAGCCCTGGCTGCAGCGCCAACATCCCATATGAGTGTCAGTTCAAGTCCTGGCTGCTCCACTTCATTTGGGCTCCTTGCTGATATGCCTGGGAAAGCAGTAGAAGATGGCCCAAGTCCTTGGGCCCCTGTACCTGCGTGGAAGACCCAGAGAAGCTTCCTGGCTCCTGGCTTCAGATCAGTGCAGTTCTGGCTGATGAGGCCATTTGGAGAGTGAACCAGCAGATTGAAGACCTCTCTTGCTTTCTATCTTTTTCTCTCTCCACCTCTCTCTGTAACTCTGTCTTTCAAATAAATAAAACAAATCTTAAAAAAAAAAAAAAAAAAAAAAAAAAAAAGAAGTGGGAGTCTGGCCTGGGCCCTCCTCCTTTGCTGCCTCCTGCAGCACAGCCAGGCCCTGGATACAGGACCCAGCTGAAGTCTCGTTGTCCAGCACACCAGCCTGGCCTGGTCACAGCCTGGGGTCTTCCCATAAATCCCAAAGGTTTGTGTTTTACATTTTTATTTATTTACTTTCATTTTATTTGAAAGGCACATTTACAGAGATAAACAGAGAGAGATCTTCCATTCGCTGATTCACTCCCCAAAGGCCTGCAACAGCTAAAGCTGAAGTCAGGAGCCAGGAACTCCATCCTGATCTTCCACATGGGTGGCGGGGCTCCAAGTGCTGGGCCATCAGCTTGCTATTCCCCAGGCTACACCTTAGCAGGAAGCCAGAATCAGAAGAGGAGCCAGGACTGAAACCAGGCACATGTCCAATAGGGGCTGTAGCCATGGTGCAACAATACCCCCTCTGGGTTTGCATTTTTTTTTTAATTTAAACATGGAAGACCCCTGTGGAGCAGTTCTGGGGAGGGATGCCAGCCCCTCCCCCTCCCCGCCCGCAAGCTGTGTCCTCCAGCCAAGCTGTGGATGCTGGTCTGAAAGACCAGCTCCATCCTCACAGCCTGAGTGGCCCTTGGCCTGTAGAGCCCTCACTCCCAGTAGTCACCAGGGCAGGAATGAAGCCACCACACGTGTTCCCTTGGCCCAGGCGCCTGGTCAGGTCTCCTGCTTGCCTTGTTCTCTGCACATGTGGCTGTCAGGGTTCTGGTCTTGTTCATTCATTCAATCAACATACAGGAAGCATCCACCATGCGCTTGTGCCTTGCTGAGCCCTGGGGGTTTAGTGGTGAAGCAACAGGCCCAGTCCTTTCTCTGCAAGATGTATCCAACCAAGTTATTGCGCTATGGGGACAGCATGCAGCAAGGTCACTGTCGGACAATTGGATTCAGGCTAGCCATCAACCAGCCAGACCCTTCTACAGATGAAGGGACGGGTGCCTTGGGTGACATTGCTGCCCAAGGTCATGTGCTCATAGGGTGCAGAGCCAGGACTCCGAGCTGTTTCCATGCCACTTGATGACGCCAGAAGCCCAGGGACCTGGGGCCAGTGTGAGCCTGCACTCACTGCCACGCTGGCCTTGGGGAACCAGGCTGAGCCCAGGCAGGTTCCTTCTGGGGACAATGTGGGGCCCTGCAGCCCCTTCCACCAGGAGGCTGCACATTGGGGAGGAGCTGAGGTCACGTGCACAATGCCAGTTTGCAGGCCAAAAGCTGCCCTCCCCTCCTGGGAGACTTCAGGATCGTCCCCAAACCTGATGGCTTTCTAGGGCTCCTTCCGTCTGCCAGAGGGACCACGCGCCTCCTCTTGCACCAGCCAGGACCCCGGGAAGCCTTGCTTGACAGTCCCTGCCACACGCTAAGTCCCACTCCGACCCCAGAGAAGGGATGCTCATTGCTGTGGCGGCTGCCTCTGCCCCATGCTGCCCAGGGCCCAGGCCCAGAGGCCTCCACAGGCCCTGGACTGTGTGTCCTTCCCTGGAAACAGAGCAGGAGAAAGAGGTTGAGTCCTGGCTGCTCCACTTCCAATCCAGCTCTCTGCTATGGCCTGGGAAAGTAGCAGAGGATGGCCCAAGTCCCTGCTACCTACGTGGGAGACCAGGATGAAGCTCCTGGCTCCTGGCTTTGGCCCAGCCCCAGCCATTTGGGGAGTGAACCAGCGGATAGAGGATCTCTGGGTCTCCCTCTTTCTCTCTGTAACTCCGCCTTTCAAATAAATAAATAAACATTTAAAGAGGGACAGAAGGGAAGCCGGGCTGGTTAAGCTCGGGGAGGTGAGAGCTGAGGCTGGTGGGGGCTGTGGGCAGTGTGTGCTGTCAACCCTTTTCTCTTTATGCTCCAGAGGGCGCTCTTTCCCAAGGTGCACCTGCACCCACGAGGGCCTGCCTCCCCATCCCCAGGTTCAAAGCTTCCCCTTATCCCCTGCACACAGAGGCCACAGGCAAGGGAAGCGTGGCCGGGCCTCCAGTCCTTGCCAGGCCCAGGCTGCCCTGCAGACTTTCAATACAGAGAGGATGGGCACTCCTGACTGCAGAGGGAAGGCCAGGGCCTGAGATGTGGGGGCAAGAAGGTTCCAGGTGTTTGGGGGGTGGGCAGCAAAGGGAGCCAGAGAATGGGAGGGTGTGCTGGGGGCTGGGACCAAGGACACACACGCTCCTGGGGATTTGTAAGAGGCCATCAGGTGAGGAGGGCTAACCTTGACTTTGCAAATGCCACTTTGAATGCCTCGTAGGCAACCAGGGTACAGGATTGACCGAACCCCTCCTGCTCCTCACGCCCTCCTCCCTGCACACAGTCCAGCGGGGGGTGGGGGTGGGGTCCCAAAGTCAAAATTGTTTGGGTCACAGAGAGAAAAGAGTTGGCCACGAATGTCGCCAGGACAAAGAAACTGTAGGACAGGCGGCTTCCTGTGACCTGTCCACCTCCGCCCCAGGTTATGGACATTGAGAAAAATCACCATCACAACAGCTCAGCTCCATGAAATACAAACCTGGGCCAAGCCCTGTTGTCTGCTTCTCTCTTTACACAAATAACTCATGGGGCAGGCAGAAATCTTCTCAGAAACCTCAAGGCTGAGAAAGTGCTTAGTGTGACTTCACACCCCCTGGAAATGGGGACAAGGTGGCGCGCTCCAGTCTGAGCTGTGACAAGACCCTGGCTCCTGCTAATGAGCACCAAGCTCCCTCTGACCTCCTGCTGGGACCCCACTGTGCCCATCAACCATTACAGTTGTTGGGCCACTCAGGTGCAACCCAAAACCACCTGCCATCAGGGCCACCAGCGAGACTGCCCGCAGTGGGCTGGGTAGGCCCGGGCCTCTCACCCTCCTGCCAGCCCCGGAGTGACCACCAGTGGGCTGGGCTGAGGACCAGAGGCCTCGAGGCCCATCCTGGTCCTCCTGGCTGACCCCCGCTCATTGCCATGCCCCTCCCCGCCCCGCACTTCTTGTTTTTTTCCCCTCAACCTGGTTGTGCAGCAGGGGATGCTTTTTAGGCTGCCCACTTCCTTACGGCACCCCACACAAGACTTAGCGTGCTTTTCACAAGCAGGGCTGCTTGAGGAGACAGAACAGGGACAATCAAATGCCCTCCAGAGTTTCCCAGGTGGCACCTGGCCGGCCAGCGTCCTCCCTGGGAACTTTCACCCTCGCCCTCCTCCTCCCCCAACCTCCCGGTCACTGCCAACAGCCTGCTTTCCTAAATTGATGGATCTCCGATCTCCGCCAAAGAGAAGGCAAAGCCAGATCCAGTCCCACCCCCCACCCCTTGCCCTCAGGACACATGGGAGAAACAGGGGGTACATGCCCAGGAAGATGCTGGCTGCTTCTTTTGAGGGAAAACACACGCTCCAAAGAAGCCTCTTGACGGGTTCCACTCAGAGCGAGCGGCTGCTGGGTGAACAGCTCTCCTGTGGAGAGATACTAGTGATTGGCATCACACACACACACACACACACACACACACACACACACCCCAGCAGGGCAGGGCGTGGCGATGTCATAGAAACCTGCGTTTGCATACACACAGCCTCCCCCAGCACCAGCCTGGCCTGGGACGGGGCAGGGGGCAGGGGCAGGCCAGGGTCCCAAGCCCCTTTCCTCCCATATTTCCCAACCCTTTGAACTGGCATGCTCTGCTCCACAGGGAGGAAGGAGAGAGCCAAGCTCTGTGGGCCAGAGACAGAGGGAAGATGCCCAAGCCCAGAGGGACAGGGGGCCTGGGCTCCTCCCTCCACGGGCCCAGAGATGGGACAGCAGGGTCTGTCACTGCACTGGGGCTGGGGTACTACAGGAAGCCAAGTAAGCAATTTGAAAAGAGCATGGCAATGCTGCCTCCATATACCCACCATGGCACCCACGGGAGTCACAGCTGCAGTGGGTTGAGGGCAGCATTGCCCTTAGCCTCAAGGACAACAGCACCAGCTTCGTCTGCCTATCCAAGGCACAAGGAGCCTGGGCAGCTGTGGAGGGTGCCCAGGCCTTAGGGTTCTGACCTGTGAGTCGCACCCTTCAGACCGCATCTAGCTGGGCGAGCTGACCCCAGCAAGGAGGGTGCAGCAGGCCGAGTGAGCCGAGCACAAGTGTGCTCGCTGCTGTGTGTCCTGCGCACCTGCCGGCCCAACAAGCCCCGTGCACCCTCACTCTCCCGCCTTTCCCAAGAGGAGTCCCCCCTCTAGGAAGGATCTGATGCCCTTCTTTGCCTCGATGGACAAGTAATAGCTCCCAGCTGGGTGTGTTTCGCTCCTATCCCACCCCTCCTCTCCTGAGAGCTGAGACTCAGATGCTCGGTTCAATTTTTATTTTTTGTTAAGTTTTAAGATTTTTTTATAGTTCTGCTCAGATATTTTGTTTGTCTCTCTCTTTTTATTTATTTTTTTTTTTGTGAACATTTCTTTATTTGAAAGGCCAAATGACAAACATAGGAGAGAGAGAGAGAGAGAGAGAATGAATCTTCCAGGCAACTGCCAGCTCACTCCCCAAATGCCTACAACATCCAGGACAGGGCCAGGCCCAAGGCAGGAGGCAGAAGCTCCATCCAGGTCTCCCACATGGGTGGCAGGAAGCCAACAACTTGGACCACATGAGCAGCAAGCTGACTGCAAGCCCAAAGCAGCCAAGCACTCCAATATGGGATGTGAGTGTCCCAGGGGGCGACTTAACCTGCTGAGCCACATTGCCAGCCCTTGTTCAATTTTGGAATTACCCAGTGGTGGAGGGGAGGGGAGCTGGGGGTCCTGTTAGGGAGGAGAGTATGGAGAGAAAGAGGAGTGTTCAGAGGCCCCAGCAGCCCGCAACAGTGAGTGTTTCCCAAGCCGCCTCCAATCTTCCCCAGCTCAGTAACCCTCGACTGGTCCTCAGACTGCGGCTTTTTCTTCCATCCATCAAGGTCCTCGATCCAGACCCATCCACCTGCAACCCAACTTCCCTCACTGCCCCTCCTGCACCCTGGGCTCCAGCCAAACTGAATTCGGGCTCGTCCATGTGTTGCAATCTCCTGTTTCCCCTTCCATCAGTGCCCCTCTGAGAAGGGGCCACAGGCCCAAGCCCTCCAACCAGGCTTCAGCCAAAGCCACTTCCTCCACGAAGGCTCAGTGCCCCCTCCCTTGAACTCCGGGAGAGCTCGCCAGGACCTGGCTGGCCAGCCTTCCTCTGTTCTCAGTGGCTGCTCTTTCGGGCGGTGGCCCCCTTGAGATTTGGGTCATGTTACTGTTTCACATTCTTCTGCCTCCCAGATGCTTACCAAGGGCCTGGGGAAGCAGAGGCATGGCGAACCCGTGCAGGCAGACGTGATGGGGTCCGGACTCATGGCCATGGGGGTGGTGGGATGTGGTGGTGGCCCTGCGAGGAGGAAGGTAGGTGGTGGCAGGGGTAGGACCTGGCCGTGCCTCTTCCCCTGGCTTTCATCCTGCAGCCGAACAAGTCAGCTTTGGGAGAGAAATGAAAACACCAAGGAGGTACAGCCAGCCACGCACCCGAGCTCTACTCAAGACCCTTTCTCCTCCCCATTCTCGAGTGGAATGCGTTATGAGGACACACAAACATGGCCCCAGATAGAAACACTGAGAGCTCCTGTGCCAGGGCGTCCCCCGGGGCGGAACACAATGCAGTCATAATTTATTGCATTCCATGTTTTCACTTGCAACTTTATTTTTACAGACATTATTTCAGAGGCTGTAGCTTCAACACAGATGGGAAAGATTGTGGCTTTGTAATAAGAGATGGTTTATGACAGCCAGCTCACTGCTCTGTGTTTGTATGTGAGTAAACGCACACCATCATGTCCCTAGGTGGGGCTGGCAGATGCCTTTATTATGTGTTTGGACTTTGATCCAACAACTCTGCCTTCATCTTTGCTGGGGACCAAGCCCTCCGGATGCTCCCTGGTGGGCAGGAGAAGGGGACGGGTCAGCCTTTGAAATGCGTTCCCTGCTCTGGCCATTCCTTGCAGCTTCAAAGGGCTTTGACCCAGAGACTTGGGCCTGACTCCAGAGGGCAGGGTTGAAAGGAAGGGGAACGCTGAGGGTCTGCATATGTGGCGAGGGGTCGTATGTGTGGCTCTGCTGTGTGATTTGCTGTTGTCTTTTTCTGAGAGCAGAGACACAGGGTAGCTAGAAAGTCCAGCTCAGGACACCTCTGCTCACTCGTGAGCTGTTCTCACCCCTGGACAGGATGGTTTCACACCCATGAACACTCTCAAAACCATGACCCAGGGCCAGCATTGCGGCACAGCAGGCTAAGCTGGCGACACCGACATCTATATCAGAGTGCTGCTTCAGGTCCCGGCTACTCCACTCCCCATCCTGCTTCCTGTTGATGCACCTGGGAAGACAGCAAAGGGTGGCCCAAGTATTTGGACCCTTGTCACCCACGTGGGAGACCAGGATGGAGCTCCAGGCTCCTGACTTCAGACTGGCCCACACCTGGCTGTTGTAGCCATTGGAGAGAAAACCAGTGGATGGAAGATCTCTTTGTCTCTCTCCCTCTCTCTGTGTTTGTCTTTCAAATAAATAGAAAATAATTAGGTAAATAGGAAAATAATCAAATAAATAAGGCTTTAAAAAATAAAACACAATCAGACTTTAGGTGTCAGGTCTGCCATGCCATGGTTTGCTTAACCAAGCTCATTTATGGGAGGGTCTTCAAAAAGCTCATGGAAAATGAGTACAATGAAAAAAGTTATACACGAATTTACTTTTTTTTTTTTTTTTGGTGTCAAAATAACCTTTTCATTTCCTTTCATTGTGCAGACCCCTTGTAGGCTGGGAAGAAAAAGCACAGAAAGTAGAGAATGGGAAAGAGCTAGGAGGGACGTGGGGGAAAGGAGAGGCAGAGGAGACAGAGAAGGCCAGGAGGAGGGACCGAGCTGGGGCTGAGCCCCACAGCAGAGCCGCCCCAACACACACACACACACACACACACACACAGGGGCGGCCAGGCCCCCGCTGCGGCCCACACACAGCCTGTAGACGCCGGGCCAGGGCGGCGGCAGGCAGCCGGGAACATGCCACAGCAGCCCTGCTTTCTGTCTGCAGCCTCGAAGGGCGTGTGCATCGGAAGCACTGGGGACTTGGGGCTGAGAGGGAGCGGGCAGGAGGCGGCCCGGCCGCACCCACGAGGAGGTCAGCGTGGAGGGGCCGATGTGAAGCGCCGGTCTCCACCCCAGGCCAGCCAGCAGAGCTCCGAGGGCATGGCCTGCGGTGGCCTGGCAGGTTTTGACCCCCAAACCTTTCCATGTTGCACAATTGCAACCCTGAGATTCTGGGGGAAGCCGTCCTTGGGGGACCCGAGGACGCGGGAACCTGTGCCCAGAAAGCCGCGGCCTTCGGGAGCCTGGGCATGTCAGTCATCTCTCCTCTGCCGGTGAGCTGTCACGCTCACGCCAGGGCTGCAGTGGCGGGATGGACGCTTTGCAACACCAGTGGGGGAGGACTCCGCCCCAGGCAGCCAGCAGCTCCGGGAGCCAGTGCCCAGGCCCTGAGCCCTTGAGGAGTCTGGCCCCGGTGTCCAGCCCAAGTTCCAGGAGAAGGTACAGCCGGGGTGGAGGACGCCCTCTCATCTGGTGGCTCCCCCCCTCTAGGCGTCCTGGGCCAGGGGAGCGTCTGTCAGTCACAGGGCTCCCCAGTCCCCGGCTCTGGAAACAACTTCGGGCCCTGGATCTCTGCCCTTGGACTTGCCAGTGCTGGGAGCCAACTATTCCCATTTTTGCTCAAGCCTGTGTGAAATGGTCTTCTGTCACTTGCAGCCCAAAATGTCCCAGCTATTACATCAGTCTAAAAACTATGAGATACTGTGTGCTTCAAACCCCACAGTCAAGTCAGAGCCAGAGAATGGTCTTCCAAGGGCCAGAATCCCACAGTTTCCTGGGAGACAAACACAAGAGACCTCTGCCCAGGGCGGCTGGAAACAGCACTGCCCTTAGCGTAGGCAAGAGAGGCCGCTGCTTGGCCCTACACTTGGGAGGGTCAGCGGTACGCACCTGCACACGCACGCATGCGCACAGACACACGCTTGAAAGGCCAGCCGCGCTCGGTTCCAGCGCAGCGCACGCTCTCGCCCTAGCCATCAGCCCTTGTGGTGGACACCGTGGAGGCCTTGATTCCGAAAGAGGCTGCATCTGCGGGCCATGGGAGCCTGTGGTGATGCGGCTGCCCACGTCTGCGATGGCCCCTACTCCGGGTGCAGGAGAGACATTCGGAGGACGCTCTGAGGTCGGGCGGAGACTGATGGGATTCTTCCTCTCCCACAGCAAGGCCGACAGCAGCAGTGCACTGTGGAGCAAGCCTTGGCTCCCTCCTATGTGTGGTTCCAGGGGTACTCACAGATTAGCACAGCATTTGCCACAGTTGCACATGGTAGCTGAGGAGTATTTCCCGGCATGAATAATTCATACTTCTCCTCCATCTGCATGCATGTATGTCAAGATGTGGCATGCATGAAGCGTGACACTGATTCTTTACACTGGCAGCGGACAGACATGGAACAATGCTGCAACTCTCAGCTTTTTGTACAAATATTTAAGAGTTCATGAAACTTTCAAGACAAATTAAAAACTCAATTTAAATATTTTACTTAAATTTTTGCCTTAAGTACAATTTATCAGGTACATATTATATTTGTCTTTTAATTTTAATAATCATTTTGAAGGTTGTTAGAAAAATCACTTTAAAAAATGTATATGACTAATAATGTTAAGAGGCAGGAGTTTGGCATAGTATGCATCCCATATCAGAGTGCCTGCGTCCACATCTCAGCTCCACTCAGATTCCGGCTTCCTGCTGATGTACACCCTGGGAGGCAGCAGGTGACAGACCAAGTGCTTGGGCCCCTGCAGCCACATGGGAGATCTGGAAGAAGTTCCTGGCTCCTGGCTTCAGCCTGGTCCAGCCCCAGCCATTTCAGTCATTTGGGGGAATGAACTAGCAAATGGAGGATCTCTCTCTCTCTCTCTCTCTCTCTCTCTCTCTCTCTCTCTGTAACTCTGCCTTTTAAGTAAGTGAATGTCTTGAAAGAGAAAGAAAGAAAGAAAGAAAAATATAGCTTGCTTTGTAAGTTAAATATTTAATGCGCAGTCCTAGGTGTCTGGGCCTCCACTTAGGTTCTTCTCCGGGCAGGGATATCATTGCAATTCATAGAGGAGGAATCTGACCAAGACAGAGGCCAGAGGACTGCAGTAACCAGAGAGATGTATGGGACTTGCAGGGCCAGAAGGAATGCATAGGCAACCTGAAAAGACCGGCGAGGGGCGTGGGGCCGGGCTGGGGGACTAGAAGCCCAGTGGCCCGGTCTGCAGAGCCAGCCCCGCCCCCCCCCCCCAGCCACGTCTGACGGCCTGGGCCGGCCTAGGACCTGGTGAGGGGACACGGCAGGGGTGGACCCATGCCCAGAGCCATCCCGCAGCCCGGCTGCTGCTGGAGAACACCAGACCTGCAGCCAGGGCCTGGTGCCGACAGCCGGGGGTCTGCACGTGGCCCCGGGGCGGGCCTGGCCAGGAGCGCAGCTGCCTCAGTGTTTCAGCTAAGCCACAGCCAACGTCCTGGGGTCTGGATCAAGACTTAGTGAGCCACAGAGAGCAGGGAACTGTGACTTTGGATGTCTACGTTTCGGGTTGGTCCTCGATTTCCCTAACTTGTGATTTAGGAAGCTGCGTTGTCCCCCTCGGAGCCCATTCTGTGACACAGGGAACACTGGGCTCAGAGTGGGAGTGGGATCGCAGGCCTACCTGCCCCACCCCCCACCCCAGTGCAGAGACTTGGTTTTCTGCACTATAAGATGGGAGGAGCTGGGCCAGAGAACCTCAAAGTCCCCAGCACAGCCTGGGATCAGACTTCCTTCCCTAATCCTCTGCCTACGGCGCCAGCACACCGGGTTCTAGTCCTGGTGGGGGCGCCAGTTCTGTCCCGGTTGCTCCTCTTCCAGTCCAGCTCTCTGCTGTGGCCAGGGAGTGCAGTGGAGGATGGCCCAAGTGCTCGGGCCCTGCACCCGCATGGGAGACCGGGAGGAAGCACCTGGCTCCTGGCTTCGGATCAGCTCAGCACGCCGGCCGTAGCAGCCATTTGGGGGGTGAACCAACAGAAAAGGAAGACCTTTCTCTCTGTCTCTGTCTCTCTAACTCTGCCTGTCAAAAAAATAAAAATAAATAAATAAATAAATAAATAGAATTCCTTCCCCAGCCCCACCCATGCCTGGCTCCAGATCCAAGCCCACATCCGGCCCAGCGTGTACTCAGCTGGGGGCCAGAGAACACCAAGGAGCCTGCAGGCCAAGGCTTGGCCGAGCCTCCGTGCCCTCTCCTTTGTGCTGAAATCCCACCCCCCCACAGCTGGGGGACACCTGGCTCTGGGCAGAAGGGGAGAAACAAGCGCTGGAGTGGGGGACGCACAGAGAATGAAGACACACCCGGGCCAGGCGGCACGCGGCACTCTCAGCCGACGATGGCGTAGGGAGGGCCCGGGGCCTCCAGATCCTCACACCAAGCCAACACTTGATTTGTCCACCAGAGGTGAAGACAGGACTGGCCTCCTCCCCAAATGCCCTGAAAGTGCTCAGGCTGTGGACCCAGGAACTGCTACGAAGGGCGCACCATCGGTGCCGTGGGAAAGCCCATCGCCAAGACAAGACCCCGCACACCAGGCCTGTGCGTCTGAAGCTGGAAGGTTCCAGGAGGTCCCGAGCCTCTGGTCCAGCACACAGGTGGCTGTCCACACCCTTGTAAGTCAGAAGTTTCTTCACTCCTGTGTGCAGGTCTGTGACAGAGCCCACGCGTGGATCTCACAGTGTCACGTGTGCCACGAGCAAGATGGCAGAACAGCTGCTGGCTACTGCCCAGCTTCGAGGTCAACGGCCTTGGCTTGAACTCCAAGTTTACCAGTTACTAGGCTTGTGACCTTGAGTTGACCCCTGTCAGAGGACAAAATTACAACATAAAGCCCTTAATTGGCTTTATATTGCATTCTGGAGTCAAGCTACACTTCATTCCATAAAACAGAATCAATGACCCAGGGAACCAAGCAGAGGAGGTTGGTTTTTATATTCAGAAAACGGCTGAAGAAAACAGAACAAAAATGCAAAAGACAGATCTGTCATTGCAAAGTGCCCTTCCTTGCAAGGTGAGGACACGGAGACGGAACAATAGGAAAATACTTGTTTGGTTAGTAACAGGTTTCTCCAAGTTACTTCTTTTCTACAAGGATTAAGGGAGAGGGAACTTAATGATCAAGCCAGCTGAAACCAGCCTGTGTGGGACATGTGGCTGTTAGCTGTGTACTCCCTACTTCGTGGAAAGTCAGATCTGCAGCCTAGCTTCCATCCAGTGGCTGTGGAGGTTGAGGGCTCTCACCAGGAAACCCAAGGACACCACAACGGGGATCCCAGTTCTTCCTCCTGCCTGAGGCCCCACAGCTGCCCTTGTCAGCGCACACACCCCAGCGCCACCAGGCCAGGAAAAACTGGGGGGGAGGGGTGCTGAGAACCGAGCACTTTTATCTGAGAGAAATTAAATGCACTTAGCACCACAGCCGGGCTGTCAGGCCATGATGCTTAAGTCACATTGAACATTTCACTGTTTTCCTCACTGATCACACGGGCAGGGGATAGGCCAGGTTCGTTATAGACTAATACAGAAGGAAACCACTTCTGCTCCGCACAGAGGGATTACAGGGGAGTTACACGTTCAACCCTGGGAGTAGGCATTCAGCCTAGGGATTAAGATGCCCACCTAGGCCGGTGCCTCGGCTCAATAGGCTAATCCTCCACCTTGCGGCGCCGGCACACCGGGTTCTAGTCCTGGTCAGGGCGCCGGATTCTGTCCCGGTTGCCGCTCTTCCAGGCCAGCCCTCTGCTGTGGCCCAGGAGTGCAGTGGAGGATGGCCCAGGTGCTTGGGCCCTGCACCCCATGGGAGACCAGGAAAAGCACCTGGCTCCTGGCTTCAGATCAGCGTGGTGCACCGGAGGCAGTGCGCCGGCCACAGCAGCCATTGGAGGGTGAACCAACGGCAAAGGAAGACCTTTCTCTCTGTCTCTCTCACTGTCCACTCTGCCTGTCAAAAAAAAAAAAAAAAAAAAGATGCCCGCCTGGGTTAGATCCCCACCACAGCTCCCAACTCCAGCTTCCTGCCAAGGCAGACCCCGGGAGACGGTGCCGGCCAGGTAATTGGGTTCCTGCCACCCATGCGGGAGACCTGGATTGAGTTCTCCCAACTGCAGTCTAGCCAGGCCCCAGGCTGGAATTTCTGGGGAGTGAATCAGCACACGGGACAGTCTCTAATAGATTTTTTTTTAGTTGCAATCCTGGATGCACCACTGCCCCACTTCTGACTAAGGACAATGACTCTGGCCTCCAGGCCCCGAGCTGCCTCCTGCAGGAGGTGTGGGACCCACTGGTGACAGCGCTGGACAAGGTCTCCCTGCAGCCCCGGTGCTCACCGGGCTCTCCTGGGCTCACACACACCGGGCTGCCCCCGGCTTGCTCTGTGTGTTTTCGAGGGGAAGGACAAGGTTTTCATTCTTTCCAGGTCTTTTCACGCAGGGCACTTGCCTCTCCCTAGCTCTCCAGGGAGGTGGGAATGTCGGGTAGAACTGAGACCTGGGAAGAAGGGTGGGGATGAGCACATGCAGAGGGCAATGCTGCCACCTGCTGGTCCCACGAGGAGAAGCAAGCAGGGTGGACCGCGAGCCCCTCAGCGCCTTCGCCAGATTCTTGGGCCTGTGCAATTCCCTTTCTCTTCCCAGAGCTACGCCTCACCTGCTCCCTTAGCCACCTGGTGTGCAGGCTGCAGCAAGATCAGGACCCATTGCACGGACAAGGAAACTAATGCCCAAGAAAGGGCGGGATGCAGCCTGAAGTCACACGATGGGGGTCACTTAAAGGCAGCCTGCCTGCCAGCCAAGAGAGCTCACAAGAGGGCCCCCTCGCCCTACACCCACACACCAGGGAGAGGGCTGAGGGAGGAGGGGCCGTGCATCGCCCTGCTGGGACACAGGCGCCAGGCAGCGACCTGCGGTTGGTGCACAGCCTGACACGTATGAGCGCATGTCCGAAGGTTCACAGAAGCATGGGGCGAAAAGCTCAGTCTATTGCGGTGCAGAAAACTGTGAAAGCGTGCACGGGGGTGTCGTACCACGCATTTCCAGGAGCGCCCCCAAGACCCTGTGCACACACCGAGTGCCTCCTCGGGAGTCCCAAACGCTGTAAGCCGCAGCAAGGGCAGCCAGCTGCCAGGGGTTCCCTCGGACACCTGCTCTGATGGCCGGGATCCGCCCACCCAGGCCCTCCCGGGGCCCTGCTCACAGTTCCCAGCCTATGCCCCAGGTCCCCAGGCCCTGGACTTTTGCATCACGGCGGGCGGGACTCCCCAAGTCACAGGTGCCTCCCCCAACTGCCCGCGGTCCCCACCCTCGCCTCCTGCTCCGCACCTTGGTCCGGAGGACACGGGAGTCCAGGTTGCAGCTCCCGCTTGTCCTGGGGGCCCCAGGCCCCTCTCCTCCTGCTTGTCCCGCCACGACTGTCTCCCATCTGTGAGAGACGCCAGGTAGTTCTGAGCCAGGCCTGAGAGCCCGGTCCTCAGGTGGCCAGGGGGCCGTGGGCTCCACCCACCACGCACATCACCTTTGGCAACACCCGTGAGGGGGCGTGAGCGCCTCGAGGGAGGCGATGAGAGGCTTTGCAGGCGCAGGAGAGCTCCCCCCGGGGGAGTCAGGACTAACAAGCTGAGGTTTGCGTGCGTCCAGACGTCCCAGTGCGAGAGGCGAGAGGGACGCTCTTAGCACACGTTCCCCATGAGTCGTCTCAGTGTCCAGGCTGCCTTTCTGTGGGGAACACCCGGTGGCCGGGTTGTCCATTCAGTAACAGAAAAAGGGCACCTACTTTGAACTCTGAACTTTGAACCTGTGTTTTGCCTATGGAATTTTCAAGTGACATTTTTTACCTAAGTCTAATAAAATATTTTATTGATTCTGACAGTGGGATTGTGAGGCCGCGTCTGTCCCCTAAGCGGCCTTCGTCCCAACGCCCCCCGAGAAGCTCCTTAGAAGTCTCCACGTGGAGCTAGTGCAGGCGAGGAGACTTGAAGCCTTGCTGCGGTCGCGGTGGGATGAGACTCTTCCATTACTGAGCCCCCATATACTGAACAGGTGCTACAGGGCCAGCTCCCAAGGCCTGAGCCGTCTTGGAGTCATTTTCCCAAACAGCAGGTGCAGGCAAGTCCGCAAGGGACTGTTCTGGGGAGGACATCGGTGGCCAGCAGGCAAGCAGCGGCCAGACGCCCGGGGCCATCTCTCTTCTGCTGGGGCACCCTGGGCCCTGCTCTCCTCTGCCTCCCAGTTCTTCCAGCCTAGACCGGCACTTGGCCAAAACATTCTGTAGGGCCGTAAAAGTGCTTCTTGTTTCCTAAGCCGCCTCCCGCCCACACCTGCCAGGAAGCAGCACGCTCCACTTTTCCAGGTGTGTTTTGCATTAGGCCCCAGGTGGCCTGTAGGCTGCAGAGGAAATACCTGTATGTGGAGGGTTCTGTGGCTGGCAGGTTCTGGGCTCCGGGACTGGGAGCCCTCGAAGGCAGAGCCACAGCGCCACTGTGTGGTAGACTTCCGACTTGCAGCCAGGCACCGCGACTCGAGACTGGCCCAAGAAACCTCAACTGGTTCATGGTGTAGTGCCAGGACAACCCTACCTATCAGGCTGAGGTCCTGGCCACGTCGCTGACCCCCCGGCCCTCAGAGAACGCCTGGGTTTATGAGGGGGCAGGCTTTGTTTCTCTCATTGCTTCTGTGTTGCAGAATCCGGGCAATTGCACAGCTTTATTGAGCTTCCGTGTCCTACCTGTAAAATGGGATTAATGAAGGGGAATAGATGAGGTAAGACAGGTCACAGAGCAGCGGCTGGCCCCGGGCAGGTGCTCAGCCCACGGTTTCCTCTCCCTCCTGCCGCAGGCTGGGTGCCCGGGAGAACTAGGCCCACTCAGGGCCACAGGACAGATATAGGAGACACCACGAGCAGCTGCTTCGTCAGCCACCAGCTGCCTCCCCGAGCCCCTCCAGCCTAGGGTACCAAACACACAGAGCGGCCGGGAACCCTGAGACCTGGGTGCTGAAACCGGGCATGTTCCAGGTGAACCCCTCTTCTGGCAGTCTGGCTCCAGGACTTGGTAAATACACTATGGGTTGGGGGATAGGAGACCCACGGAGGTCGCCCACAAATCTGCACTCTCACAAGCCTGCAGGTGCCTGGAGCTCCAATGCTTGCAGGCCATGGTCTCTCTTTGCCATCGGTGCCAGCCTTACTCTCCCAGCCACAGTAACCCACCAGAGGCAGGGCATGGCACGCCCTCAGTGGTGAGACTTTGGAACGACTCTGAAGAACTTCGAGAACACCGGGCACCTCAACCTGCAAAGCACACCAGCCACGGCTGGGCGCGGGCTCTGACCTCCCCTTCAGGGTTGTTCCCACCTGTTCTTTCTCTATTATCTGTGCGTGCACTCATCAAATAGTTGTTGTGTCCGTACTGGCTTCACACAGGAGGAAGTTACAGCCTAGAGACGAGACAACCAAAACAAACCCTGAGAACTCTCGATACATTGGGAGGAGCAGGGGGAGGCTTGGGTTCAAAGGCATCTCTGAGGAGGTGACGTGAGCTGGCTGGGCAGCCAGCCACGCAAGGTCCGCAGCAGGGAGTTCCAGAAGGGACGGCAGCAGAAGCGGGCAGTGGCGGGGTGTGTGCTGAACCCGGCCACTGAGACACCAGCTATACCGCATCCATCCCTGGTGCGCACGGCTTCAGTCCTGGGCTCTGGCTTCTGATTCCACCCTGCTGCTGACACAGACCCTGGGAGGTCGTTGGGTTCCTGCCACCCATGGGGGGAGTCCTGAATTAGGTTCCTGGCTCCCAGCTTGCAAGTATATGGGAAATGAACTAGCAGATGGGAGCGTTCTCTCTCTCCAACTTAATGAGTTAATTAGTTAATTTTTAAAAACAGTTGAGAAGCCAGGAACAGAAAGACAAGAGCAGCCAGGGTGAGCAAGCCAGGACAGGGTGGCAGAAGCTGAGGCTGGCCAGGTGGGCAGCACAGCTCAGGACCGCTGGAGCCCTTTGCTTTCACTCTGCAGGCGGGAGGAAGCCGCCGATGGCCTGGAGCGAGGAAACAGCGGAGTCCGATCTGTGTTACTCAGGCTCATCTGGGCTTCTGCATGGGGCAGAGGCAAGAAGCGGAAGTAGGGAGCCGGTTAGGAGGCCACTGCAGGGATGCCAGCAGGACAGGAGCAGACCTGTGGCCAGGGGAAACCGCAGGGCCCAGCACCCTCAGCAGAGGGAGACTCGGGACCTGCAGGGGACTTGGAGGGGCCGTGGAAGGGGCTATGAGTGCTGTCTGCTCCGCGTCTGAGCTGGAACCCAGGGCCAGGGGCTGGAAGGACCATTCTGTGGATGAAGAGAGAAGGTTTGAGAAGGGTAAAAGGCAGAAGCTGCACTGTGCGTGGAAGCGGGGCCACCCACGAGGTGTCCACGTGGAGAGGACAGTGTGCGAGGGACAGGCTGGGCCTTGCAGGTCCAAAGTTCCGGGAAGTACACACTGGTTGCGTCCCCAGGCCGGTGTGACCGATTGGAAGGTGGTGGCAAGTTTTAGTTTACCAGAAAGAATGCTGCCTCTTCCCTCTGGAAGGAAGTCTTTAAAAGACATTTGGAAAAAGTGGTCACCAGAATAAAATGCTGCACTGCATCGTGACAACGGCATCTGTCCCCACCCCTGTCTGTCCCAGGACGCAAGCCCAGGTCTAAGTGCTGAGGCAAAAGGCGATCTAACCACGGCAAGTGCGGGGGAGCCCCGTGCTTAGCACCAGTGACTTGGGCACCTTCAGAGCACGCTCTCTGGTCCTCACCAAGGCCAGAGAGATGGCTGCTGGGAGCTGCGAAAACCCTGGGTTACAGGGTTTTGACAGGCAGAGTTAGTGAGAGAGAGAGACAGAGAGAAAGGTCTTCCTTCCATTGGTTCACCCCCCAAATGGCCGCCACGGCCAGTGTGCTGCACCGATCCAAAGCCAGGAGCCAGGCGTTTCCTCCTGGTCTCCCATGCAGGTGCAGGGCCCAAGGACTTGGGCCATCTTCCACTGCCTTCCCAGGCCACAGCAGATAGCTGGACTGGAAGAGGAGCAACCGGGACAGAATCCGGTGCCCCAACCGGGACTAGAACCCAGGGTGCCGGCACCACAGGCGGAGGATTAGCCTAGTGAGTCGTGGCACCAGCCTCACTCATGGTCTTTCAACTCGATCCTGGGTTTTGCATTTTTTCTTTCTTTCTTTTTTAAGATTTATTTTATTTATTTGAAAGACAGAAAAAGGTAGAGAGAGAGAGAGAGAGAGAGAGTGTCGCTCCCCCTCTTCGTGGAGGAACGACACAGGACCCTGCGCTGTTCTTTTGTCTGCTCAGCCCTTCCCAGGTTTGCTGCTGGTTCTTCCCGGGTTGGCTGCCGTCCCTTCCACCTCCGTGGAAGGGCGGTTCCCCCTGCCACATTCCCCACTTCCGCGGGGGAGCGGCACACCGCCGGCCGGCTCTCTCAGGGGCTGCACAGGTGTTCCTTCAGATAGATGTTCCCCTTAGATGTTCCTGGTGCATGTTGTCGCTCTCCTCCTTTATAGTCCTCTTCCACCAATCCCAACTCGGCTGCCCACACGCCGAGTACGCTGCTCTCCTCCAATCAGGAGCAAGATCAGCTCCTGCAGCTCAGTCAATCAAATTGGCGAGAGGCAGCTGCGTAGAAGCTGTTACTCCCTTCTCAGCGCCATATTGTGGGAGAGCAGATGCACAGAATAAGTCTTAATTCCAGTAACTTAGTCTAGTCCGAGTTGCTCCCCACAAGAGACGTCTTCCATCCACTGGTTTACTGCCCTATTGGCCGCAACGGCCGGAACAGCACCAATCGGAAGCCAAGAGCCAGGAGCCTCCTCCGGGTCTCCCACATGCGTGCAGGGGCCCAAGAACTTGGGCCATCTTCCACTGCTTTCCCAGGCCATACCAGAGAGCTGGATTGGAAGAGGAACAGCAGGGACTAGAACCGGCACCCATATGGGATGCCAGCGCTTCAGGCCAGGGCGTTAACCCACTGCGCCACAGCACTGGCCTCTAAGTGCATTTTCAATGTGGGATATTTTCAACTCACCGTGGGTTCACAAGGACAGATCCCATCACACATCTGCATATCTTTTATATTTCTAAACAAAAAGAAAACAGGAGGCTCCCCACATACCTCGAGACAGAAAAACGCAATGCATGCACTCTGATTGGCTTATTCGAGGTCACATGGCCATCTCTGAACCAACCAGTGCACAGTGTGGCCGCCAGGCAGGTGCATGTCCATGCCACCTGAGACTGCCCATGTGGTTCATTGTGTCTGGAGTGGCGCAGCATGGCACCAGAAGAAAGGGGAACCAGATACTGGAGAGAGAAGAACAAAATCTGCTGTGCAGAACGTCACTTCCTAAAAACAGAACCGCGGGGCAGGCGCTCGGCCCGGCAGTGAAGACCCAGTCGCGAACCCCAGCCGTGAGACACCTGCGCCCCATCTTGAGGACTGTGGGCTCCAGCTTCTTGCTCTTGCAGCTCCTGGGGGATGGTAGGTGGCGACTAACGACATTGAGTCCCTGCCGCCTACATAATAGGATTCCAGGCTGAGTTCCTGGCTCAGCCTTTGGCTGAACTTAGCCCTGGCCACATGGGCATCTGGGGTGTGCACCAGTAGCTGGAAGAGCCTCTCTCTCTTACATAAATAAGAATATTACAACCGAAAGCAATGTTAGAATCCTCACCAACCTCCCAGCCGATGCCAGAATCTCTCCCGCCATGCTCCAGGGTCTGCTCGAACCCTTTGAAAGCGGGGCACACTCTCATCCCAGTCCTGCACAGAGCCAATCGTTTCAAAAGCAAGTTTGCCTCCTTGATGTCCGCACCGTCTCTGTCTCCAGGGCTCTAGTCCTACATTTGTATTCTTTCTCTAGGGCGACCCTGACAGTGTCTGTCCCTTCTTCCACCAACACTGGAGATGCATCCGTCCTCAGGATTCTCCTCTCCAATTCCCATGCTTCTCGGAGTTCCCACGTGGCCGCGTGGGCGGCTTACTGTTCTGACTGAGGAGGCCTTGGGGCACCTGCATTTCCAGGAGCAGCTCCATTGTGTCCAGGACTTGTGAGGAAAGGCGGGGAACTGCAACAAGAGGGCCCAGCTCCTCGCCCGCCAGGCTTCCCCGGAGAATGGACGCCCCCAGCTGGGAAAATCAAAGCATTGCAGCCCATTCATTTTGTAGCTTCAGTGCCGGCAGAGGCTGTATGGTGGTGTACGGTCACCTGCTCTGGTGCCCCCGCCTCCCTCTCCACGGTGGGTGTCCTGTGGCCCGCAGGTGAGCAGGCAGGCAGGTAGCCAGGGGTCATCGCTTCCCCTGCTGGGCCACCCAGGACTCCTGACTGTCCTCTTTGCCAATACACAGAGGAGGAAGCAAATGCGTCGATGTAGAAGGAACAGCTGAAAGATGGCTAGGAGGAAGCAGTGAGAAGCCCGAGGCTGGAGGGCACTGTGCTCTGAAGTTCCAACGTGAATCCCAGTGCCTGCCGTGAAGGTGTCAGAGGTGCGGCCATTGGGGAGTGATTGAATCCTGAGGGTGGGGTTCCTAAGAGAGGCCTCAGGAAGCGGCCTTGTCCCAGGTCAGAGCGGCACCACACAGCCAGGAGGTCCATGGGGAACTGGGAGACGGGCCCTTGCCAGCCGCCGGATCTCCAGGAGCCAGGGTCTCACACCCCTCTGTCTCCAGCACTGAGAGATGCATGTGGCTGTGACAGCAGCCCAGGGGGCTGAGCCGGGGTGGGGGGCCGGGAGAACAGAAGGATTTGGGGTTTGGGGTTTTGGGCTTTTGTTTTCCTCTTTTTTTATTTATTTGAGAGGCAGAGTTACAGAGAGAGAGTTCTTTCATCTGCTGGCCTACTCCCCAAATGTCTACAAAAGCTTGAGCTGGGCCAATTCAAAGCCAGGAATCAGAAGCTTCTTCCTGGTCTCCCATATGGGTGCAGGGGCCCAAGGACTTGAGCCATCATCTGCTGCTTTCCCAGGTACATTAGCAGGGAGCTGGATCAGAAGAGGAGCATTCGGGATATGAATTGGGGCCCCAGGCAGAAGCTTAGCCTACTATGCCACAGCACTGGCCCCTTTGTTTTCCATGTTTGAAAGGCAGAGAGAGACAGACAGACGTTGTCTGAGATGCCCACACAGCCGGGCTGAGTTAGGCTGAAACCAGGAGCCAAGTCCCCCAGGTGGGAGGCAGAGACCCAAGTACTTGGGTGGTCACCTGCTTCCCCTTGGGGTGTACATTAACAGGAAGCTGGAATCAGACTCAGAGCCAGTACTCACACCTGGTCTCTCTGATACAGGATGCAAGTGTCCCGAGTACCATCTTAAGCACTGCACCAAACGCCTACCACAATCAGTTTTGTTTTTTAAGTTTTTATTTATCAAAGACATTGAGACAGAGAGAGAAACAGAGAGAGACAGAGAGAGAGCTCTTCCCTCCATTGGTTCACTCCCCAAATGGCCACAACAGCCAGGGCAGCTCTCCAATACGGGATGCCAGTGTCGCAGGCAGTGGCTTAGCTCACTGCGCCATAAGACCAACCCCCCAAAACTTTTTTCATGAAAAAAAAAAAAAAGAAATCCTTTCTAAAGGATATCTCATGTACCTGGAACATGATACATATATGTGCCCACGGGGATGGCCCTCAATGGCCGCTCTTCTGACTTGCCACCAGAGACTGGAAATCAGGGCCATTCTATGGAATCTCCCAACAGGTAGGCAAACGTGATTTTTAACGTAGACAGCAGGATGGGCATTTGGCCCAGCAGTTAACACGCCACTTACATCCCATTTTGAAGTGCCCAAGTTGTTGGAGTCCCAACCCCACTACCCATTCTTGTTCTCTGCCATTGCGAACCCTAGGAAGCAAGCGGTGGTTCACGAATCCCGGGTCTGATGCTGTGGCATGGTGGGTAAAGCTGCCATCTGCAACTCTGCCATCCCATATGGGCGCCAGTTCGAGTCCCAGCTGCTCCACTTCTGACCTGGCTCCCTGCTAATGCCCCTGGGAAAGCAGCAGAAGATGGACCAAGTGCTTGGGTCCCTGGTCCCACATGGGAGACCCTAAAGAAGCTCTTGACTTGTGGGTTTGGCCTGAATCAGTCCTGGCCATTGTAACCATTTGGGGAGTGAAACAGCAGATGGGAGGTCTTTCTCCATCTCTCCTTCTCTCTCTACAACTCTGACTTTCAAAATAAATAAATCTTATTTTAAAATCAAATAAATAATTTTTACAACTGTAAACACTTTGCAAGCCTGTCTGCAAGCTAGATTTGCCCCACAGACTGCTGCTCGGTGGCCCCTGCCTCCACATCATGAATGCAGTATACAGTAATGCATCGGTAACCGGGTGACAGTCACAGCAGCCGGGTCACGCTGCTGGCACAACAGAGGGCACACGCAGTGCAGTCCCCAGATCCTGTGCCTGCAAGCAGCTGCCAGGCCAGGCATCCCCCACACTGAACTTTGAACACAGACCTACAGCTATCTCTAGTCAACTGTATCTTGTCATGCATCAAAACCTTCACTCCGGCCCGGCCTGGCTCTGCTCGTGTTCCAAACTCTCCTGAGTCTGCACTCTCCAGCTCTGTGACTCCCACGGCTCTGATGAGCTCATGTCGGCCAGCGCTGTGTCAGGCTTCTGTCCTGCTGGTGGCCTGGGGCTGTGCAGCCGCACTTCAACCTTGCTTCCAGTCTGCCCATCTCATAGTCGCCCCCCCCCCTTCCTGGAGCCATGTGGAATGCATATAGACATTATATACAGGCCTAATCCACCAGTCTGGTGCTCATAATAATGCCTTGGTACTTGGTGGCTTCTAAAGCGTTTTCTCCTAACTTTCTGGCTTGAGTTTTCTCACTCGCAACAACCCTTAAACAACCGCTTTGTTGCAAGCACCCTGCAGTTCTAGCCGCTCGGGACCGAAGCATGAGGAACATGGACACGGCAGGTGAGCGGGGAAAAAAGCTTCTTAAGTGAAAAGAGAGAGCAAAAGGCAAAGAGAAAGCCCCCAGCAGCAACCCAAGAGGGGTCCCAGAAGAGATGGCCCTGGGGAAGCAGCCTAGGGGGTTGTCTGTAGCCTCTGGGTCGGGAGGAAGCTTGTAGAGGGCTTTGCAAGCATGTCAGTGGGCCACTCGCTGCTGGGGAGCCAGTGTCGGAGCCGGACGGGCCCAGTGTAGCCGCAGCCTGTTTGGCTCTCAGTCTGTCTGTCTTGTTTTCCAGTAGTCAGGTGTTCTTTCTGTGCATTTCGCTGGTGTTTCCCCCTATGCGTCAGACTGGAGTCACTGGAGCCCTCTGTCCCCGGCTTCCTGCCTCAGACCTCAGCTAGCCGTCTCCTGTCCCTATCCCTACCGACATCACGTTAAGACTTGGACTCCAGGGGCAGGTGTTTGGCCTGGTGGTTAAGTTGTCCTTATCTGATACAGAAGTACTGAGGCTCACTCCTGCCTCTTTTTCTCCAGCTGCCTGCTGCTGCGGACCCTGGGAGGCAGCAGGGATGGCGCAAGTGACCGCCACTCTGTGGGAGACCTGGGTTGAACTCCCAGCCTGACCCGGTCAGTTGGGCAGGGAACCAGCAGATGTAGTCTCCCTTGACCCCAGCCTCCCGCCCTGGCCCTCCTCTCAAGTTAATAAAAATGTTTAACTCCTGATGTAGTTAAAATCTTTTTTTTTAATGGACTATAAGCCTGCCATTAGTGATCTTGTTCATGACCCACGGGTCATGTCCTAGCTGGAAACTTCTAGATTAAGCGAGGAGAAATCGACTCCTTTAGCTTCCTTCCTTCCGGCACCAGTATCTTGCCAGATGCACTAGTCCCCGAAGCCACCACCATTCCAACAGTGACAGTGCTGCGAACTGAAACACTGTCGGACCGTGAGCGTCGTCAGAACGTGGAAATGCAGCCCCAATCCTGGAAGCTTGGAAGAGCGGCTGGGGGCGGTGGGAGGGCCCCTAGTGGGCAGGACGGGCTGGTCTTCCACGCACTCGCCCTCGTCCTCGGCGTGAAGAGACCCGGCCCCGCGCTCCGCTCTCGGGCTCGGGCTCTGCGTCAGAAACCCGCCTCGCAGTCTGAGCCGCTCTCTGCGCTGTGCCTTTCGGGAGTGCCCATGTTTTCACTTCTGTGTCCCCCGCCCGGCCCCACTCCCACCCAGCCAACCCTGCTCCTGGCTCTGCCAACGCCTCCTGCGTGTGCGGGGCAGGGCGCCCCCTGAGCCCGCCCCGGTGAGGCCAGGCTTCCCGCGCAGGGGCGTGCGGCGAGCCTCCTGCACCGCCCGGGGCCAGCACGCTCTGTGGGGCGGGCCAGGGAGCTCCACCGCCGGGGACAGCGACACTCAGTGGGGAGCGCAAACCGCCTAGGCGCTGTCCCCAAACTGCGATTCCCACAAAGAGCGCCGGGCCAGTGGCTCGGGCTAGCTCCGCAGGGCGACGTGTCTGTACCAGCCAGGGGCTCCCGCCGCACCCTGGTGCCATGGCCGGGGTCTGGATACAGTTAAGGGACCCGCCAGGGAAGAGAACTTGGAGGGAGTTCCCCCCACCCCCGCCGGGAGCGTGTGCAAGTGTGAGCTGGAGGATGCTGGGCGGTGGCAACAAGTTAACTCGCTAAAGGAGAAAATCCCCACTTCGGTCGAGGAGACTAAAGGGAGGCTGACGCCTTTCTTCCGCCTCAGAGACAAAATGGGAGCCGCGAACTTCCAAAACGATCGTGCTCCAGGTGAGGCTCGAACTCACAACCTCGGCATTGCTCTGCATGTACTGCTGTATAAGTACCGCGCGCTAACCGATTGCGCCACTGGAGCTCCGCTTAGCCGGTCGCGCGCTGGCTCTATCAGGGTTCACTCAGCCCGGGGCGGGGCCTCTGCTGAGCATGCGCGTCCGC
The DNA here is from genome assembly GCF_964237555.1 of Oryctolagus cuniculus. Classification (NCBI taxonomy): domain Eukaryota; kingdom Metazoa; phylum Chordata; class Mammalia; order Lagomorpha; family Leporidae; genus Oryctolagus; species Oryctolagus cuniculus. The sequence goes on from NC_091433.1 coordinate 159,842,021, forward strand.
GACTCGGCGGACCCGAGGTTTTCGGCAACTTCCGGCTCGGTGTCGGGCTGCGCCCCGCAGCTCACCCAATGGGTGTCAGCCGTGGGGCAGAGAGAAAGGTCACCCGGACCGCGACGGCCGGGCCCTGAGGCCTTCCGGAGCGAGCGGCTCTCCCCGCCGCCGCTGCCGCCGCCGGGTCCTCTGAGGGGCGGGCAGCGCCCGGCCTAAGGAGCCGGCAGGAGGGCCGCGCCACGGCGCTGACGCGAGCCGGGGCTGAGGCTGAGTCGGGAGGCCGGGGCTGCGGGGTTGCCGCCCGCCGCGAGGCCCGACCCGGATCCTGCGGGAGCTGAGAAACCCTTGCACGAGCGCGTCCTGTGGCTCGCGGCTGGGTCCGCCGGGACGCGGCCCGGACAGGCGGTGGCCCCGAGCCGCGTCGCCGCGCCGGGCCCTCGGGGGCCCGCGGTCCACCCGGAGCGGGTACCGGGATGCTCGGCAGCCGACCGTGCCGCCGGCCCTGCGAGGGCGCCGTGTGGTCAGTGGGTCACAAAGGGTTTACTTTTAAAACCAATAGATCCCCAAATACCTGAACGTCCGTTTCTTTAAAAAAAAAAAATTCTGTAAATTGTGTACCCAGGGCTGAGTGATGACTGTCCTGGGCGTCTTTCCTCCATAAATAAGTAAATTAATAACCTTTTTAAGAAGGTGTACCCCATACAATCCAGGTTAGATTTATGGTTATAATTATTATTGCTATATTCAGTTTTTTATTATCGTTTCTAAAGATACTAACACTGGATCGTTTGTGGCGGCCCTGGGCCTGGCCCCTCCCTGGCAGCTCCGCCAGCTACTTGCACCCTGGGAGGGCAGCGGGCGCCACCTGCACAAAGCCGCCATCACACCCCTGTCTTCCTCCGGGCTGGACGCTCTCACTGCTGTGTCGACCGCCTGGTTGGGCGACCCCTGCTCTCTCCTAGGAGAGCTAGACGGGCGACCACCAGAGTGGTGGTGGCAGTGCTGGGGAGGAGCCCGCGGGAGCAGGCCGTGGGGGCTGCAGGAAAGTCATCTGTGCAGTTTCCTGGCCAGTGACTGGGCCACGGAGCAGGTTGCACATGGCAAGCAGGAGGATGCTCCCGGGCTGATGAGGCCTCGAAATCAGAGCAAAAGGAGTTAGCATGATCCTGTTGACAACGAGGAGGCAGCGCCAGACTGTCACCCAGGGGCCACCTGGAGATGTTCATAGGAAGCTCACCAGCATGGGCAAGCTGGATTATCCGGCTGGAGAAAGGAGCCAGGTGGCAAACCAGGAGAGACACACAAGGAGAGCTCAGGGGCTCTGAAAAGGGATCGCGAATAACTGTGACCCATCAGGCATGGGCTCAAGTCGTGTAACTCAAAGGCCTGAGTGATTTTTCTAAGGTTTTTATTTATGTAAAAGGCAGAGAAAGGGAGAGAGAGAGAGATCTTCCCTCTGCTGGTTCACTCTCTGTAGGGCCGCAGCAGCCAGGCTGGGCCACACGGAAGCCAGGAGCTTCTTCCAGGTCTCCCACATGGGTGGCAGGGGCCCAAGCATTTGGGCCATCTTCGGCTGCTTTCCCAGGTGCATTAGCAGGGAGCTGGATTACAAGTGGAGCAGCCGGAACTCGAAGAGGCACCCGTGTGGGATGCTGGCATCGCAGGCAGTGGGCTTTACTCACTACACCACAACACCGGCCCCGACAGAGTGATTTTTGACAAAAATTCTTCCCACAAGTTGGAAGCAGCTGAAAAGATGAATGTGTGGTTTGCTGGGAATTTATTTTTCCTAAATTGAAAGGAGTTAATTTCCTGGTAAATAAGAGAGTTGTGTCTTCTGAAATCCAGCGGCCTGTGCAGAGTCCACCCTTCCTCCCTGTGGAGACTCCCAGGCTGAACCCACCTGGTGAACCATGGCCCCTGGAGGTCCACCTTCCCTTCTCACAACCCCCAGTTCATGGAGCCGCTCCTTCGTCGTGTCAGCAGAGTGACCGGGTCCACCTGTGCACAAGGGACAGGCAGTAGTTCCCTGGAGGGAAGCTGAGTGGTTTGGCCCCTAAGGAAATCAGGGCTGTACCAGAGAAACCTGGAGAGTTCTTTTCTTTTAACATTTATTTATTTGAAAGACAGAGTTACACAGAGAGAGAAGGAGAGGCAGAGAGGTCTTCCATCTGCTGGGTCACTCCCAGTTGGATGCAATGGCTGGAGCTGCGCCGATCCGTACCCAGGAGCCAGGAGCTGCTTCTGGGTCGCCCATTCAGGTGCAGGGACTCAAGGACTTGGGCCATCCTCTACTGCTTTCCCAGATAGGAAGTGGGGCGGCCGGGACTTGAACTGGTGCCCATATGGCACGCCGGCACTGCAGGAGGTGGCGGCCTCACCCGCCATGCCACAGCACAGGCCCCAATCCTGAACCTTCGAAGCAGAGCTCAGAACTGCTGCCGCTGGAGACGTTTCCCAGCAAAGAGGAGTCTCCCAAGACCTGCACATCTTTCACCTGCCCCAGATGTGTCTGAAGAGCAGGGAGCGGAGGAGTCCTACCTGTGGTCCTCACTGCTCCTCTGAAAGTCCTCAGGGACCTTCCATGCCACTCTCGCTTTTCTCATCCACATCCATAAACTCAGGGGTCGACCCGTTGAGAGCTTTCCGACCTGTTTGGACCGGAGAACCCCTTTCACCACAAAACTCTTTCCCACACCTGGAAATTATTCTAATCATTTAGTAATTTGTGTAAGATATGTCAAAAGTGATTTTTAAAAATAAAGCTTATTTTAGATTCGTGTATAATTTTAAAATGGTAATACCTACAATACAAAAAGTCAAGTCTCAACTTCTGTTTGCCAAGTAAAGCAACATGTTTGATTTCTTTTAATTATGTAAGGGGAAAGCATGCTTTGTGAGCAAATAACTTTTAAAAATAACATTTTGTATTGGGACAAATGTACTGTATATTAAAATGGATGGAATTGAATGACTCATTGTAATGTCAGAAATAGGCAGAAATTGCTCTCCTAAATGAATGTTTGGAAGTTATCCCTTTTGCACTTTTAAAAAAGAACTGGTTTATTTTTATTACTTTCATGTTTTTGTGTCTAAATGATGAGATAAAACAGAAGGATTCAGACTGCAGTATGCAAATATTCTGCAAGTAACATGAGGTGGGTGTGGCTGGTCTTTGTCCCTAGTGACAAAAGGCCAGATCAGGTATGACAGTGACAGTCACGCTGAGCCCGAGGCAATGTGCGTGCCTAGTGAATGAAGATCTGGATTCCCATCTGTAGAGTGATCCCTTGATCCTCAATTTATTTCCACAAGCTTTTTGTTTTTGATATTTTTAGCCAGCGTTTCATGATGGCTATATATTAAGCAGAACATGACTAAACAGGAATGCTACTGTGGAGGAGTCAAAACCCATGTGAGGAGCTGTCATAGCAACACACGTGGCGCTGGGGACTGCGTGTGTTCTGGTCAGCATGTGTCCAGGGTCTCTCAGGGCAATTCCGTTTTCATCAGGAGGGGAGGAACCTAATAATTACTCAGTTCTCTAGCTAGAAGTGTAAAAAATGCCCCTGCCACCTGTAGCAGTGGGGACCATCTTGAACACTTCGGATCCCCTGTGTTCGGCAGTGTCCGAGGTCCCCTTCCTGTCCTCACCAGCGCCACGTGGGCAGATGACCTTTCTTCTTCCCCTTGGCCCCAGCTCTAGGGGAGCGTGACGCAGAGTTCAGCTGATTGCACACACGCTGAAACAGGAAGACAGTTCGAGGGAGCATCGATCCCTTTCCTCTGGAGTGCAGGCAGAATGAGGAGGTGAGAGCCAGACAGAGGAGAAGAAACGAGAAGGGTTGGTAACAACCAGCCTGGAGGAGAGAGGGAGGGAATGGACCCTGTCCAGTCCGATTTTGTCTTTGAGACGGTTTTTCAGAATCTACCAAAGTTTTAAATGCATATATCCTCCTACCCAGCAGTTTCAATAGGATCCCCTCCTGTAGAAACACGCATATTTCTTTTCTCCAACCTAAGGAGACCTCGATTGTTAAACGTACCGTAGTTTATGTACCCTTAAGGAAAAATAGACTACCATTTTCACTGTGACACGGTACTGTCACATCACTTGGAATTTTTATTTTGCACTTATTAAAATAGCTCTTTTAGACAGATGTATCTTTTTAAACTACCCCTCTTGAGAGCTGCTGCTTTCGGCTCAGCTTCTCAGCCTCGGTTTCCTCCACGGAGCAGCAGTGAAGCCTGGAGGGGGAAAGCAGCTCAGAGCCGAGCTCGCCCCGTGCGCGTCTCTTCTCCCTGCACTCTTGGCCCCTGAGCCCTGGACGAGCAGGGCAGCTTCCGTGCCTTCACATCGACGTGTGTGTGTGTGTGTGTGTGTGTGTGTGTGTGTGTGTGTGTACAGGCTGTCCGAGATCGGGAGGGTCAATAGCTAGCGTAACCCCATAATGTATCCTCCAAACAGGACATGTGTGAGAGTGAAGGGGGCACTGCTGCTGCCAATACTGGAGCAGCAAGTGTGGACGATCTGGAACACGTGGTCCTCCTGGTCACGGCTCCCTTTTGCACCACCATAAATACCTGAAACGTCATTTGGGGAAAATCCCTGCTATATGAATTAATTAATTAATTAATTAACTTGAAAGGCAGAGCCTCCACCCCTTTACCTGTAAATCTAGGACACCCACTTTCCCATGATGCACCTGCATCTCATCTGGGACCAGGAAGGAGAGCCATCGTGGTGGCCACAGGAAGTTAAACTCGTGGCGGCACCATGACACTCCCATAAAACCTTCCAAACACTAAACCCCACCCGAATCCTATCCCGTTTGTATAATCAATTAGGGAACCCCTTGCCCCACAAAAGGGACTGCCACATGGTGGGTGGCCCTTTGTCCTTTTGGCTTCTTGCCCTTGCTGTTGGTCCTTTCCTGACCTCCTCCCAGGATGTCCCCTTGTGGGCAACTCTCTGGCCCACTCACCGTGGGTATCTCCACGTGGGGCTGCCCACACTCTGGTGTGAATCGATCTCCCCTCTCTCACTTTAAATATGTGCTGCTCGCGTGTGCGCACTGTATGCATGCCTCTGCCTTCGATTCTTATCTCTGCTGGGGCAAGAGCTTGAAATGTGAGAACTGAGGTCCATCTCCCTTCCCGGTGACACTGACGGAGGTAGCCGTGCGGCTCCAGGGTTTCACTAATATTCAGGGTGTTCTTTAGGCTCAAATTTAGGAGTGGGTAGGAAAACTCACTCTGTGGGGCTGAAGAAAGGGAACTGGAGTAAAGCGACCTATGTTCATGTCTCTGCTGAACTGGTCAACAACTTCAATAATTTTCCAGTGGGCTAGCGTTGTGGTGGAGCAGGTTAAGCTGTTGCCTGCTACAATGGCATCCCATATAGACGCCGGTTCGAGTCCCTGCTGCTCCACTTCTGATCCAGCTCCTTGCTAATGGCCTGGGAAAAGTGGCCAAGGATGACTCAAGTGCTAGGGCCCCTGTACCCACGTGGGAGTCTGGGAAGAAGCTCTTGGCTCCTGGTTTGGGCCTGGCCCAGCCCTGGCCCATTGGGACCATCTGAGGCATGAACCAGTGGATGGAAGACCTCTGTCTTTCTCTGTGTAACTCTGCCTTTCAAATAAATAAATAAATTTTTAAAATAATAATTTTCCATTATACGACAGACCACAGTCAGTTTGGACATTCTCCTATTGATGGACATCTTGGGCTATGTTCTGCTTGAGGCTATTATTCTTATGCAAATCCTTTTGTTCTATTTTCTCTTAGGAAAGTACAAGAATAAACTTCCTGAGTCTGTTTATGTATAGTTTTGTGGGTTTATTTTTTTAGCATTTTTGTTATTGTGGTAAATTACACACAACTTAAAATCTCCCATGCTAACCATTTAAAGTGTGTTCAATTCAGTGACATATTAGTACTCTCACAATGTAGCACAGCCCTCCCCACTACCTTTTTCATTTTGTTTTGGTGCTGAAACCTGGGATTAAGTCATTTTTGTATTGTGATAAAATATACACAACAAAAACTTCAGCATCTTAACCATTTTCAAATGCGTGATTCAGTGGCATTAAGTACATTCGCATTGCTGTACAGCCTTCACCGTGGCCTTAGTCTGTTTTGGGTTGCTCAGGACACAATCCCACAAACTGGATACGTTTTAAAGGAAAGAGGTTTGTTCCAGCCCTTAGTTCTGGAAGTCTGTGGCCGAGGGGCTGCATCTGGAGCTGGCCTTGCTGGCCGGGTCCTCAGAGCGTGAGGCAGCAAGAATCCGGGAGCACGCAGGTGCACCCATCTCCTGTGGCCTTTCCCTCTTCTTTCAAAGCCTCAGTCTTCAGCCGTGGGGGCTCCACCCTAGCGAGATTGAGTGTCCAGCCCTCCCAATACTCACAGTGGAGACTCAACGTGAATTTTGGAAAGGATAAACTACATTTAAACCACAGCATTCCACCCTTGGTTTCCCAGAACTTGTGTCCCTGTCCCACACAACACACAAGTATTCGATCCAAATATTCCCAAACTCGTAACTCAGCCCTACATAAAGTCTGAAGTGCAAAGTTGCTCTGAGACTCCGGTCTAACTCCTTCCAGCCGTAAAGTCCAGATGATGAAAGGAAACTGCTACTCCCAATATGCGGTGGTGCGGCAGGCACAGGGTGTAGTTCCCACCGCCACAGGGAGGGGTAGGCAAATAGAAAAAGAGGAAGATTCGGCTCAAAGCCAGACCAAAACCCAGCAGGGCAGACAGGAAGTGTTGAAGGCCTACATCCTACACACTGCACCCACTGAGGGACCGGTGGGGAGCAGGCTGGAATAGCCAGGCCCCTGCAGCCTGGCTGGTTGCAGGCCACATTGTTACCCTCTGGGTTGGCTCTGCACTTTGCTTTCTGCAGCAGGTGCTGCCCATTGCTGGTACCTAGGATCCCCTCTGCAGCACCAGTGGCACGGCTCCCCTTGGCGCCACCCAACTGGGGACTCTGTTGGGGCTCCCAACCCTTTAGCAAACATCCGCCTGGCCTCCCAGGCTTGCCTTGGAAATCTCAGTGGATGCTGCCATGACTCCTGAGCTCTTATGTTCTGTGCACTTGCAAAACGTGCTCCACATGAAAGCCACTAAGGCCCGACCCCAGCATGAACCACACCGCGGCCTACCTGAACCAGGCTGCAGCCACGGAGCTGACCCCCAGGCGGCCCTGGGCAGTGGGCCTGAGCCCATGGTGACTGCACTGCCCTGGAAGCGGGGCCTGGAAGGGCCTGGAAGGGGGGAGGCAGCCCTCCCGGCCTCTTTCTCACTGACCCGGTGCAGAGCCAGTGGCTCCCTTTTGTCTGCCGATCTCTTCAGCAGCCTTCCCTTCACTCCTTGCCTGGCCAGACCATACATTTTCCAAATCTTCCCTTTGGAAAGAGGCTCTCAGATCCTGCTGAAAGCAGCCACAGGCACCCACACCACCTCTTCCACTTTTTGTTTAGAAATTTCTCCTGCCAGGTTTCCATCATTCTTAAACGCGGCATTCCATAAGCTCTGGGGAGTGGACACCATTGAGCCAGATTCTTTGTGTATGAGCGAGGCTTTTCCTCCATTTCCAACGGGACCTTCACACCCACCTGGGGCTCCCCTGGTCTCCTCACCGGGCTTACCCGTGATGCTCCTAGTGCAGCATTCTAGATTTTCCTTAAAGCCCCTCCAAAGTCTCCTGACCTCTAACCTGTTTCAGAGCTGCTTCCACGTTTCCAGGCATTCCCTGTGCAGCAGCAGTTTTCTTTAGGTGTCTACTTTTTGTTGCTCTGACAAAATTTCCGAGGCTGGCGCTTATAACGAAGCGAGACTTGTCCAGCTCATAGTTTTGGTGCTTAAAGTCCAGGCAGCATGGCCCCAGCTCTAGCAAGGGCGCCCCTACCTGTACTGCTCACGGCAGTCGGCCTCACGGTGGGAAGGTGCGCAAGGGGAAGAGACAACCTCGCAAGACTGGAAGTCAAAGAGGGAGAAGGGGTTTTGATAACTTGCTCCCGTAAGAACTAACTCCAGACCCCATTAGAACCACCTTATTCCTTCTCAGGGCAGCACCCTCAGTGACCCGACCAGCGCCCACTGGTGTCTGCCTCATATAGGTTACACACCCTCGCCCTGGGGACCACACTTCCAGCACACAAATCCCTTGGGAGACCCTTTCAAACCCCATAACCAAACCCTAGCAACCACTGCTATGGAAACCCCCCGAAACGACTGATTTTCTAGAACCACAAACCAAGTCTGCTCACCCAGTGCACAGCAAGCCGATCACCGCCCCAAGGTGGTAGAAAAAAGGTAGGAATATGTTGCCAGGCGCAGAGCAGGGAGTCGGACATCGCAGACTCGCTCAGGGGTTACAGGCAGTGCAGCCTGCAGTGGGGTCAGGTATGGGAGTGCGTGATGGGCTCAGGTGTGGGCCTCTGGTTGGTCCACAGTGTGCATGGGGGGAGGGTCAGTGTGCTCCTTTGGAATGACAAAGGTCTGTCTGGTCTAGGTGTGAACTGGGCACTGCTTTGTTTGGACAACACCATGAGTGTCTGCAAAGCGCTCAGCATAGAGGTGTCAACCATGTTAACCATGGGGGAAATGTACGAGTCAGGGGCTCTTACCCATGTCTCAATCCCTTACCTTGATGAGTCAGTCTTTACAGAGGAACTGTGGGCTAAGGAGCCGCACTGGGGCCTGACAGCAAGCAGCGAGGGCACTGGGGTAGGGGCTCGGCTGCAGCTCCATCCATCTCCTCAACCTTTTCACCCTCCCAAGCTAAAACTCTGCACCTGTGAAATGACAGCTGCCCAATCCTTCTCCCCCAATCCCGTGTATTCACCAGGATACCTACCTACAGATTTGACTATTCTAGGTATTCGTGCAGGATTTCAGTCCTGTCTAAAGCGGAATAACGTTCCACTATATGGCTACAGCACATCGTATCTATACACTAATCCGTCAGTAAACATTCGAGTTGTTTCCCTCTGTAGGCCAGAGTGACTAATACTACTGTAAACGCTGTGTACAGATGTCCGTGGGGGTCTCTGGAAGTGCAAGTGCTGGAAGGCACCACTAATTCGGTGGTTAATTTTCTGCCGAGTCACAGTTGCGTTTCCCACAGCCGCTGCTCCACTTCATGATGCCCAGGAGCCCAGCCCCTCCACGTCTTCACCCGCACTTTGTCATTTCTGTTCTTTTGTTGTTGTTCTTGCTACTGCTTCTAATAATAGCCATCCTCTCAAAATTGGATTGGTTTTAAGATTTATTTTATTTATTTGAAAGATAGAGTTACGGGTGAAGGGGAGAGGTCTTCCATCTGCTGATTCACTCCCCAAATGGCCGCACCAGCCAGGGCTAAACCAGGCTGAAGCCAGGAGCCAGGAGCTTCTTACTGGTCTTCTAGGTGGGTGACAGGGGCCCAAGCACTTAGGCCATCTTCGCTGCTTTCCCAGGTGCATTAGCAGGGAGCTGGACTGGAAGTAGAGGTGTCAGGAATTGAACCAGTGCCCATACGGAATGCCGGCGCCTCAGGCGGCAGCTTAACCCACTGCACCACAGCACCGGCCCCCAAACTGCTAATTCCCTCCACCACCTCAGTGTCAGTGACTTGCTTGCTCCACGCTGGGTGAGCGCATCTAGGCTGGCAGCAGGGGGGGGGGGGGGGCGGGTTCTATTTTATTTTTTAGGAATTTGTTTCTTTGAAAGTCAGAGTTTCAGAGAGGAAGAGAAAGAGAGAAAGAGATTTCCCATCCATTGATTTACTCCCCTCTGATGGCCCTGACTGTCAGGGCTGGGCCAGGCCAAAGCCAGGAGCCAGGAGCTTCTTCCTGGTCTCCCATGTGGGTGCAGGGGCCCAAGGACTTGGGCCATCTTCTACTGCCATCCCAGGCCATAGCAGAGAGCTGGATCAGAAGAGGAGCAGCTGGGACTCAAACTGGGACCCATATGGGATGCTGGGTGTTGTTGGCGGCAGCTTTACCCACTACACCGTAATGTCGGCCCCATAGCTAGGGGGTTCCATAATGGATTCCTCCGGCAGGTTTGGGGCTATTCTCTGACAGGCTCCTGAGAGCACGCACTTGTCCACTCCCACACGAGGTGACTGGGATGCATGCCAGGAAGAGCGAGGGGAAAGCCCCGGATGGAGGAGGGGAGCTGCTGACACAGTGCTGGGAGCGGAAGCAGCAGTCAACGGCCCCTGGCAGGAGGGGAATGAGGACTGGCAAGGGGAGCTGTGGATGTCTCGCTGCGAGGAAGGAGGGAGGAGACGGAGGGCCACCTGCCCTCCAGCAGGAGAAAATGGAAATGTAGTCAACATATGCTAAGCTGGAAGCCCAGCACGGAGCTGGCCTGTGGCCCTCTCCTGTGGACCTTCTGCTGGGAGCCACTAGGGTGGCGTAGACTTCCTGTTCTACTGCAGGCAGCTGAGAGGAGCCAGCACTGGCCTGGGCACACCAGGGGCTTTCTCCTTGGCTGCCCAGCAGGGTCTTAGCTAGGTTAGTCACCTCCACCCGAGGGCCAACAACCATTCTCAACCAAAGGAGGCCTCATATGGGAAGACCAACTACTTTTAATACGTAATGCCCCTTGGGGCCAGCGCTGTGGCACAGCAAGTTAAAGCCCCACCCTGCAGCATTGGCATCCCAATGTGGACGTTGATCCATGTCCCAGCTGCTCCATTTCTGATCTAGCTCTTTGCTATGGCCTGGGAAAGCAGTAGGAGATGGCCCAAGTCCTTGGGCCCCTGCACCCACATGGGAGACCCGGAAGAAGCTCCTGGCTCCTGGCTTCAGATCAGCTCAGCTCCAGCCCTTGCAGCCATTTGGGGAATTAACCAGAGGATGGAGAACCTCTCTCTCTCTCCCCTCTCCCTCTCTCTCTCTCTCCTCTCTCTCTCTCTCTCTTTCTTTCTGGCCCTGCCTCTTTCTGTAACTCTTTCAAATACATTTAAAAAAAAATTTTTTTAAAGACCTCTCTCTCTGTAACTCTCTCAAATAAAACAAATAAAATGTTTTAAAAAAATATGTAATGCCCTTGATCTTAGAATCTAGCCCCAACCCCCAGATACAAATCACTGCCTTAAACACAGGTCTTAATATAGAGGATTAAGCTTATAAAAATACATCAGTCAGGAGACAGAAAGCATGCCAGTTATTTAAGAGATAATGTGATCCAGAGCATTGTTAACTAAGTTTAAAGTTACCAAGTAGGGAACTGAAGAGTCAAAAAAAGATATTTGCAGTGTCTTTTGCACTTATCATGTAAGCAGGGACTCCAAGAAGCAGCGGCCAGCCTGGCTGAGGGAACAAAGGAAGAATTTAAATCCTTGCAACTTTTAGTTGGAGGCACAGACTCTGCAGAATTGAAGGAAGCAAACCTGGTCTCAAAGAGAAGCAGTGTTAGGATGGGATAGAAAGGTAAGCAGGCCGTGCCCTAGTCGACACTAATGGCACTGCTTAGCCAGCTGTGTTACACTTGAGCTTTGGCTTCTGTGGATTAAAGGAGAGAGGGCTTGGTGCACAGCACAGGGCCTGGCATGGAGGAATCACCCAGTGTGGCAGCCAGAGAGCTGGTCACTGCTGTGGTTATAGGAGTAAGACACCTCTCCCCCCAACTCCGCCCTACCCCATCTCTCAGACCTCACACCGCATCAGGACCCCAGGGAGGAATTGTCCCTCCCTGGTTACTTGACAGGAGGCCTGGCCGAGGAACGGCAGTTCAAAGGTTAGCAGTGTCTCCAGAGTTTCCGCTGGGTTCCCAGAAGTGAGTATGGGATTGACATGCTGTAGACCAGTGCCAGGGCCCCCAAAGACAGACAATAGCCAATGCTGCAAGGATGTGGGTGAATCAGAACCCTGGGAGCACGTAAGACGCACAGCTACTTTGAGAAACAGTCTGACAGTTTTTCAGAATGTTAAACACTAAATTCAATCAGTGAAAGACATGAATATAAAATAAAATACATGGGGGCCGGCGCTGTGGCACAGCAGGTTAAAGCCCAGCCTGCAGCACTGGCATCCCATATGGGCTCCGGTTCTAATCCCAATTGCTCCTCTTCTGATCCAGCTCTCTGCTGTGGCCTAGGAAAGCAGTAGAATATGGCCCAAGTCCTTGGGGCCCTGAACTCACATGGAAGACCCGGAAGAATCTCCTGGCTCCCGCCTTTGGATCTGCTCAGCTCTGGCCATTGCAGTCATTTGGGGAGTGAACCAGTGGAATGGAGGATCTCTCTCTCTCTCTCTCTCTCTCTCTCTCTCTCTCTGCTTCTGCCTCTCCTTCTCTCTGTGTGTAACTCTGACTTTCAAATAAATAATTGTTTTAAAAAATACAATAAAATACATGAGCACACAAGGAAAGAGAATCACACTGGACTGCAGCATGAGGACAGGAGCCTGCACGGGATGCCTAGAAGAAGGTGGCTGGATTAGACAGAAGCAGGACGCTGCCCCCAGAGGCACAGCGCAACCAAGAGCAGAGCCCTTCCAAGAGTACTTGGAGCGTCCATCTGGTGCTCCACACCCAAGGAGGAAGAAGACGTGGGAGGGAATCCAGGGACCACTGCTGCACTGAAGCAGTGGCAGGCCTGTTGGCCCCCAGCACTTCCCATCATGGATGGCCCAGGCAGCTGTGATGGGGTTGTTTGTCCTAAGTAGAAGCAAGTGGGAGCAGAGAGACAGAGCAGCACTCTAAGTAGCTGGGAGCACCTAGAGGAATGGGCAGGGGCAGGTGCTTGGCACATCTGTTAAGATGCCTCTTAGGACACCTGTATTTGAAAACATCTGGTGATCCATGTTCAACACAGAATGGAAAATGTAGCAAAACTCACTAGGCAAACATGACCTTATGGAGTAGCCAACTCATAAGAGGAACTTATAGAGAAGGGAGGAGGAAGGTAACTTTGTAACTTAATAGGGACTTCCATAGTACTCAGCTAATGAGGAACTGGGGGCGGGACCTGTGTGCTAGGATAAAAGCTGCTTGCTGTATCTGCTTTGGGTGTGCCTGATCATGAGACACCCGATCTCGCAAGGCTGATGAAGTCTCACTTTCGCTGCACTTCCTGAGCCTGAGTCCATCTCTTGAGTGGACAGGTGAGGGTACTGCCCACACCTGCATCTCATGCCACAGTGCCTAGGTTCAAGTCCCAGCTCTGCTTCCAATTCTAGCTTCCTGCTAATGCACACCCTGGAAGGCAGCAGTGATGACTCAAGTAGTTGAGTCCCTGTCACTCATGTAGGAGTCCTAGATTGAATTCCTGACTCCCAGCTTCAGCCCTGGCTGTTGAAAGCTTCTGGGGAATGAACTAGTGGATGAAAGATCTCTGTCTTTGGCTACCTGCTTTTCAAATAAAATAAAATTTACATTTAAAAAAAGATTATTTATTTTGGAAGTCAGAGTTAGAGAGAGATATCTTCTATCTGCTGGTTTACTCCCCAGATAGCTGCAAAGTCCAGGGCTGGACCAGGCCGAAGCCAGGAGCCCCCCATGTGGGTGGCAGGGGCCCAAGTACTTGAATCATCTGCTGCTGCTTTCTCAGGCCATTAGCAGGAAGTTGGATAAGAAGTGGAGCAGCCAGGGCCGGCGCCACGGCTCACTAGGCTAATCCTCCGCCTTGTGGCGCCGGCACACTGGGTTCTAGTCCTGGTCGGGGTGCTGGATTCTGTCCCGGTTGCCCCTCTTCCAGGCCAGCCCTCTGCTGTGGCCAGGGAGTGCAGTGGAGGATGGCCCAAGTGCTTGGGCCCTGCACCTGCATGAGAGACCAGGAGAAGCACCTGGCTCCTGCCATCGGATCAGCGCGGTGCGCCGGCCACAGCGCGCTGGCCGTGGCGGCCATTAGAGGGTGAACCAACGGAAAAAGGAAGACCTTTCTCTCTGTCTCTCTCACTGTCCACTCTGTCTGTCAAAAAAAGAAAAAAGAAAAAGAAGTGGAGCAGCCAGGACACAAACTGGCCCCCACATAGGATGATGGCATCGCAGGCAGCAGCTTTTCCCACTAGGCCACAATACCAGCCCTATAACATAAATAAATATTTAAAAAACGGAAAAGGAAAGCAGACTACCCAATCCCTAAAGACCAGATGTGGAGATCCCTGCTAGGTGGCAGGTCCTGCCAGCCCCAACTGCAACTCTGGCTCCTTCCTCAAACTCCCTGTAGTCCCACAGAGCTTGGCAACCATAAAGATGACTCTGCACAAGGAACACCCAACAATTCCGAAAAGCCAGTACCTTCAAAGAGGGCCAGAGATGAATCACCTGTACCTGGGAGAATTTTTTTTATGATTTATTCATTGACTTGAAATTCAGAGTTACAGAGAGAGAGAGAGAGAGAGAGAGTCTTCCATACGTGGATTCACTCCCCCAAGTGGCTGCAATGGCCAGGGCTGGGCCAGGCCAAAGCCAGGAGCCAGGAGATTCATCCCGGTCTCCCACGTAGGTGCAGGGGCCTAAGCACTTGGGGCATCTTCTACTGCTTTTCCTAGGTCATTAGCAGGGAGCTGGATCAGAAGTGGAGCAGCCGGGAAACGAACCAATGCCCGTATGGGATGCCGATGCTGCAGGTGGCGTCTTTACCTGCTTTACCACAGTGCCAGCCCTGATACCCAGGAGAATTAATAGAGTGAGCAGAACACGACTTTCTGGCAAATACTGGCAAGCTGTTCACCAGGCCTGCTTTGCCTTGCCCTGCTGTCATGGCTAGGATAGGTTCCATGGGTTCCAGGCGATGAGATCCAGGCAGAACGCCGAACCCCACGCAAGCCACTCTGATACTAAGCAGCCTGCTCTCTCTTCCCTCTGTGACAGCTGTGTGTCCGTATCCAAGGTGATGGCAGAAGTGACACCGGGCTGGAGAGAAGATGCTCTTGCGGGGGCTGTCCAGTCCGAGCCCCGCATGGCTGGTGGAGCAGCGCTGCCACCCTGTACAGGAATGGAGAAGGAACTTCCCTTTGTCCACTGAGGGTATCGTGCTTCACTGTGGGTGGTTTTGTTTTGTCCTGTTATGGCAGCTAATGTTAGCTTCACAAATATAAAGTTCACCTTTTAACAGATTTTTTTATTTGAAATTCAGAGTGACAGAGAGAGAGAGAGAAAGAGAGAGAGATTTTCCATCCACTGGTTCACTCCCCAAATAGCCACACAGCCAGGCTGAAGCCAGGAGCCAGGAACTCCATCTGGGTCTCCCACGTGATTGGTAGGGGCCCAAGAACTTGGACCATCATTTGCTGCCTTCTCTGCACATTAGCAGGGAGCTGGGTTGGAAATGGAGCAGCAAGGACTCGAACTGGCACTCTGACCTGGGGTACTGGCATCACAGGCTGTGGCCTAACCCACTGCACCACAATGCCAGGCCAGTGAAGTTCACGGTTAAAAAATATGCAATTTCCTTGGGACCGGCACTGTGGCGTAGTGGGTAGAGCCGCTGCCTGCAGTGCCAGCATCCCATAAAGGTGCGGGTTTGAGTCCCAGCTGCCCCACTTCCAATCCAGCTCTGGATACTGGGAAAGCAGTAGAAGGTGGCCCAAGGCCTTGGGTCCCTGCACCCTCATGGGAGACCCGGAAGAAGCTCCTGGCTTCTGCCTTAAGATGGGCTTAGCTCTGGCTGTTGCAGCCAATTGGGGAGTGAACCAGCAGATGAAAGACCTTTCTCTCTCTCTCTCTCTCTCTCTCGCTCTCGCTCTCTCTCTCTCGCTCTGCCTCTCCTTCTTTCTCTGTGTAACTCTTTCAAATAAATAAATAAATCTTTACAAAAATATACAATTTCCTTGAAGATATAAGAGATTGTCCATGAGATCAAGACAGGCAGTTATGGGAGGGAACCAATCAGAGGCTTTGAAAATATAAATGTCAACTCACTGAAACTTAAAATTCAGTAGCTGGCCGGCGCCGCGGCTCAGTAGGCTAATCCTCTGCCTTGCGGTTCTAGTCCCGGTCGGGGTGCCGGATTCTGTCCCGGTTGCCCCTCTTCCAGGCCAGCTCTCTGCTGTGGCCCGGGAGTGCAGTGGAGGATGGCCCAAGTCCTTGGGCCCTGCACCCCATGGGAGACCAGGAGAAGCACCTGGCTCCTGCCATCAGATCAGCGCGGTGCGCCGGCCGCGGCGGCCATTGGAGGGTGAACCAATGGCAAAGGAAGACCTTCCTCTCTGTCTCTCTCTCTCAAAAAAAAAAAAAAAAAAAAAAAAAAAGAGAGAGAGAGAGAGCGAGAGAGAAAGAAAGAAAAGAAAAGAAACTCAGTAGCTGAGCTGAAGAGAATACCTGAACTAAACAGAAAAACAGCAAACTGGGCAATTTGAAAAACATTCCCAGGGTGCGCAACAAAAGGGGGACAGGAGAACAGTGCAGGCACAGGGGGATGAGACCTGAAAGTGGTGACATTCTCTGAAATTCCAAAAGTGGGTCATAGAACAGATAAGAAACAATGTCTTGTAGAGATAGCTAAGAGTTTCCCAGACCTGAAGAAACACACACACACACAGAGAATGAACCCAGGAAAAAGTAACGGACATAAGTAGAGAAAGTAAAACATTAGGGCAGTGTTGCTTGTGTAAAAGCTTTAGACATACTCTAAACACAATAGCTGAGACGCCCCGTGGGGCGCTGGCATCCTGTATCACAGTGCCTGGGTTCAAGGCCCGGCTCCACTTCTGATTCCAGCTTCCTGCTGGGTGGAGCACTCTTGAGGCAGCAGCTGAGGGCTCAAGTACTTGGGTCCTTGCCACTCACGGGGACACTCGAATTGAGCTCCGGATTCCTGACTTAAGCCTGGCCCAGCCCTGACTACTGCAGGCCTTTGGGGAGTGAACCAGTAGATGGGAGAGCTCTCTTTCCCTCTCTTTCAGATAAAATGAAAATAAATAAATAGAATTTTTTTTGACAGGCAGAGTGGACAGTGAGAGGGAGAGACAGAGAGAAAGGTCTTCCTTTGCCGTTGGTTCACCCTCCAATGGCCACCGTGGCCCGCGCGCTGCGGCCAGCGCACCGCGCTGATCCAATGGCAGGAGCCAGGTACTTATCCTGGTCTCCCATGGGGTGCAGGGCCCAAGCACTTGGGCCATCCTCCACTGCACTCCCTGGCCACAGCAGAGAGCTGGCCTGGAAGAGGGGCAACCGGGACAGAATCCAGCGCCCCAACCGGGACTAGAACCCGGTGTGCCGGCGCTGCTAGGTGGAGGATTAGCCTAGTGAACCACGGCACCGGCTAATAAATAGAATTTTTAAAAATATAGCACAAGCATTGCGGCTAAGGAATTCCAAAACGAAGCAGAAGCGTGCCCCGACTCTCTCGCTGTTACCTTGTTTGTGGGTGGATATAGCTGTAGATTAACAATGTGCATTATTAGAAATTTACAAGTTTCAGTACATACATTTATTTACAGAATAACCACTAGACACACAGGAATAGAATGTAGAACGACAATGAATCAAAGAAAACCTAATCAAAAACCAAGTACAATGGACGTTGTTAGTTGTCTCCCAGGCAAGGTTTCCCACCTCAAAGTCTCGAGAGTTTTGTTCGAGTATCGCCACAGTCTTGGGTGGGTGGAGCGGTGAGCTGAATTCACCTCTAGCTTCAAGTATAAACTGAAATTGGACTAAGCCAATATAATATCCCATTCCTTTGCTCCAATAATTGGTGTGGGCACATGAGCCTCCTATGGCCAGTGGGCATACCTGGGTCTCACCTGCGGGCCAGCTTGTCCCCTAGGTACATTTGGCAATGCTGGTTGTACCAAACTAAAGACAGCTCTGCTGCTTGTAGGAAGCCAGCGTTGCTGCAATGTGCAAGACATAGGACAGTCCCCCACAGCAAAGAATCGCCCTTGCCAAGTCCACAGTGCTGAGGTTGAGAAAACCTGGTCAACAAGGAACCTTCCAGAAGATGGAAGAGAGAAGGAAACAGTTTCTTTCCTGGAGCCCCCAGAATAATGCCACTTTCATAATACCTTGATTCCAGTCTTCAAGGCCTATTTAAACTTCTGACCTCTAGCACTTTAAGATAATAAACCACTAAGTTTGTGGTAATTTATTATAGCAGCAACAGGAAACTAATACAGCATGATATTTGGAAAACCCAAAATGAGATGTCAGGAGTGAATACTGTTAAACAGAATGTGTGGGAAGCCATGGATTTGGACTGGCCACCTGCAATGGGCCCTGGGCCCTACAAACCAAACCAACGTAGAGTTCAAGTGCAGAGCCAGAGTTGGTTGCAGGAGGCCCTGCAACCTGTTAACTAGCTAAGGCATAGCCAGGCATCTACATCGCCACCTAAGCTGTAGCCTCCCTCCCATTTGTGTATAAATGTCATATCCTGTTGTTATTGGAGCTCTCAGACTCAATTTGGTTCTAGGAACTGCCTGATACACGAATTGTTTTTGTTCTGTTTGCTTTGTTTTACTTTGTCTCTTTGCTAAAATAAACTCCATTTGACCTAGCTTGCTTTCTCCTCCTTATAGCACAAACATATAAATAATTAAGTACATTCTCTTTTTTTAAAAGTTTGTTGATTTTTATTTGAAAGGTAGAGCAATACAGAGACAGGGAAAGAGAGAGAAATCTTCTATCTGCTGATTCATTCTCCAAATGTTGCAACAGCTGGGGTTGGGCCAGACCAATGCCAGGAGCCCAGAGCTCCATCCAGGTCTCCCCTGTGGGGGGCCCAATCACTTGCGCCATCACCTGCTGCCCGCACCCCCCCCCCGCCCCCCCCCCCGGGCTTCGTGACAGCAGGAAGTGAGATCACAAGCAGAGTAGGAACTCCATCCCAGGCACTCCGGCACTGGATGCGGTGCACCACATCCCCAAACACATTTTTTTTTTTTTTGACAGGCAGAGTTAGACAGTGAGAGAGAGAGACAGAGAGAAAGGTCTTCCTTTTTCCGTTGGTTCAGCCCCCAAGTGGCCGCTATGGCCAGTGAGTTGCGGCTGGTGAGTTGCGGCCGGCGCGCTGTGCCCACCCAAAGCCAAGAGCCAGGTGCTTCTTCCTGGTCTCCCATGGGGTGCAGGGCCCAAGCACTTGGGCCATCCTCCACTGCACTCCCTGGCCATAGCAGAGAGCTGGCCTGGAAGAGGGGCAACTGGGACAGAATCCGGCGCCCCAACCGGGACTTTCAGAACCCAGGGTGCCGGCGCAGCAGGCGGAGGATTAGCCTAGTGAGCCGCAGCAACCGGCCCACATTTTCATATTTATTTTATACTCCTTCATGGATTGAATCCAGCTGCTAGATAACACAGGCTGTCACACTGGATTAAAAAAAAAACTCAACTCTGCGCCATCCATGCGGGTGTATCTCAATCAGTGACACAGAAAGCTTATGGGAAAACATACACCCATCGTCTGTTACCTAGTTGTTATCATCCTTCAAAGGTAATGCCGTAAAGTAGCATTTTATCCGCTCGTGATCCAGTGGGTCAGATATTGGGCCTGTGCTCAGTGGGGCAGGTGTGCTCATGTCCCCTGGGGTGACCCAAGCAGCAGCAGTCATCTAAGACGGTCTCACACAGCTGTGCTGGCTGGTGGCGGGACCGGCTCTCCACATGGCCGCTCATCCTAGGAGGCACATGGTGGCGGCAGTACCCTGGTGATGAGGACTGGACCCATGTGTCCCATGTCAGTCCTGCTGGCTCCTGAATTCAGAGCAAGCCACAGTGCTGGCCACGATTCAGTGGGGAAAAGGACTCAGCCTCTGCACGGAGGAGCGGCCGAGTCACATTGGGAGGGCGACAGAGTGGGAAGGGAAGGAGTTATTGTGGCACCTGGAAAACACCAATGCACAAAACAGGTGTGGAATAGTAGCACCAGCCAAACTTGAAGTCAAGGGGAAAGAAATTGAAAAGAAATAATCTGAGTGATAAGAGGAACATTACAACAAAAAGAATAATTGTGAACCTAGCTTCATCTAACAATGTAGACTGAAAATATGTAAAGCAAAATCTATGAAAGTATAAGGAGAAATTGACTAAAGTTTATTGACCTTTTAAAAAAAAAAGATTTGGGTCGGCACTGTGACTCACTTGGTTAATCCTCCGCCTGCGGTGCCGGCATCCCATATGGACACCGGTTCTAGTCCCGGTTGCTCCTCTTCCAGTCCAGCTCTCTGCTGTGACCCGGGAAGGCAGTGGAGGATGGCCCAAGTGCTTGGGCCTCTGCATCCACATGGCAGACCAGGAAGAGGCTCTAGGCTCCTGACTCCTGACTTCAGATCGGCATAGCTCCGGCAGTAGCAGCCATTTTGGGGGGGTGAACCAACGGTAGGAAGACCTTTCTCTCTGTCTCTCTCTCACACTGTCTAACTCTATCTTCCAAATAAAAAATAATAATTAAAAAATTTTAAAAAGATTTTATTTCTTTGAGAGGTAGATTTACAGACAGAGAGGAAGAGACAATGAGAAAGGTCTTCCATCTGCTGGTTCACACCCCAGATGGCCTCAATGGCCAGGCTGGGCCAATCCGAAGCCAGGAGCCAGAAGCCTTTTCCAGATCTCCCACGTGGGTGCAGGGGCGCAAGCACTTGAGCCATCTTCTACTGCTTTCCCAGGCCATAGCAGAGAGCTGGATCAGAAGTGGAGCAGCTGGCACTCAAACCAGTGCCCATACGGGATGCCATTTTAAATAGAGAACGCATTCTCAGAAACTGACCATAGGCTCAGTGGCTAAGAAAAATTTTAGGGGCTGGCGCTGTGGTGTGGTGGGTAAGGCCACCTCCTGAGGTGCTGGTTTCCCATATGGACGATGGTTTGAGTCCTGGCTGCTCCACTTCTGATCCAGCTCCCTGCTGATGTGCCTGGGAAGGCGGCAGAGGACGGCCCAAAGGCTCAACAGCTGACCACTCTGAGGCCTGTCAGCAGGGGCCCAAGGTGCTGTCCACCTGCTGGGGCCTTTCCAGACGGTGACTTAAACGTCTCTTCCTCTGGCTGCTTATGTGAATCCTTTATCAGGCACCAGCTGATTAAACACAGCGTTTCACTGAGTCCTGCGAGCTGCCTTGCAAAAGCACCAAATCCAAGGAGGGGGCGATGGGAACCCCAATTTGGAGCTGGCTAGTGACCAAGCCTGGAGTGGGGGGAGATAGTTTTGTGGGACTGAGCCCTCAACCATGTGACACTATCTCCAGGTAGACAGTGTCAGAACAGAATCAGAGACAAACCAAGGTGGGCTGGGAAGGGCCGGTGCTGGAGCCATTGGTTCTGTCTGTTCGAGGATGTAAGGATCAGACTACTATCACCAACCAGCTTCGGCTAAACCCAGAGGCAGCTACTGTCTCAGAGACCTGGGGCAGACAAGCGCTCTCCAGGGCAGGCCAAAGCAAGGCCCCAGTAAGCAGGACACGCCTGATCCCAGGGCTGGTGCTATTTGCTTCTGATTCTGCCTGCTCCTGCTGTGAGTGGACTCCTGTGTGCAGAGGAGACAGGTGGCTCCTGGGAGCAGGTAAGGTCGAGCAACCATCAGGAGCCTGAGCGTCAGCACCCAGGAGGCCTCCAGACAGCTGGCACGAAACAATGCCCAAAGGTCTGGATAAAGGGGGAACAGCTTGTTTTCTGAACACAGGAGTGAAATAGTGGCCGAGCCCCGACCTTGGAGGCTTGCCAATCAAGCAGACCAGACACAGCATTTTACCTCCACAGCAGGAACCAGAGAGCCTATCTGACAATGATTACACAGCAGCACTTAGTCTGCAGATAGCGTTAATCTGGGTAATTCAGACCCAGCAAATCTGTGGCCTCCGTTACTCACGTTGTTGGACTCCATCAATTAAAACACAGGGTGCCTGCCAATCTTTCCCTGGTGCTGTGTAACAGAATTTCTCTTGTTTTTTTTTTTGTTTTTTTTTTTTTTTGAATGCAAATTCATTCATGCCTGGCTGCACCCACCCACCCACCCACCCCTCCACTTAACAAACACCCAAGCAAACAGAACACATCGCAGATCCCTGCTGTTTCCGGTGTCATCTTTTCCATCTCCTCTGGTTCCTTGCAAATGCGAAAAATAAAGAAGGTGGTTAGAGTTATTCTGGTGCCAAAGAATGTTCTAGAAAGAAATGCACAGCTCACATGCACTAAATAACTAGCAAAAAGACAAAGGATGGAGAAAGGGGGAGAACGGGATGGCGGAGAGAAAGCCTGCGTCCCGGCTGCCTGGGGTTGACCTACACCATGGGAGGCTCCCCAGACGGCGAAAGTAGGCCCCAGAAACGTAGGTACCTTGGCATGGGAGCGCAGGAGCTGCAGGCCTCGGATTCGGACCTCAGAGGCCGCAGTCATTTCCTCCAGCCCCTCCTGCCTCTGCCTCACCTACCCGCTCCTGCAGTTCTAAGAATTCTGAGTCCTGAGGGGGTGGGGCAGGTGGAGACTACCTTCGCCTGCTCTGCCGCTGTCACTGCACCCCCGCCCCGCACACCCAGGTCTACATTCGCACTCCCGCCAAGTCCTGCGCTGGAGCCCCTCCCACCGGCTCCGGTTTGTCTGCCCACCAGACCCCGACCCCCTCCCACCGGCTCCGGTTTGTCTGCCCACCAGACCCCGACCCCAGGATTAGCGAAGCCAGGACCTCGAGGGCCCATGGCTCCACCGGTACAGCAGCTCGTGTGTTGTGCAACCACGAGCACGCGAGGAGCCTGAAACGTGGCTGGTCACCTGCTCGGCGCCCACCTCCCTACGCAGGCGCCACGGGAGTGCGGGGCGCCCCTGGGCTGCGACGCAGGGGTGGGGGCCGCTGGTCCCTGTTCTGTCCCGGGTGCTCCCGCAGCATAGCACCTCCAGCTGCTTTCCTCGCCTGGCCCGGGGCAGAGCCGAGGCAGCGCCGAGGCAGCAGCACCCCTGTTGGGGTCTTAAGCCTGACTGTCCCCTGACCAGCAGGGGGCAGTACAAGCACTTCCCGACAAGGCAAACGGGAGAGGTAAGGTCCACGGGGCAAGCACACCACAGCAAACATCCGTGACTTCTGTCAAAGCAGGAACCACTTTATTGAGGAAGCGTGCAGGCTTATAAAGCTTATGAAGGACATGCGCAGTAGGGGAGCCAATCAGTGAAAAGGTCATGGCACAGGTGGCCCATGCACAGAGGCACCTTAAGCCAGGTATAGGGATCACGCACTGTCCATGTATCAGGAAATAAATCGGACCTATTCCTGCAGGTGGCCTGATGGCGCGGTTTAACCGCAGCGGCCGCAGACACGCCCCCTGATCATCCGCCAGGCGCCATGCTGTTAGGAACTATTTTAGGCAATGCCCAACACACCCCATCCTTCCTCTCAGGTCAGACTGAGCCCACACTGCTTTGCATCCCATTTTCCAGATGGGACAGCTGAGGCTTACATCCAGGGTCAGCGCCACTAGCTCGCTTGTTTGCCTTCTCCCCACAGCTACCACATCGTCTAGAGCGGCCTCCCGGCGACAAGAGACCAGGAAGAGTCGGGATCGCGTGGCTTACGTCGGGGCGTCCCCAAGACGTGGGCCGGCTTGGTGGGGCTGGCCTGGGGCCGAGCCCTCGCACGGAGGCCGCTGCCAGGCCGGGGAGGGGCCGAAACGGCCTTTGATCCCAGGTCCATGCGGCTGGTTGAGAAGGCGGCCGGCGGGCACGGGGCGGGGCGCGCTCCTCCGACGGCTGAGCGGGAGGACGCGCGGCACGGAGAGGACGGCTCGCGGAGGACGCGCGGGCGGCAGGCATGGAGCGCCCCGTGCGAGTGAGGACCTGGGTGCGGGAGAACCGGGCCTCCTTCCAGCCCCCAGTCTGCAACAAGCTCCTGTGAGTCCCCGGCACTCCCAGTGCGTTCCGGGCGCGCTGCCGCCTCTTCCCCCGTTGGCATCTTCACCTCCGGCTCCCTGGGGGGCTGCTCTCGCCGGGTTGGCGCGGGAGGGAAGGAGCGACTGTTCCGGCTTCCGCCGCTCAGCGTGTTCCCCTTTTTGGGGCCTCAGCAGTGGGGACGGTGGCGGGCCCTTCTGAGGGTGGCGGGGCGAGGCGGCAGGTGCCGTCCTCCTGTCCTCCTCGGGGCTGGGAAACAGCTCTCCCATCCCAAGTGAAACCCGCGCACTTTGGGAGATCTCAGTTTTCAGGGCCCCAGAATGACAGCAGAACCTAGGTCTGGGGACAGACCTGTCCCGGGAGGTCTTGTACATTGCTGTCCCCAGGGTCTCTCTTTGCAGGTGCACACAGGCTAACGTCAGCACTACGCCCTGCCCAAGCCACTTGTGCCAGCAGCCCCTCACAGGACTGGCCCTTCCACTGCCACCTCTGTCCAGCACACCTCTGAGGCCCTCCCCTGAGGCCCTGTCATCTCCCTCCCTGGCCCTCAGCTCCGTGTCTGGACCTCCCGTGCCTTGCAGATCCAAGCTCACCTTTGCAAGGGGCGAGGGGAGGATGCCTTAACCCACACAGCTACAGCCTCCTAGTCTGTGCCGGTGTTTTGCATCATCTCATTTAATTGTCACAGTCACCCCGGAAGGTTGAGATTTACATAAGGCATTTCCCCAGTGTCACAGAGCTGGTGTGGATCATGCTGCAGACTCAGGCCCATGGAACAATTTGACTCCAAAGTCCTCGCCTGCTCTTGGTCCCTGTGCAAGACTGCCATGGTTAATGGTCAACGTCTACCCCTCCAGTAGATCTCAGTAAAGTTGGTTTAAACAAGCTTTTGGGGTTGCCTGGCAGGCGCCAGGCCAAGGCCAAACTCCCTAGCTGGTGCCCCTCTTGATCCAGCCTTCTTGCCATAGCTCCCCAGGACCACCCCCACCTGGCCAGGACCCCTGGGCTTCCAGGGTGGGGGCCTCTGCACCCAGCTGTCCCCTCCTAAGCACCCTATAGCTTCTCTCCGCTCCCTGAAGCCCTGTGCAGCTTTTAGTCCTTCCTGGCTCAGCATGGCCCCAGCCACCTCCTCCTGCCCTGAAACCCTGTCTGTATTTTCAAACATGGGGCAGGATATCTGTGTGTGTCTCGTTCACTGGGCCCTACCCCCTAAAAGGGAAGGAAGAGAGAGATTATCCCCTCCTGTCCCCATGCCTGCCCTCAACAAGACGACACTAGTGGGGGGATCCCGACCCCAGGCCCTCCCCCTAAACATCCCATCGTCACCAACACAGGCAGCCTCTACCCATGACCCAAGGACGCCCAGCCCCAGCACCTCGCCTGCTCCGGGGAAAGCCCTCACCCTCCCAGTAGCGGGGTCACCTGACAAGACCCTGAGGCCCCACCTGGACACATCCCACCACTCCCTGTGCAGGATGGGGCAGGGGCAGGGGGTGTTTGCTGTGCAGGGTGACAGGACACCGGCTGTGTGCTGGCTGTGTGCACCGCAGACAGGGCATGGGCCTGGAGTCAGGGAGGCTGGACCCCACTCAGGTTCTGTCATTCCTGGCAACATCACCCTCTCTGAGCTTAAGTCCGCTGTTAGTAAGACAGCTGTGTTAGGTTTACTTTATCAAACACTTAACTAGGGCTGACTCTGTATGCCAAGCCCTGTTGTACAAACTCCCAAGTAGTAACGCAATTCACTCATTTAACTCTACAAAATAAAAGCAGTCTTCCATTTCACAGGTGAGAAAACCAAGGCCCAGCAAGGTTAAGTCATGTGCCCAAGGTTGGAGGAAGAGCCAGCTCCGGGGCTTGTGGTTTTAAATGCCTGCCACACTGGCTCACTGCTATCTGAGGCCTCCGTTGGATGTCGCATTCTCTGAGTCCCCAGAGCCAGGCCTCCGGCCCCTGGAGAACAGGAGGCCCATAATCAGCCAGCTGCTGAATGGGCCTCAGTTGCCCTCCTGGAATTCGGGATCCTGAGCACCACCCAGGAGTCCTAGGTGATGGAGTAACAAATCTGTTACCAAGCTGTTCCCCCTGTTGGGTCACTGGGGGCGAGGGTCCCATTCACAGACATTCAGAGGCACCGTGTGCACCCTGGGGACAAGGGGGTGAGGCACAGAACAGTGATGCAGAAGCAGGCTCCCCCTCCCCTCACCCCAGGGACTGGCTCCGGACCTTCCCCTGTTTGTCCATTGCAGGCACCAGGAGCAGCTCAAAATCATGTTCGTGGGGGGGCCCAACACCAGGAAGGACTATCACATCGAGGAGGGTGAGGAGGTAGGCTCGCTGCCCCTGGGAGGGAGGGGCCAGGGCTTGTGGACTGGACGAGGGGAGGCGTGGGGGGGGAGGGGCACACAGGGACGCTCCCCCCAGAATGTGAGCAGGTGAACTCTGCTGGCGGGGCCCCTGTGCTGAGATTGCCTGTGGCTGCCCCTGCTCTCTGTGTGCTGCCCTGGTCCCCTCCCCCAGCCTGAACAGGCACACTTGGCCTCCAAGATGAGCCCCAGCGCCTAGGGGACCTTGTACTCTTCTTCTGGTCTTGGGAGCTGTTTGCTGTCCTGCAGGCGGGGCCAGGGTGCAGGAGGACACAGTGGGCGTGGGCTGGGATGAGGAGAGGGGGCTGAGAGGAGCAGGTGGTGGAGGGAGGGGTGTGCGGAGGGAGAGGAGCTGAGGGAGGGGCTGGGGGCTCCTCTGTCCCCAGAGGGTGCCAAGAGATGTGTGACTGGGGGAGGGGAGAGCGAGGGAATTTGCCAGGGGCACTGTTTTTTTTTTTTTTTTTTTTTTTTTTTTTTTTTTTTTTTTTTTTTTTTGACAGGCAGAGTGGACAGTGAGAGAGAGACAGAGAGAGAAAGGTCTTCCTTTTTGCCGTTGGTTCACCCTCCAATGGCCGCCGCTGCAGCCGGCGCACCGCGCTGATCCTGGCAGGAGCCAGGAGCCAGGTGCTTTTTCCTGGTCTCCCATGGGGTGCAGGGCCCAAGCACCTGGGCCATCCTCCACTGCACTCCCTGGCCATAGCAGAGAGCTGGCCTGGAAGGGGGGCAACCGGGACAGAATCCGGCGCCCCAACCGGGACTCGAACCCGGTGTGCCGGCGCCGCAAGGTGGAGGATTAGCCTATTGAGCCACGGCGCCGGCTCAGGGGCACTGTTTTGTACCTTGAATTTTGAACCGTGTCTCCTCTACCTACCCAAAAGTAAATAAGCAAAAGCCACACACAGCAGAAAGGTGGGCCCCTAAGGAGCGACACAGCTGTGAGGGTCCCGGTGGAAAGGACCTGTGGCAGGGCTCCGTGCGACCATCGTGCAGGGGGCCACCCTGATTCTGAGGTCGGAGGTCCAGAGTACAGGTCCACCCCAGCTCTGCCGTCCCCAGCCTAGGCCTGCAGCGAGCAGGAGTGCGGCTCTTTGAACAGCTCGTCAGCGAGCAGTGTGTGCCGAGGACACGCAGGCAGCGTGGGCAGAGCCTCGGCAGAGCTGGCCGCCCCCGCGCCCAGAGGAGCCCATTTTCCTCTGTGGAAAAATCGCGACGTGGTGGGACAGGAGGGGCTTGCACAGCACGCAGGTGCCAGGCCGTCCCACAGGCTTCCGTGGTCTCAGTGCCCACGCCTCCTGTCTCCCTCTCTGCTTCCTGCCCTTCTTGTTCCTACCATCTTTGCCACGTGCCCCTTGTGGCTTCTCCACGCCCCGCAGGGGCCAGGAGTCCACGGAGGGGCCAGCTGGCCCATACCCTGGCTCAGCTGGTGGCTGAGGAGCGAGGAGGGCCGGCCTGTCCAGTGTCTGCACCCTGCTGGGTGGCTCAGGGGGCTAGGAGGAGTCTGGCTGGAGGTGGGTTTATGATGGCTTGGTCCCACCATACAGGGAAATGTCCCTACCACAGCCCTGCGGAGGCCTTGGAGTTGGGGGCCAGCAGCTGGGGGCCACGGAGCCCCTCAGCCCTGGGTTCCAGTCACACCTCATACCGACCGAGACCAACGTTCTTCACTCAGCTCAGCCTCTGCGATAGCCATCCAGGGGCCGGGGCCACACACGGCCTTCTCCACCTCTTTCCTGCTGGGGCCCTGGGGCCCTGCTGGGAGGTGGGTGAACCTCTCACTAATCATGTGGTCTTTGCTTGCGTGTGAAAAGCAGAGCAACAAGGCAGGCATGAGAGAGAGAGAGAGAGAAAGAGAGCGAGCGAGCGAGCTTTTCCATTGCTGGTTCAAATGGAACAGCCAAGGCTGAGCCAGGCCAAACCCGAAGCCTCATTCTGGTCTCCCCTGTGGGCGGGAGGGGCTGAAATACTTGGGCCATCGTGCACTGCCTTTCGAGGCCCGTTAGCTGGATGGGAAGCAGAGCATCCTGGACTTGAACTGGCCTTCCGTTGTGGGATGCCAGCCTCGCAAGTGGCAGCTCAGCCCACTGCACCACAACCTGGGCCACAGCCATCGGTGCTGGGCAGCCTACGTCACATCCCCTGTCCGAGCCTTTCCCAGGAGCCCCTGGGCCAGCGGCCCCTGCCTGGTACAAGGATTCAGTGTATGTGGAGGGGGTGCGTGACATGCACTGCTTCCCGGCGCCTGCCTGTGGGGCCTGGACGCCAGACTCGATTCAATATCTGCCGGAGCGGTACAGTTAATCTTCTCGCTCGCCCAGGGCCCCGAATGTCATTACTGCCAAGCAAGCATAATTCCTTTTGGATTGCCTGCGGCTGTTGGGGATTTTCTGCTGCTCCCTGATCTGTGCCTCTGCTCCAGGCCGGGCCTGGCCCTCAGCACGAGGAAGGCCCCGGGCAGGGGACAGAATTCTGCTTCCTTCTGACATTTTGTTTCAGGGCCACGAATACTTGGTAGCCTGCCCAGAAGGGTTTGAATCTGGCTCATCGACCACTCCAGACTCCCCACTCCCGACTTTCCTTGATCATGGCCCCCTCACCAGATCTCTGTCCCCTCCCCCTTGAAAAGACCCAGGACACGCACACACACACACACACACACACACAGGTGTAGGGGGAGGGGAATGAGGGCATGCTGACTTGCTCCCTATAAGGAAACCTTGTGGTTTTTTTCTTATATGTATTAAGTAATATTTTTGAGATTTTAATAATGAAAGTAAATATTGTTCATTGTCGAAAACATGAGAAATATAGAAAAATAAAGTTTTCATCAGTCATCTCTCTACCACTCAAGGGGACCCCTGTGAACACGTGGCATACATCAGTCTGTACACAATTAGGGTACTGCTGGGCAGAGTTGTGAATCTCATTTTAACATTGTCATTTCCCCATTTTTATGAAGTTATTTCAAAACAGCTTTAATGGCTCCATGACATTCCATATTTTGAATCCACCATCAAATATCTGATTTCCCTTATTAGTGTTATCTTTGTAATCCCTACCATCGCTGAAGTATTGGCTGGAGGTGTGCTGAGTGCTTGCTGTGTGCTGGTGCCTTCACAACAACCTTCTAAGCAGATACTCTCCTGTTAGAGATGAGGAAGCAGGCACAGAAGAGCCCGCTGAGGGGCGGGCCCTGTGGTGCAGTGGGTTAGCCACTGCCTGCAATGCATCCCATATGGTCACCAGTTCAAGTCCCAGCTGTTCCACTTCCCGTTCAGCTCCCTGTTAATGTGCCTAGGGAAGCAATGGCAGATGGTTCAAATGCTTGGGCCCCTGCCACCCACATGGGAGACCCAGATGAAGGTCCTGGCTCCTGGCTTCGGACTGGCTGTTGTGGCCATTTCTTTCTCTTCCTCTCTCTATGTAACTCTGTCTTTTGAGTAAATACATAAGTCTTTGAAAGAAAGGCTAATTGAATCAACCAAGGGCACACAGCCTGCTGGCAGGGCTGGGGGCCAGGTCGGATGATGCTGGACCTGCTTTGACCAACGCACTGCGTTCAAACGGCCTTGTCAACACCAGGGTTCTGAGGGTGAAGTCTGCGCTCAAGGGTGAGGGGGCTTTCCCGGTGTTAGTGCAGTGGCCTGTGTCCCAAGGAACCCTACAGGCTGTGAGCTCCGAGCCTGTTGCCCTTGGAGAGCTGTCAGTGGCGCCTGGGGCAGACGGCAGAGCCAGGTTTCTCAAGGTTGTGTGAGCTCAGTTTGAGTTCTCGGCCATGTTGTGACAAGAGATTCTAACTCCTTACGGAATACTAACTACTGCTATTATTAGCACCGCCCCTTCAGCCGTGTGTGTGTGGGCTTTTAACACCCATGCGGCGTGTGACCGGCGGCTGGAGACCGTGTCTGCCCCCTCCTGGCCCCAGCACGCACCCCACCCCCACCCCCACAGACTCCCGAGAGAGAGAGAAACCCCAGATGCATCTTCTGAGAAAGCGGTTTATTACAGATCTGTCAGGAGATGGGGAAAAGCAACAAAACCCACCCCCATCTCGCTCGTCGGACAGGGCCCTGGGAATTTACGGCGTCAGGTCACAGCAACACCTCCAAGCCACAGCAGGTGGAACAGGACAGGTGCAGAGGAAAGGGCGCAGAGAGGCCTCTGAGCATGCGCACTAGAGGACCAAACATTTTCACGCGCCGCGTGCTCCAAGATGGCGGCTGAAAGGCCGCGGGACAGGGCTGGGTTCACCCGGCCATGAGCCGCAGGCAGCTGTCGGGCCGACAGCGTTGTTCTGCACGGGCTCCAGTCATGATTTTGGCTACAGCCGGTCCTGCTCAGTTTTATCAGGGACAGCATAAGAGATTTTTAGCAAAGACAACTATTATGGGATAGCACTTTAGAGGGTGAGCAGTTGACGGCTGAGGCAGCAAGCGGAGGGATCAGCCTGCTTGATTGCCCGGGGATTCGGTCTCAGCAAACGCAGTAACCAGGGTCTTGGGTGGAATTGGAGAAAGGCAGGCAGAGATCCCTGGAGCGTGCACAGCCCCAGCCCACCCTAGGCTGCCAGTCTCCGCAGCCGCACCCTGGGACGTCCTGGTGGCCAGAGGAAGTGACACCTGTCCCTAGCCACACCCAAACTACCCAGCTATGTGACCTCAGGCGAGTTGCTTTACTCTCTGAGCCTCAGTTTTCTTTTCTGCAGAATGGGGCTGAGATTATCTCTGGAAGTTGTGTCAGGATTTCTGACCCCACAAACGGAAGGGCCTGGCATAGCCGCTGGCACACAGCAGAGGGGCGGCGGTTCCCCTCACGTGCCGGCTGGGCCCCAGCCCACTCTTCCATCCTGGGACCTCTGCTGATCGCTTGGTGTTTGAGAGGTGGTCTCTTTGTGTCCTGGCACTCCTGTCCGTGGCCTGTGTCAGGGGAGACGGAGCTGCTTGCGAACTCCGAGGCCTTCGAGAAGTTTCTCAGGTGTCCTGGGCAGTGGCTAAGGACCTGGGAGACTGAGCAGTGAGGGGCTGAGCTTTTTGCTGTCCCACAGGTGTTTTACCAGCTGGAGGGCGACATGGTTCTTCGAGTCCTGGAACGCGGGCAGCACCGGGATGTGGTCATTCGGCAGGGAGAGGTGAGGCTGGGACGGCGGGCGGCCGGAACGGGCCCCACCCTGGCCTCACAGATCTCGTCCCCCACTTCCCTTGCCTGTGCACCCCCAGGCTCCTCCTTCAGGATGCCCCGTCCGCAGCACAGCCCAGCATTGCCTTGGGTTCCCTGGTCAGAGGCGGGGCAGAGAGCAGGACCTGGGGGATAGGCAGTGCCCGTGCCACCACCCTGTGGGTCAGCTGCGGGTGCCCGGGAGGTTGTGGGCACTCAGGTCTCCTCCTGCAGATATTCCTCCTGCCTGCCCGCGTGCCGCACTCCCCACAGAGGTTTGCCAACACCGTGGGGCTGGTGATTGAGCGGAGGCGGCTGGAGACTGAGCTAGATGGGCTCAGGTAAGTGCTCCTGTCTCGTTGGCCGGGGCAGAGAGAGGGCAAGGGGCAAGCACGAAGGGGTACAGCTCAACCCTGCAGCTGAAAGAACCCTAGATAGACTTGAGAAAGCGCTTGCTGGCTGCAGTGGGGGCAGGGGAGGTCCTGCATTTGCTGGCTGATGGGAGAGCGGGGGTTGGATGTCAGGGGATGGGCGAGGATGCTGTGTCCCCCTGGGAGCCAGAATCAGCACCTGTGCTTTCTGCATGGGGTCTGTGGGGAGGGGTGGGATGTAGAAAAGGAGGTAGGTAGGGGATGCCAAAGCCAGAACCCCCTACTCCAGTGCGGCTGGGACCAGCGCTGCTTCCCCCAGCCTCGGCCCCCAGAGTTCAGAGGGCGCCCTCAGCGCCTCCCTCTGCTGGTGCTTCCAGCCCAGCTCGTGCCTCAGTGAGCGCTGACATCTGGACAGCACCTGCTAGGTGCCCTGTGTTTCTCCCTTTGATGCTCCAGCCATTTCAGAGGGCAGGGGCCTGCCCATCCAGACTCTAGGGGTGAAGAAGCTGGGCACAGGGATGTTCAGTTTGCTAGGGTGTGGCGTGCCAGCGCTGGCCTCGCAGAGAAATATGAAGTCCGGCCAGGACGGTAGAGAGCCAGCCCCGAGGAGGCCACAGCTGTGGTTCCCATTGGGTTCTCATCCGTTGCCCAATGATTATCCCCTGAAAGGGGAAAGCAGCAATAGTTATGGGGAATAAAGACTTTCCCAAGGGCTAACGTGCTTTTTAAAATTTTTTTCCCCAAGACAAATTTCCCACTGGGTCACGGAGACAGGGGATCCTGGCTCACATCTACTATAATGGGCGCTTTTTACTGCTTCCTTCTTCTCAGGTTATATGCATCCACTCTCAAAATAACTTACCACTGGCCGGCGCCGCGGCTCACTAGGCTAATCCTCCACCTTGCGGCGCCGGCACACCGGGTTCTAGTCCCGTTCGGGGTGCCGGATTCTGTCCCGGTTGCCCCTCTTCCAGGCCAGCTCTCTGCTGTGGCCCAGCAGTGCAGTGGAGGATGGCCCAAGTGCTTGGGCCCTGTACCCCATGGGAGACCAGGAGAAGCACCTGGCTCCTGCCATCGGATCAGCGCGGTGCGCCGGCCGCAGCGCGCGGGCCGTGGCGGCCATTGGAGGGTGAACCAACGGCAAAGGAAGACCTTTCTCTCTGTCTCTCTCTCTCACTGTCCACTCTGCCTGTCAAAAAGAAAAGAAAAAAAAAATAACTTACCACTGAAAGGGTGATTTTTTTTTAGATTTATTTATTTGAATGTAGAGAGAGAGGAGAGGGAGAGAGCGCGCGAGAGCAAGAACGAGAGCGAGAGAGAATCGATCTTCCATCCACTGGTTCACTCCCCACGTGGTGGTAATGACCAGGCCTGGGCCAGGCTGAAGCCAAGAGCCAGGAGCTTCATCTGGGTCTCCCACGTGGGCAGCAGGGGCCCAAGACTTGGACCATCTTCTGCCATTAGCAGGAAGCTGGGTTGGACATGGAGTAGCGGGGACACAGACCATTGCCCGTGTGGAAGCCAGTGTCACAGGTGGCGGATGACTTGCTACACCATAATGCCAGCTCCAGGGTGACTTTTGTGATGTGAACATCTCAATAAAACTAAATAATAATCAAAGAGGGGCACATAAAGTCATCCCACCATTAAACCTCAGGAAGCGCCTACACTCCCAGCTTTTTTTTTTTTTTTTTTTTTTTTCTGTGCAAATCCATGCCTACAACAGTGCAGGCTTGCTGCATGCATGGCTGGAGTTTTGGCTTTTTCTTTACTGAAAAGACTCTTGAGTATTTTTTATATTAGTGACTCTTTAAAAAAGAAAGACACTGCTGCAGAATAAGCTACTGCATGTGAGTGTGTCGTGAAGACTGCTACCCGGCCTCACATTCTAAAGGCGATTTCTCATCTGGGCCTTTCTTAGGGCATCTTCATGATGGAAAGGACGGTGTCCTCAATAACATTTTATAGCAATGCAATAATGGCTTTCCTCGTGCTGCTTTGACCTTTAATAAAAGCCAGGGATGTGACATCACAATGCCACTCCGACACTTTCTGGTGGCCAGCTCCATCCCAGGACAGAGCTTAGGTGGCTGGGACCACCGCACTAATGGGACTGCTCTCGTTTTCAGGAGGAATTGAAGAGCTGTCCTGGGAGCTGGGTCCCAGGAGTTACAGCCATTCCCAATGTCCCCCTCCTCCCCCCATGCTGCCAGGCGTTCCCTAGGCCAAAGGAGCTTGCTGAGCTGGGCAGGGGATATGGGTGGGTTCCAGGGTGCACCGAACGCTGCGTGGGCAATGCTCATGGGCCTTCCCCCAGGGCAGGAGCCCAGCGATTTGCAACCCTGACCCTGAAAGGAAAGAACCCCCATTGAGGGGGCTGCCGCCTCACGTTGGCTTCTGAAGTTTCTGGGTCCTCTGGCCCAGAGCACCGCAGGCGGGCACAGCTTCTGGCTGCTGGCCCTGGGTTCGGGCTT
This sequence comes from Oryctolagus cuniculus, assembly GCF_964237555.1. Classification (NCBI taxonomy): domain Eukaryota; kingdom Metazoa; phylum Chordata; class Mammalia; order Lagomorpha; family Leporidae; genus Oryctolagus; species Oryctolagus cuniculus. Next base: position 159,876,125 of record NC_091433.1, read on the forward strand.
ATCCTCAGCTTGCTGTTTGGGAAAAGCAAACACTTGGATTAGCTGTGCGCTAAGCTTCTGTCTTAGACCTAGCCTGCTGCTGCCAGCCCGAGCTGTGTAATCCCTGCCAACAGCCCGCTCCTCTGAGCCTGCTCTGACAGTGGTCAGGTTTGGGGAGCCCGGCAGAGGTGGGCAGTGAAAGGGCTCTGTGGATAGCGGCGCCCGTCATGGTGGGCCAGGAGGGCACAGGTGTGCTCCTGGAGGAGCTGGCTGGAGGTGAGCAGGGCTGGCCGCTCCCGGGGGTAAAGCAGCTGTGCGGGGCCCAGCCCAGAGGCCTTCAGGCAGAGCCAGCCCTGAGCCGCCCAGATGGGGAGCAGGCTTGCCCGTCCTCTGCTCTGCAGGTACTACGTGGAGGACTCCTTGGACGTCCTGTATGAGAAGTGGTTCTATTGCAAGGACCTTGGCACGCAGCTGGCGCCCATCATCCAGGAGTGAGCCCCCAGCCCTGCCCCTTAACGTCTGGATGCTTCGTGTCAGCACCTGCTGGTCTGAAGCTGTCACACCTGGGAATTAGGGAGACAGTCTCCCCTGGGGGGTGTGGTGGGGATGGAGCACCCACTGGGAAGGGTAGAGGGGTGTTCCCTGGGGTGGGAGGGAAAGGATGGTAGGTGTACAGTGAGGTGTGTGAGGGCCCCGTGAGTGTGTGTGTGTGAACATGTGTGTCGCCCTGGCAGCTCCCATGGGGACGCCCACTATACCTGGCCTCCACTTGTCCCTGCAGGTTCTTCCGCTCTGAGCAGTACAGAACAGGAAAGCCCATCCCTGGTGAGGCCGCTGGGACCCAGCCAGACCAGTCCCTCTTCCCTCCTCCCTCCCCACTTCCCCAGACTAGCTTGGGTCTCAGCCCTGGTCCTGGGGAGTCCCTTTCTGAGTACTCTGGCCAGTCCTCAAGACTCGGAAGATGGCTGCCTGGTCATCAAGCTGGGCCCAGAACCCATTCTGGTGGTTGAGAGCAGGCACCCCTGGGGCCAAGCCCGCTAGGGCTGGGAGGGCTGGGAGGGCTGGGCCCAGAAGACACTGACCAAGCCATGCCACGTGCAGAGCAGCTGCTCAAGGAGCCGCCGTTCCCTCTGAGCACACGGCCCGTCATGGAGCCCATGTCCCTGGAGGCCTGGCTGGACAGCCACCGCAGCCAGCTGCAGGCAGGCACGCCCCTCAGCCTGTTTGGGGACACCTATGAGACCCAGGTAATGCAGCCCTGGCCATCCAGGGCATCCACCCAGAGCCCCGGGAAATGGGAATGAGCTATGCTTTCATGCTGCATGCACACTCACACACACACATACTCTCAAACATACACACGTACTTACTCACACACACACAATCCTGGAGGTTGGGGGCTTGAGCTCAGCCCTGCCTCCTTCCTCCCCGACTCAGGGAGCCTTGACTTTGCTATGAGTAGAAGTCTGTGCAGGCCACACGGTCCCATGCTGTCCTTGTCTGCTTTCAGAGCAAGGGTTTGCCCCGTTGAGTGACAGCCTCCTGGGGGTCTGAAGTGTTCCCCCTGCTAGGAATTCCTGAGCCTTTGGTCAGTCATAGCGGTGGAAGCCAGAATGGGGAGAGGTGTCTGGGGTGAGGGTCGGGTGGAGAGGTGCAGAGAGAGAGACCCAAACCAAGCTGACCTTTCTCTTAGCATTGACTGGAGCGCCTCCTGTGTTTCTGGCTTTGGTAGGAGAGTAGGGTAGAGTTACTACCTCCGAAAGTGTCCCGTGTGGTCAAGGAGATGGATGAGTTCATCAACTGTTGCTAAAATCATGTGATAGATTATCTGATAGAGAAACTACTGGAAGCCCTAGGATGATAAAGGAGGGCTCCAGGCTGGGAAGGCTTCTTGGAGGAAGTGATGGGCAAGTTGAGCTTTAAAGCTGTTGTAGGAGTTTGCAAGAGGTTGAGAGGGAGTTGGAGCGAGTGTTCTAGCTGCATGGCATGGAGGCTTGGCTTAGCTTGGCACTGCAAGCTGCTGAGGTTGGCGGGTGCCAGGGTGGGAGGCTGGTAGACTACAGCTCAGTGGGCAGGGCGGCAGGGCAGGGCAGGGTGGGCGGAGACCACAGGGCTTCTGCAGGGACAAGTCTTGGGAAAACCACTATACACGGGAGTGGGAGGGCTCTGGAGGGCAGGCTGGTCTTGCCCTGTGCTTACGATTTGCCACCATGCATCCTGGGCACCCGGACTCAGCCACCCCACGCAGGCTGCTGCCCGGCCTGCCCTGTGGTTCTGCCAGGGATGAGCTGAGCCTAGGCAGGGCTGAGAGAGTGAAGCATGCGCCAGGAAGCCCTTCCACTCCCTCCCCACAGTGTCGTCACTCCCCTGCTCCTACCCACTTTAGTTTACACTGACAACCTCCCTGAGGCCGTTCTGGGCCATCAGGAGCATGGCCCCTACCCAGCAGCTGCAGGTTCCCAGGCCTGTGCAGGTCAGAGAAGCCACAGCCTCACTCTGCTCACCCCCTCATCCCCTTGGGCCTCACTCATAACATCTCACAGGGGAAGGGGGGCACCCCGTGGAGATTGGATGGCCCCGTTGTGCACTGGTGGGCATACCTTCATGGGAACATGCGTCAAGACCCCGGGGCATGTGCATGTGAAGGGTGGGTAGCAGGTGGGCAGCTGACAGGGAGGTCTGCAGCCCTATGGCCTTCCTTTTGGTCCTGGACTCTGCTCAGCACATGGTGGGGGGCTGTGGTACAGGCCCCACTCCTGCCCCACTCAGGACTGGTGTCTGGGAGCCAGGTTCAAAACCCTTCACCCGTATAGGGCAGACAGCACCAGAAAGACCCATGTCACCTCCCCCCAGGTCACCGCCCATGGACATGGCAACAGCCAAGGCCCGAGACTGGATGTGGATGTGTGGCTGTGGCAGCTGGCAAGTGGGCCCGGGGAGGGGAGGGTTGCTTGGCTTCCTGTCTGTGGGGATCAGGCTGCCCTGCCCCCTGGGGCCTCCTGACCAGGGGCGAACTCAGGGCTGTTCAGACTTTGCTGAAGCCCCGCAGCTCCACGAAGCTCCTGCTCCTCTATCCTAGGAGGGCTCCTCAGTGGTGATGATGGGAGACAAGCGCCTGAGCCTAAGCCCAGACGACAGCCTGCTGGTGCCAGCAGGGACTGCGTGAGTCCACGGGGAGGACTCCCCCCACAAGCTGTGGGAACACCCTCCTTAACCTGGGATCCTCAGGGTCCCCTCTGTGTCTCCACAGGTATGTCTGGGAGCGAGCCCAGGGCTCTGTGGCCCTGTCTGTGACCCAGGACCCTGCCTGCAAGAAGGCCCTGGAGTGACCCACTCCGGCCACGGGGCATCTGAGCGCCACCTGCCAAATGACTTCTCCCCGTGCTGCTGCTGAGCCCTCCCCGGGCCCCACACGGGCCCTGTCCTTGTCCTCCTTCCTCCTGCATTCTCAGCCCTGGGTGCAGCAGCTCCGCTTCTCCTCTCACAGCCCCCACCCCCACCCCTGCAGCCAGCTGCGCCCCATCCCGCTGGCCGCACAGGCTCAGCACAGCACTCGATAATCCCTTCCTGTGCACAGGCGGCAGGCCGTGTGCGCCTGTGACCATGTCCCTGCGTGAGCACAGCCGGTCCTCTCTGTGTCCCCAGTCCGTGTCTGGTCCAGGGAGCGCAGCCGAGGTTCTCTCTGGGCCTCCTTCTCCATGCCCGTGTATTCTTCCTTATGTAACTTTTAACAAGTCACTCCTGTCTTCTCTCCCAGTAACAGGAGTCATCTGTGCTAATGGTAGAAAACAGAAATGCATAAAAACACAAAATCAGGCCAGCGCCGTGGCTCACTAGGCTAATCCTCCGCCTGCGGCGCTGGCACCCCGGGTTCTAGTCCCAGTCGGGGTGCCGGATTCTGTCCCGGCTGCTCCTTTTCCAGTCCAGCTCTCTTCTGTGGCCCGGGAGTGCAGTGGAGGATGGCCCAAGTACTTGGGCCCTGCACCTGCAAGGGAGACCAGGAGGAAGCACCTGGCTCCTTGCTACGGATCAGTGCGGTGTGCTGGCCGCAGTGCGCTGGCCGAAGTGGCCATTGGGGAGTGAACCAACAGAAAAAGGAAGACCTTTCTCTCTGTCTCTCTCTCACTGTCCACTCTGCCTGTCAAAAAAAAAAAAAAAAAAAAAAAAAAACACACACACACACCAAAATCCTTGCCTCCAGAGTTCGCTGTTAATACCCAAAGGCTGCTCAGCCTGAAAGGGGCACAAAGGGGAAAGGGTGTATGTGACCCCCGGCCACCACCACCTCCTAGGCACAAAGACCCAAGAGTGCTCCCTGGGCTGCTGGAGGGTCCCAGAAGCATGGGGTGGCTGCCTGTGGACAGAACAGGTGCCAGCTCGGAGCCAAGCTTCCATAGAAGAGAACTTGAGCCCCAGCTTGGAGGGTCACTGCTTTGGTAAGACACTTCTGACGGGCAGAGGGAGCCCTGGCTTTGCTGAAAGGGCTTCTGGCCCTGAGGGACGCTGGGACCCTCACCCGCCTCCCTGTCCCAAAGGGTTTTCCTGTCCTGCAAGCAAAGAAGAAAGAAGACGAGCCTCCTCCACCACCATGGGTCTCAGGCCGCCCGGGCAGAGCCTGGCTTGCTTGGGCTGCTGCAATGTGAGGCCCTCGCAGGAGCGGCGAACCCCGGAGTCAGAAGGCGAGGCCACGAGGAGGAGTTTATCCCTAGTGCCACGGATCCAGCCTCGGCCCAGCGGGAGGTGACAATCAGAGCTGCTGGTTCTCCGAACACAGGCTCTGTGCCAGGGAACCCCCTGGAAGTTTTCACATAACTGACCCCATGTTAGCCTCACAGCTTTCCAGGGAGCTGGTGGCACTTGATTCTACGGGTGAGGCTCAGACCCGTCTACATGTACACACAGAGCCCAGGGCAGGGGCAGGCCTGGAGGATCTGTGGGAGAGGGGCCAGTGGTCATGGGGTCTGAAACCTGGAGGCCTGGGCAGAGTGGGCAGTGCACAGCAGACTGTTGACGGCGGCCAGCTGGCACCTGGCCATGGTTATCAGGGCCTGTGGCCTTGTCTTGACCAACAGGATCAGGCAGTGGTCTCATGAGGACGCCTCACAGTGGACAGCACGTTCTGTTCCTTGTCCAGAGCTCACTGCGGTCTCCTGTTTTCCCTGCTGCCGTGAATGCTGGGCACAGGGACTGTTCTCACTGGTTGCCATGGTAGTAGGACCTTGGCAAGGCAGTCCTCTGCCTCTGAAACAGACTTCATCGTGCACATGGACTTGGGACCATGACAGACCTCAGAGCCACCGGGAAGGTTGCACTGCAGCAGGCCTGGGGCACAGGGTTAGTGGCTGAGCACCAATAGGCCGGGTTCTCGTGAGGCCACCAGCAGGATGGTGAGTGTCACTTGACCCTGCTCCTTCCTCTCCACAGTCCCTGTAGCCAGAGCTAGTGGACGAGGAGACCTCCAAAAATCTGTGGAAAATGGAATTAACTACAAGTTTAATTTGATGCAGAACAAAAATTGGAATCCATGCATAGCTTTCTGGTATGCATTTTCCATGAGCTTTTTGATAACCCCCCTCTTATAATGGGGGGCGTGGGGGCTATCAGGGAGTCACAGGGGTAGCTCCTGCCTTCAGGCCAGCCAGCTCTGACCACTCAGGGCTGCAGTGACTCCTCCCCCTCAGCCAGGGACATGGCCTCATGCAGAGGTCACTCGGGGTCCGGGGAGGAGGGAAGCAGGGAGGGCCATGAGACCTCCTTGGCCTGCCATGGAGGACTGGGTGCTTCTGAGGAGAGCCCCAGGAGGCAGAGTCTGCACGGGTAGGGAGACCCCAGAACAGTCTCAGGCCATGGCCAGAGCCAGCCATGGCGGTCTGTCAGGACCCGAGCTCCCTCTGCCCCCTGGTCTCTTTGTCCTCCGCTCTCTCTGTGCCTTCTCTGCTATGCCGGTGCCCTTAGGAGAACTCCCCTGGCATCTTTGTCCCCAGCTGGGTCCTGCTGTGGTCTGTCCTGGGCCTGGTAGGAAACAGCTTGGCCCTCTTTCTCTGGACCCACAGGGCAGCCTTCCTGGTAAGCCTGGCCCTTGACTTTCTCCTGAGCATCAACCCGCCCACCACATGCTCCAACCACTCCTTCCCCCATGAGATCTAGCTAGTGGCTTGGGGCCACTGCCCACAAAGCCAACTCACTGTGCAATCCAACAGCCACACAGGCAGCCCGTGGCCGTCATGGGGCCCCCACGTGCTAGGCCAGGCCTTGGGGGGCGGGGTGGCTCTGGGGCATACCCTGCTCCTGACCACCTAGTCCGACCACTCGTGCCTCAGTGACAGGCTGGGCAAGAGCTCCTGGGCCTCTCCCCGGCACCAGGCTGTATGCGCTGTGGTGCTCCCTGCTGCTGACACTCCTCCTTAACCATCGTGAGCATAGGTCCTGGGGGGCAGGGCTGGCCGTGCCGGGAGCTGCCTGCACCATCTGCTTCTTGCCTGGCATCAGCTGTAGCGCGGCTGCCAGGGTCCCTGCCACACCTCACACATCCTCCTGCCACTCCTCACGGGCCCCTGGCTTCTGCCTACCTCAGCGGCATCCTGCAAGGCTGAGCGGGCTCCTAGCAGCCGTGTGCAGTGTCGGGGGGCCTTGCAGAAGGCAGATGACGTGGGGCAGCAGCAGGCGAGGTCTGCCCCCCAAAGAGGGCTCCTTCCCCAGGCAGAGGCTCTGCTGCAGGGAAGCAGACTGCGGGCTCTGGGGCCAGGCCGAGGCAGGGAGAGAAACCACTCAAGCCTTAGAGTGCCTGAGGGACAGTGCGGAGTGCAGGAAAGCGCAGGGGGCTGGGCTGAGGCCGGCAGGGCGCTGTGGGCATACAGCTGGGGCGGGGCGGGGCAGGGCCAGAGCACAAAGGCTGTACAAACCAGACAGCTACATTGGCTAGGACCTCAGCTTTATCCGGTTAGCACCAGTGCACTTCCTTTTGAAAATGTCTCACCTGTCCTCAGGGAAAATCAAACGAATGTCTTTGGGCTCAACCCTGAAGGTCAGAGGGAGCCCCAGGAAGAGTCGTCGGCCACGGGAAACTGGGACCGCGAGGGGAAGGCATCCAGCAGCCTCTTCCTGCGGGGACTGTCCTTTCCCAGGGCTTCCGAAGTCCTGGGTGTCTCTGAAGATGGAACGGCTTTCCTGGGAGGGTCTGGGGTCACAAGAACTGAGGCCTAGGGCACAGGGCCCGATGATGGGGATTAAACACCTTCCTCCCAGTTCCCTTTGGCATTGTAATCCACCTGCTCCATATCATGGACAGGGGTGCGTGGGGCACAAGCCCAGGAGTGTCCCCACAGCCCAGAGGGAGGCATGTTGGGGTGGCAGGAAGCAGACCTAGGCCGTGGGTTGGATAGACATTGGCATCAGTCTCCCCGGTGTGTCCCCAGGCCACTGCCCTTTGCTGGAGACTCAGCGCCCATGGTCCCTCTCCCTCCTCTCACTGCTGGGAGCTCCCTGCACCACCACAGGGAGGAGACGGCCAAGCCTGGGCCAGGCCAACCTCAGCAGAGGGCCACCATTTCATCAGCAAAGGCCCGCAGGGGGCAAGGGCCGAGTCGCTCTTTTTCCTGGCGCAGCCCCAACTGCCCACGCACGTACTCACCTGGGCCAAAGCAGCTCATGGGCAGATGGCGCCCCACATGCCCTCTCCTCAGCCTCCTCTTCCCCACCACCGCCTCCAGCAGGTCCTCCCACCCCACCCCGCTCAGCGGCCGGCCTCAGCCCACCACCGCCTCCAGCAGGTCCTCCCACCCCACCCCACTCAGCGGCCGGCCTCAGCCCACCACAGCCTCCAGCAGGTCCTCCCACCCCACCCCGCTCAGCGGCCGGCCTCAGTCTCGCGGACCCGATAGAACCTAGGAGAAATGACCAGGCACTCCTCCAAGCCCCGTGGCCTGTATGAAGCCTGCATTCCTTTTCTCCCCTCCAGCAGCACCTGAAGAAGATGCTGGTCCTGGGGCTGGGGCACTCCTGGCCTGCCCTGGACCCTCCCTGGCCCCCCCAGCCTTCACAGAGCCTTCTCTGCAGGGGTCTGAGGGTTTCCTCATGAAGCAGGGCTTCTGGCTGCTTCCGCTCTGCCTGCATGAAGTAGGACTCCCTGGCCCTAACCTTGCCTGACTTGGGGGTTGGTTCTCCATCTGTGAAATGGGAACAGGGATCCCGGCCTGTGCCCACCTCCAGGGGCTGCAGACAGAAATAACTAGATGGCAGGGCATGAGTAAGGAAGGCAGGGGGAGGAGGAAGGAAAGTGTTAAGTGCAAGGTTTTCTCCAGATGGGAGAGTGGCCCCCTCAGAGCGTGAGGCAAGCTGCAGGCAGGCGGAGCAGAGACCCCCACTTCTTGCACTCCCCTGGGGCGGCTGCACGTGGCGAATGGCAGGCAGCACCTTCCATCGCTCCTTTCTTTTCCTGCCTTCTAACATAACCTACTGCTACCCAGGGGAGGGCCTCAGGCAGGGACTCAGAGCCATAGCAGCCACCCCAGCAAATACCAAGGTCTTTCGGGCAATAACGTACCCAGAGAGAGGAGAAGAGGGGTCGGGGGAGGAGCCAACTTCGCCGGGGGGGCGCCAGGGAGGCAATGCCTGCACGCTGGATCCTGGAGGATGAGCGAGGAAAGGCGAGAGGGGATCAGCATCCCTGGCGGTGGAGGAGGTGTGAGCAGGGCACAGAGCTTCAAGACTTGGGGCGCGGGAGGGGAGGAGGACACTGAGGCGTGACAGGAGGGAGGAGAAGACCTAGCACTGTCAAGAGACAGCCCGATCAGAACACAGACCCAGACGCAAGCCCAGGAGCTGGGGTCGGTCCTGCAGAGAACTGGGGCTGGAAGGGAAAGGCGAGCGCAGGAGGTTTCTAAGTGGAAGACGGTGATCAGTCGTGCGTTTCCATCAATTACTCTGGTAGCAGTGTGAGGAAGGGGGTGGGGGAGGCCACCTAAGCAGGCAGTGGTGTGCATTCCCAGCAAGGACGTGGAGAGAGAGGGGTGCCCAGGGCATGCAGGGTCAGCATGGAAATGCACAGCGGAGGGAGCAAGGGCAGCAGCCTTGTGGGCAACGGGCGGCGGTGACACAGTGGGGATGCAGGTGTGGGCAGGTTTGGAGGCGAGTCTCGGGGTGTGGAGGTCCGCCAGGTGAACACACGGAGGGGCCCTCTTAGGGCTACAGACAGGGTTTCAGGAGGGCTGAGGTTACGGGATGGGGTCTCCTGGTGAGAGAGTGACCAGGACCAGGACCCATCCTGAAGAGATCCCTGCAAGCAGGGGCCGCACAAGGCATTCTGGAGAAACCTTTAAGTGGCAAGAAAACGGGGTCTGCAGCAAGAAAAAATAGGCACGAGAGAAGCACAGCAATCTCTCTGCCCAAGCAGAGACGCCCTCTAAAAGGAACAGAAAAGCCATCTTTTATGAAGGGAAAAGCCAAAAATGAAATACCCAGACAGCCTGCGAAGTGTCTTGTGCAAGAACGTGGCTTTTTCAGACGTGTCTCCCAGTGGCATGCTGAAGAGAGCGGATCTGAAAAGCAAAGCGCCCGTCTGACACGGGCGGCTCAGGCCTCCTGGACGAATGCCCTGGAGCAATAATGCATCGTCCGCTACTGTTTTATTTTTAAAAAGCTTTTCAAGCAGCGATAGGTTGCCATTTGTATGAAGTTGAGTATGCAAAGCACGTTCTATTTTGCTCATGGATTCATACATATGCATTAAACATATCAAAGCACGCTCTGGATGATAAACATGAAATTAAAGGGAACGCTGTCTCCGGAGATGGAGGGCGGCGTGCGGGTGACCACAACTTCGGCTGAAGTGATCTGTGTGGGAAAACCTGCAAAGGGAAGCACGCGTGGCACCTGAGTCTCACGCCGCTGCCCTGAGCAGAATTGAGGGGACCCGTGCAACACAGGAAGAGAACACCGGGACCGCGACCCCAAACACTCGAGAGGCTCAAGCAGGGGTCCAGGACAGGGTGGGATCTGGCAATTGCAGGATCATTAGCAACACTGCGGACCGCGAGCTCAGTGAGTGGGTGGGGCGGGAGCATCGTGGGAGCCAAAGTGGACAGTAATGGGCGAGGAACCGATGAGGCTGGAAGCAGTGGAGACAATGCTTCCCTCTTTCAACAAAGCTGCCCGGAAAGGGTGATGAGACAGTAGCTAAGGAGGTGTGGCTGGGCGGGGGTGCCACGCCTCTGCTATCTTGTGGCCAGCATGGGGAGAGTTAAAGATAGCAGAAGGAGGGTCAGACGAATACGATAGAGGGGACAGAAAATGATGATGGAACAAACATTCTGCCTATGCCAGTGCCTGCTTTAAGCATTACACACATGTGACTTCTTTAACCCTATGAGACAGATATTTTTTATCCCATTTTAAAGATGGAAACACTAAGGCACAGCAAAGTTGAGTAACTTGCCCAAGGTCACACAACTAATAAGTGGCAGCCTGGCCTGAGCCAGGACACTCCACTATGGGGTCCTTAAGGGGAGACAGGGAGCCACAAGTCATCATCCCATCATGGCCTTGGCACAGTGAAACATGCAGTCTAGTGGCGAAGCCTGGAGCTGGGCCACAGCAGCCCCACTCAGGGCACCATCCCAAGGACCCCGACACACGTCCCGACCACCAGGCCTGGGCCACCGCCCACAGCAGTGTCTTCAGGGAGCTGGTCATGGGAGAGGTCTGCCAGGTGCTCCTCACACCTCCAGGCCTCGGTCACCACCGGGGTGCCTTTCTGAATTCCCCGCGGCCTGGGGATGTGGCTCACAAGATGGCAGAAGACGCAGATCCTCGAAAAGGCCACTGAGCCCAGGCCTCTCACCTCCCTAGGCCCCTTGCACCTGCTACAAGGCCCACCTGGGGCCCAGGCCTGGGGGTGTGCACATGGGGTGTTACAGCTGAGCCACCGTCCCTGGCAAGGACGGAATAAAACCAGGCATCATTTCCAGGAATTTATTGGACACACGATACAAACCGACGCGTGGATGGCGTGCCCTTGCCATCGTGCCGGGAAAGGACTGGCTCTGGGGATGCTTGTGAGCACAGAGGCATGCTGGGGTGTGATCGCTGGCAGATGCACTGCAGAGGGGCAGGAAGGGGGCAGGGCAACACTGGGACCCGGAGGTGGGGCTGCTGAGGAAATCCCCCAAGGGAAAACAGGAGCAACAAAGGCTTCCCCGCCCTCCCAGAGCAAACCTCCTCCCTAGGCAGACGGAGCCCGTAACACCCCAGGGCAGCCCTCTCCAGCCAAGTCCCCCCCCAGCACACAAGCAGACCAGGGCCTCATACCGGCTCCTCACCCACCCTCGTCCTATCCAGCTCTGCTCTGTGTGGAGGGGCCACGCCTGCAGGTTGTCCGTCCCAGGCTCCTAGAGCACCTGGCTTCCACCTGGGTCTAGCTATCACGAGGCACCTGTAGAAACCTGCCCGGCCAGCCAGAGGAGTCAGGCCATTTCTCTTCACTCTTGGCCTGGGGGATGTCTCTGGCGGACTGCATCTCCCTGAGGCTCCAGCTCCCACTAGATGTGGCCTCCGTGGTCCCCTGGCCTGCCCAATGGCCATGGCCTCTGGTGACAGCCTCCCTGCTTTTACTCCCAGTCTCTGGCTCGCCCCTCACTCCCGGCTCTTCTTGTTTCTAAGTTAAATCTCTGGATTAAAACCCGTGGTTGTTTTGTTTACTTGAGAGGCAGAGAGAGATCTCCCATCTGCTGGTTCTCTCCCCAGACACTCACAGCAGCCATGGGTGCCGAAACTGGGAGCCAGGAAGCAGGGTGGGTCTCCACGTGGGTGGCAGGAGCCCAGTCACTTGGGCCATCACAGCTACCTCTCTGGGTGTGCGCTGGCAGGAAGCTGGGGTCAGGAGCCAGGGCTCAGTCCTGAACCCAGGTACTCAGATGTGGGCTGCGGGCATCTTAACCAGCCTCTTACTCACTAGGCCAAATGCCTGCCCTGAAACCTTGCTGTCTCAAGTACTTGGAGTGGTTTCTGCTTTCCTAATCGGGCTCTGAGCCACAGCAGTCAGGTTGTGGACACGGTGGCACTGTGAGAGGCGTGCCGAGAAGTTCCAGCAACACCTCCTCCCCATCCTCCTTTCTTGCACACACTTAGGAAACCGGGGTGAGCAGCACTGGCAAGGGGAGAGGAGATGCCTTGCAGAGCGCAGCTCCACAGCTCGTCTCCATGGGCTGTGCACGGTCTTGGCATGGCCACCACATGCTCCCTGAAAAGTGTGGCCCCAGAAGGGGGCACCCTAGAGGCCCCCTGCAGGACAGCCACTGAACAACCGACCTTCCAGAGGTGAGCCGAGAGCACAGAATCCCAGCAGCGTCTGTGTGAGGAGAAGAGGCTGCAGAGCCAGGCGGGCGCACTGACCAGGGCAAGGAAGAGCCTCCCTGGTACAAGCAGCTCCAAATGAGCTGTGCTTTGTCCAAAGCTTAACGTGGCCTGGGGAGAGCATGTCTCCCACCAGGTGGAGAGGGTGGGGCTGGCGGCAGAGTCATGGGCAGCTCGCTGTCCTAGGAGCCATTTAGGACGGGTCAGGAAAGGGATGAGAAATGGTGAGGGAATCACTTCCCCTCCACGTCTGTGAGTGACAGTCAGTCCAGGGCAGGGCTCAGACAGCTTTGCCGTGTCTTCTCCAGCAACGAAGCCACCGCATGGCTCACGACACACAGAGCTAGCTGCCTCCTCTCCCCAGGGCTTCACCGAAGGGGCCTCAGTGGGCCCCTGCCACCTCCACCCGTCTCACTTAGCATCCCGGACACAGGCCCCGCTGGTGGGCCTGAGCCAAGACCCAGTATAACTCCGTGGGCTGGCAGTGGCGGGAACATCCCCCGGGCACCCCCACAGAAGCCCAAGATGAGAACCAACTCCTCCTCAGAAGAGAAGCCAGGAGGACTGCCAGGCTGCAGACGGGCCAGGCAGCTGGGCCTGAGCTCCGCGCAGCGCATTCTCGGAGAGCAGCATTGTCTTTGCGATGGCTCCCTCTTCCCGGGGAGGTCTGTCTGCATTGAGCCTGCTGTCAGTGGCACCTCCTACCAGCCGGCCAGCTGCCTCCCGACTGCAGCCTCGAGACAGCTGAGCGGTCACACTCCATTGTCTTTCACGGTGCTGTGGTCCTGTGCCCTGCCACTGCCAGTGGAGGGCAGGGGAGAGGCCAGCCCCACGTCCGCTTGCTCGGCTAACCGGGTACTGAGCTCTTCCCAGCCCTGTGGCTGGGTGCCCAGAGCCGCACAGCAGCCAGCTGTGGTGCTATGGAGGGTGGGCGCCACAGGCAGATGGGCTGAGCACCAGCCAGGGGGGCAGGCAGCCTCCTGAGGGCAGGCACGCGCGCACACAGGAAGCACTGGGCCGGCGGATGGAAATCATGGTGCCGTCTGCCATGCTCACACCTGCTAACAGCCCCCAGGCCAGGAAGAGTCTCTCTAAGATACACCCCGGGTGATGTGTGACCACCACCGTAGGATCCACCTGGCCACAGATCCTCGTCAGCTGGTTTGGCTGTGAGGGAGCACACAGTACACAGGTGGCTCATCCCAGCAACACACAGGCTGGGCATACTTAACACCGGCTCTTGCTGGAGTTGCCTGGGACTGAGCAGAACCTGGAGAACATCAGCTCTCTCCAACGACACACGCGGGTGATGAGCAGAGTTTGCAGGCTTACCAGAAACGACCAGCTCACCTTCCGTCAGATCCTCAGGGAGTTCTGTGCCTCGGAGAGGTGGGAGTGGGAGGGGTCAAATATAGGCTATAGGGGAAAGAGGGGGATTTCCCCCATAAGAAAAGGAAAAGCCAAGTGACAGTAACAGCGAGGATAGGGAGACACCATCAACTGCATAAACACTGGCATGTTCTTAAGAAAAATCCATTAGAATGAAGCCAAGGCCCTCCTGTACGTAATTACAGAGCATGAAACAGAGCGGAGCTGACACATGCAGGGCCGTGGCTCCTGCTGCAGAGTGGAGGGGGCAGAAGGGGAGGGGCGGCTCCCCCACCCCCCTTCTCAGGCAGGTCCCGCTGTGGGACAGCAAGGTCTCTGAGAGGAAAGCGAGGTGCCCGGGACGCACACACGGAGACGCAGCCTGCAGCACGTGCTCCCACAGTTTCTTCCCCTGCCCCACTGAGTCTCCACGGGGCGCACGAGGAGGTCTCCCCTGAAAGGGACTGGGAATGGGGCTGCCTCCTTCCCAGGCATGGCTGTGGACATCAGCGGGGTGGTGTAGCGAGTCTTGGATTGCAGGATGAAACAGGGAGGCTCAGTCTGACACGCAGCATGTGAGTTCTGGAAAAGGGAAGAAAGAGTCAAGGTGAATGCGTCCTGAGCGCAGGGAGGGCGGGGGGCAGGGCGGGACGAGGGTGAGACGGGAACCAGCGCTCCCACCCACACGGCAACCTCCGGGGCAAGGAGGCCCAGCGTTCATTCAAACAAGCTCACGAGGCGGTTTAGAGCTGAACCAAAGGGAAAGTCTGAGGTGAAGAAAACAGACGACTGACGCTGAAGTCACGCAGAAGCTGGGTTTGGGACAGGCAGGGTCAGTGGCGTCGGGCAGGGTGCCACAGCATACTGCGCAGGGGACTCTCGTCTCTGACCCACGCGGAGGATTGGGAGACACTCCAGCCAGGAGCAGCTACTCATCGGAAGCCATCATCATTCATCGTTGTCATGGCCACGCACAGGCCACGAACACACTTTTCTCGTGGGAGAGGAGGGAACCTCAATGCCCATGCACTCATGTCACAGTGTCAGAAACTGTTCCTGTGCCGCCCACTTCCCCCAGAGCCTTCCACTCTGCTGTACCCAAGCTGGGCAGCGGGGCCCTCACAACAGAGGCGAGGAAACGAAGAACAGCAAGGCCTGCAAAACAGCTCACCACCCCTCGCAGCGCCAGCGGTTGTGAAGCCTTTCTCTTGGTTACTGGGAAACCAACGGGGGGCAGTGGGGAAGGCACAGATGCTCGGGCCTCCTCTCCCCTCATGCATGCCACTTTGCAGCCAAAACGGACGCAGGGCCGCTCACCTCCACAGCCTTGTAGCATCCCGAGGAAGGGCTGCAAGATGGAGCAGAGCTGTGCTTCACTTGGTGAGCCTTTCTAGAACAGGGAAGATACGTGTACACAGCCTGGTATTTGAGATGGGTTCACCAAATACGCATTGAATAAGACCCACGGAAGTTCAGTTCTGGAATCAGGCTAACCTTCGCTTCACTGAACTTCCTGTAGGTTACAAAACCGCCTCTCTCCATTTTCACTAGAACTTTGAGAGCATCAGAAAGGTTAGGAATTTGCTCAAGGTCACAGAGCAAATCAGTTGAGGAGTCGCGACTTGAACCCAGTTCTTGGTTCAAGTTTCTCCTACTAGGCCAAGTTGCCCACTCTCCATCCAGTGCCGTGTTCTGTGAACAGTCTAGTAAAACCATGCCATCCTCATCAGAGTTGAAATTAAAGGTTACACATTTGTCGGAATCTCTCAGAAGCCTCTCTCTTTCTCTCTCATTTGTTTGTCCAAAACCCCATGAGATTAAACCACCTGCTAGAAGAGCCACCTGCCACGTACCAGTTTATCAGGTCTCTGACTCACTGTGGTAAATTGTGCTATACTCACCTGCTCCAGTTTTAAGTGCAACCTTCTCCTAATAGCCCAGGATCTGGTATCCAAGCTCACACCAGCCTGCTCCATGCTCACCGTGGGCTGATGCTGGGATGTGTTCCCTCTCTGTGTTCCAGGCTGCAGCCTCCCAGGGTTGCCATCTGCCCTTCCTTGTAAGGCTATCATTGCACTTTCCCCTGTTCACAGCCTTCCCAGCCCCACACAGCCACATGCAGAGTCCCAGACACAGAGGCCTTCAGCACAGCTGCCCTGGCACAGGGGCCCAGGGCAAGGTCTACGCCAGTTCTCAGGTCTCTTCCTGAACCACCATGCAGCCCCAAATCAATTCCTTCCTTCTTTCTTTATTCTCAGATGCATTACTCCACACTTGTCACTTTTGTATATACTAATCCTGGTTCATAAGCACTTATTTTGTGGGTTTTTTTCAAAATTTTGCCTATTGGTTTAACCACTCCAAAGTGCTTGGCGTCCATGGACTTGCAGATTCTGCACCCTAAAGGACAGATGCCATGAAATAAACCCTTTATGGTTTCTGGCTGCTAACTCCTGAGTCAGTGTCTTCCCCATGTGAAAATCAGAGAAGAAACCACCACCATAATTTTAGAGGCTAGAAAGCAGGCAGATGAGTGGTGACAGAGCAGTCACTCAGAAAGCCAAGGGGAAAGCCAAGAACCCAGCTTGTCCAGAGAATCCTCAAGGGCTCAGGAAACACCACAGGTCCCCGTGGCGGCAGGGGAGGGAGGCTGGCAAGGTTTAGCCAAGGGCAATCTGGGAAGCAGCTGGGCCCCTAGAAGCTCCCCTAGTCCCATGACTGGGCAACCCTTGACCTCCCTCCAGTTTGGATATTTACTCTCCAATGAGAACAAACGGAGGGTCTCAGGCCTAGGAGATACCAGGCACCAAGCACAAGTGAGGGAGGAGCTAACAATTCCAAAACAGAGGTATCAAGTGAACATGTGTCTACTGTGAGTGCCCAGCCTTCTCCCATGGAGCTGCCAGAATCCAGGTAACCAAACCTTTACCCTATGGGCAAAGAGAAGGAAGACACTTCTCTGACCTAAAGACACCGGCATGTGGGGAACTCAGCAGCCAGTCCAACCTGCCCATCCTGTGAAGTGTACTACCAGTGTCACAAACACAAGCACAGAGCGTTCAGTGTGACTGTTAGTCTCCTAATCTTAAACAGCATTAGATAACAAAGGTCACCAGGGAAAAACCTCTAACACAAACAGTAGAGATCAAAACAAGGAAACGGAAGAATGCAAATTGGACAGTTGATGGAGAAGAAAACTTAAAAACCACAAGTCACTATCACTAGTATCCGTGGAGAAGAGATGTAGTATCCAAAGGTATAAACAGTATACTATTTTCTCTCTCTCTCTTTTTTTTTTTTAATTTATCTATTTATATGAAAGGCAGAGAGACAGAGACAGACAGACAGACAGACCTTCCATCTGCTGGTTGGTTTACTCCCTAAATGGCTGCAATGGCTAGGGCTGGGCCAGACTGAAGCCAGGAGCCTGGAACTCCATCCAGATCTGCCAAGTGGGTGGCAGAGCCCCAAGCACTCAACCATCTTCAGCTGCTTTCCCAGGCGTATTAGTGGGGAGCTGGAACAGAAGTGGAGCAGCCAGACTCAAACAGGCACTCATATGGGATGTCGGTGATGCAGGCGGCAGCTTAACTCACTGTGCCACAGCGCCATGTTATTTTCTCAATTGAGAGAAGCAAGGTGGGTGTGGGGGAGAAGCCCATACAAAGACTGGGGAGTTCTGCTTCCTATAATAATGAGTTAATTTATACTGACTAAACCCTTCAGCCAAAAACAGTGATAAATTCTGGATAAAGGGGCTGGTGCTGTGGCACAGCGGGTTAACGCCCTGCCCTGAAGCGCCAGCATCCCATATGGGGACCTGTTCGAGTCCCGGCTGCTCCACTTCTGCTCCAGCTCTCTGCTATGGCCTGGGAAAGCAGTAGAAGATGGCCCAAGAGCTTGGGCCCCTGCTCCCACATGGGAGACCCAGAAGAAGCTCCTGGCTCCTGGCTTCGGATCGGCGCAGCTCCAGCCGTTGCAGCCATCTGGAAAGTGAACCAGCAGATGGAAGACCTCTCTCTCTGTCTCTACCTCTCTCTGTAACTCTTCAAATAAATAAAATAAATCTTTAAAAAAAATTCTGGATAAAATATTTTTTTTTGACAGGCAGAGTGGACAGTGAGAGAGAGAGAGACAGAGAGAAAGGTCTTCCTTTTGCCATTGGTTCACCCTCCAATGGCCGCTGCGGCCAGCGCATTGTGCTGATCGGAAGCCAGGAGCCATGTGCTTATCCTGGTCTCCCATGCAGGTACAGGGCACAAGGACTTGGGCCATCCTCCACCGCACTCCTGGGCCATAGCAGAGAGCTGGCCTGGAAGAGGGGCAACTGGGACAGAATCCGGCGCCCCGAATGGGACTAGAACCCGGTGTGCTGGTGCCACAAGGCGGAGGATTAGCCTAGTGAGCCACGGCGCCGACCCTGGATAAAATATTAAAAGCAACTCTTTGATGGTACTGGAGAGCAACCAAAACCAGGCAAAAACCAGAGGCGCTGTGATCCTAGAAAAAAGTGAGCCAAGGCGAGGGCTACTCTCTCCTGGCTTTCCCTGCGGGCGCTTCCCTCCCTCAGAGGGAACGTTACCCGTTCACTTGCTAGCTCTGCAGAACAGAGCTCAGGCAGGAAAGGTGAGGCTGCCAGCCCAGGTGGGAAGCTACATGCACACTCGCCTCAGATCACTGGCTGACTCGTGCATCATGCTAGTACAGGATGATCCCCAAGGAGCCCAGAGGGAAACACCAGCTATGAGGCTGGGAGAGATGAGCAGCAGCTTTAGCCACTGTCCAGTGCTGGGAAGACAGAGTCTGGAGTTCAAGTTCTGCCAAGATCTGGTCTTTCCAAGATACCCCATGAGACTAAGGGCAAAACTCAGAAAGCTGAGTCTTAATAAAGCTTTAAATCAAGCCTCCACAGAATCAGTGATCCGCCTTCTAGAACAAAAGACTCTGAAGAAGAAGATGACAGAATACAGAGAGAGTCTCTACAACTTACCAGCCATGGGACCATTAAAGAATTATTAGACACATGAAGCAGGAAAATGTAACCCATAATCCAAAGAAAAACATGGATGACTGAGATGTTAGAATTAGCTAAACCACTGCCTGCAGTGTCAGTTCAATTACTGGCTGCTTTGCTCCTACAGCTATCTGCTCATGTCCCTAGGAAAGCAATAGAACATGGCCCAAGTGCTCCTGGCTCCTGGCTTCAGCCTGCCCCAGCCCTGGCTGTTGCACCCATTTCAGGAGTGAACCAGCAACTGGAAGATCTCTCTCTTCTCTCCCTCTCTCTCTGTAACTCTGATTTTCAAATAAATAAATAAATCTTTAAAAAATTAGCAATTATAGATCTCAAATATTACCATAAATATGCTGAAGAATCTATAAAAAGGATGGATATAACAGGTGATAAGACAATGTATTTTAGAAGTATAAAAGAACTAAATAGAAATGTGAAAACTGAAAAATTCAGAATCTGAAATGAAAAAATTTTCATGAGATTAACCACAGATTTGATCCTGTAGAATAATCAGTGACCTTAAAGACAAAAATCTAAAAAATTATTCAAATGCATAGAGTACATACTGTATGACTCCATTTATACAAAATTCTAGAAAATATTAACAAATCTCTGGTGACAAAAACACATCAGTAGTGCCCTGGGGCTGAGGTAAGGGAGATGGGGAAGGGAAGGAAAGATTAGTATAAAAGGGCGTGAGAAAGCTTTTGGAGGTGACTGCTGCAAAGGTTCCCTGTGTATACATAGGTTAAAACTTACCAAATATTGCATTTTAAGTATATGCAGTTTACTAAATGAAAATTATGCCACACTACAGCTGTTTTAAAAAGCAGTGGTAATGGAAACTATCTTTCTAGGGCTTTAAAAATCTGTGCTAGGAAAACATGTGTGGGCTTTATAGATGCCACAAGAGTCATTCTATTTCAAGCTTAATACAACTAGAAAAAATTTCATTAAGAAAAACAAAAACAAAGAAAACTGATGTGGCAATATTAATATTAAACAAAATAAACTTCAAGGCAAGGAGTAATAACAGATAAAAAGCATCATTTCACAGTGATTAAAACGTCAAAAAGACATAAAAATCTTACATCTCCAACAACAAGAAGTTAACTAAAAATTAGCAGAGATGGGGGCCATGCTGTGGCATAGCTTGTAAAGCCGCCGTGCTACAGTGCCAGCATCCCATATGCGTGCCGGTTTGAGTCCCAGCTGCTCCTCTTCCAATCTAGCTCTCTGCTATGGCCTGGGAAAGCAGCAGAAGATGACCAAGTCCTTGGGCCCCTGCACCTGTGTGGGAGACCCAGAAGAAGCACCTGGCTTCTGGCTTCCGATTGGCCCACCTCCAGCCATTGCAGCCATTTGGGGAATGAACCAGCAGATGGAAGACCTCTCCTTCTCTCTCTCCCTCCCCTCTCTCCCTCTCTGTCTTCCTCCACCACCACCTTCCTCCTTCCTTTGCCCCCCCTCCTGCCTCTGCCTCTCTGTAACTCTGCCTTTCAAATAAGTAAATAAATCTTTTAAAAAAATACCACCACTAACAAAGAAAATAACTTCAATCTATATTTTGCACCATAAAAGAAAAAAAAAAAAAAGAGGCCAGCAACATAGCGCAGTAGGTTAATCCTCTGCCTGCAGTGCCAGCATCCCATATGGACGCCGGTTCGAGTCCTGGCTGTTCCGTTCCTTTCCTGATCCAGTTCTCTGCTGTGGCCTGGGAAAGCAGCAGAAGATGGCTCAAGTGCTTGGGCCCCTGCACCCTTGTGGGAGACAGGAAAAGGCACCTGGCTCCTGGCTTTGGATCGGCACAGCTCTGGCGGTTGCAGCCATTTGGGGAGTGAACCAATGGAAAGAAGACCTTTCTCTCTGTCTTTCCTTCTCACTGTCTGTGACTCTGCCTCTCAAATAAATAAATAAAATCTTTGGAAAAAAAAAAAATCCCGAGTCTCCTTTAAAAAACACACACACACACAATAAAAAAAAATTAGCAGTCAAATCTGGTTGGAATGTGAAGTTGAGAACGCCTTCCAGATTCTAGTAAAAAGGCACAAAGATGAAAACTGGAGAGGAACAAGCAGATCAGAAGGTCAGTCCAGGAGGCCCACTATCCAAAAACCCTGCCTGTCTTATCTGCTGAATGTCGAGTCCCAGGTCTCCCCTTTTTCCCAAGACTTGCTCTGGGTCTTCCTCTGGGTCTTGCTCACTGCCTGCCCCCAAGGCACTCACTCAGTGAAGTTGCTGCCATCAGAACAGCAGGAAAGGGTCTCCTCAGATATCTCCATCTCACATGCCTACCACTGAGTTTGCACCTAAATTTTACATTAATCACTTTTTTATTCATTCATACATAAACTGTTGCTGATAAAAATAAATATCTGGTTGAGGGAGGAAAATGCATTGATTATAACCCAGGTGTTTTCTGAGCATAAGGAGTTCTCAGTCATTTGCAAGGGAAAACTGGGAACAGGGGAAGAAAATAACAATGAGCTAGGTTGGGAAGCTTAAAATGAGCCCAGGGGTGTTTCCAAACCAACTGTGTGACTGACAAACATCCATCTCCATTGTCCCAGGCTTCCTCAGAAGGCTTCTCCACACTCCCACACAGGTGCCAGGGACTGCTCAGGAGGCTGCCTAAGTCAACTGGCATCTGGGGCTGGTCTTTACTCTCCCAGGGGATCAAGATCCGGATCTGTGTGCTCTCTCGCGCTCTCTCTCCCTCTCTCTCTCTCTCTTAAAAGATGAGACAGAAAAATACAGAGACAGAGAGCTTGATAATCTTCCATCTGCTGGTTCACTCAAATACCCACAACAGCAGGGGCTGGGCTGCGATGAAGTCAGGAGCCAGGAACTCCATCCAGGTCTCACACATGGACAGCAGGGACCCAGCTACTTGAGCCCCAGGGTGCACTTTACCAGGAAGCTGAATGGGAGGCGGAGTTAGGACTTGAACCTAAGCACTCTCATAAGCAATGTGGGCCTTCCACCTGGTGCCGAAGCCTCAAGCCCGAAAGCCTGCCCCGCTGTCCTTACCCTTCTGATGGATGGGTCGGACCTCTTCAACCCTCTTTCCAGGGACTTGCTCCCCTTTCTCTTCTGTCTTCTACCCTTTCCTTTCTCAAACATCTTTTTCTGACAAAACTTGAGACCCAGCTCTCAACTCAAGAGTTTCACTTTCCTTCTCAGAGGCCTCCCTGAGATGGGGGAACACAGGGACAGGTTGCTTAAAAAGGTTTGCCGTGGGCCGGAGTTGTGACATAATGGATTAAGCTGCCACCTGCAATGCCGGTATCCAATGCGGGCACAGGTTCAAGACCTGGCTGCTCTCCTTCCGGTCCAACTCCCTGCTAATGTCCCTGGGAAAGCAGTTGAGGGTGGCCCAAGTGCTTGAGCACCTGCCACCCATGTGGGCAACTGATAAAGCTCCTGGCTCCTGGCTTGGGCTTGGCCCAGCCATGGCTGTTGCAGCCGTTTGTGGAGTAAACCAGCTGATGGAAGATATCTCTCTCTCTCTCTCTTTCCCTCTCTTTCTATAATGCTTTCAAATAAATAATATAAATCTTAAAGGAAAAAAAACAAAGGTTTCCCATAATGTCTCCTGCAGGTAAGCACAGACTCATATTCAGGAGGCCAGGGCTGGTCCTCACAGCTGAGGGCCTCTGAGTAACCACCATGGACAATGAAGACTTTTCCAGGCCCTCCACACTGCTGAGAGGCCTCAAGTCTAGATCTTGGAGGGACTCATATATAAGACACAAGTACTTCTTAGGAGAAACTGATACTAGGAGCGGTCCTGGGGTGGCCTATTTGGCATCCTTCCAGAATATTCCAAAACACCAAGTTGTAGACAATTCATGCTGAATATACATGGGTCTGTCTTCCTCTATAGTCCCTACCCATGTGGCTTCACAGGCTGAGGGATACCAAGTGCCCTCTGACAATGCTTTGATAGTTCTGAGACCCTCTCAATATGTTAGGTATTCTGCTATAACACTTCATATTCAGTAAGCCCAGGGGTCATAATGGTCCCTTATGGAATAATTTTCTAAAAATCTCAAAAGTTTTAAAAATGTATTTACCCAGATCATGACATTACAAGTTGAGATAAGGAGACTGGAGGTGAGTCTAAGGACACCTGATTATACTGTTCCAGAAACAATGTTTTAGAAGATTCAAAAG
This sequence comes from Oryctolagus cuniculus, assembly GCF_964237555.1. Lineage (NCBI taxonomy): Eukaryota > Metazoa > Chordata > Mammalia > Lagomorpha > Leporidae > Oryctolagus > Oryctolagus cuniculus. The sequence continues at coordinate 159,899,010 of NC_091433.1, forward strand.
AACTACAGTTTTTGGAAAGGACATAAAATTTCTGACAGAAGGCAGCCTGGGTCTAAGCATGCCTAAGAGTGCCATCAGCTGTCCTTGTCAGTCTATTTTCATTGGAATTTGTAAAGACAGCAGGTGCATTCCCTTACTCCCCTGCTTGCTTGCTGGAACAATGGCCCTCACCACCTCCCATTTCCCATGGTAGGAACTACTGTGTCACCAATTTCAAAAACACATCATCAAAACACCACTCGCCATGCCATAACACTGCACCTGCAGGAGCATCCACATAGGAGACTCTCTTGATGGGAGAGCCAGAAAGATGACATTACTCAATGCAGAAAATAAATTTAAAAAAAAATTGAACCAAAAAACTAGATCTCCAGTGTACTCAAATGCCCCAGGGGAAATAATCCAGAAGAGACCAGATTAGAGTTTATTGTACAGTTCATCACTTTCCCCAGCTCACATGTCCTGGTTCTGCCCCACTGAAAACACCCCACTTCTCAGTCTGTTGCCTTGGTTTCCCCGGCACACAGGGTCTTGTTTCAGTAAAAGAGCTGCACCATCTTGCAAAGAGGCTCCCTTGGCCTGTATCCTTCCACAAGCAGAAGTTTCTCTCAAGGTCCCCATGGGGTAAAGACTGAGACACAGTAGGCCCTCGCCTGTACCTGTGCGGCAGAATGAAGATTTCCCAACTGACCCAACCTCAGCAATTGACAGTGGGGGAGGAACCAAGGGAGCCTTCTTGGGAGGTCGGGATTCCACGAGAGGCCTGTACAGTCCACCTGTCCCTCTCCTTTCCAGACTTCTAATTTAGCCTTCACTCTGAAAAATACTCTGCTATCTCAAGGTCATGGTGTCCTATCCCCTCTGCCTTAGGGTCTCTAGTTACAGGAGCCTATAGAGGCTGAGCAGGCCCTCCCTAGAAATCTAATTTCCTGTCTTTACTGCTCCTCAAAATATCCTAAATAAGGACAGTTTCTCTATATTTAAGCCGGGCCTTTCTGATGTACAAATACATACTGGAACACCCCTGTTTACCTTCAAGAAAATTGTGGGTCAGCTTTTGAGAATCAGCTTTTGAGAATTAGGTAAGATATAAATAGTTATAAGAAAAGTATTGACAGCTTCTTTATAAACAATTCACACATGAATAGAAAAAAAATTGGTTGGTATCTTAGTAATTTTCCATATAAAACTTAACAGCAGCTACTCTTTTAAGATGGAGGTAGAATCTTAACACTTAACGAATACCTAGTATCTACGTTCAGAATAGTACAGGATTTGACTCAAACATGTCTCAGTTTCAGGTGAGCCTGTGAATTTTCTTCTTTCTTTTCCCCTCCTCTTAATGCTAGCTCTCAGGCCCCACCTGCCAGAAGGAGGAGGGGTCTGATAGAGGGAACAGAAGTAGGAAATGGGGGTGCAGGGCTCTATGCAACAATGATGGGGACCAGCACTGTGGCACAGGAGGTTAAGTTGCCACCTGCAAAGCCAGCATCCCATGTTGCAGCTGCTGGTTCCAGTCCTGGCTGCTCTGCTTTGGATGCAGCTCTCTGCTAATGCACCTGGGAAAGCAGTGGAAGATGACCAAGTGCCTGGGCCCCTGACACCCATGTAAGAGACCTGGATGGAGCTCCTGGCTTTGGCCTGGATCAGCCCTGACCATTGGGGCCATTTGGGGAGTGAATGAGCAAACAGAAGATGGATCTCTCTCTGCTTTTAAAATAAATAAATATTTTTTAAAAAATTAAAAAAAAAAGATGGCTTACATTTTACAGTACAAGAAAAGAAAAACACCCACTATGTTTCTTTAAAAATTTGCAAACACACATCCATCTCCCACACCCAGAGACTGTAAATGTCACATGTGCTGCATTCCACACACAAGACAGGGCCTTACTCATCCAGCCAGGAAAAACACTAGATTTGGACTGTAAGGCCCATCTCTGCTACTTGTTATCAGTGTGTCTTTCGTAAATTCCTTAACCTTTCTGAGATTTGACTTTCTTCTTTACAAAAATGCAGGTTATAACACCCTCACAAAGGGTTTGGAAGACCAAGTGACACAAAATACATGAAAAATGTTAATCACTAGAAAAACTCTGTTAGGCCAACATAATCTGCACTTTGTGGATTTACAGAGGAGAAAACGGGTGCAAAGAAACCCAGGCACTCATCTATGCTCACACAAGAGGTAATCAGGAAAGTCAGCAGCAATTAATCACACCCAACTCTGAACATTTAGGTGTTCTCCCCTCGCCCCTTTCCTGCTTCATGGCTTAGATAAATCTCGTCTTCCCACTGTCCTATTAGGGTTCTCAGACATGGAAAGTTTTCTAGTAATGACTCTTCTACCCCTACTAACCTCAATGCCTTCCCTACTCATGGCAACATGGAGTCAACCAAGTGGGTCAAACATGGAAGACACTTGTTTGCTGGCAGCAACAATGTCAGATATCTATAAGTCAGAAATGGGGGGGGGGGGGTCGGCACTGTGGCGTAGCGGGTAAAGCCACCGCCTGCAGTGCCAGCATCCCATGTGGGCACTGGCTCAAGTCCCGGCTGCTCCACTTCCAATCCAGCTCTCTACAATGGCCTGGGAAAGCAGTAGAAGATGGCCCAAGTCCTTGGGCCCTTGCACCTGCATGGGAGACCCAGAAAAAGCTGGCTCCTGGCTTCAGATTGGCGCAGCTCCAGCTGTTGTGGCTAACTGGGGAGTGAACCATCAGATGGAAGACCTCTCTCTGACTCTCTGCCTCTACTCTCTCTGTGTAACTCTGACTTTCAAATAAATAAATCAATCTTTAAAAAAAAAAAAAAAAGAAATGGAGGGGGCTCAGTGCTGTGGAGTAGTGGGTGAAGCCCATTTGGGTGCCAGTTTAAATTCCAGCTGCTCCACTTCCAATCCCACTCCCTGCTAATGCACCTGGGAAAGCAGTGGAAGATGGCCCAAGTACTTGGGACCCTGAGCCCATGTGGGAGATCTGGAAGAAGCTCCTGGCTCTTGGCTTCAGCCTGGCCCAGCCCTGACCATTGCAGCCATTTGTGGAGAGAACTGGCAGATGGAAGACATTCTCTCTCTCTCCTCTCCCCTCTTTCTTTCTCTCTGTGTCTCTGCCTCTTTGTAACTCTGTGTTTCAAAAAAGTAAATAAATCTTTAAAAAAAAAAAAAAAGGAAGAAAAGAAATGGAGGCAGGATTTGGAAACCACCAATGGCAGCACATGGCACACAGCTGGACCAACAGCTTAAGAGGAAAGACTGAAGGGTAGGGAGATTGATAAGGCACTGTGTCTTAATGTTGGTCTATAAGTTTGAAACTTCATTCTTCCTAATGATACAGTATGAACAGGCAGGCAGAAAGTTAGGCCTACGTGGGCTGGAATCATTGTAGCCCTGCAATATAGTATCTTAACCTGTCAGTCAAAAGAGACCACTTTCCCAGGATGTACCTGTATCTCATCCAGGAGACATCATGATGACTACCTGGATATTAAACTCCTCATGAAGGTGCCATTAAGATTCCCAGATGGCTTCACACAGGCTAAAAGAGGCTGAAAATGAGGGAGAGCCCTCTTTTCACTCCTGACTACAACTGGGGGTGCTACTTAGGCTTTTTCCTCTGACTCTCTCTTTTTTTGGGCAACCCTCCAGCCCACTCATGAACAGTATTTCTCCGTGAGGGGCAACCTACACTTATGAATGAATGTATATTTATTCTCTCACTTTTAAATAAATCCTGTTCTCAGTTTTGTAGTATGTATGGATGACTTCCCTTTGAATTCTTATCTTTTTGTGAGGCAAGAACCCAGATTCCAAATTAAGGCACTAAGGCCCACATCACTGCCATTCCTGATTCCCCGCACTTGGGCTTCTTGTGTGTGCAGATTTCACGCTGACTCTCAGAGTTGAAGTTCCCTTATGGTGGTCACAGAATCCGTGTGTTGCCCTAGACCATGCAGTTTGCTTAACAGAGCACACAGCATGCAGATTCCCTGTCAGGGCAAGGCTTTCTCCTGAGTTTGAGTCTACCTGTTTCAACATATAATGCTATTAACTACCTCATGAAAACTCACCACTACCAAACATTTTTTTCAGTACTTTGAGTTTATCTTGATTCTATATCACAAGAAATTAAGAAACAGACCCATTATCCCAAGGATAAGATTCATTAGGAACATAAAAACTTTCTCAAATGAGTGTTTCTGTTACATTTTGGTTTCACAGCTCCACACCTGACCATCCTGATTCCTGATGCTGGGGCTGGGCCTCTGAACACTCATTTCTTGTTTGCTGTCCTGTTCTTACCATGCCAGTAGGGGGTGCTAGATAGAGCCTGCAAGGCTGGAGGAGGGAGGAGGGACCTGCTTCTTCCTTACCTGTTGTGTGGCCCCAAGCAGCTGCAGCAGTTTGTCCCAGACTTAGTGTCATCATACCTCCTGAGAGATGCCCGACCAGCAACACAGCACCCTCTCCTCAGGGTCCTCCTTGAGCTTCTGGGCTGCGATAACCCAGCTTTTTCCTTGTGCTCTCCAACCCTCAAGAGTAGCAGCTGTTTCCTATGACCCACTCCGTGTTCCAAGTTCACCCAGTCTGTCCTCCAATATCTGTCATATTGATTTCTTATAGGAAATCAGCTGTTAAAATAACTTACGTGATTTCTAATTTGTTGACAAAACCCAGGACAGCATGCTTGACAGTCATAACTGATTTGTAACAGTGGCTTTCAAAGAGCAGCCTCAATCAGTCACGGCCAAGTAGGAATCCCAATCCACCTATGGAGTACCTACTAAGTGTTGACAAGTTAACTCACCTCTCTAGCTCTCATTTCTCTCAATCATTTTTATTTATACAGTTAATATATACGAGCACCTATTACATGCCTGGCACTGTGAGAGGCACAGAGATACAATAGTATGCAACACAAATTTCCTGGTCTCCCAGAATCCCTTATCATGTAGATGCAATGAGATTATGCAGCCAAGGGCAGGTGTAGCACAGCTCTGTACATCAGCCTTGCTCTGCACACCTTGGCAGACAGCCAAGACAGAGGGTCTGAAGAAGGGCTTCAATGCTGGGTCTTTTCAGAAAATGGGACAGGTGTCTTTCCTGGACAAGGCCAGAGTCTCACTCACTGTACTCCCATGGACTTGGGTGCGTGCCTCGCTTGGTTTTTCCATTACAGTAGAAAAGCAATGTCATTCCAGCAGCATCCACTCGGAAGGAAACAGGATAAAAGAGTTATATAGGAGGAACACTCCCTGGTGGCATTTTAAAGAAATTCCAAGGAGAGAGGCTCCCGTGATACTGTGGCAAGGGCAACAGCTGTTGCAACACACAGCCAGGATGGGTACAGGATGGCCATGTGGGCAGGAGAAGACACCAGAGAGCAGCGAATCTAACATCTGTCACAATGAGTCTTTGTGCCACAAAGAATACACTTGTATATGCCTGCACCTCAAAGAACCAGAACTCACTTTATGTTTTCTGCAGTAGGACCATGCACCCAGAGGTGCCAGGGAAGTGCTGAGGAAAGGAAAGATTCCAGCAGAGACACCCGAATTCCACAGTTTGACAGAGTCCTTCTCGGTTCTTCTGTCATCTTGAAATCAGGCACACTGTGGCAAGGGTGGCCAGTGTTCTCATTAGCAAGCAAGTATCATTGCAAGCTAAGTTCTGGAAAAACCATACCCAGAAATGCAAACTAGACTGCTCACCCCCCGGTTTTTTACTCATTCTGACATGCTTATGATCATCATCATCATAGTGAAGAAAAACAACCATAGGAAATTATTATTAGAAGGCCTGTTCACAGCTTCGCTCTAGGGCCTTGTTATAAATAATTTACTGTCACTGAAGGAATTTAGAGTGCCATAAGGCATGAAAAGCCTGGAGAGAGTTTTATTCATAAATAAATGCCAACACTTAAACAATAAAGACAGCTTTAAACTCCAGGACTACTGAAATGAACGGCATACACTGCCCGGATGACTTACTACAGGGCTCAAATGGCAAGATAATTCAGTTCCACCTGAGGAGGCACGAAACGGCCAAGCCCAAGAGAGAAGTACTTCAGATATGTGGTGATACTTCTCAGTGTTTCCATTTCCAACCAATTATGATTTCTGTACTTAGGATATCACTCAGGCAGTTCCTTTCCTGACCTATAGCGCTCTTGAGCAATTACAAAAATCTGCAAGCGACAGACGCAGAGGAAATGTGCCAGATTCAGAATGACCCATGGGACACTGAAGAATCCCCAGAGAGCGCTGGAGGTGAAATAATCTGTTCAGTTCAGTCAGCGCATTAGCACCCAGCAGAAGGGGCCTGCCAACGCCAGCCTCCATCTCCAGATAAGCCTCTTGACGGGAGGGGACAGCGAGAAGGACCCACACTCAAACACAGAAACATCGCGGGGCAAAAGGTCTTGCCCCTGGCACGTGGCCGCTGTCCATTCCCCTCTTCCCGCACATTTGCACGCCACAGTACACCTATTTATAACCCACTCTCGGACTCGGCAGGTGGCACACCTGAGCGAGCAAGGGCAGAGGGGCCCAGCCCCTGGGAAGAGCCTGTGGAAACCCCAGGCTGACATACCGTCCAGGCCGTTGTGATGACTGTAGTTTCTCTTCCCCAGAATGCTCAGAGATGTATGGTTCGGGGTGCTTAGCAGCCGCTTGGTAGTTGCGGTTTGCAGGCTGGGTGCAGATCGAATTACATTAGGTTTCTTCGCAGGATGGATCTCTGATGGGGGAAAAGGTTGCTCAACTCAGAACATGGTATTAAGAATCTCTGTGTGCATTTACACCAACTAATAGGCACACATCTTATTTCTTAATGAGCTGAGAGTCTGTTCCTTACGAGGCGGCCAAGGACCTGCATAATGAATCAGCTTCAAGTGTTGTTGCCATGGCTCTACTCATCAAGGAAGCCAGTCTTCCCCTGCTGCCTGAGCTCTGAGCCTCAGGTTGTGAGCACAGGAAGTGGGGGGAAACCACTTTAGCGGGTCACTTACAACACAAGATTGACCAAGGGAATAAAGCACCGGACTCATCAAGGTATCAGACATCACAAGGATGTGTGCAGAGACAGCCTCAGGGAAAAAATCACCTCTGGGCTGGCTCATCAGACCAGGAACATGCAGCATGCCTGGTGTGTGAGCTCTGAGAAACAGGATGCTCTGTGCGGAAGCAGGGTCGGTCACTCCTAGCTGGGTAACAGGAGGAGTCCACACACAACAGGCAAGAGGCAGAAGAACTGCTTGGACCAAGGACACACCACAAGATGGGACCGTGTGTGTGGTGTCTGCTGTCAGCCACTTAGCCCAGCACTGCTAACACTTTTTTTGTAGTGTGGGAAGAGGATTTAAGCATCTCAGTCTACTTACTAATAACGAGCAACCTCTCCTCCCAGGCTTAGCCTGCTGCTCACTGATTCCCAGAGCAGTGGCAGAGCAGGCCACCCACCCACAAACCAGCCCTATCTTCCCACTCTCTCAACCCAGCTGAGGGCAGACACCAGCTTGACTCCCTGAAACATACAAACAGCCGTCAGGATTGACAGGATTACCACGTAGTGGCCTGGTCAAAATCCTACACTCATCAATATTTAGAAATGGCTTAGGCCGGCACCGAGGCTCAATAGGCTAATCCTCCGCTTTATGGCACTGGAACACCAGGTTCTAGTCCCGGTTGCCCCTCTTCCAGGCCAGCTCTCTGCTGTGTCCAGGGAGTGCAGTGGAGGATGGCCCAAGTGCTTGGGCCCTGAACCCCATGGGAGACCAGGAGAAGCACCTGGCTCCTGCCTTCGGATCAGCGCGGTGCGCCGCAGCGGCCATTGGAGGGTGAACCAACGGCAAAAGGAAAACCTTTCTCTGTCTCTCTCTCTCATTGTCCACTCTGCCTGTGGGGGAAAAAAAAAAAAGAAAGCAATGGCTTAAATACTACCCCCAAAATTGTGCCCTTTTTTTCTCAGCGTGTTGTTGAATGTCTGCCCACCTTGTTCTCTGCGTCCCCCACACTCCAGGCACTTTCCAGACCAGACCACCTGCCTTCCCTGAACTGCTCAGGTCCCTGGACTCACTGAAGCCTCTGTCCATCTGGCTCCCTTGGCCACGTGGCGGGAGACAATGTTCTTGTATTTTTCCATCTGTTCAAATTATAAATCTTTCAACCAACACTTTGTTCAGTTAGGTGGCCCTACTGCTCATTGAAAAACACGCCTCCTTCCTCCACCTGCCCAGTGCATATGAAGGCCTGGAATTCCATGGGATCGAACCCTTTCTTTTCTTGTTTATCCATGTCTTCTCCCCAGTAGGCTAAGATTTTTGAGAGCAACATTTTATTCATGCAATTGTTTCCGAAATCAATTACTAGTGTCTCGATCACAGTAAATACTCAGAAATACGTTGTGCAGGGATGCAGTTCGTGGGGCTTACCTTGTACGGACAGAAGCTAACTCACTCACAGTAAAAACTCACTACTACTACAGAAAGGTCAACAAGGCAATGTTATTACATTCTAATTTTTATGATCAGAACTTCACCCTGTAAGGTGGGGAGGGGCTTCCAGGAGTTGGTCTTGCTTATGAATAGAAGGCAGAAATCTTCAAGGAGATTATCATTATGATCTAGGTCATGCCTATGATAACCACGTTGATGTTTTGGAAGATATCAAAGCAACTCTTCATCCTCTCAAAAACCAACAAGAAATAAGCTTGCAGGAGTAACATCAAGGGAGCTGTGAGGTTTAGATTCTCAGGACACCGACAAGGACCAGGTAATACACCAAGTTCAAGGCTATACTTTGATCTCTAAGATTGAATGTCCAAATTCTGAACACTATATACCTATAAATCTTTCTGACAGAGCAATAAGGTTCGAAGCAACTCACAGTACATATTTCACTTTTATTGAGAAAATGAAAAATAAATATTAGAAGCACGAAAACATGCCATTTTTGCTTCTAGGCATTATGAAGAACCATTATTGTGTAAATTGTTTATCTTAACATTTTGAAAAAAAGAGGTCATCGTTCAGCAATTTTTATGGTATTCTTAATTGTGGGATTTCAACATTAAATCAAGCCATCATCTTTGGAGATTTCCAAGTTAAGACAGCATGATGAAACTAGAAAATAATATAAATGCTTCTCTTTCAAAGCAACCTTAATTGGCACATCAAAACTGCAAATATTTTAATATAGATAAAAAATTAGTTTGATTTCACATTTTTATGAGACTAAATAAACCAGTTCTCTCTCTCTCTTTCTTTTTTGACAGGCAGAGTGGACAGTGAGAGAGACAGAGAGAAAGGTCTTCCTTTGCCGTTGGTTCACCCTCCAATGGCCGCCGCAGCCGGTGCACTGCACTGATCCGATGGCAGGAGCCAGGTGCTTCTCCTGGTCTCCCATGGAGTGCAGGGCCCAAGCACTTGGGCCATCCTCCACTGCACTGCTGGGCCACAGCAGAGAGCTGGCCTGGAAGAGGGGCAACCGGGACAGAATCTGGCACCCCGACCGGGACTAGAACCCGGTGTGCCGGCGCTGCAAGGTGGAGGATTAGCCTAGTGAGCCGCGGCGCCGGCTAGTTCTTTATTTAAAGGGAGAGGTGGAGGACCAGCGTTGTGGCATAGTGGATTAAGCCACCATCTGTGACACCAGCTGCTCCACTTATGATCCAGCTCCCTGCTAATGGCATGGGAAACACAGTAGAAGACAAAGTCCCTGTACCCACATAGGAGACCTGGATGAAGCTCCTGGCTCTTGGTCTGGCCCTGGTTATTGTGGCCATCTGGGGAGTATATCAGTGGATGGATGGAAATTCTCTCTCTCTGCCTCTCCTGTCTCTGTAACTCTGCCTTTCAAATAAATAAATCTCATAAATAAATAAATAAAAGCAAATGTGAATGAGGTGGGTTAGAAATAGTGGAAATAACTCTTTCAAATAAATAAAATAAATCATTAAAAAAAGAAATAGTGGAAATATTTAAATAAAAATACTGCAAATATTCAATCTCTAATAATTAAATGATTTTTATTTTCCTTTTTTTATTTGAATTTATTTGAGTACATATTTTACTCAATGATTTTTCTTGAAAAAGTAATCATATCTCCGGAACTGTGTGAGTAGGTATATTGGTAATAAAAATAAAAATTTCCAAAACAAACTGACTACAGATATAAAAGTACCCAATTTCAACCCAACCCTTTGAAATATATGAATTTAGTTTAGGTATGTCCATTTAGAATGGCCAAATTTCTATACCACACAGAAGTTTTTTTTGAGTTTTCCTCTATTAGAAAATACCCACCTAAATACCCAATGATACATGCCAAAGGTTTCCTAGTGCTTTTGCTTTTCAGGGGACTTCCAGATAGTTCAGCATGTCTGTCTGCATCTGAGGAGAGAAAGAAACACGGAGACAACCAGTGAGGTGGATTTTCTACCTACACCACACACACTGCAGAAATATAAAGGTTCAAGTGGAAAACAATGCAAAATATCCACCAGATTTCTGCATCATTTCCTTTTGGATTTGAGAAAATCATGCCTACTCCAGGCTCCCAATTACTGAATGAGGGCTTTATATGAAGGACACTCACCTCAAAGGCACATTGTGTGTGTAGCTATTACACACCTCACACACATGTAGTCTTTCTGTGTGTACTCATCTGAAAGGCAACAGAGATCGGCTTCCTAACTGGCTTCAGCATTTCTACATTACGGTGAGAAAATATCCATAAACTACAAGTCAGAATCAGTCTGTAACATAAGATTAATCTGGCTTGGGCAATAAGAATGACAGCTGACAAGGGCCACACACGCAGCAATCCCTGACGTCATGGAGGGAGTCCCCACTGAGAAGTTTTCACCCATCTCGGCAATACCCAATCCCATTAGATCCCTGCAAAGGCCATTTGGTTTCCACACTGGATCTCCATCCCTCATCTCCTACTGTGACGGCATTAATGAGATTTTAAGGTTATCCATATGCAGACAGAGGGTTTCATCCAACAGTCAGAAGAGTAAGATACTCTGAGGATGGATATTAGTTCATAAAGTGTGATTTTCATCACTCCTCATAGTCTATCATAAGACACTTCAGAAAAAAAAAAAAAAAGACACTTCAGACAGAGGGAAAGCAGATAATGCAAGCACTTTTAATCAGCTATCACTGGATGGAGGAGTAGATACAGAACACGGCTGCCTCTCTCCCCAAACAGTTAAACCATAGAAAGAGTCTGAAGGGACCAAAAAAATTTTTTTTCTTTTAATTCACGGAATTAAAGATTAAAGCTTAACAGAGTATCTTTAGCTGATATGATTCTACTAAGCTTATGCCTTTTATCTATCTGTGAGTTTATTCTACTACAAAATTTTCCCCTTTGCAAGCCAAGAGCACATTTCCAAACATACATGCAGAAAATTTCCTTTGACCCTCAGAGGAATGCACTGTGCCACCAGTGTTAAAATGTACAATTTAATTTAGACCTTCAAATAACTTAAAATAAAACATTTTTCACAAAGTCTAGCCCTCTTTTTCATATGGTAATTCCTTCTTTAAAAACTACTAGATAGAAGATGGGAAAATTGCATTAAAAATTAAAAACAGACAACACACAAACAACAGTAATCTATGTACCCCAAACACTGGTTAATTATGCAACCACTGACAACTACAAATGACTTGATTTCTTTTCCTCCTTTTCAACCGATTCCCTTCGGGGAAATTACTAATGTTATGATATTTTTCACCTGTTACTGAATAACAGCAAAGAGAGGGGCAGAAATATAGTAAGCACCTTTTGGAGAAATAATATAAACAAACATGAGGAAGCAAGTCCAACACTGCAATGATCAAACGCTTGTCAGATCTCTGAGTTAATGCTATCTAGTTTCTTCCTAATATTACTATTTCAGCTAAAATTCAAGTTCTATTTGGATAAGGACAAGAGAACATTTTTTCTTCTCCATTAATAAAGCTTGAGTGAATAATGTTGGTTATTTTCTTAAGGACTAGGACAAAGACAGTTGCTGTATTCTTAGTAATAAGGTTAACTCTGCTCTTGATTCCAGTCTGTAAGGCCCAAAGAGAAAGAACCAGAATGGCTCCAATGACCAACCCTGCGGCAATAACCACCACTTTGACAAGAACCAACAAACTCATCAAAAGGGTCATCCACATAATACCCCTTAAAGATATCTCATGTTATCCCATCCTAATTTTGCTTCTAATTTCTCATGCAATCAGTAGGATTAATGATGAGATGTTCCAAGTGAAAATTCACATTATTGGGCATGTCTGAGCTGAGATCAGAGCTCTTGAGAAAGACCCACCACTCACTGATACTCACTGTATTTTTAAAGAGAGTAGTTGGTGGCAATAACTATCAGCCTCAACTAGAAAGAGAATGGAATGCAAGGTGCTCAGAAATACCTACTCACTGTTCAACACAAGGATAAGTGCAGCCACTCAGCAGGAGGAGCACATCTGCCAGAGGCAAGGCCCATCAGCAGCAGATGATCTGGTCCGTGTTCAACACTCTGACCTGCGCTGCCACTGGTCTGTCAGTCAGTCCTTGCTCCCCACCACCCACTTGACGCTACTCCAACAGAAAGATAGGCATTAAGAAGGCACTGATTCAGAAAGCCACCAGAGAAATGCCTGAAGGGCCCAGAGGGAATCAAAACCTGCCAAGAGAGAGGGAAAACATCTGTATCCCAGTGAGTCACCTGACTGGGCACAAGACACATTTCTTTGGCTTCCTAGAGGAGGTAAACCTGGAAAAACAATGTCACTTTTTTTTTTAAGCTCATAGCTGTTTTTCTGCAATGTTTTGGAAATACTGGGGGTAGGGCGAGATAGAAAAACTGTTAAAATGTACCCAATGAATTAAAATTCATAAAAATATTTAACATGGGTTTTCAAGATCCCTGCCAAAATAAAACCATCAGAATTTGTTTTCAGAACTAAACAAGACACACACACATACATACATACACAAAACAAACTAAACAAGACACAAAACCCATGTACGATGAAACTGTTTTGATAAACTGTATTTTTGTTTTTGTTCTTCTGCAAGGCCAGCATTGTCGTGTAGCAAGTAGAGCCATCACCTGCAATGCCAGTATCCGACATGGGCCCTGGTTCACGTCCTGACTGCTCCACTTCTGATGCAGTCCCCGTGCTAATGCATGTGGGAAAGCAGCAGAAGATGGCCTAAGCACTTGGGCCCCTACCAACCATATGGGAGACCCAGATGGAGTTCCAGGTTCCTGGCTTCATTGTGTCCCAGCCTTCGCTGATGCAGCCATCTGGGGAGTGAAAACTGGATGGACGATCTGTCTCTCCCTCTCTCTAACTCTGCCTATCAAATAGATAGAGTAAATATTTCAAAAAAAAAAAAAAAAAAAAAAAAACACACCAAACCTGCTTTGAAAATACATCATAAAGTCAAATACAAAACATGGGAGATATTTGTATCACAGTTCAAGAGCCAACTTCATTAGGAGTGGGCATTTGGTGTAGTGGTCAGATGCCACCTGAAATGCTGGTGTCCCATGTAGGAGTGCCTACGCTGGAGACCTGACTTGACTCTCAATTCCAGCTTCCTGCTGATGAGCACCCTGGGAAGTAGCAGGTTATGGATCAAGTATCTGGGCCCCTGCCACCCCCGGAGACCTGGCTTAAGTTTCCAGTTCCCAGCAACATCCTGGCATTTGGGGGGTGAACCAGAGAACGAGAGCTCCATCTCTCTGCCCCTCAAACAAATAAAATTTTTTAAAAGATAAAAAAACTAACTTCATTAAAACATTAAAAATTCCCCTAAGTCAGTAAGATTTCCATACAAGAGGGAACAGGCCAGAGGCAAAAACAGTTAACAGGAAAGGAAATACAAACGGCTTTCAAATATATGCAAAGACTTCTAACTCATTCAAAATGATAAATGCAAACTACCAAAGATGGCCAACACTGCTGGCGAGGCCCTAGGGAAGTGGGCATTGTCCAGACACAGTGGACATGAGCACAAACCGCAGCTCTCCTGAGCACAGCCGAGGAATGACTGCAGAAGTTCAAAACACATGTCCCTTGACCCAGCTCTCCCAGAAAGAAACCTTACAGACAGTATGAAATGACATCTGCATATGCTTTTGCAGTATTTTTAGAATTGAAATAACCTAAAAAAATTAAATAGGGAGCAGGTTAAATTATGGTGCAGAACAAGGTACACAATATGTTAACATCTTTACAAAAACCAAGGGTACACCTGTCTAGAAACACACAGACTACCTGTGGATAATTAAGACAATGATGACGATGGTGACTTCTGAGAACGGTAAATCAGGAACGGGAAAGGTGATGAGATGTGTAACCACTTCCATACCTTTAAATACATTCAAAGTATCCTTTCAAAAGCAAATTGTTATTAAAAGTAAACAAAAACACCAAAATAAACGAAAACTGTTCTCTTTTAATGTTTCGAGCTTAAAATTTTAGCAAAGTATATGCAACTATTAATAACTTTTGATGAGAAGTCGCCAAACTATAAAATAGGTAACAAATTTCTCATGAAATAGATCTTGGGATACTACCAAATTTGCGTTAGCATCTTCACACAGAAAGATGGCTGAGTGCCTGGCAACTCTGCAGAGGGAAACACAGCTGCTGCTGGCGAATGGTGTTCGTTCAGAGACCCCTTAATTAAGGGGTCTATTATAGGTGCCAGGCTATCACTGTATCTACGTTTTTATGAACTTGAGTTTTATCAATGGAATCCTGCTAATATGACTTCTTATTTAAGCTTAGTCTCTGAGACTCCTGAATCTACAGTCACAATCTGGAAAACTGCTCACTGGAAAACTGTGAGGTTGTGTCTGGTGGCATTAAGAAAGGAGAGCACTGTTATCCCCTCACAGCTTTGTTCCTGGGGTGAGGAGCATGCGGAAGAGACAAGACGTCTAAACTTGATGTCGTTAGAACTGTACTATTTGGGATCTCAGCCTTGTCAAGGACATGGTACTTGGCTTTATGCAATGTTCTGCATTTTGGCCCAGCAACCCATTTTAAAGTAAGCACTGTCTACATGGTGGAACAGGCCAGGACACTTCACTGGGGTTGGTAATTTTTGGCATGAGCATACAACACACATAAATGCATGTTATTTAAATAAATAAGCATTTGGGAAAATTGTTTTAAAAATACTTTTCATATATTTATCACATCTTAAACATACATTGGTCATACTATGTACTTCAGTCTTTCAGTTATTTTCTTAAACAGGAAACATACACCCACGGTTCAAACAGAAAAATTTTAAAGAACAGTGATAAATCTCATCACCCTTCTCCCTCACCTCCCAATTTCCCTTCCCACAGATGTCACTATTTCTTGCCAAGATTATCCTTTTTACTACATGTCTTTAAGTACAGACTTGTTGATGAAAATAAAGGTCAAAGAGTGTTGCTATGCCCAATCCAAAAGTTTCCTTTGTAAATCAAGGACACGTAGTTGGGATGACGCTCCCTGTAGCTACATCAGAGTCCACCTCCCTAGCTTGCCACTTCTTCACTCTTAAACTCATAAACTTCTTCACTCATAAACTCTGGCTGTGACGCTGGATGCCATGACACTGCCAACTCCAGAAGCCATGGAAAGGGGTCAACTTCAGGGTGCTCACAAGAAAAACGACACTCCTTTCCCAACACAACGATGTGTGATTCTAAAGATTAATGAATGACAACTCTTGGCCTATTAATATTTTTAGAATTAGACTTCCATCTGATTTGGAAGTACGATCTTAATTTTACTGGAGTATTGGAAGTAGAGTGTCAACACTGTCTCTAAAAAACCAAGGAATGCTCATCTGGAAAAAAACAAAACCAAAAACCAGCTACCTAAAATGCACAGCTGCCTATGGATATTAGGGCCTTAAAACCTCATCTCCATAACAAGCTAAGATTGGGGCCAGCACCATGGCGCAGTAGGTTAATCCTCTGCCTGTGGCACCAGCATCCCATATGGATACTGGTTCTACTCCCAGCTGCTCCTCTTCCAGTCAAGCTCTCTGCTGTGGCCTGGGAAAGCAGAAGATGGCCCAAGTGCTTGGGCCCCTGTACCCGCATGGGAGACCAGGAAGAAGCTCCTGGCTCCTGGCTTCAGATTGGCGCAGCTCCTGCCGTTGCGGCCATTTGGGAAGTGAACCAGCAGATGGAACACCTCTGTCTCTCTCTCTGCCTCTCCTTCTCTCTCTGTGTAATTCTGACTTTCAAGTTAATAAATAAATCTTCAATAAAAAAAAAATAACAAGCCAAGATTAAGGAAACTGACAAACAGGTAACAGTGTGCATCAAAGAAGAGTGAAGATAGGATGAGATTCAGAGGCTAGGAAAAGAATTAATTAGTTGCTTGTCTGGAAAAAAAGAGTAGATGGCAACTGAAACACTGTTAATTTTAACTTTTAAGGTAAAATTAATTATTCTAGGAACCAGATTCTCTATGACCAATGAAGATCAATACCAAATAAAACAGTATATGCTTTTTGAATCTCTTCACTACAAATGATTCTATTATTATTTTCTATATATTTGTAGAAATAAAACACAATTTAATCTTGATCTATGTTTCAGTCTTTCAACAGAAAAAATCAGAATGAGGTGACAGAAAAACATACTTTGCTGAAGAAGGGTCAAAATGAAGACAATGTGCAAAGGAAGTGAACGTCAAAGAACCACAGGAGACAGAGGCTTCCTCAGCAGCCAGTTACAGTAGTGATGGTTTCTTTTCCATTCATAGGAACAAAGATGATACCGGACTCAGGTCAATTTTAATGGAAGAATTTCATTCATATTCATTCTCAAATGCTTTATTATTATTTTTATTTAAGAAATTATATATAAATGTATGTGTTTTAAATCAACAAATTGGATGAAAATATTTGTTCCCAGTTCCTCAAAATGGGTAAGAAAGTGGTAATGTAAGTCCATGCAGTCAGAACTGCTAGCACAAAACCTAAATCTAAGGATAAATTCTCAAATATCTTTGTATCTAATTTTCTTCTATTACTGAGCTTTTACCTGTTTTACTTTCTGACTGTTCTACTAAAAATTAGCTTCAGAAAAAAAGAAAAAAAAATACCAAAAATGCTTTCAGTCATCACTCCTTCTAAGGATATCCACTGTGAATCAAAGTGGGGCAACTCAAAATCAGATAAATAAGAGAAAGCATCTGAACGTCTAACTTTCCTGTCTATCCAAACAGCAAGCTCTCTAGCACTTCAGGGAAAGAAGCTGCCTGGCCCTAAAATATCAGCCAGAAATGGGACTCCAGAGCTAACACACAAAGTACGTACATATTTTTCAGATATGTGCTAATAACAGAACAACTCAATTCACTGGTATAGATGGCCTTTGTTCTAACAAAATGAAACAAGCAAGACTGAAAATGTTGAAAATAAGAGTGATAAGTCATGTAAATGTTATACGGTGATATGCATGATACATGATTATGAAATGGAAAACAAATTACACAAATAGACTGCTTAACCACAAATTTAGATGCTTGCTTATAAGAGTTCAATGTGTATTTTCAGAAAATCACCCAAAATGATTTTAAAATTTGTAATTTGCTAAAGCTTCTAATAAATATAATGTTTGCTATGAGGTACTGTGAACT
Source organism: Oryctolagus cuniculus (assembly GCF_964237555.1). NCBI lineage: Eukaryota > Metazoa > Chordata > Mammalia > Lagomorpha > Leporidae > Oryctolagus > Oryctolagus cuniculus. The sequence goes on from NC_091433.1 coordinate 159,916,676, forward strand.
TCCATCATGTTAGTGTACTGCTAAATTTTATTTAAATCTAATGGATCCATTTAAAGTCTGGCCTGTGCTGCCTCATACAGTTTCATTATAACACCCATCCTTAGGGGTTCTACTGTGGCACTACCTAATAGGTTCAAGTGTTTCATAAGGGTTCTTTAAGCAATTCCTTCACAAAACTCCATGGATAGGATCACCTCCCACCATCCTTTTGATGAATACTACTGTCTGATAAATATTTATACAAGTTTCAATGTTCCCTCCAACCCAGGTTGGCATGATACAAATGGTAGCAGACAAAAACAATGTTAAAAAAAAAAAACCAAATAAAAGGCTGTACACAAGAACTTATGTTTATTGCAAACAAACAAACCAAAAGGGGGGAAAAACACAGAGAAAGAGAGGGAAAGAGAGGATGGTCGGAAGCACAACACATGAGGTTAAGAATTTAAAAACGTCTTACATTCTGCCCTAATGGCAGCATAATTAATAGCAACAAATGGCCGTCTTGCTGCCTGCCGCAACCGGAGAGTGTTTTTGCAGACCTGACGTGCAAACTTTGTGAAATACGTAGTATGAAGGAAGAAAGCTTGGCGCGTCTTCACTGCGGACTTGGGACTGCCAGTGTTCCGGACTGGCATGCCCTGTGTGGCCTGGCGGGACATGTGACTTCTGACGCGGGGGTCCTGCCAAGTCAGAAACCAACAAACGTTAGCAGAGCTCGGCAAAGACATTACTGTTTACATCATGCTCTAAAAACAGCACAATTTTCAAAGCTCCCGCCACAGTTTCTGTAACTTACTATTCCACCCCTATGAGACAGAATTGGAAAGTGTGCACACTGGGGAAGGAGGTGGGGAGCAGAGAAGGGAATGGGGTTGGGGGTACAATTCTGTACTTTTGTGCAACAAACCAAAATCACATGTTGCCAAGGGAGCGAGGCTTGCTTAGTTTTGTTTTCTAATATCAAGGAGTGCTGAGACTCTGTGAGCATTGGACAACAACAGGTGCCCTCTGGTAGACACAGGCTTAACATCTTCAATCCAGAAGGATTTTATAAAGTCATGCATCAACTATTGTTGATAAACTGAGTCCATTTCTTATTGTCCCTCCACAATAGACCAGGGAGGAAGAAAATGCTTAATTTACATTTATTACTTTATGTAATAAGACATGCTTAATAGTATCTAAAGATTACACACTGTTTTCAAAAGCAGTTAAAATAAACATTTAATTTGTAAACTCTCGGGTTGTGTTGACACCTCCCACATACAGTATTCTTTTGTCTGAGTAATCTCCCAAGACCATTATTTTGAATCCCTGGGGAGAAAATTATTTTTTCCTGCTCTTCTTTCCACACCCACCCTGAATATAGTAGTGCTATGTTCAGTTATGAAAACAGCTTTGCTCATTATGACATTATCCTGTATTTTATTTCTGCTTCCAGGGAATGATCTGATCACTGAAAAGCATGACATTTTCAACACTAGAACCCACTGCTGCTCGTGTACCTCTGAGGTTGGGCTGGGAGATAGCTTCTCTTCTTCTGACTGGGTGGGCATTTTCAGGCCTCCATATTTTTTCCAATAAAGCCAACAAGTTGCACACAATCTACACTGCATGTTAGGTGGGCCCCAAGAATACCACTGGTGAGACTGTGTAGCTACAGATGAGAGAAAAGTAAGAGGAAAAAAAAAAAGGATGCCATGTAATTTGTAACATCAGTATAAATATAATCAAATATTTCAAAAACATCCCAAAGCCATTTTCAGTTTATAGGATTATTTTTCTTCCCCTAACTTATAAGCCAAGTATGAAAGTACAACACATACACATGTATCTTTCATTAAATCATTTATCCTTATTATAAATCAAGCACTTGTGGCGCATATTAAGAGAGGCTATTAGGGGCCGCTGCTGTGGCATAGTGGGTATGTACAGTATCTAAGTATCAGCACCGGTTCAAGTCATGACTGCTCCACTTCCAATCCAGCTCCCTATGAATGCGCCTGGGAAAGCGGCAGAAGATGGCCCAAGTCCTTGGGCCCCTGCACCCATGTGGAATATTCAGGCTCCTGGCTTCGGACCAGCCTAGCTCTAGCCATTGCAGCCATTTGGGGAGTGAACCAGCAGGTGAAAGACCTCTCTCTCTCTCTCTCTCTCTCTCTCTCTGCTTTTGCCTCTCTTTAACTCTGCCTTTCAAATAAATAAATAAATAAATCTTAAAAAAAAAAAAAAAAAGGGGGGGGCCGGTGCTGTGGTGCAGCGGGTTAACACCCTGGCCTGAAGCACCGGCATCCCATATGGACACCGGCTCTAGTCCCAGCTGTTCCACTTCTATTCCAGCTCTCTGCTGTGCCCTGGGAAAGCAGCAGACGATGGCCCAAATCCTTGGGCCCCTGCACCCACGTGGGAGCTCCAGAAGAAGTTCCTGGCTCCTGGGTTTGGATCGGCGCAGCTCCGGCCGTTGCAGCCAATAGGGGAGTGAACCAGTGGGTAGAAGCCCTCTCTGTCTCAACCTCTCTCTGTAACTCTGTCTTTCAAATAAATAAAATAATCTTAGAGAGAGAGAGAGAGAGAGAGAGAGACTATTAGGTGAGGGATCCTATATTTTACATTGTGCCTCTGAGGGAGTTTTTTTTGTTTCACTAATTCAAATATTTTTTGGTGTACATTTCTGGAATAAGTTCTCAGAAAGATAATGTGTTTATTACTAGTGCTTAAAACCTAAGTCACAGTTTATAAGCCTACGGTTCATAAACCATGCTTGGGTTTATTTAAGGTACTCAGAAAGGCCCCACTAAGAAGGTTAGGAACCTAACAGAAACAGGTCTCTGTTTTCCAACCCTTTATTTTAATCAATAGATAAAATCCTTATGTTATGATTTCTCCTTCTAAAAACAGATTCTTGTTCAAAACTATAAATCTGTATCAAATGAGTACACACAACATGATTTTAAGACCCAAACATGTTGACTTATCACATGGCTGAACAACACTGCAAGTCTGTGTAAATTTTATCTTGCAATTTAAATTATGCCATGTTAACATTTAAGAAACCTGTATATCCAGGATGGATATGAAGTTTAAGACAGAAAACATTGATGTTTCAACATTAGGTCGAAGAGGAGCAGGAAAATGATTCTAGTGCTATAAATCTGCCTTGGCACATTCTTTTCTGATCTGTAATAAGTCATCTTCTTCAGATCACAATGCTCAAACTGTGTATATTAAGATGCCAACTGCAGGACGGCGCCGCGGCTCACTAGGCTAATCCTCTGCCTACGGCGCTGCTACCCAGAGTTCTAGTCCTGGTTGGGGTGCTGGATTCTGTCCCGGTTGCTCCTCTTCCAGTCCAGCTCTCTGCTGTGGCCCGGGAAGGCAGTGGAGGATGGCCCAGGTCCTTGGGCCCCTGGCTTTGGATCACCGCAGCTCCAGCCGTTGTGGCCATTTGGGGATTGAACCATCGGGTGGAAAAGCTCTCTTTCTGTGTAACTCTAACTTTCAAATAAATAAATAAATCTTTAATAAACAAACAAACAGGGGCCGGCGCCGTGGCTGGCTCACTTGGCTAATCCCCCACCTGTGGCACCGGCATCACATATGGGTTTCGGGTTCTAGTCTTGGTTGCTCCTATCCAGTCCAGCTCTCTGCTGTGGCCCGAGAGGGCAGTGGAGGATGGCCCAAGTGCTTGGGCCCCTGCACCCACATGGGACACCAGGAAGAAGCACCTGGCTCCTGGCTTCGGATTGGTGCAGTGCCGGCCGTAGCGGCCATTTGGGTTGTGAACCAACAGAAGGAAGACCTTTCTCTCTGTCTCTCTCTCTCACTGTCTATAACTCCACCTGTTAAATAAAAAAATAATAATAATAATAAAAAATAAAAGATTAAGTCACTATCATTTGCCAGTAGAATTCTTTTTATTTCATTTAAACATACATGAACTTCAAAATCTGAGCATTCTCAAGTCCAAGATGCTGACATTGCTATCTATGTAAAGTTTTGACCAAAAGACTCTAGCTGTCCACAGATTGCTTCCCTCCTTGTCCCTACAGTGCAGACCATCCCTACATGCGCCATTCCTACCTAGGAAGCCAGCAATCTGTCTGGTTCACATTTTGCTTGGGGTCTGAGAGATGACTGATTACACGACTTGGCTGTCACTGCCTTCTCTAAAGCAGAGTATGCGGCGGGGTCACAAATGTCCCTCATGCCTCCATCTTTAAGGCAGTAGGCTACTTCTACCCTCCCAGAGAGCTGCTCAGACTCCCCAGCTACACCAAGTGAACATTCAATAACATTCATTTCCTTTCCTTTCTTACCCCAGCCACCATGATTAGAAAGAAAAAGAAATTATAATGTCACCAATGTCCCCATCAAGAGATTATACTGTTGCTTAAGATATTAAATAAATGTATAAAGTTGTATCAACTACCAAATATGTAGTATTCTGTCCAAGCCCACTTAACACCCAGGCAAGCAGCATAATATAACATCATACTATCTGTGCCAGCATAAATACCGCAGGGCCTTGGGGCCAGAAGCAACTATCACAAAACAATGTCTCCCAACATAGTGCCTGGAGGGACTGGATCTGAGGGTTATACATAGCAGTTTGTCCACACAGGTATTCCCTACAGATTCAGCTGTTGCCTTTCATTTTCCCAAGTATACCGAGAAGCCCCAGAGGGGATCTGGTATGTATCACGAACCATGATTTGGGTGAAGCCAGTACAACTCTGAACAAAGGCTGGCAGATACTGCCATCAGAAGCTCAACAGACGAAGGGGCCCGGAGAAGCAATCACAGGAACCTTGAGGCCTTGCTGGGCTGTGCACCTAGCAAGCACTCAGTGACTGCCCTATGTCCAGGCAGAAGGTAAGGAAGGGCATCTGCTCGCTGCTCTCTGCGCACCACAGACTGCAAGCTCCCGCCCCACCTACAGGCCCCAAAAGAAAGGACATCCTGGGGGGAAACACTTACCAAAGCAGCTCTCACAGGCTCGCCCTAAGAGAGGATTCTGGGGCTGGAATGTATTCCCCACTGCTCCATTCACAGGCCCGGGCTTGCCATTGCTGGTGGATATTTGGTTGGGATTTGGTTTGCTGCTTCCATGAAACGTGCAGTGAGGTAATAAAAATGATTTTTTAAACAAGGCAAAAAACTCTACATCTCATTACTGATTCATCATTAACATAAACTCCAAAACATCTGAAGGATAAAAACCCTCGTGTTAACACAAGGTGTTAAAATGGATCTAAAGCACTCATCTTGACAAAACAAAGCTGAATCTCTTATGGCTGATATTCACAAAGTAAATGTGGCCATATCTCTTCTCCAACCAACATAGCTTCCTTAGAACATCCTGTGATGCTTTTGAACGACACGTTATTAAGTTTCATCACTTAGAATAAATTCTCCTGAGAAAAACAAATTTTTTGGATCAAAATTAATCCTAGGTTAAAGGTAACATTGTTGTTATCACTGTCCCATTCCTGCTGCTCGTGTGAGAGCTGCTGAGTCTACACGCTTGCCCTCCAGGGACCTGCACAAAAGCGACGGGTGCAACAGAGACACCGCACTGTCCAGTGGTGCTTATCTCCAGAGCTAAGTTAGGATTCCAGGAGCTTCTGAATGCTCAGGATAATTATTTCTAATATGTTTGAATTTTTATGAGGAAGAGTACATTGTACTTGAAAATAGAAAAACCATTTAAAAAAAAATATTTTTAGGAGGAAAAAGAGACAGCTATCAGAAGCCTATAGGCAAACTTTCCAGAGAACAAGTCTACCTACCTACCTACCTACCTACCTATCTACTTCTTTATAGAGAAACAGAGAGTGACAGCGCTCCCATCTATGCTTCACTTCTCAAATGCTTGTAATGGCCAAGGATAGGACAGGCTGAAGTCAGGATCGGGATCCCAAACCAGGTCTTGGACATGGGTGTCAAATATTCAACTACTTGAGCCATCCACCTGCTGCCTCTCAGCCTCTGCATCAGCAGGAAGCTGAAATAGGGAGAAGAGCCAGGACTCAAGCTCAAACATGAGATGCCAGTGTCCTAACTGGAGTATTAATCACTAGGCCAAACGTCCACTCTTATGAATTCCCAGAAATGAGAAAACTTCTGACATTTAAGATAAATATATGTGTAGAAAGCAGCTCATGAAGGGTCCAGCACTGTGGCGCAGCGGGTTAACACCCTGGCCTGAAGCGCCAGCATCCCATATGGGCGCCAGTTCGAGACCTGGCTGCTCCACTTCCCATCCAGCTCTCTGCTAAGGCCTGGAAAAGCAGTAGAAGATGGCCCAAGTCCTTGGGCCCCTGCAGCCATGTGGGAGACCTGGAAGAAGCTCTTGGCTCCTGGCTTCGGATCGGCACAGCTCCAGCCGTTGCGGCCAATTGGGGAGTGAACCATCGGATGGAAGACCTCTCTCTCTCTCTGCCTCGCCTCTGTGTAACTCGGACTTTCAAATAAATAAATATTAAAAAAAAAAAAAAAGAACAGCTCATGCAAATTTGCAATTGAATTGCCTGAAAAAAAAGAATGACTGCAAATACCAATTTTTTAGAATGCTACTGGACTGAATAAAGCAGTGATGCTAATAATCACAAAAGGAGTGTGTACCAATGCTGCGTATGAACACGTGCATCACTGAAGATGCTCTGTAAAACCAAGGACCCACAGGTTAGTTCTAGAGGACAAACAGTCTCACTGGGGCAATTTGTGAAACAAATATAAAAATGCTTTTTAAGGATGCATCGTAAGAAATCACCTTTTATTTTATCTAGTGCCCAAACCCCCTCTCATCTGTACACCAGATCCTATTCTGCTGGTTCCCTTGAGAACTTCATACACTTCATCTCTCTGGTTTATCCTCCTGATGATCACTGACACATATGCAAAGTCCTTAAAACATTCAAGGGGAAGGGGGTGGGGGCGGGGGAGGGAGGAAGGCAGCACTGGGGGATAGCAGATGAAGCTACCCTCAAGTCCTGGCTGCCTCACTTCTGATCCAATTCCCTGCTAATGTACCTAGGAAAGCAGTGGAAGATGGCCCAAGTACTTGTACCACTGCACCTACAAGGGAGACCCAATGAAGCTCCTGGCTCCTGACTTTGACCTGGTCCTTACAGAAACTTGGGGAGTGAACCAATAGATGGAAGACCTCTCTCTGTGTGTCTCTCACTCTCTCTAATTCTGCCTTTCAAATGAATTAATTTTTAAAAAGTTCATGGAAAATATGCATTATTAAAAACTGCATAAACTTCAAATTTTTTGCACAAAAATAAACTCATCTTTTAATTCCATTTTCCATACACTTTCTGAAGTACTCTTCCATTCCTGATGCCCAAAACCATTTGCTTGGAAAACTTCTTCTGTAAGGGGCAGATAGTAAATATTTCAGGTTTTCTGTCAAAAGCACTGAATTCTGCCATTGTGGCATAAAAGCAGAGTTAGAGAATACATAAATGAACGACCATGTCTGTGTTTCGATAGAACTTTACTTACAAAAACATGCAATAGGTCAGATTTGGTCTGCAGACTATAGCTTGCAGGCCCCTGACTGGAGCAAGACTGCCAAGTCAATTCAAAACAGACTAGGAACAATGATCTGCATTACCCGGTTAAACCTGGTTAAGTGTACTTTTCCTTTGGTGGTGCAAGCACTGTGAGGTATAAGAAAGCTGGACTTTTTGCTTTTGAAAAATCTAATACACCTAAGTTGCAACATTATTTCTGGAGAGGTTGCTCTTAATAAATCAGAAATTACTCTGCAGGTGGAACATTACAGTTCTAAATACAAATGGTGGACTCTGTAAATTACATACTTCAAAAATTAAACAATAGTTATTTGTATGATGTAAAAGATTAATATGAAAATCACAATTCATTGCCAGTGAGGTCTCCTGTCCACAAAAACAGCAAACAATGAAAGACAGCAAACAAATGGTTAGGTATAAAAAACTGTACTTAGCTCAAAGAATGGGAAATCTTGGAGAAGCACATGGAAACTTGTAATAAATTTCATTTTAATCTCACTATAGCAATATATTCATGGTACTCAATAAATTAATGTTTTTGAATAATGAATGTTCAAATCCTGAAGACCTCAATTGAGCATAATTCATTTAAGACACAAAATATGGAAACTGGTGTTTATTGTGATATGACAATGGTTTCGAAACCCACAGGATAATAAAAGAATGCCAGACACCTGAAATTATCAAAATTTATAGTATTAGAATAAAGAAAACAATGTAAAATCCTCAATCATGTCAACAACAAACCTCATAAGGGCAATACACGATATCCAAACAAAACCCACTCTGTCATTCAGGAGGGGGGAAATTCCAGCCTGGGGGCTGTATAAAGCCAGCAAAATCATTTGGTCTGGCCCTGCCAAGGCAACTGCAGGCAAGACTCAAAATTCAATATATCTGTAGCAGGCCAGTTTTCAAGTTATCATTTTGTATGGCTCTGGAATATTGTTACAAATATCCAAATGGCCCTTGGTTGAAAAAGACTTCCCACCCCTGCAAGGTTTCAAAAGCATTGGATTTCTTAAACACATTGCTTCAAATGATATAGACTTTCATAGATTAGTTTTCTGATACTTTCCCTGTAACTCTGAATGGAAGTACAGTTCGTGGCATTCTCCCTGTGGTTCTTGCGTTAGTTTATTTGGAGTTTCTCTCCCTTGCTCCTTTGTCTAAAAACATCTTTGTAGTAATGTAATACAAAACAAGTCACATGCTTTATAGAAGAAATGACGAACACAAAGAAATTCAAATTTGACTGACACTGAACAAAATGACATGCTTTATGAAGATCATGACAAATATTTTAAGATTTCTGTTACTTACTAAGTTGGGATATACACTTGTTTCAGCTTACTCTCAGCTTCTGCTGCTTTTAGACGTTTCTATTTCAAAAGATGGATAAAATGTTTTATATGTAATGCCAAATAATTATTAACACTTCATTGTCTTTAAAAATACACAAGAAAAGAAACATTAAGGCATAATTCAAAAATTGCTATTTCAAGAAAAGCTTTCTTTCATATGCATATTCTTCAACTGCAGTAAGAAAAGTCACTGAGTTCTGAGACGGAACTGAAGTATTAACATTTTAGACACAGATTTTAAAAATAGCACAATGAACACCTCAATTCCTCATTCCTCCAGTAGTGAATAAGCAGGACTTTTAAAGTAACATTTTTACTTTTCAAATTTAACTTCTATTTTATTTCTTACTTGCCTTTCTGGGAGGAAAATAACATATAATCTTCACTTTTAGAAGAATATTCAGAGATGATTATTTCCCAAAATCCAAGTAGGAGAAAAGAGCTTGCAGTTATTCTAAGCAGAATTAAATAAGCATCTACTCTCAAATGTTGGGAGATTTACAGTAAACTTTAAATCTTGGCTGAACTCATTTAAGTTTTTACTGGTATCAATTAGGAACTAAACGCAGGAAAAGGAATGGGAAGGAGATTATATAATAAAATCCAGACACTGAGCAATGCAATAGCAAATGCAAAACACAGTTAATGTCCAAAAGTAACACAAACTACAATATAAGGCTGTCTTCCATTTTTCCAAAGAGTAGGAAACAAAAACATTTAGGGGGACAACCTGCAATGACATTTTTGGACATATTGTCATTCAAGCTGTCAAGTATTGACAATTCACAAATATTGTCAAGGAGGCCATCATCTCCATCACATTTATGGTTGCTTGTTGATTTGAGTAACACAGGTTTCCAGACTCCAAGGTCTTCATTTCTATGTAAGTAGTTTGAAACAATCATGCTTTTGAATTCTGTATGATGTTGACTCTGGAAATGACTCAACAAGCCAAGGCCATCTATTCACTATTTATAACCTCAAAAACTCATTATGGTACTTTTTAAAAGTAATCCTTAAAATGTATTTTTATAGCATCCATTATTTGACACTGGGTAACCTGCATACTCCGAAAAAATGTCTCTGTTAAAATATCTGTCTCTGACTTAATGAGTTCTGGCACATGAGCAAGGTAAGAATGTAAAACAAGCATTGGCTAATGTCATTTCAGAAACTGTACTTCTCCCCAAAGGCAATACTATTCAAAGTAATTAACTGAGATAGTTGCATGAATTTAGGACATTCGGGAAGGACTCAAATATTAAATCATTCTCCACTTGTAGAGAAAATTTGAGAACAATCTTATGTACATTACTAAAACATCAGACTAGTAACACTACAACAGTTAAGGTCAAAGACTTAGGGGATATAATCACACCAGCGTCATGAAAGATAGTTAGAGGATCTTTTATCTCAAATTATATGTCTGATGGCAATGCTGTAAGTGTTCAAATCTTTATTAAAAATAACTTGTTCAAGAAGCTTGTGCTGCTGTCACACCTTTGGTACTTCTCATCAGCAACACTCACAGAGGGATAAAGCACGTGTCGTTTGCAAGGGGAATGATGCCTCTCTAGAGCTATCCTTCCCTGTCATCTTCCCAAACTATCTGTCACAATGAATGCTGAAGTCAAGGAAATATTAAGATGATGATTTTAAAAATATTTTAAAAATATGAAATCAGGTAGCTTCAAAATGGTCAAAGATAAAGCAAACAAAACATTTAAAATTACTACACTGCTAAGAAATATTAAAATAGAAATAGAAAGTTCACAGTAATGGTATCATACGAGTAGCAACATGAAAAAAATCACCTGTTGCACGTATCTGTCAGTAGTTTTCCACATGTAATAATATTCAATGATGCTAGTCAATGATTTCCAAGGCAGCTGAAAAAAAAAATTCAACAATATAATGAAAATTCAAATAATAAAACAAGTATCCCTTTGAAAGATTCCTTCTAGAAGCGGCATTTGAGAAAACGAACTAATTCTTATCAAGATACCCCAAAAAAGTTACATTCAATAAGAGACTCTAATACAACACTTTCCATTTCTCACTTCCCATTTTATTAAAAATCATGATCCTTATGACTGACAATATTTCTTAACTTACTTAGAAAAGTTCTTGCGCTACAGGTAAGGCTGCAGCACAATTTTAGAAATGATATTTAAATAGCTTCAGCCTGAGTTACTTTCACCTCCAAAAATGCCAGCTACAATTGGGTGACATTTGGTCTCTGGTATATTTTTCTCATCTTTTCCAAGTCTATTCTATTTTGACCTATTCTGTTGTAAAGAGAATAAAAGCCTAAATCTCTGATAACGAACACAGCCAAGTGTGCTTCCTATTAGAAAAATGGGAAGCTTGCCTTTGCTGCTTTCGTTAAGCATTCAGAAACAGCCACGTGAGATTCTTGTCTTGAAACTCATAACCATAGAAAAAGTTCAGTAATCCAAGAAGCACTATGATGATCTGAATGATTGACAACACAGCCTTAAGCCTCAGCAGCCGACTGTACGCAGGGTGAATCAGCCCTCTGCCTTCCACTAAGCTTGCAGTCAGGGCTCTGCTTGTGACCCACGTAAGCAACATCCATGCCATGCCTATCACCTGCCCCATCAACTCACCTGTTTGGCCTGAAGAGAAAAAATGGATTTTAGAGAAGGTTAACTATTTTATGCTTAACTGGGCAGTAACTCTTTTGGTAGTTTCATATGCAGTCTGCTTACAAGACCAGATCAGCACAGCGAGTGGCCTATGAACTGCAGCTAAAACAAGTAATTTTTTAAAATTCAGCACATTCACCTAATTGAAAGTGTCTGAATTATGGAGTAAGGAGCCTCCAGCAAGACTCCCAGTGACAGTCAGAGCACGGGCCCCTAGGGCTCATAAGCAAGCTAAGAGCTCTCAGCACCTATTCTTTTTTTTTAAGAAATGAGCACTAGAGTGGGCATTTACCTCAGTGAAACCTGAGAAAACGTGTGACCAGTAAATTGTGCTTCATTAAGAATCATATTTTATATAATCCAAAAGGTGTTAACCAGCGGTGCCCAGCACCACTGCTCTCTGAGGAAGAGGAGGTTAAGTCAGGAAGACAGAGGTTAACGATTCCAGTGTGCCTACTGTTGCAGTATCATTTCTCCCTCAACCCTCTCCTGGCTTCAGGGGATTTCCATGAGGCAAATTCATTGACAAGGAAAAAAATATGAATGCAACGGATGACTTTGCATGATAGACCGGCATCAGTCAGAATTGTGCTGCTGCTGCATTTCAACCCCAAGCAGAAGTAGCTCTGAAGCACAAGGAAGAGGGGAGGATCCTTTTGGAGGGCAAAACATTTAAGTGAACATCTGGTATACCACTTTGAGTGGAAGGAGAGATGGGCTCTTTCCATTTGTACTCTAGCTAATACAAAATTGGTAAGCAGCAGCACAGCTCTCTTAAGCCTAAGACAAGTGTCACTCTGATTGACAAGAGTCAAGGGAGAACAGGAACCAAGCAGGACTGGTGGAAGAGGCAATAAAGCTGTGAAGGGATTTCTGCGAAAAAAGAGCCAGCACAGGCTGAGGCTGCAATCCTGGCTTCATTTCAAAGCAGCTAAACCCCGATCCCTAGCCCTCCTGGAGGTTCTATCAGCTATCTAATACACTGTAATACATTTCATTATGCTCAAATATTCAGTCAAATGGCTCACTACCCCAACTATGGCTCGCTGGGTATCCTTCCAACTTAGTTCTAGATCCAGTTCACTTTCCCACATTGCAAAGGCTAGAAAGCCAAATGCTGTGTTTCTACGACTCCCTTGTGATTTATTTCTGCCACTCTGATGTATGTGTGTGTAAAGACCTAAATTCAGAACTGAATTAAGCAGAGATCGAGAAGGTGGTGCACAAAGCATCTGTTTTGTTGAAGCCAAGATGGGAAGCAAAAACTGGTTCTGGATGAAGAGCTCTGTGAGAACTTCTCTGCAGTATAAGATCTATTGAGGTACAAACAGAAACTTCAAAGAAAAATCCATCAGCATTCCAGGTTCCACATGAAACACAGGTAAGAATTTGAAATCTGTGGTGTACAAATCCCCTCCTATTCACCCAGTGGGAGGGAGGGATCCATTGCCCCATGATAGTACAAAACAGCTGAACACACAACATGTAAGACATGGCACCTGACCTCAAACATGAGGCTATACCTGCAGTTTTGTTTTACTCATTTCGGCCAGCGCCGCAGCTCACTAGGCTAATCCTCCGCCTAGCGGCGCCGGCACACCGGGTTCTAGTCCTGGTTGGGGCGCCGGATTCTGTCCCGGTTGGCCCTCTTCCAGGCCAGCTCTCTGCTGTGGCCAGGGAGTACAGTGGAGGATGGCCCAAGTGCTTGGGCCCTTCACCCCATGGGAGACCAGGAAAAGCACCTGGCTCCTGGCTCCTGCCATCGGATCAGCGCAGTGCGCCAGCCGCAGCACACTGGCCGCGGCAGCCATTGGAGGGTGAACCAACGGCAAAGGAAGACCTTTCTCTCTGTCTCTCTCTCTCACTGTCCACTCTGCCTGTTAAAAAAAAAAAATTAAAAAAAAAAAAGATTTACTCATTTATTTGAAAGCCAAAGTTACACAGAGAGAAGAGAGGCAGACAGAGAGAGGGAGAGGTCTTCCATCCGCTGGCTCACTCCACAATCAGCCGCAGTAGCCGGAGCTGCACTGATCTGAAGCCCGAAGCTTCCTCCAGGTCTCCCACATGGGCACAGGGGCCCAAGGACCTGGGTCATCCTCCACTGCCCTCCCATGCCACAGCAGAGAGCTGGATCAGAAGTGGAGAAGCCAGGTCTCCAACCGGTGACCATATGGGACGCCGGCGCCCCTGGCCAGGGAATCAACACACTGCGCCATAGTGCTGGCCCCAATACCTGCAGTTTTTAAGTCACAGATACTCACAGCCTGGGGGAAGAGGACACTGAACTCCATGCAGGGCCACATGGGATCTGCACTCAGGAACAGAATGTTCCAGCAGGGGCCATGGACGTGAGACAAAGAAGGAACAAGAGGGTCAAGTGCCCCTGGCTCTTGCAGAATGTTCCTACAGGACGATGTGAGGTTGTTGGGTGTGGGGACAGGGGAATTCAAGGATACAGGCTTTTGAGGCGCCCATGTGGTTCAAATATACCATGGCAACATGTAGGATCTTGGCCTTCCCATATCTGAAGATGGGTGCAGTGAAGACAGCTAGAACAGTGAAACCCAAACCAGTCACAACTGACAAGACAGGCTCAAGCCCTCACACAAACTGCCTGAGAACAGATGAAGCACACTCATTTCTGAGGATGAATACTATCTAACCCAATCTCTGGTATTGTTCACCAAAGATATTCTGCTTCTAATAAAAAATATAACACACACACCCCAAAAAAACACTGCCAAATGTCTCATTGTCAAGAAATAATTAATACAACAGAACCCCAATATGAATGGAAATGCTGAAAATATAAGACAATCTTTACAATAAATGTGGTTAACACATTAAGCAAGTTAGCTGAAAAGATGGACAACATGCATGAGAGAGATTTTAAGTACAGAAAGTAAGATGTGAATGCATAAGAATTAAGTATATCAGAAGATTATACAAACTAAAATAGAAAAATGAGTGAAAATTAAAAGGAGCATCCATGAACCAGGGGACAACACTAAGAGATCATGTGCATAATTGCAGTTCTACACAGAAAGGGGGCTAACAAATACTAGAAAAGAAATGGCTGCGGCCGGCGCCATGGCTCACTAGGCCAATCCTCTACCTGCGGTGCCAGCACCCCAGGTTCTAGTCCAAGTTGGGGTGCCAGATTCTGTCCTGGTTGCTCCTCTTCCAGTCCAGCTCTCTGCTGTGGCCCGGGAGTGCAGTGGAGGATGGCCCAGGTCCTTGGGCCCTGCACCCACATGGGAGACCAGGAGGAAGCACCTGGCTCCTGGCTTCGGATCGGCACAGCACGCTGGCCGTACTGGCCATTTGGAGGGTGAACCAATGGAAGGAAGACCTTTCTCTCTGTCTCTCTTTCACTGTCTCATTCTGCCTGTCAAAAAAAAAAAAAAAAAAAAAGGAAAAGAAAAGAAATGACTGGAGCTGACACTGTGGCACAGCGGGTTAGGCTACCATCTTCAGTGCTGGCTGTTCCACTTCTAATCCAGCTCCCTGCTAACACACCTGGGAAAGCAGAGAAAGATGGCCCAAGTCCTTGGGCCCCTGTACCAACATGGGAGACCCAGATGAAACTCTGGGCTCCTGGCTTCAGTCCACCCAGCCTTAGCCATTGCAGCCATTTGAGGAGTGAACCAGCAAATGGAAGATTTCACTCTCTCTGTTTCTCACTCTCTCTCTCTAAGTCTTATCTTTCATATAAATAAATATATAAATAATTTTAAAAGAAAAAGAAATGGCTAAGATTTACCCAAGATTAATAGAAAACAATAAATCACAGTTACACAGTTCAGAGAACAAGCAGAATCATTACAAAGAAAATACACTTCGGTACACTGAAGTAATAAAAATGATAAAAGTCAAAAGACAAAACTGAAGACCAAGAAAAAGCAGCACTACATCACAGGAACTCCTCAGCTAAAACTATATACACAAGATATAGAGAAGCAGCTTACAAGTATCAAAAAGAAAAAAAGTAGATTCTGTAAAGAATGAAATATCTTTCCAAGAGACAGTAAAAAATTTTCAGACCAAAAAGGGTTGAATTTATTGGCAAAGTGTACTACCAATAAATACTTGCATTGGAAGGAAAGTTTCCAATAAAAAGTGAAAACTTCAACCTTGAGAAGATAGTAGGAAAAGGAAAGCAATTAGGTCCAACAAAATGTGAAGGAAGGAAATAATAAAGATATAAGTAGAAATCAATGAAATAGAATATAGAAGGGGAAAAAAATCAATCAAGCCAAAAGCTAGCTCTTGGCTAGGTTCAATAAAATCTATAAACTCTCAGCCAGACTAATCAGAAAAAAAGGAAGATACAAATTATTAGTATTGGGAATAAGAGAGCAGACATAGCTCTAAATTCATCCAGAGACATTAAAAGGATAACAACATTATGAACTCATATTATGAACAACTTTGTCAATAAACTAAACAAGATAAAATGGACAGAGCCTTTAGAAGACACAAACTCCCAAAGCTCATGCAATAAAGAGATAACAAAAGATCTGTTAAATAAAATTACTTCATAGCTTAATAACCTTCCAAGAAAACAGATGACTTCATTACTATTTAAGGAATAATTCTATGCAAACAGTTCCAGACACTAGTTAAAAGTGAAGACTTCCATATTCAATTCTATAAAGCCAGCATTCACTTGGAATATTTGCAAAACCAAAGATACTGAAGTAGGTGTTTGATGCAGCAGTAAGCCATCACTTGGGGACAGCTGTCTCCCATTTCAGGGTGCCTGGGCTCAAGTCCTGGCTCTGCTTCTGATTCCAACTTCCTGCTAATGCACATGCTAGAAGGCAGCAGACAATGGCTCAAGTACTTGGGTCCCTGCTACCCACTGAATTCCTGGCCGGTGGTCTCAGCCTCCTCTATCACTGGCTATTGTAGGTATTTGAATACGGACCTCTTACCACTCACCCATCTTTCCAATAAAATAAAAATAAATAAAAATTTAAAGAAAACATCTGCTAAAAAAAACATACAGAAAAAACTAAAGGTCAATATTGCTTATTCACATATGTGCACATTTCAGAACAGGTCTTACACAATAAACACAACATTTTTATTGTAAATGTGTAACAGATTTTTTTAAAAGATGAAAAATCCCTAAAAATACACTGGCAAATCAAATCTGGTACTGCATTAAAGAAACAAACTTCATGACCAGGTGCAACTGATAGCCAAGAACACAGGTTGGTTCAACAATCAAAACTTTTTGGCAGTGGGGACGGTGGAATAAGGCCATGTGAGTACTGGTTCACGTCCTGGCTGCTACACTTCCTATCCAGCTCCCTGCTGATGGCCTGGGAAAAGCAGTGGAGGATAGCCCAAGTGCTAGAGTCTTTGCTATCCACACAAAAGACCCTCAGCCACTGGGGTCATTTTTGGGGAGTGAACCAGTAGATGGAAGATCCATCTGTGTATGTGTGTGTGTGTGTGTAACTCTTTCAAATAAATAAATAAATCTTTAAAAAATTTTTTATTCAGCCAGAGAAGTGTTAGCACTAAAACAGTTTTAATATTACCAGGTTAAATATTCTTTATCTAAAATGCTTGGACCAAAAGTGTTTCAGATTTAGGAGTTTTTCAGATTTTGGAGTATGTGGGAAGACTTTTATTGAGCATCAATAAAATTCAAAATGCTGCAAAATCTAAAACAAGCAAATACAATATGTATTAGTGTTCTTCAAAAAGTTTATGGGAAAATAGTATTAAAAGGAAAGTTCGGGGTTGGCACTGTGGCGTAGCAGGTAAAGCCGACGCCTGCAGTGCTGGCATCCCATATAGGAAATGGTTCGTGTCCTGGCTGCTCCACTTCCGATCCAGCTCTCTGCTATGGCCTGGGAAAGCAGCAGAAAATGGCCCAAGTCCTTGGGCCCCTGGCTTCAAATCGGCTCAGCTCTGGAAGCTGTAGACACTTGGGGAGTGAACCAGCGGATGGAAGATCTCTTTTCCTCTGCCTTTCTAACTCAGCATTTCAAATAAATAAATTAAAGCTTTTTTATAAAAAAAGGAAAGTTTACTTTAGTGCCAAAAAGTTCTAAAATTCATGAAGACTTTTCAAGATGTATTTACCATGACGTTTGTGAAGGTTCCTCACATTAAGTTTTGTACTAAATTTACATATTACTTTCACAAATATGGGGGAAGGGGGGCTAACAAGCTTAAAAAACACCCACTACTATAAAGAACACAAGACTCTGAGCAGTTAAACCCCTGACATTCAATCTTGGTTACTTCAAGGTTTCTCACACTGGTGGACAATTTCAGCCTCCAAAATACAACAAACTGAATCTAGATTGGCACATCTTAACATTCTAGTGTACACTGAAGAGTTAGAATCCACATTCTCCACACTTCCTTGTCTGGAATCTTAAGACTGTTTATAATTTAGGGTGCACATAGATGTACTAGCAAGGGAAAATGGATTTGGTGCAAAAAACAACCAACCAACCAAACAAAAAACACCTCTGCCCATGGGCATAACAATAACAGCAGAAACTGTTTTGGAGACAAAGGTTGAGTGCTGGGTTTTTTGTTCGTTTGTTTTTATGTTTAGTTTAGTTAGATAGTTGAAAGGCAGAGTGACAGAGAGAGGGGACAAACAGGAATTACATCCAGGTCTCCCATGTGGGTGGCATGGGACTAATCGCATTGGTCACCATCTTTGGCCTCCCAAACATTAGCAGGAAGATGTATTGGAAGTGGAGCAGTCAAAACTCTTAAGCACTCAATGTGAGATGTGGGTGTCCCAAATGGTGGATTAATCTGTTGCACCAATGCCTGCCTTGAATGGGAGACTTCTAATTCTAGAGGTAGCTTTCTAATTTTGCTCTCATCACGTGCAGGACTGCGGTATCCCTAGGCAGACCGTTCTTCTTCTACTTCTTTTTATTTTTTTTTAAGATTTATTTATTTATATATTTAAAAGGCAGAATGACAGAGAGAGGGAGAAAGATCTCCATCCACTAATTCATTCCCCACATGACAACAGCAGCCAGGGTGGCACCAGGCTGAAGTCAGGAACTGAGTCAGGCGCCAGGCTGAGTCGGGAACTCGACCCAGGTCTCCCACATGGGTGGTAGGGGACCAAGTACTTGAGTCATCAACTGCTGCTTTCTGCTTTCCCAGACATATTAACAGGAAGCTGGATAAGAACTGGAGCAGCCAGGATCAGGACCAGTATCATCCTAAAAGGGGATGCCAGCGTTCAAAGTGGCAGCATAACCCCCTGTACCACAGCTCTCGTCCTGGATAGCCAATTCTGAGACATGGCTTTCAGAGTCATTCTTGGAAGTCCAATCTAAATTGTTTCTGTACCTTCTTTAATACTAAATGTTTCAATAAGCTTTCTATTCCAACAAGCTAGAACAAAACCAAAGGGGCTGGGCAGGCGCTGTGGCACAGGCGTAGAAGCCCCCACCTGCAGTACCAGCATCCCATATGGGCGCCAGTTCAAGTGCTGGTTGCTTCACTTCTGATCCAGTTCTCTGCTAAGGCCTGGGAAAGCAGTAGAAGATGGCCCATGTCCTTGGGCCCCTGCACCTACATGGGAGACCCGGAAGAAGCTCCTGGCTTCGGATTGGCACAGCTCCAGCCACTGCAGCCATTTGGGGAATGAACCAACAGAAGGAAGATCTTTCTCTCTGTCTCTCCCTCTGTCTGTAACTCTACCTCTCAAATAAATATATAAAATCTTTAAAACAAAATAAAAAAACCCATTAAGTCAATTCTACTATGCTTCACAGAGGTTATTTCCATATTAAAAGTCTGCATCAAATTCATGCTCAACAATTGGTAAACAATTAGAAAAATATGGAAGGCTTACAGGACAGCAATGAGCCTAAGGAGAGAGATCAGAGATGTGTACAGAAAGTGATCAGAAGAGCTGTCCACGTTTAGCCTGAAACACCCAGAGAGGTCATGACTGTAAATTCACACTGTCAAAGTATGCAGCAAGATCTCAGGTTCCTGACCTACATATTAAAACTAATCCTAAGAACAAGCATCAGTTTTTTCCCTCTACAAGACTGGCCTTCATTCTAGACTGAGCAGATAAAAATTATTATGTCCCAGGCTCCCTAAAGGCTGTATTATTTCCAAAACAAAATATTCCCACCCCGACGTTATTTTAATTTACTTACAAAGTCTTGACGTATGTCATTGAAGTCTTTCCCGTATTTTTCCAGTGCCTCTTCAAATAAGCTAGCTTCAGAGGCCGACCATTCTTCCATTTCATCTCTGCATAAAACAGGTCCTCCAAGTGGTACTAAGACACTAATGGCACTGCTTAAATCATAGCCGTGTCTATACAACGTATCCATAGCATGAAACTGCAGAAAAGAGAGAAAACATCAACCAGACTGCAGAATGGCTAGATTATTTAAGAACAGAAATATTAAAGTGCACGATGCAGGGCTGGCATTGTAGCACAGCAGGTAAAGCCACCACCTGGGATACCAGCATCGCATATGGGCACCAATTGGACTCCGAGCTGCTCCACCTCTGATCCAGTTCCCTGCTAATGTGCCTGGGAAAGCAGTGGAAGATGGCTCAAGTGATAGGGCCCCTGCATCCACATGGGAGACCTGGAAGAAGCTCCTGGCTCCTGGCTTTGGATCAGCCCAGCTCTGGCCATCGCAGCAAATTTGGGGAGTTAACCAGTGGATGGAAAACCTCTCTGTTTGTAAACTCTACCTCTCAAATAAAATAAATCTTAGGGAAAAAAAAGGTATTAATTTGACTGAGATTTTGCAAGAACAGGAATATATGACCAGGCTTCCTTGGCAATAGCTAGGATGATGTAGGTTTCCTATATATTTCAGGAGGAGTGACTTGCATAGTAAACTGAAAGGAAAAAAGCTACATTAGAACAAATAATCAGCTTTTTGCAAAAGTACTTTAGGTAGAAGTTACTTAAAAAGTATTTTCCATCAATCAGAAAAATGAATAAACTAGGTTTTAAAATATCAAAACTTAAATTTTGTATTGTGATGGTTTTTCTCCTGGA
This sequence comes from Oryctolagus cuniculus, assembly GCF_964237555.1. Lineage (NCBI taxonomy): Eukaryota > Metazoa > Chordata > Mammalia > Lagomorpha > Leporidae > Oryctolagus > Oryctolagus cuniculus. Next base: position 159,937,290 of record NC_091433.1, read on the forward strand.
GAGAAGAGATTCAGAACATGCATGCACCTGGTATGTTAGTAGGAAAATCACAAAACAGTTTTGTGATCGGTTCTGCCCAGATAAAGAAAAGGACATGGGAGGGGCACGGATTTGGCTAGCTAACTGATCAACTCTTGTCCAAATGAGAACTAGTTTACAACTTCCCTCCTCCTGTCCAGACTTCATAATACATGAATGCCAAATCTTGCATCCTTTGTTGAGTTTATTTATTTGTATTTATTTGAAAGGCAGAACAACAGAGAGGGGAAGAGAGCAAAGAGGAGAAACTTTCTACCCACTGGTTCACTCCCAAAACCAAAATGTCTGCAACAGTCAGGGCTAGGCCAGGGCAAAGCCAGGAGCCTGAAACTCAATTTGGGCCTTCAACATGGATTGGAGGGACCCAAGCCATCAACTGCTGCCTCCCAGGGTATGCATTAACAGTAAGTTGTATGGGAAATGGAGGTACCATGCGACAGTAGGTCTCTTCTGGTCCAAGAGCACAAAATAAAGTCAATATCAACCAACACTCTTAGTAGTATGAAAGACAAAAAGTTATTCACAAAAGTATGCACTAAACATTATTTACAGGGCTGATGTTGTGGCATAGTAGGCTGGGTCTCTGGCTGCCAGCATCTTGGTTAGTGTTCCGGCTGCTCTACTTCAGATCCTGCTCTCTACTTGTGCCCTGGGAAAGCAGTGGAAGATGGCCCAAGTCCTTAGGCGCCTGCACTCATGTGGGAGACCCAGAAGAAACTCCTGGCACCTGGCTTCAGATTAGCCCAGCTTCAGCCATTGCAACCATTTTGGGAGTGAACCAGCAGATGGAAGACCTTTCTCTCTGTATGCAATTCTGCCTCTCAATAAAAATACATAAATCTTAAAAATAATTATTTACCCTGTTATACAGTAACTAAGACACTAACTATACCAATGTGCAAACATACCTAAAGGCAGTATTTAGAACAGGTGAACATGTTTAGGTACATAATGCTTCAACAAGAGTTGACATCTCACTTAAAATAAATCATTGAAGTTCACAAAACAAAAGCAAGTATAGATTTCATTATCAATTTCCTAATTCTAATCACAACTGTCTTTTGCTATCTTTGTCACACTGTGGAACAGTAAATTTTCTCACCCTTCTGCACCAGGGTTTGCAGAAATGTTAGAACTGATCTTGATTTTATACTCTGTAATATTCAAAATCAATTAAACTCTCCCTCTTCAGCTAACTTCATTGAACACACTTTGCAGTCTCGTTTTAGTATTTACTATCATAGACTCTTACATAATCTCTGAATTGATCTAAGAAAATGAAAATAAAAACCAATATTTTTTAGGGGTCTCTTTTTTTAAAATTTTTTATTTGACAGATAGAGTTAGACAGTGAGAGAGAGAGACAGAGAGAGAGGTATTCCTTCCATTGGTTCACCCTCCAAATGGGTGCTATGGCCGGAACTACACCGCAAAGCCAGGAGCCAGGTGCTTCTCCCTGGTCTCCCACATGGGTACAGGAACCCAAGCACTTGGGCCATCCTCCACTGCCTTCCCAGGCCACAGCAGAGAGCTGGACTGGAAGAGGAGCAACCGGGACTAGAACCCGGCACCCATATGTGATGCCAGCGCCGTAGGCGGAGGATTAACCAAGTGAGCCACAGCGCCAGCCCCTAGGGGTCTCTTAACAACAGCAGTACTCAAGGTATCCTCAAAATGTTCATGGAAAATGTCTATTATGAAAAACTATGCATGGATTTTTTTTGTGTGCCAAATAAAGTTTTACTAACTATACTAACTAGGCTATGCCATTTGGAAGCCCCTATCAAAGCACCATGAACTCTGTTAAAACAGAATCAAGAACAAACATAAAAATGGTGATTAAGGTTGAGTGGAAGAATGGTGAATCACTGATGTTTTACAAAATGTTTATGGGGACAATGTTGCAAAGACATCAAGAATTTAAAGATGGGGGCCGGCGCTGCGGCATAGTGGGTAAAGCCATTGCCTCCAGTGCCAGCATCCCATATGGATGCCAGTTCAAGACCCGGCTGTTGGCCGGCGCCGCAGCTCACTAGGCTAATCCTCCGCCTAGCGGCGCCGGCACACTGGGTTCTAGTCCCGGTCGGGGCGCCGGATTCTGTCCCGGTTGCCCCTCTTCCAGGCCATTCCTCTGCTGTGGCCAGGGAGTGCAGTGGAAGATGGCCCAGGTGCTTGGGCTCTGCACCCCATGGGAGACCAGGAGAAGTACCTGGCTCCTGGCTCCTGCCATCGGATCAGCGCGGTGCGCCGGCCGCAGCACGCAGGCCGCGGCGGCCATTGGAGGGTGAACCAACGGCAAAGGAAGACCTTTCTCTCTGTCTCTCTCTCTCACTGTCCACTCTGCCTGTCAAAAAAAAAAAAAAAAAAAAAAAGACCCGGCTGTTCCACTTCCGATCCAGCTCTCTGCTATGGCCTGGGAGAGAAGTAGAAGATGGCCCAACTCCTTGGGCCCTTGCACCCACGTGGGAGACCCAGAAGAAGCTCCTGGCTCCTGGCTTTGGATCAGCTCACCTCTGGCTGTTGTGGTCAACTGGGGAGTGAATCAGCAGATGGAAGATCTCTCTCTCTCTCTCTGTCATTCCTCTTTCTGTGTAACTCTTTCAAGTACAATAAATAAATCTTTAAAAAATTTAAAGAATTTAAAGATGAATAACTCATTTTAAGAAAGAACTAGACAATGCTGAAGATGAAGCTTGCAGCAGTAGACCATATGCATCAATTGGTGAGGAAAAAAATTTAAACTTTTTTGCACCCAATGAAGAAGATTGACAGTTAACAGTAGAAGCAACAGACCATATCATACAATGCTCATTGTGGTGCAATAGGTTTAGCCACTGCATCACATATGAGTGCTGGTTTGAGTCCTGGCTGCTTCACTTCCGATCTAGCTCTGTTATGGCCTGGGAACACACTGGAAGATGACCCAAGTGCTTTGGCCCCTGCATCCATGTGGGAGACCTGGAAGAAGTTCCTAGCTCCTGGCTTCGGATCAGTGGAGCTCTGGCCATTGCAGCCATCTGGGGAGTGAACCAGCAGATGGAAGACCTCTCTCTGACTTTCAAATAATAAATCTTTAAAAAAAAAAAAAAAGAGATATTTTCCCTGGACTACTCCAAGTCGTTAAAAAAAAATAAGCTCAAGTGTCTGGTAATAATAATAGATAGAATTAAAAAGGAGAGAATGCTCCAACATGGGAAGCAGTATACACAGCAGACTCAAAGAATGACAATTGCTTAAAATAGCACTCAGACCTCAGAATCAGCCCTTAAGTCGTTCTGGTCTGGCTGAAAGCCGATGAAACATATCAGGCATGGAAAGCCAAGACACTGTGGGGAAAAAAAAAAGTCCTACCTGAAGGATCCCTGTGAGAGACCCCAGTGGAAAGAAGTGGCCATCAAAGAAGGATGTACTTCTCTCTGAAGGGAGGAGAAACTTCCACTTTGCTTATAGCCTTGTCTTAATACTGACAGAGATTGTGGATTCAAAAGGCTTCAATAGCCTTGGAAGCTCAAGTCAAGAGCCTCAGGTGATCACTATGTCCTACAGAAGCATCTTAATTATTAAATTAACAACAGGAGTCACTGTGCACTTATTTCCCATGCAGGACTTCTGTCCTCAATAAGTTGTTATGAGAATTAACTGTAAAACTTGTTCTCAGTATGTGTGTGTGTGTGTGCAAAATTGTTGAAATCCTTACTTAGTATAGAGTTGGTCTTCTGTGTATAAAGTTAATTGAAAAAGAATCCTAATGGAGAATAGGACTGGGAATGGGAGAGGGAGGAGAAGGTGGGATGGGAGTGTGGGTGGGAGGGTGGGTATGGTGGAAAAATCATTATATTCCTAAAGTTGTACTTATAAAATTTGTGCTTATTAAATAAAAGGCTTGGGGGCTGGGGGAGGGAGGCTAAGTAACTGAGTCATCAACTGCTGCCTCCCAGGGTGCACATTAGCAGGAAGCTGGAATCAGAAGCAGAGCTGGGACACAAACTCGGGTACTCCAATATGGGATGCAGGATCCCAAGCAGTGTATTCACTGGTGTGCCAAGCAAATAATAAATGCCTGCCCCATCTATTCTACCATATTTTTTTTTAAGGATTAATTTATTTTATTTGAAAGGCAGAGTTAGAGAGAGGCAGAGGGCGGGGGAAGGGTTTCCATTCGCTGGTTCACTCCCCAAATGGCTGCAATGTCTGGAGCTTCAACAATCTGAAGCCAGGAGCCTGCAGATTCTTCCAGATCTCCCACGTGGGTGCAGGGGTCCAAGGAATTGGGACATCTCCCAGGCCATACCAGAGAGCTGGTTTGGGAGCAGAGCAGCCGGGACTCAAACCAGTGCCCATATGGGATGCTGGCACTGCAGACAGTGGCTTTACCCACTACACCACAGCACTGACCCCTTCACTATCTTTAAAATACACACACACAACCATGGGCCTAAAAATAAATTTAATAAGAAAAAAAGGAGTGGGCATTTGAGGCAGTGGTTAACTCGCTCCTTGGGATGCATCCTATATCAGGGTGCCAGGGATCCAGTCCCGGCTTTGTTTCCAATGCCAGCTTCCTCCTGATGGGCACCGCAGGGAAGCAGCAGATGATGGCTTCTTGGAATCCAAGACAGAGACACAGATTCCCAGGCCTGGACCAGTCAGCTTTGGGGGCATCTGGGGAGTAAATCAGCAAATGGAAGAGCTCTATCTCTTCTCTCTCCCTTCTACCCGCCTCCCTTCCCTCTCCTTCTTTTCTCTCTCTTTCCTTTTCAAATACATAAACAGAGGTGGGCATCATGGCGTGTGGGGAAAAGCTACTATTAGATGTCCTCATCCCATATCACAGTGCCAGGATCTGCTTCTGCTCCTGCTTCTGATCCAGCTTCCTGCTAGTGGGTATCCTGGGAAGAAGCAATGATCCAAGTAATTGGGTTCCTGCCACTCACATGGGGAAGTGGGATGCAGTTCGTGGCTCCTGTTTTTGGCTTGTAGCCCTGGCTGTTGTGGGCATTTGGGAAATGAACCAGCAGATGGAAGAGTCTCTATCCCTCTCTTTCTATCACTCTACCTTTCAAATAAATGTCTTTTTTTAAAAAAATTAACATAGAAGCTAGTGTTGTAGTGCTGTGGCACTAGCAAGCCAGTACTTGTGTCAGAGCAATCTATACTCAAGTGCCAGTATGAGTCCCTGCTGTTTTGCTTTCAATACAGCTTCCTACTAATGCACCTGGGAAGGCAGCAGAGGACGTTCCAAGTGTTTGGGCCCTGCCACCCATGTGGGAGACACAGATGGAATTCCTGGCTCCTGGCTTTGGCCTGGCTCAGCCCCAGCTCTTGTGGCCATTTCGGGAGTGAACTAGCAGATGGAAGTTATCTCTGTCTCTCTCTCTGCCCCCCCACCCTGACACTCTGCCTTTCTAAATAAATAAATATTTTTAAAAATAAAAGGGATTTAAAACTAAGCACAAAAATATTGAAATCTTCCTCCAGATACTTTGCAAAGATACCATCTTTTCAATTAAGAGATACAGATACATGTTGTAAGATCTATTCAAGTCTAAATTTGAAAAATCCTAAGAACCCAGCACAAGCTGTTCTCTTTGCCAAAAAGCAGGGAAGGTGTTGTCACATTTCATCTCATTCACAACAGATGGGGATGACAAACAGAAGTATTTTAGGAGGAAGACTGACAAGGAAATCTTGGCAGTGGAATTCTCATCTTTTGTTCATTAAGCAGAGTCACACTGTGGTAGAATGGACTGTTCAGCAGACATTCACTCCCTCCACTGGACTACAGGTCAGTACTCTTTATCAATACTGGCTTGGACAGTAGCACATGAAGACCGCAAATGTATTCTGCTTTTTGTTTTCGCTTGCCCTCTCATGCCACTGACTTTTGTTCACAAAGAAGGAGAGAGGACGCAAATCTGGATGCAACCTGCAGTGGGTTAGCCCTACTACAGGTTAGCCCTGTACGGCTCAGCAGAATGCTAGACAATCTGCAGGTGAGTGGACAAGAAATCAATGCTTCTTGCTATAAGCCACTGAAATTTGAAGCAGTGTAATGTTTGTTTTGTTTTGATTCACTCAGTCACTAGAAATGGTGTGAGCAGAAAATCCTCAGCCATTGGTTTTCTTTGCAATTAACTCAGTAAAGAAAGATTCATTGCCCAAACTCACACCCCATTCAGGGAGCAGTTTGCATCAAATGATGTACAGGCGTAAAAGCCCAGCCTTCATCCAGATTTAAGACAACACTTGAGCACACCCCCTGGAGTTAGCAGAGGTCCTCGGACTGCATCATATCCCACCTTCCCTGTTGCCCAATCCTCCTCCTCCCTTTCTGTTCCACAAATGTTGGTCACAGGGTTCCCCCAGTAACTCTCCTCATTGACAGTGGTCATCATTAACTGCTTCTCAGAGAATTCAGCCTGCAACAAGTGGCATCACTATGACAACAGGTAACTGATACACATAGACGTTTAATACAAACTACTGATAGTCTCAGTTACAATTCTACAAAAATGTTACATGTATACAGCACACATTACAGTATTCAAAATACCCTATCTATTTAAAAATTAATGAGCATATGGATTTTTCCAAGCAGAAGGTGAATAACCCATGAGTAAATCTTAACTGTGACCAAGGCACAATTTTTTATATATAAAAGCATGCCATCCACTTCAGCATTTATTCAATGCGTAGTATGGAAAAAAAGGCCATCAATTACAAGCTTATTAAGACTTGCTGACATTCACTCCAATCAATCTGCAAGACACTATGGTCCATGTTCTTTGGCATACACTTTTGTTTTATTATTATCACAAGAAAGCCAGAGAAGATTCACCCCGGCTATGATTCTATATTCCAGACAAAATGAGACATTCAGGCAGAGGGAGGCAAGGATCCCTTTGGAAAGAAAGTGTGAGGTGTGAGCTCCTCAGTGACCACAGCTTTTTACCTTAGGGGCATTTTCTAGACTGCTACAGCGAGGAACAGAGCCACAGAAAAACACTAAGAGTCAGACCTTGATGCTTTCGAATGGCTCAGATTGAGGGAGCAAAACACTGGAGAGGATCCCATTCCAGGCCCTAAAGCAAACTATAACACAGTACAAGGACTCATAGCATACATATTCTCTGACCACAGTATTCAATTAACACACAAGTAGAAAAAAATTATAGTTATGTAACTACATAATTAGTTATATATGTTAGGAAATCCTTAGAAGCAAATGATAATAAAAATGCCACATTTCAAAACAAAATATATGTTAGTCAAGTTGGAAAATAGAGGGAAATGTTCTACCTTAAATGTTTATAATGAAAAAGAAGATAAATGGCCGGCGCCGTGGCTCAATAGGCTAATCCTCCGCCTTTCGGTGCTGGCACACCGGGTTCTAGTCCCGGTTGGGGCACCGGATTCCATCCCGGTTGCCCCTCTTCCAGGCCAGCTCTCTGCTGTGGCCTGGGAGTGCAGTGGAGGATGGCCCAAGTGCTTGGGCCCTGCACCCACATGGGAGACCAGGGTGCTTGGGCCTCTGCCAGCCACATGGGAGACCCGGATGAAGCTCCTGGCTCCTGGCTTTGGCCTGGCCTAGCCCAGGCCATTGCAGCCATTTGGGGAATGAATCACCAGGTGAAAGACCTACCCCCTCCTTTCTCTGTGTGTGTCTCTTCTTTCTCTAACTCTGCCTTTCAAACAAATAAATGAATCTTTAAAAATAAATAAGAAGAATAAACCCAAAGAAAAGTAGATGGAAGAAAACAAAGAATAAAAATAAACAGAAAACATACAGCTCCAGTTCCAATCCAGCTCCCTGTTAATGGCCTAGGAAAGCAGTAGAAGAGATAGCCCAAGTGCTTGGGCCCCTACACCCACATGGGAGAGCCGGAAGAAGCTCCTGGTTCCTGGCTCCTGATTGGCCCAGCTCCAGCTATTGCAGCTATTTGGGGAGTGCACCAGTAGCTGGAAAACCTCTCTCTCTGTCTCCCTCTCTAACTCTGCCTCTCAAATAAATAAATCTTAAAAAAAAAAAAAGAAGAAGAAGAAGAAGAAGAAAAGAAAACCGACAAAACCCAAATCTCATTCTTTTCAATAATTAATGATTGCACTCCCCACCAAAACTATAAAGGATAAATTGGGAAATTATGTATATAAACGGTAACAGGAATGAAAAGCTATTTATTTATTTATTTATTTATTTATTTATTTATTTATTTGACATGTAGAATTACAGACAGTGAGAAAGGTCTTCCCTCCGTTGGTTCACTCCCCAAATAACTGCAATGGACAGAACTGCGCTGATCCAAAGCCAGGAGCCAGGTGCCTCCTCCTGGTCTCCCATGTGGGTGCAGGGGCCCAAGCACCCAGGCCATCCTCCACTGCTCTCCCAGGCCACAGCAGAGAGCTGAACTGGAAGAGGAGCAACCAGGACCAGAACTGGCACCACATGGGATGCCGGCGACACAGGCGGAGGATTAGCCTAGCGCGCCATGGCGCCAGCCCCCAAAAAGCTATTTTAAATAATGATATAGCTTATTTTAAAGTTTAAAAATATCATGAAAAATTATATTAATAAATTTGAAATTCAGAGGAAAATAATTGTCTAGACTGAGAAAACTTGACAAAAATGGACTTATATACAATAAAAACCTATTCTAATTACATATTAACTTACAACCACACCCAGATTTCTACAAAATAACTGGTACTCTTCAAAATGACACAGTCATGAAACACAGAGGACTGAAGGAGACCACAGAGACAGCGACAGCTAAACACAGTTGAGTCTCAAAGAGATCTCAGGCCAGAAAATCTTTTTCTTTCGGTATAAGGAACACGACTAGGACAATTAGCAAATCTGAACAAAGGCTCTGGATGGAATAACAGTATTATAACTAATCTGACAGCTTTGATGTAATTAAATATTGATTTTTTTTTTAAAAGAGACTATCTTCTCAAATATTTAGTAGTAACAGGACATACATTCTGACACTTACTCTCAAACTTTCCAGAAACAGTAACAGGTCTATGGTATTACAGTTTACGAAAGGCCACTGCAGCAGACTGCACATGGACTCCACATGGACTAGGTCTGTATTGGGCCCCACCAATCAGCTTCGTGTCGGATTATTCTGTGATGTACCACAGTGATAAAAATCACCCATTGACAGATTTCTAACTGTGTTCCCACGGTTCAGTAACTTATGACCATAACTATTTTAGACTGGGACCATTACTGGATTCTGAGCTCCCACAGCAGGCCTCAACTTACCAAACAAAAGACTCACTTCTGCCAAATGCTTCAAAAATCAAACTTTTCAAGACACTCACAGCAACCAATTGGACAGGGTGGTTTACCTGAGCAAGCCCAAAATGAAGTCCTCTCTCTCTTTTAACCTTTAACAAAAGCATCTTTGATGCAACTAATCTGCTTCTTGTCCTGTTTTAGCTTTCTGAAACTTTTTCTGTCAATAAAGTCAACTCTTCTTTGCTGAGCTCATCTGTTATTTTATTGTATGAGGTGTTGCCTGATTGTAGAATTATCATAAAAGCCAATTAGACCTCTAAACTAAATCTGGTTTTTTTTTTTTTTAAAGACTTATTTATTTATTTGAGAGGCAGAGAGAAGTCTTCCATCCACTGGTTCACTCCCCAAATGGCCACAACAGCTGGAGCTGGACCAATCCAAAACCAGGGCCAGAGTTTCTTCCGGGTCTCCCAAGTGGGCACAGGGGCCTAAGCACTTGGGCCATCTTCTACTGATTTCCCAGGCCATCGGCAGAGAGCTGGATCAGAAGAGGAGCAGCTGGGACACAAACTGGCACCCATATAGGATGCTAGTAATGCAGGTAGAGGTTTAATCTACTATACAAACAGCACCAACCCCCAAAGTCAGTAAGTTTTAAGGAATTATAGGAACTAGCATTGCGGTGCATTCCACAATGAGTTAAGCTGCCACCTGCAACACCAGCATCCCATGAGTGCCAGTTGAAGTCACAGCTACTCTACTTCCAATCTAGCTCCCTGCTAATGTGCCTGAAAAAGAGCAGTGGAAGATGGCCCAAGTGCTTGGGCCCCTGCCACCCATGTGGGAGCTCTGGATAAAGTTCGTGGCTCCTGGCTCTGACCTGGCCCAGCCCCTGCCATTGTGGCTGTTTGGGGAGTAAACTAGAAGACTGCAGATATCTCTCTGTGCGTCCCTCTCTCTCTCTCTCTCTCCAACTCCTCCTTTTTAAATAAATCTTTTAAAAAATTATTAACCACAGCATCTGTTAAGTCATATTTGAAAATAATAATCCTAGACAAAGTTGTCAAAACAATTTACATAGTATTTTTCCCAATATCAAATTTACAGTAATTTTCTGAGATTTCTTATATCAATATTGAATCCATGGGGGAAAAAGTAATGTAAAAGGCAGTATTTACCACTCCCCCAACCCCCAAAAAAATTTACATTGGGTTAGGGGCAAACACTTAGCCTAGCAGTTAAGGTGCTGGCTAGGACGCCCACATCTGGTATCAGAGTACCTGGGTTTGATACCAGGCTCTGGCTCATGACTCCAACTCTCTGCTAACACAGACCCTGGGAAGCAGCAGTAATGGCTCAAGTAACTGAGTTCCTGCCCCAACATGGAAGATGTGGATTGAGTTCCAGGCTCCTGGCTTTGGCCTGAAACAGTCAGTCTGGCTGTGAGGTCATTTGGGGAATGAACCACCAGATCACCAAAAAAGGGGATCTCCTGCCCTCTCTACTCTGCTTTTCAAACAATTTTTTTTCAAAGTATCCCTAAATGTAAACTATTATTGCCTTAATGATTCATTAAGCAAGCAAGGAAACACCATGTTCCCTGTTTTTCACTGAAGCAATGGTCCATTAGCACTAATTCCAGCTTACAGCTTGGAAACATGAATAGTGCTCATCATATAGGAATCCCCATCTTATCAATTTTATGATAAAATTTTATCATTTTGAAGGCTAGATTTCTAATGTAAGTTGATATGTAAAATGTTATATATTGTGCCATGGGATCCAAATATCTTCAAATTCCCAGTATCCTCCAGGTCCTAAATGAAATGTGTGATTTGAACATGACTCATAAATGAAGGGGAAAAAAATGCCTGACAACTGGAATACAATTACCAAAAACATAAAATTTTGTTATTTGAATCAACTTTCCTTAGGAAAATGGTTTTTTCCCCTAAGTTATTCTTGATGGAAAACAATTTCATTGTAAAATTATAGATAGCATATTTTAAGGGGAAATTACCAGCTTAAAGGAAACATTCTTTGTTCAACCACTTTTAATTCTTGCCAAGACTTCCTTGTAACAATTATATTAGGGGCTGGCACTGTGGCTTAGTGGGTAAAGCCACTGCCTGCAGTGCCAGCATCCCATATGGGCTCCAGTTCAAGTACTGGCTGCTCCACTTCTGATCCAGCTCTCTGCTATGGTCTGGGAAAGCAGTGGAATATGGTGCAAGTCCTTGGGCTCCTGTACCATGTGGGAGACCTAGAAGAAGCTCCTGGCTCCTGGCTTCAGATTGGTGCAGCTCCGGCCATCGTGGCCATCTGGGGAGTGAACCAGTGGACGGAAGACCCACCCCCCCCTTCTATAAGCCCATCTATAACCCTCCCAGCTGCGTGGCTGGGACCCAAGCACTTTAGCCATCACCTGCTAACTCCCAGGGTGCTCATAAGTAAGAATCAAACCCAAGTCATTTTAATGACAATGAAGTAGAAGAGTAGTTCTAAGAGATAATTTGGTGGAGTAGAGTGGCCTCCTCAGTAAGAGTAAAGAATAGATAGACACAAATCTTTTTTCAAAGTCAGCTACACAGATGTAGCAAAACACCATTTCTTGAACTCCAGCATTTACCTTTGCTTTAAAAAATTACTATAGTATTAAATAATTTAAGAAGTAACATATTCAACCATTACAGAAATATGCACAAAATGATATTTAAACTGGTTAAGGCATATAGGTGGCATCCCTTTTTTTTTTTTTTTTAAGATTTATTTATTTACTTGAAAGTCAGAGTTACACAGAGAAAGAAGGAAAGGCAGAAAGAGAGAGAGGTCTTCCATCCATTGTTTCACTCCACAGTTGGCCACAACGGCCGGAGCTGTGCCAATCCGAAGCTAGGAGCCAGGAGGTTCTTCCAGGTCTCCCATGCAGGTGCAGGGGCCCAAGGACTTGGGCCATCTTCTACTGCTTTCCCAGGCCATAGCAGAGAGCTGGACTGGAAGTGGAACAGCCAGGTCCCAAACTGGCACCCATATGGGATGCCGGCGCTTTAGGCCAGGGTGTTAACCAGCTGTGCCACAGCGGTGGCCCCAGGTAGCATCCTATTTAAAATCCTTTTATAAATATGATTGACAGAACAAAAATAGTGGTTCTTTCAGAATGCCCTATTCCAAAAGGAACCCACTTGCAGACCCACACATTCACCAGTAGTGGGAAGCAGAGAGTTGCTGCAGCTGCAAACCAAGAGCCACACATGTGCTTTGCCACCCCCTCATAGTGTCCTGTAGGGAAAGCCCTAAAAACCAAGAGCTCTGCACTATCCCAGGAACAGGCTTTTCCAATCGTGCTCTTTGAACAGGGTAGAGACAGTTTGCTGGATTATAACATACAGCATCTCCAGTTATAACTTGAGAAGCATTATCTCAATAACAGAGTTATTACAGGCCAAATAAGTAATGATGTATCTATCAATGGCAAAATCATGCAACATTAGGAAGAAAAACCCCAAACCTTCCAGGTTACTATGTTTACGTTATACAGTCAGGAAAAACTTGCTCTGCTGGAGACACAAAACTATATATTAAAAAAAGTTCGGCCGGTGCCGCAGCTCACTAGGCTAAACCTCTGCCTAGCGGCGCTGGCACACCAGGTTCTAGTCCCGGTCAGGGCGCCAGATTCTGTCCTGGTCGCCCCTCTTCCAGGCCAGCTCTCTGCTATGGCCCGGGAGTGCAGTGGAGGATGGCCCAAGTGCTTGGGCCCTGCACCTGCATGGGAGACCAGGAGAAGTACCTGGCTCCTGCCATCGGATCAGCGCGGTGCGCTGGCCGCAGCGCGCGGGCCGCGGCAGCCACTGGAGGGTGAACCAACGGCAAAGGAAGACCTTTCTCTCTGTCTCTCTCTCTCGCTGTCCACTCTGCCTGTCAAAAAAAAAAAAAAAAAAAAAGTTCAGGAGCTAGTGTTGCAGTGTAGCAGGTAACAATGCCACAGGCAATGCCAGCATCCTATATGGGCATGAGTACTGACTGCTCCACTTTTGATCCAGCTCCCTGCTATGGCCTGGGAAAGCAACGAAGGATGGCCTGAGTGCTTCGGCCTCTGCTACCCATGTGGGAGACTTGGATGAGGCATCTGGCTCAGCCCTGACAGTGGCAGCCATCTAGAGTGTGAACCAGAAGATAGAAGATGCTCTCTCTCTGTAACTCTGGCAGCTCACTAGGCTAATCCTCCGCCTTGCAGCGCGGGCACACTGGGTTCTAATCCCGGTCGGGGCGCCAGATTCTGTCCCGGTTGCCCCTCTTCCAGGCCAGCTCTCTGCTGTGGCCCAGGAGTGCAGTGGAGGATGGCCCAAGTCCTTGGGCCCTGCACCCCATGGGAAACCAGGATAAGCACCTGGCTCCTGCCATCGGATCAGCACAGTGCGCCGGCCATGGTGCGCCGGCCACAGCGCGCCAGCCATGGCGGCCATTGGAGGGTGAACCAATGGCAAAGGAAGACCTTTCTCTCTGTCTCTCTCTCTCACTGTCCACTCTGCCTGTCAAAAAATAATAAATAAATAAAGAAATTTAAAGAAATAAAAAAATAAAGTTCATACGTAATTTGTCTTATCAGTTCTTTAATAAGTTATAATAATATAGAGTTTGCACAGGACAACCAAATCTGCAGAATAAAGAAGAATAAAGAGTCCAGAAGCAGACCTAGGTATATTGAGGACCTTGAGTTATGGCAGAAAGGGCATTACAAATCACGAAGCAACAGTGAACTCAACAAAAGGTACTGATACAATTTACCATGCTTAAAAACAAAAGAAAACACTTCTCTGCTTCCCTCAGCTCATAAAATAAACTCCAGACAGACTGACAGTGATGATTATGAATAATTCTTCGAAACTGTTGGGACAAGGCTGATCCTGGGAAGGTAGCATAAGGTAACAGAGGTAAAACCACACCACACCATGGTGCACCACAGACAGCCCACAAGCCATAGGGAGCTGGCGGGGCAAGGAGGGGCCTTTCCTTCAGGTTTCAGAGGCACTCTGGCCCTGCTCACACTTCAAATGTGGACTTTTGGACTCTAGAACTCTGACACAATAAATTTCTATTGTTTTAAATAGAGAAGAAAATTTTCAATATAAACAATAGTGAAAAAAGAATCAAGATTAAGAATCTAAAATACAAGTAAGAAAAAAGCCGAACAGCTAATAAGCACAGGAAAACATGATTTACCTTATTAAGTAATCAGGGAGATACATATTAAAATGAGAAATTATGAGGTTAATAAACATTAAGAAGTCTGAAAATACCAAGTGTTAAAGATAATGTAAGGAAATGGATGAAGAAAGCAAAAGCACTCAGTAACTCCTTATAGGATTATAAATTTCTACGATGGAGTGCAGACTCACCTGGCTTCCTGTGAAATTCTAAAAGAATGCCCTATGAATCAGCATTCAACTTCAGTTAAAATCTAGAGACTCAGAACCTGCACTGTGGCACAGTAGATTAAAGCCCTGCCCTTAGTGTTGGAATCCCATATGCGCGCCAGTTCGAGGCCCAGCTGCTCCATTTCTGATCCCGTTCTCTGCTATGGCCTGGGAAATCAGCATAGGACGACTCAAGGAGTCCTTGGGTCCTTGTACCAGCGCAGCCACCTGGGGGGGGAGGTGAACCAGTGGACGGGAGACCTTTCTCTCTTTGTCTCTACCTCTCTCTGTAACTCTGTCTTTCAAATAAATAAATAAAATTTTTAAAAAACCCTAGAAACTCACAGGCATGCTCATAAAAGGATCCACATGTGAATTTCCAAGTCAGCATTATGGGTAGCCACAGAAAAATGTTTTGAAAGAACTCCAGTTATTCACCAGCAACAGAATACACAAATAAGGTGGTATAGTATCATATGAAAAAATATACTAATACCAAAGCACTTAAAATGAACAAAATGAGTATGCATTTATCAACATGACTTGATCTCAACAGGCCAATGATGAGACAGGGGTCACGGAGGTGGGAGGCACAGATGGAAAAATGGGAAAAAGATTTGGAAGAAAATATTAAGGACTACAACATTAACTATAATCGCAAATTTTTTAATTGAAAAATGGAAATTTTAACATTGCTTGAGGTGACAGTATGTATAATTTTATTACATTAGCCTCTGAATTTCTCTGTAATTTGCTATTATTGTTGTTTATTATGCACAAAAACAGACTGAAAGGAAACCTTATGAAAGGATAAGGAATTTTACCTTGAGTAATAAGAACAAGGCTTTTTCATTTGTCTGCAATACTATTTCAATTTTTCATTTTAAGTATACATTATTTGTAAAATTGGTAGAAATCTGTTTGAACAGGAAAAAATGTATACAAGAGATGATTAGATTGGATTCCCGGTGGTTTTGTGTCACATAAATACCTGGCTTTGAAAATCCTGACAAATGGTATCTGTACCCTTGTTTCTATGGTAAAATACTCTCCAAGTTTTAAACAACCAAAAATACTCCTAAACTTTTACATAAAATATGAACGTACCAATCAAGAGAAAAACTTTCTTCTATCAATAACATCCTAGTGTTTGAGAAAGGATAAAGAAAAGGGCTCCATAATAGCTGCAGACCACTTATGCCTTCATCACAATTCATAAATACACAAAAATACACAGGCAGCATAAGGAACTAATCTGAAATTCATTTCAGTATGTTTTGCTACATATCACAATGAACGTTTCCTGGAAAGCATTTCAAACTAGTATACATGAGAAAGTGATATAACCTATCATCATATTCCATTCCATCAGAAAGCAAAACTGAAACTTGTGTTGTATGTAATAGGTATTGGTCAAATAAGCTCATCAAGCCTCCGTTTTCTCAATTGTAAAATCAGCATACCCTACCATGCCTACCACACAGGGCTGGGGGATCAAAAACAGTGAGAAGAACATGCCAAAACCAATACCCAGCCTTAAGGAGCATTAATGTATAATTACACTGAAAATGGGAAATTTCACTTGATTACCAACAGAAAACAAGGAAGTAAATGTAGAAGATAGCAAATATAATGTATATGAAATAGAAAAATAGAATCTTTTTCTAGTGAAAAGACACAAAAACTTTAAACATCCATACTGAATAATAACCCGACAACAGAGTAACTCCTCCATCAACAGTTTCAAGAAATCATTGCTTTCACATAAAAAAAAAAAAACTGTAAAACATTATAGATGATCTACAAGCAAGTTAAGTACATAGACAGAATACAGAAAAAAGGCACGAAAGTGAAGAGAGATGTTGGAATGGTGAACTGTGTCCCACAATGTGTTTCCTATCTGCTTCATGGAACAGTCATTTTTACCTATCTCAACTCACAAACAGATGGGGTAACTAAGAAATTCAGGCAGCCAACTAACCAAATCAACCTACCTACCAGCAGGGCTAAGAGCCAGAGAGCTACAATACTGCTATAATGGCTTTATAATTAAATAAGCAGCAAAAGCATAAACAACTCCGAAATTGCAGAAGGCATCTTACCAAGGTGATGTCTCGCGAAGCTGCGGCAGCACTCATGTGCAAACTGGGTTGCCGCACGGAACTGCTGCAATCAAGGGCTCGAGCAAATGTCCCAACGGCCCTGAGCAAGCCACAAACACAAAACGGAAAATTAAAACACATTTGGACAACAAATGAAAAATCATTAAAGAAAAGGCAAAAAAATTGTTGGAGGGCTGAGAGTGAAATATCAAATAAAAAGTGTTTTTATTTCTTTAAGTTTTTTTGTTTGTTTGTTTTTTGTTTTTTTGCCAGGCAGAGTTAGACAGTGAGAGAGAAAGACAGAGAGAGAGTTATAGACAGTGAGAGAGAGAGAGAAAAGAAAGGTCTTCCTTCCGTTGGTACACTCCCCTAATGGCCGCTACAGCCGGTGCTGTGATGATCCGAAGCCAGGAGCCGGGTACTTCCTTCTGGTCTCCCATGTGGGCCATCCTCCACTGCCTTCCTGGGCCACAGCAGAGAGCTGGACTGGAAGAGGAGCAACCGGGAAAGAACCGGCGCCCCAACCAGGACTAGAACCTGGGGTGCTGGCACCACAGGCGGAAGATTAGCCAAGTGAGCCACGGCGCTGGCCTTCTGTAAGATTTAACAAGTAAGAAGACAACCCATATATGGTTCAGTAGAAATTTTAATACTTTAAAAAATTATTTCTAATTATTATTTCTTTTATTGAAATGCAGAGATGGAGACAGAGATCTTCCATCTGCTGGCTCACTTCCCAAATGCACACTAATGCTGGGACTGGACAGGCTGAAGCCAGGAACCCAGAACTCAATCTGGGTCTCCCCTGTAGGTAGCAGGAACACAAGTACTTGAGCCATCAAGTGCTGCCTCTCAGGGAGCACATTAGCAGGAAGCTGGAATCAGAGGTGGAGCTGGGACTTGAACCCAGGTACTGCAATATGGGATACGAATGTCCCAAATGCTCTTTCAACCACTATGCCAAAGGTCTACTCTATGGTCATTATAATTAAATCAAGAGGAGGCCGGCGCCGTGGCTCACTAGGCTAATCCTCCGCCTTGCGGCGCCGGCACACTGGGTTCTAGTCCCGGTCGGGGCGCCGGATTCTGTGCCGGTTGCCCCTTTTCCAGGCCAGCTCTCTGCTGTGGCCAGGGAGTACAGTGGAGGATGGCCCAAGTGCTTGGGCCCTGCACCCCATGGGAGACCAGGAGAAGTACCTGGCTCCTGCCATCGGATCAGCGCAGCGCGCCAGCCGTGGCGGCCATTGGAGGGTGAACCAACGGCAAAAGGAAGACCTTTCTCTCTGTCTGTCTCTCTCTCTCTCACTGTCCACTCTGCCTGTCAAAAAAAAAAAAAAAAAAAAAAAAAAAAAAAAAAAAAAAAGAAGAAGAAGAAGAAGAAATAATTAAATCAAGAGAAAACAAAATAGCCAATATGGACATAACAAAAAAGGATCATAAAATACCATGGATTAAACTCTCTGGTATTCAAATTTGCTCAAAAAACGAGATGCAAATCAACTGCACAATTAGACTATTGTTGCAAAGTAAGTTCTGACCACTCTTTTAGTCCAAATTATGAAACCTTACTAACATTTCTTTCTGTGAAATGAGATCTCATTATGGCAACCCCATCCTGTGAAGCACTCAATATAATAATTTCTACTAAATCTCATTAAAAAATTACCACAAAGCTGATTTTTACTTAATGACTTAGAAGGCTTCCCTATATGGAAAAATCTCTCATCTAAATAGAAAATGTTGAGTGGGCACTGTGGCACAGTGGGTTAAGCCACTGCTTGGGATGCCCACATCACATATCGGAGTGCCTGGGATTGAGTCCTGCCCCTGGGTCCAAACCAGCTTCCTACTAATGTACCTAGGAGGCAGCAGATGAATGGCCCAAGTACTTAGGTTCCTACCACCTACATGGAAGACCTGGATGGAGTTCCAGGCTCTGGTATCAGCTTAGCCCATTACTGGCTGCTCCAGATTTTGAAGAATGAACCAGCAGGCAGAAGACAGATTTCTCTCGCATGAAACGAAAGTGCAACTTGACTGTGTAGTGCCTGCATTTTAAACATGTTAGCTGGAGCCAGTGCTGTGGTGTAGCAGGTAAAAGCTGCTGCGTGCAGTGCCGGCATCCTACATGGATGCCGGTTCAAGTTCTGGCTGTTCCACTTCCAATCCAGCTCTCTGTTATGCCCTGGGAGAGCAGCAGAAGATGGCCCAGGGTCCTTGGGCCCCTGCACCCATGTGGGAGACCCAGAAGAAGCTCCTTGCTCCTGGCTTCAGATCAGCCCAGCTCCGGCCGTTGCCGCCAATTAGGGAGTGAACCAGCAGATGAAGACCTCTCTCTCTCTGCCTCTGCCTCTCCTTGCTCTGTGTAACTCTAACTTTCAAATAAATAAATAAATCTTCAAAAAAAATGTTAGCTGAAGAAGAGAATTTATGTATTTTTAAATTAATGTCTTTATTAAAAGGCAAAGAGAAAAAAAGAGGCAATGAGTTCCTACCTGCTGGTTCACTCTCCAAATGGCTGCAACAGTCAGGAGCCAGGAACTCAATCCAGGTCTCCTGTGTCAGTGGTAGGAATCTAATTACTTGAACACCAGCTGCTGCCTCCCAGAGTATGCAGTAGCAGGAAGCTGGAGACTGGAACTGGAGCTGAGAATTGAACCCAGCCACTCCAATGTGGAACATGAATATCCTAACCACAAAGCTAACCATACATTCTCAAAAGAGATTTTTTTAAAAACATTTTAATTAAAATATAACACATGAGCATGAAAGTATAGACTGTACAGCCATTTAGTTACCACAAAGAGAACACACCCAGATCACCAACAGCTGGGTCAAGAAACAGACCATGACCAGCACCCAGAAAGGTTCCTAATATACCTTCCCAATTACTACTCCTGCCCTCTTTCCCTAAGAGAACTACCACCCTCCTGGATTCTAACACCATAGCCTAGTTTTTCTCAGAGAATCACACAGTATGGACAATTTCTTATATACAGCTTCTTTTGTTCAAAATTAAGTTTGTGGCTTTGTCCCATGTTGCTGACTCCAGCAGTGGGCCTTGATTCACCCTGTTACACAGCATTCCTTTGCATGATTCCCCACCTAGCACCACTCCATTGTTGATGAACATTCAGTGTTGTTTCCAGTCTGGAGCCAATCAGAATGATACTGCTAATGCCATTTGTGTATGTATCCTTTGGTGCAGTGGTGTATGCATTTCAGCTGGGTACATACTGAAGTGTGAGACACAGGGATGACAGGGTTAGATGAAAGCATACAACCTTCAAAAGCATCTGTACCAATCTGTACTCCTATCAGCTGGGTATGAGCTGCTCCACATCTTCACTAATGCATGGTCTTTATAAATTTTTAACTATTCTAGCCAATAGTATACAATTGTGGCCTTAATTTGTATTTAGGAGACTAATTTTTGAAGGCTGGCATTGTGGCACAGTGGGTTAAACCCTATGACACCAGCATCGATATGAGTGCTGGGCTTCAGCCTGACCCAGCCTGCCTCTGTGACCATTTAGAGTGAACCAGCGGGTTGAAGACCTCTTTCTCTCTCCATCCCTCCCTTTCTGTGTAATTCAGCCTTTCAAATAAATCTTAAAAATAAAACAAAAAAAGCAGATGAGTAATTTTTAAAACAAATTCTGGGGGAAAAAAAGATAGTAGATACTATTCCTCAGTGCCCCTGATGCTGTCTTCCAAGGAAAGGAAAATATACAACCCATGGTGATTGGGAAAAGACAAAACAGAATCCAAATCACATCTGAAAACTGAAAAATCTTCTAGATAACCCACAGTTCTGATAACCTTTCTGGAGCTTCTGTTCCAGTGAGCCCCATCCGACTTTCATTTTCACCCCTCTACTCCACCGACTGGTTCCTTCCCAACAACGTATCATCAATCAAGCATCTTAATCCTATCAATCAGTGCTTGGAGTGTGGGCTCTGGACTCCCAATGCCTGGTCACCAATAAAATGGTGACCTTTCATGGTGACTGGTTCCATGAAGAGTGATGCTTATGGATGGGTTCTAATTACTTTTTCCTTTGTATTATAAATAAAGTTCAACAGATAAGCAGAGAATAAAATAATGAATCCTTACATCTACTTGATTATAATATTTTATCATGTTTGTTCCATTTTTTAAAAAGTTTTTTTTGCGGCCAGCGCCGCGGCTCAATAGGTTAATCCTCCGCCTTGCAGCGCCGGCACACCAGGTTCTAATCCCGGTTGGGGCGCCTGATTCTGTCCCGGTTGCCCCTTTTCCAGGCCAGCTCTCTGCTGTGGCCCGTAAGTTCAGCGGAGGATGGCCCAAGTGCTTGGGCCCTGCACCCCATGGGAGACCAGGAGAAGCACCTGGCTCCCGGCTTCGGATCAGTGTGGTGCGCCGGCTGCAGCGCGCCAGCCACAGTGGCCATTGGAGGGTGAACGAATGGTAAAGGAAGACCTTTCTCTGTCTCTCTCTCTCACTGTCCACTCTGCCTGTCAAAAAAAAAAAAAAAAAAAAAAAGGTTCTTTTGCAAGAATTATTTTATTTATTTGAAAGACAAAGGAGTTACAGAGAGAAGTAGAGCCAGAGAGAGAGAGAGAGAGAGAGAGGTCTTCCATTCTGCTGGTTCACTCCCCAAATGACCGCAACAACCAGAGCTGAGCTGATCAGAAGCCAGGAGCCAGGAGCTTCTTTCAGGTCTCCCACACAGGTGCAGGGGCCCAAGGAGTTGGGCCTTCTTCTACTGCTCTCCCAGGCCATAGCAGAGAGCTGAATCAGAAGAGGAGCAGCCGGAACTTGAATCGGAGCCCAAATGGGATGCCGGCGCTGCAAGCTGGGGCTTTAATCCGCTGCGCCACAACGCCGGCCCCTTGTTTGGTCCATTATTAAAAAAAGATTGTTTGAAAGGCAGACAGACAGAGATCATCTATCCACTAGCTCACTCCCCAAATGGCTGCCAACAGCCAGGTCTGGGCCATCCCAAAGCCAGAAGCCAGGATTTCCTCCTGACTTTCCACATGGGTAGCAGAGACGCACACTAAGACTTAAGCTATCATCTGCTCATTCGCAGGCACTTTGGCAGGAAGCTGAGTAGTTGGGTCTCAAACTGGCACCCGGATATGGGATGCAGGCATCGCAACTGACAGCTTAACAGCTGTACCACAACGCCAGACCCTGGTTCTTCTTTTACGAAAATATATGTTAGGAGCCAGCGCCGTGGCTCACTTGGTTAATCCTCCTCCTGTGGCGCCGGCATCCCATATGGGCGCCGGGTTCTAGTCCCAGTAGCTCTTCTTCCAGTCTAGCTCTCTGCTGTGGCCCGGGAAGGCACTGAAGGATGGCCCAAGTGCTTGGGCCCCTGCACCCACATGGGAGACCAGGAGGAGGCACCTGGCTCCTGGCTTCGGATCAGCGCAGCACCGACCATAGCAGCCATTTGGGGGCTAAACCAACGGAAGGAAGACCTTTCTCTCTGTCTCTCTCTCTCACTGTCTATAACTCTACCTATCAAATAAAAATTAAAAAAAGAAAGAAAATATATGTTATATATTTGGTTAGATTAACAGAACTATATATATTTACTATATACAAAAATGAAACTATAACATTCTTTTGTATACTGAAAAATTTTTCATGATTACAAGTATATGCACATAAATGATCATTCTGTATGCATGCTCATTTAGATTTATCTCTGTCACAGATAGTTGTCATTCGTTTAACTGCAGTAAAGTCATATCCCATTATATAAACACACCTCCATTCATCAATGGCTTGCAGATGCCTTTTCAGTTTTTTTCCAACTTTTCCACTAATTATAATGCTATGATAGTCTCATTTACATTTTGCTTTATGACAACTTTTCTCATGAGCATCATTTACATTTATAATTGAAAAAATAAAGATAAAATTCTGCCCCATTCATTTTCTCAAGAGAAAAGGAAAGGGAGTGAGAAAGCCTGGCAGCCAGGCTAAAATCTCTGAAAGAAATCCTCTTCTTAGCAATGGGCCTCACTCACACATGTATGTGATAAAAGGACTCAAGTTGCAAACTCTTACTGACACCTGAATAATCCACATCTATAGCTAAAGATTTTACTGCTGGGGCCGCACTGTGGTATAATGGGTAAAGCTGCCGCCTGCAGTGCTGGCATCCCATAAGGGCACTGGTTCGAGTCTGGGCTGCTCCACTTCTGATTCAGCTCTCTGCTATGGCCTGGGAAAGCAATAGAAGATGGCTCAACTCCTTGGGCCCCTGCACCCACCTTGGAGACCTGGAAGAAGCTCCTGATTCCTGGTTCCAGTTCAGTGCAGCTCCAGCCATTGCAGTCATCTGGGGAGTGAACCAGTGGATGGAAGATCTCTCCCTCCCTCCCTCCCTCTCTCTCTCTTTCTCTCTCTCTCTCTCCTTCTCTCTCTGTGTAACTCTTTCAAGTAAATAAATAAATCTTTAAAAAAAATTTTTGCTGCTTTCATTAAAGATGCCGATCTTCAGGTGTTATATATTCTTTATATCCTCCTGTTTTCTTAGTGAAAATTAATAGACATATTTTCATTTACAACAGAAATTATTGTCAGTAAGTTGCATTATTTAGGAAGGCGTGGGACATATATCAAGCTTTCTAACTAGGATAATAATACCACCAAAGGCAAAGAAGTGGGATACAAAGAAAATATACATATTTCTAAATTCTTTAAAAGAAAAGATGTTCCTTGACTCACAAGTGCCATACTCACCGTGCTACAACTAAAAACTGGTCAATCTGTCGATCCGTAAGTGGGCTATTTGGATCCCAAACTTTAACTTCCAGTTTTGACTGTTCCCTCTCATCTGATTCTCCTGCCCAACAAAAGAAAAGGAGTCATGTTACACAATACCCCGTCACCTGTAGTTGTTAAATGTAAGGTAAATGCTCATGGTTTTGGTCAGTTCTTTTGTATCACAGATGGACAGCGCCTTGTCAAGTGCATACTGATGACAATATGGTAAACCAACTGTATGGGACCATCATCACTGTGAATCTCCTGAGAACCTCAATACGTGACTAAGCACCACACTTGGGGACGTAAAGATGAAAACGAAAGCACGCCTGCTGCAGACAGTGAAACTGTGATGAAACTTGTACATGAATACCATGTTACAAACAAAGGAGGAGATGTATCATCAGCTGCAGACACGGCTGTAAGAATCTGAAGGGTAGAGGAATCATTTCAGGCTAGCTGGGAAATGGTGACATGAAAGAAGGCACATTTTTGCTAAGACTGAAGGACAGGAATACACTGGCAGGGCAGAGGACTCAACAAAAAGAAATAAGAACATGAACAAAGTCATGAGGCAAAAAAATGCGATGATAAGAAACAAAAGCTCATTTTTTAACAGGAATGAAAGCAGGGAGCTCTGAGTAGTGGATTAGGAACTTATTACTGAAGATTCTGTGCAAATTTCCTGAACAAATTTTATTTTGAGGTAATGAGAAAGCCCTGGCATTTTGGGTAATGGAATGATAAGACCAGAACCAAAACACGAAATTTCATATTTAGCAATGGTATATAATTTGCTCTGCAGAGATATCTGATAAAGACAGATAAATCAAACTCCTCTAAAAGTCCCACCTGGAAGTAATGAGGGGCTGAAAGACGGTGTTGAGGGTGAAATATAGAGAGAAGAGAAGATTTAGGAATGCCAGGGGCAGACTGGATGTACAGTGTCAATTTTAAGTCTTCTGAGCCGTACAGAAGAGCACTGGCATAAACACAGAACAGGAGGGGAGGGCTAAGGGACAGGCTAACAATAATGCAGGCAGCTTTGTTTTAGGATATCTCACAAGAAGATACAACCATCAGGCAAGATAGGATTTAAGTGGACAGCAAGATTGGATTTAAGTGGAAACAGACTTGGGAGCCAAATGAAGTTTGATGTACAGCTACAGACTCCTAGGCTAGACGCTCTTGGTCAAGAGGGACTGGTCTGGGCCGTGTTTTGCTTTCGATCACTGCATCTTTAACAGCAGGCAGCACGTCTTGCAGTAACTGACAACACACTGATGGAGGCACAGAATCAGCACACCACCTGCAATTGCCTCAGTTTGGAGATTTGTTCAAAGGCAGGTAGCTATCCCCTACAGAAAGAAACACAGCAGAGCTAGTGCTAGAACAGAGAGATCTAAAGGCTTGGAAGGATAATTTTTTTTTTTTTTTAATTTAAGGTTTATTCAGCAGGGCCAGTACTGTGGCTTTGCAGGTTACGCCTATGCCTACAGTACTGGCATCGCGTATGGGCACCGGTTCAAGTGCTGGCTGCTCTACTTCTGATCCAGCTCCCTGCTAACGTGCCCGGGAAAACAGTGGAAGATGGCTCAAGTCCTTGGGCCCCTGCCACCCACATGGGTGACCTAGAAGAAGCTCCTAGCTCCTGGCTTTGGCCTGCTCCAGCCCTGACCATTGCAGCCATTTGGGGAGTGAATTGGCAGACGGAAGATCCATCTCTATCTCTTTAAAAAAATTTATTTGCTGGTGCCGCGGCTCACTAGGCTAATCCTCCACCTAGCAGCGCCAGCACACCGGGTTCTAGTCCCGATCGGGATGCTGGATTCTGTCCCGGGTGCCCCTCTTCCAGGCCAGCTCTCTGCTGTGGCCAGGGAGTGCAGTGGAGGATGGCCCAAGTGCTTGGGCCCTGCACCCATGGGAGACCAGGATAAGTACCTGGCTCCTGCCATCGGATCAGCGCGGTGCACCGGCCGCAGCGCACCTGCCGCGGCGGCCATTGGAGGGTGAACCAACGGCAAAAGGAAGACCTTTCTCTCTGTCTGTCTCTCTCTCTCACTGTCCACTCTGCCTGTCAGAAATAAATTAAAATTTAAAAAAAAATTTATTCATTTATTTGAAAGTTAAGTGTTACAGAGAGACAGAGGGACAGACAGACAAGAGGGAGAGAGGGAGAGATCTCTGACCCACTGTTTCACTTCCCAGATGGCCACAACAGCCAGCACTGGGCCAGACAGAAGCCAGGAGCTAGCAGCCAAGAGCTTCTCCATTCTCCCATGTGGGTGGCAGGGGCACAAAGACTTGGATCATCTTCCACTGCTTTTTCTAGCCCGCTAGCAGGGAGCTGGATCAGAAGTGGAGCATAGTGGAGCCATTGGAGGGTGAACCAATGGCAAAGGAAGACCTTTCTCTCTGTCTCTCTCTCTCACTGTCCACTCTGCCTGTCAAAAAAATTAAAAAAAAAAAAAGAAAAAAAAATAATAATGAGGGAAAACATGGCCTACCATAAAGCTTAGATAAATAAAGCTGGA
The DNA here is from genome assembly GCF_964237555.1 of Oryctolagus cuniculus. Lineage (NCBI taxonomy): Eukaryota > Metazoa > Chordata > Mammalia > Lagomorpha > Leporidae > Oryctolagus > Oryctolagus cuniculus. The sequence goes on from NC_091433.1 coordinate 159,963,388, forward strand.
CTGCCCCACAATAGAACACTGCCCGGAGTGTGGACTCACAGATCACTATCCTGCTGTACCAGTCTAAAAGAGCATTACGTTAATAATGCTGGCTAGCAGTGATCAAAGAGGGGCGACCTGAGAGAGAACTGCATTTTCTATATGATATTTTGTGCTATCTACCACAAAATAAATGTTAAAATTAAAAATTAGAAAAACAAACAGAATACACAGAAGTCCCTTCATTGTGCTATAAGAAATCATTATAAGCATGTCTAACTGCCGAGTTATTTGGAGATTCTGACTGTAATGAAGGACATGAATGTAAGAGGGGCAGGGAACACACCAAGGGCATTCAACCTCTAATCCCTTTGGGATAAACAAGATGCCTTAAGATGCCCACAAGAGGGGGAAGAGTGCCTCCTCCCAGCTTCACCAGAAACAACTTCATTTTTATATTTTAATATTGTGCTGTGGCTGGTGCTGTGGCGTAGTGAGTAAGGCTACTGCCTACACTGCCGGCAATCCATATGGGCACCAGTTCGTGTCCCAGCTGCTCCACTTTTGATCCAGCTCTCTGTTATAGCCTGGGAAAGCAGTGGAAGATGGTGCAAGCCCTTGGGCCCCTGCACCCACATGGAGACCTGAAAGAAGCTCCTGGCTCTTCTCTTTGGATCGGCGCAGCACCGGTGATTGTAGCCTTCTGGGAAGTGAAGCAGAGGATGGAAGACCTCTCTCTCTCTTTGCCTCTGCCTCTCTGTAACTCTGCCTTTCAAATAAATAAATATATCTTTAAAAAACATAATGTGGGAGGGCTGACGCTGTGGCATAGTAGGTTAAGCCTTCCCCTGCAGCGCCGGCATTCCATATGGGCGCCGGTTCAAGTCCTCAGTCCTGGATGCTCCACTTCTGATCCCGCTCTTTCTACTTTTGGCCTGGGAAAGAAGTGAAAGATGGCCCAAATGTATAGGGCCCCGCACCCACGCAGGAGACCGGAAGAACTCCTGGCTCCTGGCTTCAGACTGGTCAGCTCCAGCCCTTTTGGCCATTTGGGGAGTGAATCAGAGGACGGAAGACCTTTCTGTTTCTCCCTCTTTCTGTCTGTAACCCTACCTCTCAAACAAAATCTTAAAAAAAAAAAAAAAAAAAACAGGTTAAGATGCTCGCTTGCCACACTGGAGTGCCTAGGTTCAACTGAAATCTGGCTGTGGCTTCCAAATCTAGCTTCCTGCTAATGCAGACCATGGCAGACAACAGTGATGGCTCAAGTAACTGGGTTCCTACCATCCACAGTGGAAACATGGATTGGGCTCCTGGCTCCTAACTTTGGCTTGGCACCTGTTGTAGGCATGTGGAGACTGAGCCTGTAGAAAGTTCTCTTTCTCTTTCTGGTTGTGTGTGTGTCTCTTTCTCTCTGCCTCTCAAATAAAAAATTTTCACAAAGAAAAAAAAAAACAAGAGCCATAAAAAGCCTATAAAAGTGAAGTCACAAAGGACTAAGTAATTGAATATATTATTTTTCATTATTATTTGTTATAGAGTTAGACACATATAGCAGAAAGTTCTGCAATAGCAGATTCAACCAAGTAGAGAGTAGAACTATCTGGAGGGGTCTATGTCCCATTCTAGAGTGCATGGGTTTAGTTCTGGGCACCTGCTCCTAATTCTAGCTTCTAGCTAATACAGACCCTAGGGTAGCAGGTTAATAGCTCAACCAGATACAAAGGCATAGACTGAGTTCTTGGTCCCTAACTGAGCATAGCCCCAGCTGTTGTGGAAATACGGAGAGTGAACTAGCAGACTGGGGGCTTCTCTATCTCCATCTCCCTCTTGCTCTCAACTCTGTCTCTCAAATAAATTAAAAACAAAAATACAAAGAAAAGAAATTGTCACTACAGAACCTTTACAGATTTTGTCACTATTCCCTAAACATCACAGTGTAACAACTGGTCACATAGTATTTACAAGGTATTGGGTTTTATAAGTAATCTAGAGATGCCGTGAAGTATAAGGAGGTTATATGTAGGCTATCCAAAATTACTATGCCATTTTATAAAAGGGACTTGAGCATGTGCAGATTTTGGTATCCTGGGGGATCCTGGAGCCTAACCCCCTGTGGATACAGTGCGATGTCTTATTTCTAAAACTGGAAGGGCTTTTTATATAGCTTCCTGAAAGTTGCTTCTTCCACATGAAGACTACAATACTTGAGTTTCACGGTGTCCCTGTTTTCAAAGGACCTGAAATCTGAAGAAAAACATACCTTCTAAGAGCATTTCTGGAATGTCTGCTTGGTATCTGGGTCCCACTCTGATTTCACCTTTGTCAGCTAACAGTGTTTTCACTGAGGGATCATAGACCAATGAGTAGAAAAAGGTATCCTGAAAGGAATAATAAAAAATACCTAAGTAACCTTCATTTTCCCCATTTTTTATAAAGAAAAGAAATCAATGCTATACATGAAAACAAAACCATAGAGATACATACAACTTCATTTTGGTGAATGAATTAATAAATTAAGGGGAGCATGGTATTACTGCCATTGTGTCAAAGAATGTGAACGTGCATCAGGCTAAAAGAAATAGCTTAAAATGGATTATCAAGCTTGAATATTTGTTTTAAGGTAAAAGAAAACAAACTTCTTTTAAATAAAGTTTTGAAAAACTAGCAAAGTTAAATCATAACTAAAAGATACAGCACTTCAAGTACTCTGCCTTTTTTTAAAGATTTATTTACTTATTTGAAAGACAAGGTTAGAGAGAGAAAGAGAAAGAGATCTTCCATCTGCTGGTTCACTCCCCAAAAGGCCCCAACAGCCGGGGCTGAGCCAGGACAAAGCAAGGAGCCAGGAGCTTCATTCAGGTCTCCCATGTGGATGCAGGGGCCCAAGCATTTGGGCCATCATCTTCTGCTTTCCCAGGCACATTAGCAGGGAGCTAGATCAGAAGGAGAGCAGCGAGGACTCAAACCAGTGCCCACAGCGGTGCCAGCACTGCAGGTGATTACTTAACCTGCTACGTCACAGCACTGGCCTCTCTAGTAATCTTCTAAACTTGTAAAGTCCACATGCAACAATAGCTGTGCCGAATGGATGCCAGGCAGTCTTACTTTTGGAGTGTTCATCCACATTTTAATCAAAATATTAAAAGGTACATACACAAGAGTTGAACTTACGTGCATGTTACTATGTTTGGAAATATCTAATTGAATATTTATTAATTATAATTCTGCAGTGCTTTGAATTCTGAAGCATATGTGTACAGAAGCAGGTGTACAAACATAACCATTTGTACCAGCAGCAGCAACAGCACATGCATTAGGGCACAGTGGGCTGAGCCACTACTAGGGATGACTAAATCCTCTATCAGAGTGCCAGTTCGCTGGCTGCTCTACTATTGACCCAGCATTCTGCCAGTGCACCTGGGAAAGCAGCAGCAGATAGCCCAAGTTCTTGGGTCCCTGCCAACCTTGTGGGAGTTCCTGGATGCTGGCTTTGGCCTGGCCCAGCCCCCGCAGTTGTGGGCATTTGGGGAGTGCTCTCCCTCTCCCCTTTCTCATTTATCTTCTGCTCTCTCGCCTCTCCCTTTCTGTCATTCTGCCTTTCAAATTAGATTTTGCTGAATTCTACATAACCACTTGCAGGTGATCTAAACCAGCAAGAACCTTGCTTCTGCTTCCCACTACAATTTAGTAGATGAACTACACAACAATCTGTATTATATTCTGGAAGGAGACTTCACCAAGACACAGATGAGTCAGCTGCAAATAAAGAAAATCTGTCAAGCTGTAATGTTCTCCCCTCTTAAAGACTGTGATAAGGAGAACCAGAGGGGAAAAAAGAAACTTTTCCTATCCATTGAGAAATCCTGTGCTGTATTGTAATGATAGATTACTGTCAGGAGAAAAAAATTAAACAATAAAACTTTTTTAAAAAAAGTTTATTTATTTGAAAGTCAAAGTTACACAAAAAAAGAGAGACAGAGAGAGAGAGAGAGGTCTTCTAACCACTGGTTCACTCCCCAGTTGGCCACAACGGCCGAAGCTGTGCCGATCTGAACCCAGGAGCCAGGAGCATCCTGGGGTCTTCCCAAATGAGTGCAGGGGCCCAAGGACTTGGGCCATCTTCCACTGCTTTCCCAGGCCACAGCAGAAAGCTGAATTGGAAGTGAAGCAGCCAGGACTTGAACCGGCGCCTATATGGGATGCCGGCATTGCAGGCGGTGGCTTTATCCATTACACCACAGCACTGGCCCCAGTTTTATTCGTTTTGATAAGCAGATAATACTTTTGAGTATAGGAAGAAAAACCTTTTAATGAAGTATGCTCCGATTCTTTTTTTTCCAAATAAAAACCTTACATATATCTAATAAAGATTTTAGGGGAAAAAACATATAAAACCATAAAGATGAATTACTGAAACACCTATGGCACAACAGGTTAAGCCGCCACTTGTAACATAAGCATCCCATATTTAATCAGCAGTTCAAGTCCCAGATGTTCTGCTTCTGATCCAGCTCCCTGCTAACATATCAAGGCAGCAGAAGAGGGTCCAAGCACTTGGGCCAGTGCTACCAATGTAGGAGACCTGGAACGAGTTCAAGGCTCCTGGCTTCAGTCTGGTCTAGACCTGGATGATGCAGCCATTTGGGGGAGTGAACCAGTGAATAAAAGATCTGCATTTCTCTTTTTCCCTCTTTTTCTCTCTCTTTGTTGCTCTGCCTTTGAATTATATTTAAACAATAATAATGAAATATCACTGACAATAATATTCCCACAATACAAATGGTATTGCTTTAAAGGTCACCTAAAACATTTTATAAGGTAGAATGCTGTTTTTAAGAATTTCTCCTAGGGCCGGCGCTATGGCGCAGCTAGTTAACACCCTGGCCTGAAGCGCCAGCATCCCATATGGACACCAGTTCAAGACCCGGCTGCTCCACTTCTGATCCAGCTCTCGGGTATGGCCTGGGAAAGCAGTAGAAGATGGCCCAAGTCCTTGGGCCCCTGTACCCGCGTGGGAGACCCAGAAGAAGCTCTTGGCTCCTGGCTTCGGATTGGCCAATTGGGGAGTGAACCATCAGCTGGAAGACCTCTCTCTGTCTCTGCTTCTCCTCTCTCTGTGTAACTCGGACTTTCAAATAAATAAAGAAATCTTTAAAACATAAATAAATAAACAAGCTTCTTACTGAGATTTAATGAAAGAAACTTATAAATGACAAAAGTTATTAGGATTCCAGGAAAGAAAAGCAGACTAGCAATGGTAAAATTTCATCTGTAAAGAATCAAAAAATAAATCCACTTAATTACAAACCAAAAAATGTCAGAGAAGGATTGAGTTCAGTAAGTTAATTATTTCATACAGTCAAAAATATGTATCTACCAGAAACTAAATCATGTGTTATACTCTATAAGGTCTTTCATTACCAACTAAAAAACAGAGAGGCCTTATCTCAGATAACCAGAAAAATAAAATTATCGAAATACAGTTGAGTCAGTATACTTTTACTACTATATTACCATAAGGCATAAAAATACTTTGGTATAAAAAATAAGTAAATGCAAAGGTATGAGCTTCATATGAAATACAGGAAAAAAACCAACTATGATTGTGAATTACCTCTTTATCAAGATATGACAACACAGATTCTGTCTCATTGAGAAGAGCAACACTGCATTTCCCCCTGTTGAAAACATAAAGAATAAGTGTGAGACACTGATGACATACACAAAGTTAAGACTATTCAACATGTAGGACTGAGACTGAGAAATTAGATGACAGTTAGGAATATAAGGCTCACTTTACAGTCCTGTTGGTAGACAAATTGTAAAAAAAAAAAAAAAAAAGTCTGTCTTTGTAGGCATTTGTTGAGCAGCAAATCCTAACAGCATTTTATAGGTTACTTCTTTACTTCTTAATTATTCAAAGTAAAAAAGAATGCAATGAATACTCTTCAGAATAAGAGTCAGTTTCTGAAGCTATAAATAGGTATTACAAGATATTTCTATACAAAGAATCTTCAAAGAAATCACCATAAAAACCATTGCCTAAGACAATGCTCAGATTTTTCAGCAGCTACTGCATAGGAGAGCCTAAATTAAAACATACTTTTATATGAGGATATAATAAACCTACCTTCTCTAAAATCACTATGAAGACTAGTTAAAATTTAAGCCGGAGAAACTTCTATAGAACAAGGGGCAAAATAAAAACCTACGGATTCATGGACCTTAAGGTCTGACTAAAGTTACCTTTGATCATAACCCCGGGTGTGACGGTGGAAATAACTCTCTGCTTTGAAAAGGTCTGTCTAGACGCTGAGAAAAATTAAGGTTATGCAGTAGAGTAGTTTATTATAAGTACTTTCAAAATGATAAAACATCAGAATGTGGAATTTCTATTTTATTTCTTTAAGAAGATTTATTTATTTATTTGAAAGTCAGAGTTACACAGAGAGAGAAAGAGAGGCAGAGAGAGAGAGAAAGAGAAGTCTTTCATCAGCTGGTTCACTCCCCAGATGGCCACAATGGCTGGAGCTGTGCCAATCGGAAGCCAGGAGCCAGGAGCTTTCCTGGGTCTCCCACATGGGTGCAGTGCAGCAAGGACCAGGGCCATCTTCAAGTGCTTTCCCAGGCCATAGCAGAGAGCTGGATAGAAAGTGGAGTAGCCTGGACCTGAACAGGTGTCCATATACAGGTAGAGGCTTTACCTGCTTCGCCACAGTGCCGGCCCCTCCATTTTATCTTATCAAATCTCTAATTCAGTTATCAGAAGAGTTATAAAGGTTTCTGTTTTTCTGATATATTTTATTGATGCATGGTAGTGAAGCAGAAAATTTAACATTATTACATCAGTACAATAACAACACTCGGTCAATTACCTGACGCTCTCACAAAGACAGCACAGCCACACTGCATAGAATAATTTCTTCGGCCTGTGAATACGTGCTCACACATGCAGCACGCTCAAGTAATAAATGAGCTTTCTAAAAATAGTCTTCATTTACTTTTTCCTTTCAATATCAGCTGACAAGGCAATACAAGATACTTCAAAATGTTCATGGAAATGGAATTGAAAGATAAGTGGCCGGTGCTGCAGCTCAATAGGCTAATCCTCCGCCTTGCGGCACCGGCACACCGGGTTCTAGTCCCGGTCAGGGCACCGGATTCTGTCCCGGTTGCCCCTCTTCCAGGCCAGCTCTCTGCTGTGGCCAGGGAGTGCAGTGGAGGATGGCCCAAGTGCTTGGGCCCTGCACCCCATGGGAGACCAGGAGAAGCACCTGGCTCCTGCCTTCGGATCAGCAAGGTGCGCCGGCAGCAGCGCACCAGCAGCAGTGCACCGGCAGCAGCGCACCGGCAGCAGCACGCCGGCAGCAGCACGCCGGCCGCGGCGGTCACTGGAGGGTGAACCAATGGCAAAGGAAGACCTTTCTCTCTGTCTCTCCCTCTCACTGTCCACTCTGCCTGTCAAAAAAAAAAAAAAAAAAAAAAGTATTTCAGCCTAAGAATTTTTTAAATCCATGCTTATCAAGGGACATTAAAAAGCTAAAAGAAAAAGCATTTTATGAAAAATCTACGCATGGATTTCAGAAATTTTTTGCACCAAAATAAAAACTTTTCTTTTACTTCTATTTTTCCATGAACACTTTGAAGTACCCACATATTTCTTTTTTTTTTTTTTTAAATGTTAAATGACCTAGAAGAAATACAGACTTTTAGGTTCCCTAAAGTCAGGTTTGTTTGCAGGAGAAGGAGTCAAACCTGCTTAATATTATAATGGATATCATCACTTTTACTCACTTGAATTTGTTTTCTTTTTGTAAAGATTTATTTATTTATTTATCCCTAAATGGGATGGTTAGATGGAAGCCAGGAGCCAGGAGCTTCAACTAGGTCTCCCACCTGGATGCAGGGGGTCCAAGCACTTGGGCCATCTTCCACTACTTTTCCAGGCCCATTAGCAAGAAGTTGGATCAGAAGTGGATCAGACAGGGATAGAAATGATGGCCGTATGAAATGCTGGTGTCAGAGGAGGTAGCTTAACCTTCTGTGCCACAACCCTGCCCTATTCAATTTTTTTGAAAGATTTACTATTTGAAAGAAGAGAGTCAGGGGACGTGGGGACACGGCAGAGAGAGACAGATCTTCCATCAACTCATTTACTCCTCAAATGGCCACAATGGCCAGGGCCAGGCCAGGCAAGGCCAAAGCCAGTAGCCAGGAACTCCAGGCAGGTCTGCCACATGGGTAGTAGTGGCCCAAACACTTCGGCCATCTTCTGCTGCTTTCCAAGACACATTAACAGGGAGCTGGATTGGAAGTGGAACAGCTGAGAACTGAACTACTGTGCTCATGTGGGTCACTGGATCATAGGCAACAACTTAACCTGCCATGACGCAACACCGGACCCTAATCACTTGAATTTTAAGGGTCAACAAACTTAAAATTCACACAAGCAATATAGCATACCTAAGAAGTCTCCTCCACACAGCCTAAAATGGACAAAATATTGTCAAACTCTTTTACTCTAGTAATTACATTAGCAGATTAAGGAAACATTTGATTATACTATTTCAGATCACAACCTAATTACAAAGTCAATAGGATACCCAGGCAATCTAAAGTAAATAATCCTTGAATTATCTTTAATAATCCTTAAATTATCTTTAACGTAGCTATATTGTACTTTTCTCAAAATCAAAATCTTAATTTGTGGGTAAAGCCACCTCCTGAAGCGCTGACATCCCACATGGGCGCTGGTTCAAGTCCCTTGATTCAGCTCTCTGCTTATGGCCTGGGAAAACAGTAGAAGATGGCCCAAGTGTTTGGGCCCCTACACCCAAGTGGAAGACCCAGACAAAGCTGCTGGCTCCTCGTTTCAGGTGGGCTCAGCTCCAGTTGTTCCAGCCATTTGGGGAGTGAACAAGTGGATGGATGTCTTCTCCTTCTCTCTCTGCTTCTGCCTCTCTGTAACTCTGCCTCTCAAATAAATCTTAAAAAAAAAAAAAAAAAAGCCTTAACTCTTAAAATGTTCATGTACATATATTAACAGCTAACAAAGTACGTGGCTGAGTCAGAATTACTTTATGCAGCCGGCACCGCGGCTTACTAAGCTAATTCTCTGCCTGCGGCACCGGCACAGAACCAACTGGGTTCTAGTCCCAGTTGGGGCGCGCCGGATTCTGTCCCGGCTGCTCTTCTTCCAGTTCTTCCAGTCCAGCTCTCTGCTGTGGCCCAGGAAGCCAGTGGAGGATGGCCCAAGTGCTTGTACCCTGCACCCGCATGGGAGACCAGGAGAAGCACCTGGCTCCTGGCTTCGGATGAGCACAGCGCACTGGCCACAGTGCACCAGCCGTAGTGGCCATTTGGGGGGTAAACCAATGGAAGGAAGACATGTCTCCCTCTCTCACTAACTCTGCCTGTCAAACAAAAAAGAATTACTTCATGCAGTAAATGTGAATATGTAATTAATACATGTACTACCACGCCAAGAATTGTTGATAAAACTGGTTTAAAAATAGATTTAACGTCTTGGGTTCCAAGAGCCAAACAAATCTTGGCTCACAGATAAAAGCATGGTAAATTTTAAGCTAACTAAACCTAAAGGAACTATCATTCAATTCAGAATTTAAATAATCCAACTGATCTACAAGGAGAAATCAAGGAATGAAGGAGCTACTTTCTCCACAATATTTTAATCCTCCAAGAATATATACCCAAACGTGATATAAAGCATCTTGGCCGGCGCCGCGGCTCAATAGGCTAATCCTCCACCTGCGGCACCGGCACACCAAGTTCTAGTCCCGGTCGGGGCACCGGATTCTGTCCCGGTTGCCCCTCTTCCAGGCCAGCTCTCTGCTGTGGCCCAGAAGTACAGTGGAGGATGGCTCCCAGCTTCGGATCAGCGCGGTGCGCTGGCCACAGCAGCCATTGGAGGGTGAACCAATGGTAAAGGAAGACCTTTCTCTCTCTCTCACTGTCCACTCTGCTTGTCAAATAAATAAATAAATAAAATAAAAAAGCATCTTGAAGACCTAACCCAAAGAAAAATGACCCACACCCATACAGTCAAGCCTACTGTGTTTCTACATGGTATCACATAAGATTACAGAATTGTGACAGATATAATATCTGACCCCACAGATCACTTCAAAAAAACTTTTGAATATATACTCTGCTACAGAGACTGTGCAGGGTGTTGATACAGAGACTCATAGGGATAAACAACTATAACACAACACAGCCCCCATGTCTAATGACAGGTATCAATCAACCTAGAATCCCCTGTGTGGTCAGCAGTATGGCACAGACTAAAAAATGACTATACAAGAGCTAGAATTGTGGCACAGTGGGTTAAGCTGCCACCTTCAACTCCAGCATCCCATGTGGGTGCTGGTTCGAGTCCTGGCTGCTTCCAATCCAGTTTCCTTTATTGTGCCTGGGAAGGCAGTGGAAGTCGAAGTGCTTGGGCCCCTTCGACCCACATGAAAGACCCAGCTAGAGTTCCAGGTTTCTGGCTTCAGCCTAGCCGGAATCCAGCTGCTGTGGCCACTTGGAGAGTGAACCAGTGGATAGAAGATTCTCTCTCTCTCTCTCTCTCTCTCTCTGTAACTCTGCCTTTCAAATAAACAAATCTTTAAAAAAAAAAAAAAACTACTATGCAAAAATGTTAATATAGGTTATGCATTTCTCTTATCTAAAGATGTTCTAGACCAGCGCCACGACTCACTAGGCTAATCCTCCGCCTGCGGCGCCAGCACACCGGGTTCTAGTCCCGGTTGGGGCGCCGGATTCTGTCCCAATGCCTCCTCTTCCAGTCCAGCTCTCTTCTGTGGCCCGGGAGTGCAGTGGAGGATGGCCCAAGTGCTTGGGTCCTGCACCCACATGAGAGACCAGGAGGAAGCACCTGGCTCCTGGTTTCGGATAGGCGCAGTGCACCGGCCATTTCGGGGCTGAACCAACGGAAGGAAGATCTTTCTCTTTGTCTCTCTCTCTCTCTCACTGTCTAACTCTGCCTGTCAAAAAAAAAAAGTTATATATTTCTATACATGAAAGAGAAAAGTTAAGATTAGTTGTCATTTCTCCCTATCTGTAGACTTTCCTTTGATAGAACTAAAGCTTGTAGAGTGGCTGAAGATCACCACCCCTACTTAGAAACTACAAATTTCTTAGGGCTGAAACCAGATTTCCTGAATCCCACTATCTTAGGGAAGGATCCAATCATCTACATGATTAACATACCTCACCAGGTGATTGTTAGGTATACTAAACTTGGAAAACAACTCTCCTACAGATGCAGAACCTGACTTTAAGCTTTCCTTTTTCAACAAAAACCATTATTTATTAAGAAAAGCATTTTCCTGAATGGTTCTATGAGTCTTATATTTGCCACAAACTCTGGATTCTGAACATTTCCCTCATATACAGAATAGCCTGAAAATACTACATTCTGTGATTTCAGATTCAGTGACTAGACAGAATTACACAGCATTTCATCTATTTAATACAATGAACAAAAAAATTTTTTAAAAGATTCACTTACTTAATTGAAAGGCCAAGTTACAGAGAGGCAGAGAAAGAGAGAAAGAGAGAGAGAGGTCTTCCATTCGCTGATTCACTCAAATGGCAGCAACGGCCTGAACTGGGCCAATCCAAATCCAGGAGCCAGGAGGTTCTTCCTGGTCTCCCAAGTGGGTGCAGGGGCCCAAGAACTTGGGCCATCTTTTACTGCTTTCTGAAGCCATAGCAGAGAGCTGGATTGGACGTGGAGCAGCCAGGATATGAAAGGTGCCCATGTGGGATTCCAGCACTGCAGGCAGCAGTTAGTACTAAGCCCCAGCGCCAGCCCTGACAAACAAATTTTTAAAAACTGAAGTTCAAGGGCCAGTACTGTGGCACAGTGGCTTAAGCCCCGACCTGTGACAATGGCATCCCATATGGGCGTTGGTTCGAGTCTCAGCTGTGCCACTTCTGATTCGGCTCCCTGCTAATGGCCTAGGAAAGCAGCAGAAGATGGCCCAGGAAAGCAGCAGAAGATGGCCCAAGTGCTTTGGCCCCTCCACCTGCGTCAGAGACCCAGAAGCTGCTCCTGGCTCCTGGCTTCGGATTGTCCAGCTCCTGATGTTGCGACCATTTGGGAGTGAACTAGCAGACAGAAGACTTCTCTGTGTCTCTCTGTCTCTCTCTCTGTAAATCTGCCTTTCAAATAAATAAAAATAAATAAATAAATGATGTTCAAAGATGCAAAATGCAAAGTCTCATTTCTCAACAAAAACTCTGTAAGATACACAAGAAGAAAAATCCCAAATTCTGAAGAAAACTATTTCCAAATCAATATTATATGCTGAATGAAGGACAAACATTTGGCACAGCAATTAAGATACCACTTGAGATGCCCACATTCTGTTAGGTAGGAAGTCAGATATGAGCTTATGTGTGTGTGACATAAAGGCCTAAAGAAAAGACATCTATGTCCAGCATATGCATCTGCATCTGTGGGGGGGGGGGGGTGTCCCTGCCCATTCTGCCTGGCAATCTTCCACAATCTCCCAGATGCAGCCCAGTATCTGCATTTCAAATACTCTGCTCCATCCGGATTCTCCAGGGGGTCTTGCTCACCTTTCCTCTAAACTCAGGACAGTGCCAGCTAGGCTTCCTCCTGTCTGACACCTTCAGGGGGAAGACTCAGATAGGAGATTCTTAATATTTACATCCATAAAATCCTTTGTTTCGGGAAGAAATGTGTGAAGACAGAGGCCCATCTCCTTAAAAACCCCTGGCCTTGCCGGCGCCGTGGCTCAATAGGCTAATCCTCCACCTTGTGGCGCCGGCACACCGGGTTCTAGTCCCGGTCGGGACGCTGGAGTCTGTCCCGGGTGGCCCTCTCTGCTGTGGCGAGGGAGTGCAGTGGAGGATGGCCCAAGTCCTTGGGCCCTGCACCCCATGGGAGACCAGGAGAAGCACCTAGCTCCTGCCATCAGATCAGCGCGGTGCGCCGGCCACAGCGCGCCAGCCACGGCGGCCATTGGAGGGTGAACCAACGGCAAAAGGAAGACCTTTCTCTCTGTCTCTCTCTCTTTCACTATCCACTCTGCCTGTCAAAAAAAAAAAAAAAAAGAATACTATTCGAGTGCTGGTGTGGCTCAATAGGCTAATCCTCCGCCTAGCGGCGCCGGCACACCAGGGTCTAGTCCCTAGTTCCTGGCTTCGGATCAGCGCAATGCGCCGGCTGCAGCAGCCATTGGAGGGTGAACCAACGGAAAAAGGAAGACCTTTCTCTCTGTCTCTCTCTCTCACTGTCCACTCTGCCTGTCCAAAAAAAAAAAAAAAAAGACTATTCAAAAGGAAAAGGCAAAACAATTATTAACCACCAGGAAAACAAAAAGTTGTAAAAGAAGGAATATGTGAAGAATATTTACATGTTCATAAAATGCAAATATTGGCTACATTAAATAAAAAGCTATGGAAATGCTGGAAACACAAGGGAAAGAAGAGGAGGAGGAAGACCAATTTCTAAACCCAAACAATTAAGTATAGCAAGTACAGGATAAATGCAGAAGTCACTATCTGAAGAATTGCAAATGACTGCAAAGTAGCAATCAACCATACGACTGACTTGGGTATTATTTCATAACTATACACACACATATATATAAAAACACTGTATAAATTCCAAGTTTTATTCAAGAACTCGAAGTATTCTAGATAAATGAGTTTTAATCCTCTTCATCTTGGTTTATCTGGAAGTAACATAATTCATAACTGGTTAGCAGCTATGTACAACCAGTCATGTAGATTATTCCTCAAATACTTCTGGGTAAAATATTTCAAATACCATTTGGCAAAAGGCATGTTTGAAGTGAGTGATTCTAATCGTGTTCCTTTAGATGGTTAACAGCCTCTCCACCAGGACTCCCAGCTTTTCCCTTCCCTTTGATTCTCTCTTGGGAAACTGCTCAAAAGTAGCAGCATCCATGATTCCAGTATTTGCTTTATTTTTTTTTTATTTTTGCACCATCAGATAGTTTTATATTTGCTTTTTTAAAAATAATTAAATTTAAAATTAAAGAAGAGATCCTAATTAGCTAAATTGTACAAATTTGTATAAATACCATACCAGAAAGCAAGGAGTATTAAGAACGACTCTATATCAGGCTTTTTCAAGATGGGTACCGCTGATTAAAATTTGGGACCAGATAATTCTTAATTGCCAGGGCTGTCCTATGCACTTAGCAGTACCCTTGGCCTCTACTCACTCTCATCCCAAACTTCCCCTGAGACACAAAATCACCTTGGTTTGAGAACAAGTAATCTACATTATAGGGCTACTGAGCCATGGTTTTCTTAATTTTATCATGGAAACAAGCATTTAACATTGCCTAAACAAGTGTAAGAGTCTTTAGATTCTTAAAAAGAAGAGGATTAGCCTGTTGAGCCGCGGCGCGGCACACCGGGTTCTAGTCCCGGTCGGGGCGCTGGATTCTGTCCCGGTTGCCCCTCTTCCAGGCCAGCTCTCTGCTGTGGTCAGGGAGTGCAGTGGAGGATGGCCCAAGTGCTTGGGACCTGCACCCCATGGGAGACCAGGAGAAGCACCTGGTTCCTGCCTTCGGATCAGTGCGGTGCGCTGGCCGCAGCACAACGGCCGCGGCGGCCATTGGAGGGTGAACCAACGGCAAAGGAAGACCTTTCTCTCTCTCTCTCACGGTCCACTCTGCCTGTCAAAAAAAAAAAAAAAGGAGAGCAAGAAATCTGGAAACCTTTAAACATTTCTATTCAGATTTGCTTTCTGTTAGTGCTGCTTCAACAGATATTAACAAACAAAAAAGAAAAGGAGGCAGCGGCAGATATTTGGCACAGCGGTCAAGCTTCCCCTTGAGACTCCTGCATCTAGTGCATGAGTACCAGGGTTCAAGTCCTGGCTGAGCTCCCCATCTTCGCTTCTTGCTAATATGCGTGCTGGAAGGTAGCCGGTAATGGCTAAAGTACTTGAGTCTCTGCCACCAATGTGGGAGACCCAGATTTCGAGTTCCCAACTGTCAGATTCGTCCTGGCTCAGGCCTGATTATTGCAGGCATCTGGGGCATCCATCAGCAGACGGGAGATGTGTATGTCTCTCTGCCTTTCAAATGAATAAACAAATTTAAAAACCAAACAGAACGTCTGTTTGGGTAGGTGACCAGAATGAAAAGCCAAGAACAGACGTTTAGAGTTAATGTGGTGGATACATGGATTATGCAAAGTAAATGATTGACAGTAGTGTTTTTGCGAAGCTCACTCTGTCCATGGCTTGTGGACCCAACAGACCATGATTCTGAAGATTTGGAACAAAGAGGAAAGAAACTGTCAAAGAAGAATCAAGGGGTGAAAGCTGTTCCCTTGATGCCCTCTTCTTCCTTTTCTATGCACAGGTGAAATGTTCCCTAGATGGCTGTGGATACTGAGCAGATCCTTCTCTCAAGGACAGGATGGCAAATTGTTCTGACTACAGGAAAAGCTCACAGCTTCCCCTGCAACAGTAGTGGTGGGGACAATACACTGAATACACTTAGTAACTCCTGCACTGTGATTTTAGATGGAGAAATAAACAACTCAACCCATAAGTAGATAGGTAAAATGGTCATCTCAAGGGGAAGACTATAGTACAAATACAAAAAAAATTCTACACATGTAAATATTAACATGTGAAACTGTGATATGACTTTTCTCCAGCTATTGTGTATTTCCTGCAGTCCACCTTCTAAGAGCCTAATAAGTAAACTACATAATTAATCTCCTAATATTAAATCATTTCTTAAGTAGTGTTACTTACAGTCATTGATGACACTCTTTGGGCTCATTCAAATTTTGTTTACAAATTACCAAGAGCACTATAAAAATCAACCTATCTTAAAAGACAAATGCTGGCACATTAGATATATTTTTTTAAGATTCCAAATAAGCTTCCTCTAACATAAATGGCCAAACTGAAGAAACTGGTAATCCACACTGGAGTTCTATTTTATTTCTTATGTGAATAAAGAAATCCCCCTAAACTTAATTAGGACACTTTCAACAATTTTATGTGGTATTAATTTTGAATGTATACTCACAATTACACATGTCAAGTGATCTATGTTCAAGTTTATTCTGTGTAGTACTGCTTTTAACAGCAAAAGACTAAACTGAACCAAACAAATGAGAAATATAACCCAGCCATAAAAAAAGATTAGGCAGATTTTTACGATCCAATATGGAACCATCTCCAACAATCAATGTAACACAATATAACAGCACCATAATTTACTCCCAGACACAAACACACGTCATTGCTCGTAAATGCCTTAATGTTTCCAGAAGTATATCAGTTTCAGACTCTAGAAACACTGATAAGTTAGGGGATTATATAGAAGTCAAACACTTTATTATGTACCCCATTTTTGTGTATTTTGATTTTTGAACTGTGTCAATATATTTCATATCCTAACTCTAAAAAGTTAAATTTCTTTTAAAAGATTTATTTATTTATTTGAAAGGCAGAGTTATGGAGAGGCAGAGAGAAAGAGAGACAGAGAGAGAGAGACAGAGAGAGGTCTTCCGTCTGCTGGTTCACTCCCCAGATGGCCACAATGGCCAGAGCTGGACTGATCCAAAGCTAGGAGTCAAGAGCTTCTTCTGGGTCTCCCACATGGATGCAAGGGCCCAAGGACTTGTGCCATCTTCTACTGCTTTCCCAGGCCAAAGCAGAGAGCTGCATCATAAGTTCAAGAGCCAGGACTCAAACCAGCACCCAATTTGGATGCCAGCACTGCAGGCAGTGGCTTTACCCACTACGCCACAGTGCCGGCCCTACAAAGTTTAAACTTTTAAGAAGATGAGAATCAGATCAGTTTTCTGTGATCCTGACAACAAAAATGACTGTGTCACCATCTACTGCTTACACATGGCATTCATCCACACCAAGTACACCATTCCTAACCAGAGCAATACATAAATTTCCATGAGTATCAGAAACATGGCCCCAATGCCCATTGTTTGCATTTCTATTAAACACAGCATTGGTAGTTGTAGCTACTACAAATAGATTTCAGAAAAAATCAGGAATCGAAGCTCACAGTATGTATAAAAGGAGCAAACGCTGTGGAAGATGGAGGTAATCTACCTATCCAGCAGAGAGCTGAAGAATTTCCAGTCAGAGAGCAGGACCTGAGCTCAACCACCTCCAGCAGGCAAAGCCCTCCCACACAATTGGAGCTCTCTGAGCCTCACTGTTCCCCTGGTTCTGAGTAGGAACAGATAACTGGGGCCAGCGCTGTGGTGTAGTGGGTTAAGCATCTGCCTGCAGTGCCAGCATCCCTTATGGGCACTGGTTCGAGTCCTGGAAGCTTCTCTTCTGATCCAGCTACCTACCTGGTGGTGGCCTGGGAAAGCAGTAGAAGATGGCCCAAGTGCATGGGCCCTGTACGTGTGTAAGGAGACCCAGAAGAAGCTCTTGGTTCCTGGCTTCAGATCAACTCAGGTCCAGCCATTCGAAGACCCCTCTCTGTCTTTCTGTCTGTCTGTCTCTAACTCTACATCTCAAGTAAATAAATAAACCTTAAAAAAAACAAACAAACAAACAAACAAAAAAACAACTACAGGGCTTTAAAAAGAACAGATAACTATGAATCATCCAATACTTGAGGATAGATGAAGGCACAGAAGATAACCCAAAACCTAAAAACTGAATATACAGGAAGCAGAGGTGATTCAGGTAACACAACACAATTGAAGATTTGAGAGAATATCACATTCAGGAAAGAAGAGTAAGACTCATTGATGAAGAACACTTAGAAAACAAAAAATACCCCTAAATGGACTGATAGATCAATGTCAAAGATCCAGCAAAAAAAGAAAAAATAAATAAAGCAAAAAATTAAATACAAGAAAAGACAGGAAGCAATGACAACCAACCCAACATACATACAAGAGAAGCATTAGAGCAATCCATACAAAATAAATACCATATTTTAGCTACAATGATAGACAAATCTTCAAATTAAAATAGTCTTCAAAATATCCTCACTGTTGATGTATCACCCAGAAACATCAAGATGCACTGGATAAGAGAAATCTAAAAAGATTTTAAAAAAGGAATAAACAGGTAATATGCAAAGTATGGAGGATTTATATGGAATAAAACTAATGTTCAGTGAAAACAAATATTTGATGACATGGAGTAATTCAAGTTTTGAGGGATAATCAGTTTGAACCCACAGTTGAATACAAAGCCAAATACGAATCAAGTATGCAGTATTAAATTTCTATGAATCTCATTCCAGAATAACATGGCAATGGGAAGTATTATAAGACATGTAAAAGAGGGCCAGCACCGTGGCTCACTTGGTTAATCCTCCACTTTGCGGCACTGGCATCCCATATGGGCACCAGGTTCTAGTCCCGGTTGCTTGTCTTCCAGTCCAGCTCTCTGCTGTGGCCCAGAAGGGCAGTTGGAGGATAGCCCAAGTGCTTAGGCCCTGCAACCGATTGGGAGACCAGGAGAAGCACCTGGCTCCTGGCTTCGGATCGGCGCAGCGCCGGCCGTAGTGGCTATTTGGGAAGTGAACCAACGGAAGGAAGACCTTTCTCTCTCTCTCTCATACTGTCTATAACTCTACCTGTCAAATAATTTTTTTAAAACGACATGTAAAAGAATGATTGAGTCTGATGAAGTTGAGATTTTCTGCCCTAAGTTAATATACATTAAAACATCACCTAGGGAAAAAAAAATCACATAGAAGGCTGGCACTGTGGCTTAGGGGGTAAAGCTGCTTCCTGCAGTGCCGGCACCCCATATGGGCACCAGTTTGAGATCCAGCTGCTCCATTTCAGATTCAGCTCTCTGCTGTGGCCTGGGAAAACAGTACAAGATGGCCCAAGTCCTTTGGGTCCCTGCACCCACATGGGAAACCCAAAAGCTGCTGGCTCCTGGCTTTGGATTGGCACAGCTCCAGTCACTGCAGCCAACTTGAGAGTGAACCAGCAGATGGAAGACCTCTCTCTCTCTCGCTCGCTCTCGCTCTCGCTCTGCCTCTCCATCCCTCTCTGTGTAGCACTGACTTTCAAGTAAATAAATAAATCATTTAAAAAAATCACATAGGACACTAAAAAGATGTATGGTCTTTTTTTAATTAACTTTTTTTTTTTTAAAGATTTACTTATTTATTTGAAAGTCAGAGTTACACAGAGAGAGGAGAGGCAGAGAGAGAGAGGTCTTCCATCCAATGGTTCACTCCCCAGATGGCCCGAACTGTGCCGATCCGAAGCCAGGAGCCAGGAGCCAGGAGCTTCTTCCAGGTCTACGCGGGTGCAGGGGTCCAGGGACTTGGGCCATCTTCCCAGGCCATAGCAGAGAGCTGGATTAGGAGAGGAGCAGCCGGGACTAAAACCGGCGCCCATATGGGATGCTGGCGCTTCAGGCCAGTGCGTCAACCCACTGCACCACAGCGCCAACCCCTTAATTAACTCTTGAAATTTTTTTTTCCTTTGAGAACTAGACAGAGAGCTCTCTTTTGCTGGTTCAATCCTCTAAAGCCTGAAACGATCGGCGGAGAGTGGGGGGATCTAGAATGTGGCAGGAGGCTAGGCTGGGAGATGAAAACTCAGTTCAAGTCTCCCAAGCGGGTGGCAGGAATGCAAATAACTTGAGCCATCACCACTGTGTCCCATGCTCAACAACAGCAGGAAGCTCAGGCAGACGTGAAGCTGGCACTCCAACCCAGGCTCTCCAATGTGGGATGTGTGTCTTAACTGCTGGGCAAAACTTCCAACCAAGATGTGTGATCTCTTGAAGGAAGAATAAGGTAATGGCTGCATAACACTGTCGTCAGCAAACAAATGCCATAAACTGTACATTCTACTATGGCTAATGTTAGTTTAATATATGTGAATTTTACTGCAGTTCTAAAATGAATGGCAGAGATTTATGAAACTTAATAAATCACACTGCTTTACCAAGAACATTCTTAACTGCAACCTGCTTTAAAAAAAAAAAAAACAAATTGCATGCATGGAATTGGAAAACACAAATGAGTACTAGCACAGCTTGAAGTAACTGACTTAATTTTTGTTGTGACGCCAGCAGTTTTACCTACTACTGCCTTCTCACCATCACTGCAAAATCAACACAGGGAAAAAAGGCAAATAACATCTCACTGTTATGAAAATAAAAATGATTTCAGAAACCCCTAGAAAGAGTCCAGGAGACACTTAGGCTTCTCCAAACACACTCTGACCTCCTTCATTGTTCTTGGTCCTTCCCATTTCCATAAATGATGAAATCAGCTTTTCAATTTATATTCAGTTATACACACAACCCTCTTGAGATTTTTATCTGGAATCGTTTTGAATCATACATTCTCATGACATACCTAGCATTTATTTCAGTTGTCTTTAATCATTAATTCTGCCAGCAAGATTTTATAGTTCGATGTAGATTTTAAACATCTTTGTTTAGACTTATTCCCAGGTAGAGGTAAGCCTTTGGGTCAGCAATTAAAACACCGCTTGGCCGGGCTGGCGCTGTGGCGTAGCAGGAAAAGCTGCTGCCTGCAGTGGAACAGCAGCACCACATAGAATGCCAGCACTGCAGATGGTGGCTTAACCTGCTATACCACAGCACTGCCCCTAAATAAATCTTTTTTTTTTCCAAAAAAAGAAAGAAAGAAACAGCAGTAGCCATGTTATCAGTTAAGGAAAGGGACAGAAATGAATATAAAATGGCATTATCTCTTGCAGGCTTGTTCCAAAATAATACTGTTCCCCTTTTCTGTTCTCATCTTAGGGAAACTGGAAATACATAAAAGCATAAAGATAACAGTTGCTTGCATCCTCCTCTAATATCAGTTCTATAGGGGCCAGTGATAAGGTACAGCAGGTAAAATCACTGCCCATGACACCAGCATCCCACATGAGCACCAGTTCAAGTCTTAGCTGCTCCATTTCTGATCCAGCTCTCTGTTAATGAACCTGAGAAGGCAGCAAATGATGGCTTTGGCTTTGGCTTTGGCTTTGGCTCCTGCCACTGAGGTGGGAGACCTGGATGGAGTTCCTGGCTTTGGCCTGTCCCAGCCCCAGCCACTACAGCCATTTGAGGAGAAAACCAGCAGATGGAGGCACTCAGTTGTACATACGCTCTCTCCCCCTCTCTGTCTTTAACTGCCTTTCCAAATAAATAAATAAATCCTGAAGAAGTAATAAAAGGAAAAGAAAAGAATGAAGAATGCAAGACTTTCTCTGAAGCACCCTGCTATTAAAAGATTGCTTGAGGGGGCCAGCGCTGTGGCATAGTGAGTGGAGACACTGCCTGCAATGTCAGCACCCCATATGGGTGCTGGTTTGAGTCCTGGCTGCTTCACTTCCGATCCAGCTCTCTGCTATGGCCTGGGAAAACAGTAAAGGATAGCCTGAGTCCTTGAGTCCCTGTACCTGCGTGGAAGACCTGGAGGAAGCTCCTGGCTCCTGGCTTCAGCACAGCTCTGGCCTTTGCAGCCATTCAGGGAGTGAGCCAGTGGATAGAGAACCTCTCTTTCTCTCTCTGCCTCTGCCTCTCTGTAACTCTGCCTTTCAAATAAATAAATAAATCTTAAAAAAAAAAAAAAAAAGAGTATTTGAGGACTACATGCACCAATATCTGTAAGACCCACCCTATTATTGACACCAAATCTAGGTTCTGCATTATCTCCTCTGGCCTGTTTTTATAAGCACAGTCAGGATTAAGCAATGAGGTAGACAGAGTCCTCAACAGCACTGCTCTGAACCAGAGGAAGCTCACACGCATGGATATAATGGGTTTCTCTACTACCACTCACTCCTTAAAACAAGATAAATTACTTAAGAACAGAAGTTATTACGATAGGACAGAGACCAATAATAAGCAGATATCTAAGGAAATTTCTTAAGACACTGAAAATATAACCTCAAAAGCTGTGTTTCACATCTTTATGGTTGGCAAACAGCAAAGAATTGACTGACTAGTTGCTCCAGAGGCTAGGCAGAGGCATTAATCATTACATGTACTGGCGCTGCAATTAGCAGCTTTTTTTTTTTTTAATTTATTTATTTGAAAGGCAGAGTTACAGAGAGAGAGGGAGGGAGGGAGGGAGGGAGGGAAGGAGGGAGGGAGGGAGGTGTCTTCCATCAGCTGGTTCACTCCCCAACTGGCCACAATGGCCGTAGCTGCACCAATCTGAAGCCAGGAGCCAGGAGCTTCTTCTGGGTCCCCCTACGCGGGTGCAGGGGCCCAAGGACTGAGACCATCTTCTACTGCTTTCCCAAGCCATAGCAGAGAGCTGGATCAGAAGAGGAGCAGCCAAAATGATAGCTAAAAAAGTAAAAAAAAAAAAAAAAAAAGAAGAAGAAGAGGAGCAGCCAGGATACAAACTGGCACCCGTATGGGATGCTGGTACTGCAGGCTTTATCCACCACGCCACAGCGCCAGCCCCTAGCAGCTTTTAAAAAGCCAGGCTTTCTGTACTTGAGACATGAAATAACACATTAGGGCATATGAAAGACATATCAATAAGCATAAGTGACAATCACCCAACTAGGGAAATGCTTCCCAGGTTCTACTACACACCTAGAACCAAATCACCTTTCAGTGCAACAGTACACTATATAGGGGTGGCGCTGTGGCATAGCAGGTAAAGCTGCACCTGTGATGCCAGCATTCCATATGGGTGCCAGTTCATGTCCCAGCTGCTATGGCCTGAGAAAGCACTGGAGGATGGCACAAGTTCTTGGGCCCCTGCAACCACATGGGAGACCTGGAAGAAGCTCCTGGCTCCTGGCTTCCGATCAGCTCAGCTCTGGCTGCTGCGGCCAATTTGGAGAGAGAACCAGCGGATGGAAAACTCTCACTCTCTTTCTCTCTCTCTCTCTCTGCCTCTCCTTCTCTGTGTAATGCTAACTTCCAAATAAATAAATAAATCTTTTTTAAAAAAAAAAGTATAACATATATGCTGAAATAGAGTTTTAATTTAATTCTGCTCGTTTGACTTGAGAGTCTAAATAGAAGAATTACATGAAATAAGTAAAAAATTAATAAGACTGTCTGGTGCCATGGCTCACTTGGCTAATCCTCCGCCTGTAGTGCTGGCACCCCAGGTTCTAGTCCCAGTTGGGGCGCTGGGTACTAGTCCCAGTTGCTCCTCTTCCAGTCCAGCTCTCTGCTGTGGCCCGGGAGGGCAGCAGAGGATGGCCCAAGTGCTTGGGTCCCTGCACCCGCATGAGAGACTGGGAGGAAGTACCCAGCTCCTGGCTTTGGATTGGTGCAGTGCCAGCTGTAGCGGCCATTAGGGGAGTGAACTAACAGAAGGAACACCTTTCTCTCTGTCTCTCTCTGTCTATAACTCTATTTCTCTCTGACTGTCTAACTCTGCCTGGCAAAAAAAAAAAAAAAAATTACTGAGACTATTCATTCAACAAGTTACTGAGTCACTTCTGTCTTTGATGCTTTTTTTTAACACAGTTATGTACTCATCATAATACTGTATATGTGGCAACTAAGCAGTTTGATTTCAATTCTAAATATGCCATGTGTGTGGGCCATGAGATCTTGACATTAACTGTTCTGTGCTCTGATCGCCTCATTTGTAAAATGGGGGTCATAACAGGATCTCTGTGTTATTGTGATGATTAAATAAGATGAAGTAAAGCAACCAGAACAGTACCTCTCATAAAAGTTGAACAAATGTTAAATAACATTTAAAATTTAAAGTCAAATTCAGCACACAGGAGCTGCATATAAGGTGGGGCGATATACAGGCCTGAATATAGAAGCCCCCAGCATCACAATGCAGACACCAGAAGGGTAGGTTTAAAAAGGTACTAGGAGTCGAGGGCTAAATAATCAGTATATCAACCTTGTGAGTAACTGTGTTGTCTGCTTCAAATTTACAAATGCTCAGTGTCCTTATGGAGGAATGCATAAAAAAGATATTTGTGAATCAGATGATACCAATTTAAAGAGTCACTGAGTATCTGTTGGGTGTAAAAAAATCTATTAGTGAAAGTATTAGTCATACACACACTACAAAGACTATTCAGTAAAATATGGGCATAGCAGCTGGCATAACAATAAACTTTATAGTGCTTTGTAATGTAGGCAGCAAATAACCTATTCTTAAATGACCTAAGTGACTGTGCATGAACGGAGCATGCTGCTACCTCCTTCCCCAAGCAAGGTGCCCCAAAGTGATTCGCACTGCTCAAGCTCTATCTCACAGACAAGAGACAGTCTTAGGTTGTATTCACAATCTCTCCGAGTGGAATCAGAGGGAGCTGCCAGTCTACCACATTGGGAAGCTTACAGCATCCGGCACCATGGTACACAGACCATAAAGGACCTGACGAATGCCTCAGGCAGGGTTTTCTCCTACATGCCATATGGCACCAAGGGAATTCTGGGCATCTGACAATGGTCCTGCAGCGGGGGGGGGGGGGGGGGGGGGGGATTGGTGTTCACCAAATTACCCCTCTTTGCTGCCAAAGAACAATGGGACTTCAGTAATTTTCTCCTTTTAAAGCAAAAATAGATAGGGCATGACTTCAGTATTAGCAAATGTCAGGACCACTCCAATCCACAGCAGCAATGTGGGCTTGTCAGCACCGCTCCCTGCCTTCGCCAGAGACTGCCACTAACCCCATTCAGCTGTCTGAAAATGAGAGTCGCAGATGACAGTCTGCAATACTCCCCCTCAACTGGAAAAAAAATAAAAACAAAAAGCCTCAAATGCATGTCTGCTTTCCATAATACAAAGGAACTACTGCCCAGTAAACTCACTGAATTTACGAGAAGGCACTTAGTAAGCTCCCTAACACAGAATACACTCAGAAAATGTGTTCCACAGTCACTGAATGAGCATGTACACCATGTAAGTTCTATGTTCACTACAGGATTGTCCTGACAATTTTTCAATACACTCTCTCAGTCCTTACGGAAGATGAAAAACACTTCACTAGTTTTTCCATTCCAGGCAATCTGTTAAAGGAAACGAACATTACTTGTAAACAGACTCCAATCTATCAGAAGGGTAAATTAAAAATATACTTGCATATGTTGGATACAAATTTAAAACCATTCGTCGGATTCTTGTTCTAGCAAAATTCTGATGACTGGCCACATAACTTGAGCTTAAAATGAATCTTTACAATCTAGCTTCTTCCAGTTAAATAATAAATGCATATAGATCTTTAGCATTTATTAGTTATACATGTTTAGGAATATCTCAAATTATGTTTTCATGTTCCATCTCTTTGAACAGAAATTACTAACTTGCTTCTCTATTTTTTGTTCCTGAAACAGCCCTACTGGGACAGGCATTTAGCCTAGCAATTAAGATGCCAATTAAGACGCCCACATCTCCCACATCAGAGTACTTGGGTTTCATTTCTGGTTCTGGCTCCTGTCTCCAGCTTCCTGCTAATAACACAGACCCTGGGAAGCAAATGGTGATGGCTCAACTATCTGGGCTTGTGCCACCCATGTGGGACACCTGTATTCAGTTCCCAGCCATTGCAGACATGTGGAGAGCAAACCAGATGGCAGCTCTCTCTGCATGTCTCTTCCTCTCTCTCTGCCTCTCAAATAAATGCATACATACATACACACATATATACATTAAAAAAGAAATACCCCTAATGGTGATAAGAAAAATGCTCCTGCATTATTTGTCTTGACATCTTTTCCAGCAAAGGACTTATGTCACACAGAATATACTAGCTCTAGCCAATCTAATGACAAATTTGGAGAAAAAAGAATTCAATACCTGTGTCATATACATCCTGCCATGGGAGATCTCAGTGTCCATTTATGAAAAAGAAAGTTATTGGGGCTGACGTGCTGTAGTAGGTAAAACTGCCATCTGCAATGCTGGCACCCCATATGGGCGCCAGTTTGTGTCCCAGCTATTCCAGTTCCAATCCAGTTCCCTGATAATGGCCTGGGAAAAACAGAGGATGAGCCAGATTTTTGAGTCCCCTGAAACCTACGTGGAAGACCCAGATGAAGCTATAGCTCCTGGCTTTGGCCCGGCCCAGCCTTGACTCTAGCAGCCACCTGGGGAGTGTAAACAGCAGATGGAAGATCTCTGTCTCTCCTTCTCTCTCTGCAACTCTTTCAAAAAATGAATGAATGAATAAATAAGTAAATAAATCAAGGAAGGAAGGAAGGAAGGAACAGAGGAAGGAGGGGGAGGGAAGGGAAGGGGAGGAAAAAGAAAGTTATGTACAAAGGTCCCTGGAGTTGGGTCGTGTATAAGTACATGGACCAAATAAGAGCTTGGGGAAGAGGGGAGGAGAGGGGAGGGTGCATTGTGGCAGTCACCACCTGCAACACTGGCATCCCATATGGGTGCTAGTTCACATCCCAGATGCTCCACTTCCAATTCAGCTCCCTGCTAATGTGCCTGGGAAAGCAGAATATAGCCTAAGTACTTAAGCCCCTGCCATCCACACAGGAGAACCAGATAAAGCTTCTGGCTTCAGCCTGGTCCAACGCTGGCTGTTGCAGGGATGGAAGATCGCACTCCCCTTCTCTGTTGCTCCCTCTCTCTCTAATTTCGATTTTGAAAATAAATAAATAAAATTTTTTTAAAGTTTTGTAAAAAAAACAAATAAGAACAATGAAATCTATAAACCTGTCTGAACCCAGGTTCAGAATCAATCCCAACACTGAGGACCAAGGAGAAGGGAGTAACTATTAGAATAGCAAATACAGCACCTTTCTGTATATAAAAAGTTTTGATGACCATCATGACTAGTAGAGAGATGGATAAAAAGGATAAAAAAAAAGATTACAAAGAAAAGTTGTAGGAATTTCTTTAATGTGGAAGACTAAACATTGCATACACCACGCACTCTGCATATACTCTGCTCACCTGTTCCCTCTACCTGGTATATGCCCTGCATTTTCTCAAAGGCTGATAAATCCCAAGTCATTTAGAACTTCCCTGACCCCAAATTTCAGCATCTGCCTATCTTTTGAATTTTGTTATACCTCTAACACACACCTATTACAGACTACACTAAAAATACATATATATTTAGGGTTTTCTTGAAGATTTATTTATTTATTTGAAAGAGTTACACACAGAGAGAAGAGAGACAGAGAGAGAAAGAGGTCTTCCATCTGATGCTTCACTCCCCAGTTGGCTGCAATGGCTGGAGCTGGGCCAATCCAAAGCCAGGAGCCAAGAGCTTCTTCCGGGTCTCCCATGCGGGTGCAGGGGTCCAAGGACTTGGGCCATCTTCTTACTGCTTTCCCAGGCCATAGCAAAGAGCTGGACCAGAAGTGGAGCACCCAGGTCTCGAACTGGCGCCCAGATAGGATGCTGGTGCTTCAGGCCAGGGCGTTAACCCACTGCGCCACAGTGCCAACACCTATATTTATGTTTAACTTTTATATCCATCAGATCATGAAAGATTATCACTTCCACAATGCCCAAAAATACACATCAGTAACTGGATGTCTTTCACTTTCATATCCTATCAATGCACAGAGCAGATGCCAGAATATGAGCGAAGAAAAAAATGTATATATAGTATTGGAGGATTTTTTTTTTTTTTTAGATTTTTTTTCTTTATTTAAAAGGCAGAGTTAGAGAGAGAAGAGGAGAGAAAGACAGAGAGATCTTCCATCTGCTGGTTCACTCCCCAAATGGCAACAATGGCCAGGGCTGGGCCAGGCTGAAGGCAGGAGTCCAAAGCTTCCTCCATGTCTCCCACATGGGTACAGGGGCTACCTTCCACTGATTTCCAAGGCACATCAGCAAGAAGCTGGATTAGAAGTGGAGCAGCTGGGCCTTGAACCAGCTGCCCAAGTAGAATGCCACTGTCACAGGCAGATGCTTAACCTGCACCAGGCCCTAAATATATAATTTTCTTTCCAGAGAGATCTTCAAAAGAAAATAAAAAGCCACATACCATACAAGGTCAAGAGTCACCTGCCTGGGAACTAGCTCTTGGGCTCCAGCCCTTGAATTCTAATAACTAAATTATTTCCTAGGAATCTGGAGAAGACTAGCATTTCCCAAAATGGTATCTGCTATTTTGCACAATGCTAACAAGACTCGCAAACTGCCAAAGTCAGGATTAAAATGAAGTTAAAATGGTTACTTTTCTGCAGAATTTTTGCAGAGCTTTAATATGTTAAGACATACTGCAAAGTTCCAAGATAAAACACCATTAGGAAGCCTTTAATAAACTAATTAGAGCAAGATCCTGAGTAGCGTTTGGAAAGTGCTTCAAAGAAGCTTTTTTTTGGGGGGGTCATTAGATTTATTTAGTACATTAGCTTAGCTTCTAACAAGCTCTTACCTGATATGTGTTGCAGGTAAAGATTCATACTGGCGTGACAAAAAGAGTTCCCTATGCTTCAATTGATGTTTCTGTTTATCAGTCAAGTCAGCCTCAACTGTTGTTTCAGATTCTTCCTCAATTTCTTCTGCACAAATAAAATTCAAAGAAATCATTATTACAAGGTATATGACCTAACTGGATGTTAAGACAAATCAACTCAACATTTCATTCAATACTTTATTTGAACTAATCTATTCTAAATTTATGTATTTGACTTGCCATTTCCATTACAAAATAATATTAAGTTATTAGAGCTCACAGGAAGAAGAAAAACTCCAACATAAAAATGGCAGATAGGGGCCAGCATGTGCACAGCAGGTTAAGCATCGGCTTTCAACAGCAGCATCCCACATCTGAGAGTCAATTTGAGTTCTGGCTGCTCCGTTTCTAACCCAGCTCCCTGTAAATGCACCTGGGAAGGCAGAGGATAATAGCCCAGATACTTGAGTCCCAGCCACTCACGTGTGTGATCCAGAGAGAGTTACACACACCTGGCTTCAACCTGGCCCAGCTCGGGCAGATGAGGAAATTGGAGGAGGAAACTAGCAAAAGAAGATCTCTCCCTCTCTTAAACTCTGCCTTTCAAATAAATAAATACGTCTATATTTAAAAAATCCCCAGGGCTGGCACTGTGGTACAGCAGGTTAAGCCACCCTCTACAGTGCCAGCGTCCCATACGGGCACCAGTTCAATTCCCAGCTGCTAAGCTTCCAAACCAACTCTCTGCTAATGCATCTGGGAAAGCAGTGGAAGATGCCCCAGGTCCTTGTGCCTCTGCACCCATGTGGAAGACCCAGAAGAAGCTCCTGGTTCCTGGCTTTGGCCTGGCCCAGCCAGGGTCATTGCAGCCTTTTGGAGAGTGAAACAGCAGATGGAACATCTCTCTCCTTTCTATCTGTAACTCTTTCAAATAGAAAAATCTTTAAAAAAAAAAAAAAAATCCCCTTGCTGAATGAAACTAATCTCTAAAATTACCCTAGCACACTCTTTAATATGGTAACATGAAAAGACCATAAAAGTTTACAGCAAGGAACAAGGTGCCACATACAAAGAAACTAGAATCACAATGGAATCTACTCATGAATAGCAAAACTGTAAGCTAAGATGGCAAAGCAATGCTATCCAACCTGGAATGCTATAGGAATCAACCTGTTTATCAAGTGTGACAACAGAATGAGGACATCCTTTCATTCCTTCAACCCGTTATTTATTAGGTGCCAAATCAGACACTATGCAAAGGATAGGGAATACTCAGGGAGCAAAACAGTCACTAAGAACAAAAAATTCAAAGTGTGGCTTTGAGGAAGCAAAGATGGCAGGAAGATTTTCTTTAACACTGTATTTAATAATCTTCTTAAAGAAACAACAAATATCATGAATAGACATATGCCCATGAATTTCAGATAGCATCAAAGACGGTACCACCTCTGGCACCACAGGGATTGCCTGCAGCCTACCTGGAGAGGACTGCGTGGACCCAGGAATGGCTGCTGTCAGGCCGGAGGGGCTAGGCTGGCTCCTCAGACAGCAAGTGCAGCCAAGAGAAAACCTGAAACATCCGGGTAATCCTTGGAGACCTTAACTTTCAGATACCAATGGGTGCCCCACACAGCAACTTATTCACAATTCTTATAAATTTCCTATTTTATGACTCAGGCCTACAAAAGGAATTTTATCAAACATGAATATAATCTCTTACTTGTGGCAATTTATTGTGAATTGTATGAAGACAGAGAATGGGCTAAATGTCAGATCTTTTCAACTTTCAAAATTCTGAATTAACAACAAACCTGAAAAATGAATTTAGAAAAACATGTAGCTCAAATAAGAAATGAGACAAATCTGAAATTCTTTGAAATTTTTTAATGAACTACTCAAAGAGAAATGCAGCACTAAAGGAGTCTAATAACACTTCACCGGTGGAGATCAGTAAACATACCACTGCACTGGCACTATTAGCACCAGCAAGTATCACACACAAAAGTATACTCTCTACCTAACTGGGATTTGACAAGTTGTTATCCTGTAAGACAAAGTTAACTAAATTCTAAAGGCTACCCTATAAAATTAAAACAGCAACAGCACTATAAAGAACGGTATTCGGCCAGCGCCGCGGCTCACAAGGCTAATCCTCCGAGTTGCGGAGCCGGCACACCGGGTTCTAGTCCCGGTCGGGGCGCCAGATTCTGTCCCAGTTGCCCCTCTTCCAGGCCAGCTCTCTGCTGTGGCCAGGGAGTGCAGTGGAGGATGGCCCAAGTACTTGGGCCCTGCACCCCATGGGAGACCAGGAGAAGTACCTGGCTCCTGCCATCGGGTGCGCCGGCAGCAGCGTGCTGGCCGCGGCGGCCATTGGAGGGTGAACCAATGGCAAAAGAAGACCTTTCTCTCTGTCTCTCTCTCTCACTGTCCACTCTGCCTGTCAATAAATAAATAAATAAATAAATAAATAACGGTATTAACCACCTTATATACCACTTGGTATCAGGTGAAAAGGACCAAAACCTCCGAAATCAAGCCAAATCAATACACAACCACCAAAAAACCCACAAGTATCTTTCATTAAAAGTTCACTAATGAAACAAAAAAAAATTTTTTTAACTTGCTGGTTTAAATTTAATTTACACATCTCTAAATTTACACTGATTTCCAAGCAGGCATGAATAAACAATTTTCATGTTACTAACATCCTGAAAACATTAAACAATAATGGCAAAAGAAGCACCAATGAAACTTGTAAAAGACCAAATACAACTATCACCATCAAAAATCATATACAGGAATGGGAATTTAGCCCAATGGTTAAAATATAGGTTAAGCAGGGCTGACGCTGTGGCACAGTGGGTAAAGCCGCTGACTGCAGTGCCAGCATCCCATATGGGCACCAGTTCCAGTCCTGGCTGCTCCACTTCCAATCCAGCTCTCAGCTATGGCCTGGGAAAGCAGTGGAAGATGGCCCGAGTCCTTGGAAATCTCCTTGGGAGACCTTGAAGAAGCTCCTGGCTCCTGGGTTCGGATAAGCTCAGCTTCAGCCATTGCAGCCACTTGGGGAGTGAAGCAGAGGATGGAAGACCTCTCTCTCTATCTCTACCTCTCTATAACTCTGCCTTTCAAATACATAAATAAATATTTTTTAAAAATTAACAAATAAATATATATGCATATATAAGACAAATAACAAATAAATATACATATATATACATACACACACACACACACATATATATAATATATATATATAGGCCTGGGTTCAGTAGCAGCATCTGACTCCAACACCAGTCTCTGGCTCCTAACTCCAGCTTCCTGCTCATGCAGATCCTGAGAGGCAGAGTGATGGACAGGGTCACTGGTATCCTGCCATTCACAGGAGAGACCTAGATTGAGTTACCACTTCCCAGCTTCAGTACTGGCCCTGAGCCAGCCACAGCCCAGCCTGGCTGTCGTGAGCATTTGGGGAGTCAATCAGCCATGAGAGCATGCGCTCCCTCTCACTTACTCTCTCCCCACCCAAATAAATTAATTAAAATGTAATTTTATTTTTTTTATTATTTATTTATTTATTTATTTTTTTGACAGGCAGAGTGGACAGTGAGAGAGAGAGACAGAGAGAAAGGTCTTCCTTTGCCGTTGGTTCACCCTCCAATGGCCGCCGCGGCCAGCGCGCTGCAGCCGGCGCACCGCGCTGATCCGATGGCAGGAGCCAGGAGCCAGGTGCTTTTCCTGGTCTCCCATGGGGTGCAGGGCCCAAGCACCTGGGCCATCCTCCACTGCACTCCCTGGCCACAGCAGAGAGCTGGCCTGGAAGAGCGGCAACCGGGACAGAATCCGGCGCCCGGACCGGGACTAGAACCCGGTGTGCCGGCGCCGCAAGGCGGAGGATTAGCCTAGTGAGCCGCGGCGCCGGCCTAAAATGTAATTTTAAAAAATAAAAAAACAACTGAAGGCCAGCATTCTGCCTCAGCTGGCTAAGCTATTTTCTGTGAGGCTGTGATCCCACTGCAGAGTATTGGTTCAAATCCCAGTTACTCCACTTCCAACCTAGCTCCCTACTAATGTACCTGGGAAAGCAGAGGATGATGGTCCAAGTGCTTGTGCCCCTGCTACCCAGATGGGAGAGGAAGATGGAGTTCCTGGCTTCTGGCTTCAGCCTGGCCCTGCCCTGGCTGTTTTGTCTATTTGGAAAACAAACCAGTGGATGGAAGATCTCCCTCTCCCCTCTCCCCTTTCCCTCTGTGTGTGTGTGTGTGTGTGTGAGATTCTGTCCTGGTTGCTCCACTTCCAGTCCAGCTCTCCGCTGTGGCCCGGGAAGGCAGTGGAGGATGGCCCAAGTGCTTGGGCCCTGCACCCACATGGGAGACCAGGAGGAAGTATGTGGCTCCTGGCTTCGGATTGGCGCAGCATGCCGGCCACAGCAGCCATTTGAGGGGTGAATCAACAGAAAAAGGAAGACCTTTCTCTCTCTCTCTCTGCCTGTCAAAAAAAAAAAAAAAAAAAAAAAAAAAAAAAAAAAACAGACTTACTGCCCAAAGGACTCTATTTTTCCCATTTTGTATGTGTGGTTTCCAAAATTCTTCATTCAAGATCTAACACTGAGTGGATGGAAGACTATGCTTCAGTCACACCTCAATTCAAAGTCTGGTTCTGTAACTGCCTAATTTTGTGACCTTAGGTAATTTATTTACCGGCTGTAATCGCAATTTCTTCATCTATAAAAGACATGCATAATTTCTTCTTCATAATGTTACTGTATTAAGAAAATGCATATTAGGCATAGTGCCTAATAGTGTAAAAACAAACAAACAAAAAGGCTATTGCCATAAATTAACTCTGATTTCCTTTGACATTCAGAAAACTATTCCTATGCCCTAAAATGATGGTTCTTAATTAAGAAGGCAAATCATATTAAAATTAAACAAGTTAGTATTTTGTTGTCATTTTTTTGTAAACAAATCAGAACAGATATCCAGAGCCACCCCAGCAAATCCAGATTTAGAAGGTCTGGGAAAATCACAGCAGTTCAGAGTCACTTAAGAATCATTATCATGAGCACTAGCCAGAAAACATTCTCTTTTCTTTGAATGGCAGAGTTACAGACAGACAGAGGCAGAGAGAGAGACAAAGAGGTCCTCATCCACTGGTTCACTCCCCAAATGGCTGCAACAGCTGGAGCCTTACTGATCTGGAGCCAGGAGCCAGGAGCTTACTCTCGTCTCCCATGCAGGTAGAGCAGCCCAAGCACTTGGGCCACCTTCTACTGCTTTCCCAGACCATAGCAGAGAGCTGGATCAGAAATGGCATAACCGTGACTTGAACCGGCACCCATATGGGATGCCGGCACTGCAGGTGTTAGTTTTACCCGGTACGCCATAGTGCTGGGCCCCAGAAAACATTCTTCTGGTAGAACATCTTTGTCAGCAGTTCTCAAGCTTCTCAGTCTGAAGACTTCCTTACATAGCCAAGTCCTAATGAGTGCCTCAAGAGTTTCTGTCTCTGAGGTTCTATCTACCAATATTTACTGTATCAGACATTAAAAACAGGAATTTTACAAACACAAGATATGACAGGCATACAATTAAAATAGCCCAAGAGTTACGCTATTATCATGTTGGCATATAGGTTCTAGGAAACTACAATATACTCCAGAGAGAATCAACAAAATAATTAAATGACAACTTATCATCACTATAAAAATTGTTCCAACTCCACAGACCTCTTTACTTTTAGAGTGTTTCAGGAAAAAAATAACCTATGCAAAATGTATCAAGTTTAACATGAAAAAAAAAAAAGAAGAAAAAAAAAACAAAGACTGGCTAAAGCAAGGCTTTTTTAATTTATCAGCTTTCAGAAACCTGTCACAGAAGTTTTATCTTCATATTGTGGCACACAGTGACTCATTAGCTGTTCTACAGCAAGTCAGGATCCCATCAGAAACTTAAGCTATTTATGCTTTACATTTATTCAAAGAACACTGCATCTGGCAAAGGCTGCTCAGTATTATAATATATTCAAAGTCCATCTGGAATTTTACACAGCCTTAATATGCTACCATGCAATTTTCCATCAAATAACAATTTTAAAACTTAAGAAACAAAATACAAGAATCAGAAATAACGAAATTATTTGGCTCTCCGTTTCACTACCAATAGAATAGCCAACATTTTCCTAAACCACAGCTTCAATTTCTTCTTTTACAAAAAGCCCTCACGAGCTTCCAACCACCATTCCATAAACACTAACCTCTTGTGGTTTATGGAATTCCTAACTGCTCTGCTACATGTTTCACCAGGACCCATGCGCTCTCTTCCTCCCTACTCCATAGCTGGGGTAAATGCCAATATGCTCTGAGGTTTCAGTAAGGAAGACATAAAGTCCTACCCTGATTAAGCCTACAGTTCATTCTGAATTTCAGAAAAGAACACATTACATACATTCAGATACTTTCAAGTAACACTTTATATAGCACACACCAGAATGCCACGGAGGCACCAGTAGAGGTGTCTGAAGAAACATGATCTATACTGTTGATAGGTGGGTCCCTGTCTTTAATGGTTTTTTTAAATTTTTATTCATTTATTTTCATTTTATTTGAAAGGCGGAAAGACAGACAGATCTTCCATCCACTGGTTCATTCTGCAAATAGTCACCAACAGCCCAGCTTGGACCAGGCTGAAGCCAGAAGCCCGGATTTCAGGGATTTCATCTGCTGCCCTCAGGGTGTGCATCAGCAGGAAGCTGGATCTCGAAGGCTGACACTCTGATTAAGGAATGAGGGTGTCCTAAGCAGTGCCTTAACAGCTCCACCGAACGGTCCCTATCTTTAAATTAGAGAATACAACTTCAGGGTAAGGATGACAGAGGAACTAATTTTTTTAAGATTTATTTATTTATTTGAAAGGGAGAGTTACACAGAGAGAGAAGAGAGGCAGAGAGAGAGAGGTCTTCCATCCACTGGTTCACTCCCGAGTTAGCCACAATAGCCAGAACTGCACTGATCCCAAGCCAGGAGCCAGTAGCTTCTTCCAGTCTCCCACATGGGTGCAGGGGCCCAAGGACTTGTGCCATCTTCTACTGCTTTCTCAGTCCATAGCAGAGAGCAGTACTGGAAGTGGAGCAGCCAGGACTCGAACCAGCACCCATATGGGATTCTGACATTGGAGGCAGCAGCTTTACCTGATCACACCACAGTGCCGCCCCCAAAGATACTTTTTTACACATTGACTGTATTAATTTCTAATTTCCTGGCTTTTCCCTCCAGAGCCTACTGACTAAGTCAGATTTTAAAAAGGAGAGACCTTCATTTAGAGAACACTTCAATTCCAAACATAAGAACAGTTGGTCACCCTGGCTCTCATACTACCCACCCAAAGTGTTATGCTATGGTCTACCAAAAGAAAACCTGTGGCACCAGAACAGATAAAATTTTAAAAATGGAAAACACCAAGTCTAAACAAGAACCCAGGCTACCTGGAATTCTTATATATTAACAGAGGAAGTGAAAAGTAAGTTAAACTACGTTTGAAAACTTTTTGACAATATCTTACAATGGTAAATTTATACTCACCAAAAGAGCACCAATGATTTTACTCCTAGGTATTTTTCCCAAGAGAAATAAGGGCTTACGTACACGAAAAGATATGTACTGAATGCTCACAGCAGCTTTATTCACAGTAGCCAAAAACTAACTGCAAATAACCCAAATGTTCATCATTAGGAGGTGACACTAAACATGCAAAACTAACAGATGGGCATTGGCATTTGGCCTAGCAGTTAAGATACTCATAAAGACTCCCACATGCCATATTACAGTGTCTGCGTTGAATACCTGGCTCTGCCTTTTTTTTTTTTTTTTTTTTTTTTTTTTTTTTTTTTTTTGACAGGCAGAGTGGACAGTGAGAGAGAGAGAGAGAGAAAGGTCTTCCTTTGCCGCTGGTTCACCCTCCAATGGCCGCCGCGGCCAGCACACCACGCTGATCCAATGGCAGGAGCCAGGTACTTATCCTGGTCTCCCATGGGGTGCAGGGCCCAAGTACTTGGGCCATCCTCCACTGCACTGCTGGGCCACAGCAGAGAGCTGGCCTGGAAGAGGGGCAACCGGGACAGAATCCGGCGCCCTGACCGGGACTAGAACCCGGTGTGCCAGCACCGCAAGGCGGAGGATTAGGCTAGTGAGCCGCGGCACCGGCCTCTGGCTCTGCTTCTAACTCAGCTTCCTACTAATGTAGATCAGGAGAAGCAGATGTGATGGCTCAAATAATTGGGTTCCTCCCACCCACATGGGAAAGCTAGATTGAGTTCCTGGCTCTCAGCTTCTGCCTCTAGTCTCGGTCTGCTGCAGGCATTTGGGGAATGAATCAGCAAATGGGAGCTCTCTCTCTGTGCCTCTCAAATAAGTTAATTAGGCACTAGTGTTATGGCATAGTGGATAAAGCCATCTGCGACACGGGCATCCTATATGGGTGGCCAGGTTGTGTCCTGGCTGCTCCACTTTTGATCCAGCACCCTGCTAATAGCCTAGGAAAGGCAGCGGAAGATGGCCAAAGTATTTGCGCCCCTACCACCCACATGAATCTCCTGGCTCCTGGCTGTTATGGCCATTTGGGGAGTGAACCAGCAGATGGAAGACTTCTCTGTCTCTCCTTCTCTCTCTGTAACTCTGCCTTTCAAATAAATAAACAAATCTTAAAAAAAAGAAGAAGAAGGAGAAGGAGAAGGAGAAGGAGAAGGAGAAGGAGAAGGAGAAGGAGAAGAAGAAGAAGAAGAAGAAGAAGAAGAAGAAGAAGAAGAAGAAGAAGAAGAAGAAGAAGAAGAAGAAGAAGAAAGAATTTTGTCTGCTATCTCTCTATGTTTTAAAAAAATTAGAAAACAGAATTGAAAGCTAAGTTTATAGAAAGAAGAAAAGAAAGAAAGAGGGGCCACAGGCCAGTGCTGTGACATAGCAGGTAAAGATGCTGCCTGCAGCACTGGCATCTCATATGGATGCCAGTTTGGGTCCCAGCTGCTCCATTTCTGATCCAGCTCCCTGTTAATACACCTGGAAAAGCAGAAGATGCCCCAAATACTTGGGCCCCTGCACCCATGTGAGAGACCCAGATGAAGCTCCTAGTTCCTGGTTTCAGATTGACCTAGCTCCAGCTGTTGCAGCAATTTGGAAAGTGAACCACCAGATTGAAGATCTCTCTGTCTCTCTCTCTCTTCTCTCTCTGTCTCTAACTCTGCCTTTCAAATAAATAAATGAGAGAGAGGTGGAGAGGAGAGGGAGAGGGAGAGGGAGAGGGAGAGGGAGAGGGAGAGGGAGAGGGAGAGGAGAGGAGAGGAGAGGAGAGGAGAGGAGAGGAGAGGAGAGGGAGAGGGAGAGGGAGAGGGAGAGGGAGGGAGGGAGGGAGGGAGGGAGGGAGGGAGACCATCACTGTGGTGTAATGAGTTAAGCCACTACCTGTGACACCAGCATCCCAGAAGGGCACTGTTTCAAGACAGGACTGCTCCACTTCCCATTCAGCTCCCTGCTAATGCTTCTGGGAAAGCAGTGGAGGATCACCCAAGCGCTAGGACCCCCAAAACCAAGTGGAAGACCTATAAGAAGCTCCTGGCTTCGTCACTGCACAGTCCCAGCCCTTGCAGCCATTTGGGGAGTGAACAAGGAGACAGAAAAGTCTGTCTTTCCCTCTCTGTAACTGCAAGCAGGCAGGCAGGCAGGCAACAGATGAAAGCAGATATCAGAACAGTGATTACCTGAGGAGCAAGAAGGTGGATGGTAATAACAAGGAAAGGGCACAAAGAAAACTCTAATAGTGGGAAGTTTCCTATCTTGATACAAGTTAGAGGAATACAATTGCAAACACCTCCGAAAACTTACTGACCAACACATTCTGCTATCCACTGTATACTACCCCTAGATTTAAACATTTGAAAATGGAACTGAAAATAAATAATTTAAAAAGCAGACAAAATTACATAAATCAACAGTTTCCTCAACATCAGAACACTGGGCATCAGGCAATGATAAAAAGTGATCCCTACAGACAGGAATTAATGAGCTGGCCCTAACACTGGCTCTGCTTACTGCCTTGAGAAGGTTTCCAGGCAACAGTGCAGGGAGGGTAAACTGAGGCAAGGCGTGGCAGACTCCCTATACTGAGGAGGCAAAGCTGAGAGATTACTAGCAAGATGAAAGCAACGTGTCAGGCAACTGCATGTCAGAAAAGAGCTGAACAGAAAGGAAATGTGGAGGGGATCCACAGAAGGTGCCCCCGGAGTACAGGGCTACACTGTGCACATGTGACAGATTCTCAGAAGCACCGCACAGGAAACAGTCATCATGATGTAATGGAGGAACCGTGCCCAGCACTCACCCAGGCCTGTGAACTGTATTTGCTCTCAAACAGTCACACTGGAAAAACTCACAGTGCATGATAGACTGGGTGGAGTACACAGAAAGGCCTTCTCTCAATTATGTAGAATAATTAAGCCCCAGACTGAGCACTGCTCCATATCACTTAACAAATCACAAATGCAACGACCAAAAGACAGAGCTGTTTCCAAGTAACTATATCCCAGGACAAAGTTCACGATGATACACAGACACACACAATACAAAAAATTCAGGATGCAAAAAAGTAAAAAAGCATTTTGTCTACTATAAGCCTATTAAGAATGCCTAAAATTAAAGACTAACCACACTAAGTGTGGCCAAAGATGTAAAGAAACAAGCCAGAACTCTCCTCTACTGCTGAGAGGAATGTAAAATAGCACAACTGGCAGTCTCTTTAAAAATAACCTTCTATACACTAAGGATATTCCACTCTAACCCAAGAGATAAGAACACACATGTCCATACAAAGATTTGCACAGCAACGTTCATAGCAACTTTACTTGTAAAAGCCAAAAATGAAGCAAGTGAATGTCCATCAACGAACTGCTATATAGCCATACAATGAACAACTATTTAATAATAAAAAGGAATAAACAGGAGTAGGAACTAGGCCTAGCAATTAGGCCGCAGGTTAGGACACTGGCATCCCATATCAGCAGAGTGTGTGGGTTCAAATCCCAGCTCTAGGCCGGCGCCATGGCTCATTTGGTTAATCCTCCACCTGCGGCACCGGCATCCCATATGGGCGCCGGGTTCTAGTCCCGGTTGCTCCTCTTCCAGTCCAGCTCTCTGCTGTGGCCTGGGAGGGCAGTGGAGGATGGCCCAGGTGCTTGGGTCCCTGCACCCGCATGGGAGACCAGGAGGAAGCACCTGGTTCCTGGCTTCGGATCGGCACAGCGCGCTGGCCGTAGCGGCCATTTAGGGTGTGAACCAACGGAAGGAAGACCTTTCTCTCTGTCTCTCTCACTGCCAAACACTGCCTGTCATAAAAAAAGAAGAAGAACCATTGAGAAGTGTACCATATTCATGACTTGGCAGTCCAAATATCCTTAAGATCTCAATTGTCCCCCAGATTGACTGATGGATTCAATGCAATCTCGGTCAAACACCCAGCAGGCTTTCATAGAATGACAACTCTTCTAAAATGCATATGGAGATGTGAAGGATCTATAATATATATAAAACAACTCTAAAAAGGGAATCAAAGTTGGATGGCTGGGGCGGCATTGTGGGGCAGCCAGTTAGACTGCTGCTTCTGCCTCTCACATCAAAGTGCCTGAGATAGAATCCCAGCTACTCTGTGCTTCCTTTCGAGATTCCTGCCAGTGCACCTAGGAGGCAGCAGAGGATGCCCCAAGTACTTGGGTTCCTGCCACCCATGTGGGAGATACAGACGGAGTTCTTGGCTCTTGACTTCCTGGCCCAACCCTAGCTGTTGCAGTTTGGGAAATGAACAAATAAGCAGCAGCTTGCTCTTTCTGTCTCTTCCCTTCTGTCATTCTGCCATTCAAATAAATAACTAACTTTTTTAAAAACTGGAGGGCTAGTATTACTTGATCTAAAGAAGTATAAGGAGTGCAGGCGGCACTGTGGCATAGAGGGTAAGGCCACTGCCTGCAGTGCTGGCATCCCATATGGGCGCCACAAATACAAGGGCTGTCCCACTTCCAATCCAGCTCTCTGCTATGGCCTAGGAAAGCAGTGGAGGATGGCCCAAGTCTTTGGGCCCCTGCACCTATGTGGGAGACCCGGAAAAAACTCCTAGCTCCTGGCTTCAGATTGGCACAGCTCCGGCCACTGCAGCCGTTTGGGGAGTGGGCCAGCAGATGGAAGACCTCTCTCTCTACCTCTGCCTCTCTGTAACTCTGCCTTTCAAATAATAAGTAAATAAATCTTTTTTTTTTAATGAAGTATTAGAAGCTTACAATAATCAAAAGCATGTCTTTGGGGTCAGTGATGTGGCACAGTGGGTTAAGCTACTGTATGTAATCCCTATCATTACATATCAGAGCCCCAGTTCAAGTACTACAGGGTTAGAATTTAAAAAGAATGAATATAGGGACTGCGATTGTGGTATAGTGGGTTTAGCCACTGCCTGTGACTCCAGTATCCTATATCAGAACACTGGCTGGAGCCCCAGCTGCTCTGCTTCCCATCCAGCTCCCTGCTAATATGCGTGGAAAAGCAGTAGATGGAAAATGGCCCAAGTACTTGGGCCCCTGGACCCGGGTGGGAAACTTGGATGGATTTCCAGGCTGCTGGCTTCCACCCAGCCCAGCCCAGCACCAGCTGTTGTGGCCAGTTAGGGAAGGAACCAGTGGATGGAAGATTTCTCTCTTTCTCTCTCCTCTTTGTATAACTCTAACTTTCAAATAAATTTTTCAAATGTTTCAAATATTTCAAATTTTTTTTAAAGTCATGATTCAGCCAGCGCCGTGGCTCAATAGGCTAATCCTCCGCCTGCAGCACAGGCACCCCAGGTTCTAGTCCCAGTCGAGGCACCAGATTCTGTCCCGGTTGCTCCTCTTCCTGTCCAGCTCTCTGCTGTGGCCTGGGAGTGCAGTGGAGGATGCCCCAAGTGCTTGGGCCCTACACCCCATGGGAGAGCAGGAGAAGCACCTGGCTCCTGGCTTCACGTCAGCGCGGTGCGCCGACCGCAGCGGCCATTGGCGGGGTGAACCAACAGCAAAGGAAGACCTTTCTCTCTCTCTCTCTCTCTCACTGTCTACTCTGCCTGCCAAAAAATAAAAAAAATAAATGAATAGATAAAAAGTCATGATTCTAGGGGCCAGTGCTGTGGTGTAGTGGGTAAAGCCACCACCTGCAGTGCCGGAATCCCATATGGACGCTGGTTCGAGTCTTGGTTGCCCTACCTCTGATCCAGCTCTCTGTTATGGCCTGGGAAAGCAGTAGAATATAGCCCGGGCACCTGCATCCACATGGGAGGCCTGGAAGAAGTTCCAGGTTCCTGACTTTGGATTGGCCCAGCGTCGGCCACTGCTGACATTTGGGGAGCAAACCAGAAAATGAAAACGCTTCCCGCCCCCCCACCGCCTCTGCTTCTGTAACTTTGCCTTTCCAATGAATAAATAAATCTTTAAAAAACAAACCAAAAGAGAGAGTCATGATTCTGGCATGTTTTCCTGTCTTATTATAGTCATTTATGTGAAAAGTTAACGATTGTAAGGCAAGTTTCTTTTTTTTTAATATGTAAGCTTCTTTAAGAAATTGATTTATTTATTTGAAAAGCAGAGTATAGGGGTGGGAGGGTGGGGAGGTGGGGGTGGTTATGAGTTCCATCTTCCACCACTGGTTTACTTCCCAAAAGGCTACAACAGCAGGGGCTGCACCAATCCAAAGCCAGGAGCCAGGAACTCCAACAGGGTCATCCATGTGGGTGGCAAATGCTCTAACACTTGGCTCATCTTCCACTGTCTTCCCAGATGCATTAGCAGGGAGCTGGAGGAGAAGTGGAGCAGCTGAGACTCAAATGGGCACTCGGATATGGGATGCCAGCATTGCAGCCAGTGGCTTAACATGCTATGCCTCAACACTGGGACCGTAAGTTTCTTATAAAAACATTTCCAACTGTACAGAGTACTGAATCATCTGTAAACCACAACAAAAGGAATGGATTTGCTGCATCAACAATGAAAGCCCAGCAAAGGAGTCAACCATAATACACTTAATGACAGAAAGAACTGCACAAACACAGGAAGTAACTGCTTTTGTTTTCTCTAGGGATATCTTTTCAACACCTTAACCTTGAGTAACTTTCCAACCAGGTTAAAATAAATTCCTGTCAAGATACAGTTTCACCACATGAATAACCACCGCTCTCAACTGTTTTGAACAGCTAGTTTTTTTGGAACCTTCTACAAAGACTCAAATCCCAGTAATAAGAAATAATCAGGGCCACCTTTGTGGTATAGCGGGTTAGGCAGCAGTTTGCCACACCCAGCAGTTTTGCTTTTGATTCAGCTCTGTGCTAACGCAGAAGATGGCCCAAGTGGGAGATCCAGATGGAGTTTCAGACTCCTGGCTTTGGCCTGTCCTAGACCTGGCGGTTGCGACCAGCTGGGGAATGAACCAAAGAATGGAAGTTGGTTTGTGTCTCTTTGTGTCTCTCCCTCTCTCTGTCTCTCTGCCTTCCAAATAAATACATCTTTAAAAATAATAAATAAAAGGCCGGCGCCACAGCTCAACAGGCTAATCCTCCGCCTTGCGGGGCACCAGCACACCAGGTTCTAGTCCCGGTCGGGGCACCGGATTCTGTCCTGGTTGACCCTCTTCCAGGCCAGCTCTCTGCTATGGCCCGGGAGTGCAGTGGAGGATGGCCCAAGTCCTTGGGCCCTGCACCCCATGGGAGACCAGGAGAAGTATCTGGCTCCTGCCTTCAAATCAGCGCGGTGCGCCAGCCGCAGCGCGCCAGCCGCAGCGCAGCGGCCATTGGAGGGTGAACCAACCGCAAAGGAAGACCTTTCTCTCTCTCTCTCTCTCTCTCTCTCACTGTCCACTCTGCCTGTCACACACACACACACACACACACACACACACACACACAAAATAATAATAAATAAAGCCGGCGCCGCGGCTCACTAGGCTAATCCTCCGCCTTGCAGCGCCGGCACAACCGGGTTCTAGTCCCGGTCGGGGTGCCGGATTCTGTCCCGGTTGCCCCTCTTCCAGGACAGCTCTCTGCTGTGGCCAGGGAGTGCAGTGGAGGATGGCCCAAGTGTTTGGGCTCTGCACCCCATGGGAGACCAGGAGAAGCACCTGGCTCCTGCCATCGGATCAGCGCAGTGCGCCGGCCACATCGCACCGGCCGCGGCGGCTATTGGAGGATGAACCAACGGTAATAGATAAATAAATAAAAGAAAATTATTCCAGAGG